>NW_026526876.1:53230373-53980373 GCF_024362965.1 Panthera pardus
TCTTGTGTAAGAAACTCAATTTATATGACCTGAAATGTAAAGTGAGTTAAGTAATTACAGGTACATAATGTTCACAGGAACACACTTTGTCATAGTAACAATTGGGAAAAAACAACTAGATGTTGGCCAATAGAGGAACAGATGAATAAATGTTAAAATATTAGTGTAGTCATTCAATGGAATGTTGCAATAAATGAACTTAGCTTATGTTCTATCATGTATCAATCTTAAATGTATGAAATTTGTAGAAGAAAGAACCAAATTGAAAGGGATTAAAAATTCCAAAGGAAAAGTTTAATATATTTGATACAGATATTACTTAATAAAAGTATTAAATGTATTAAACAAGTTGGTGGGTCAGGAGTATTCCTTTTAATTTTTAGTGCTGCAAAAAATGACTATTTTGGGCAAAGTGTGTTTGGAATGAATATTTCAGTTCATCATAATACATGAATAATTCACACTCTCCATGTTTATGGTAATCCTATATAGTCTTACTAAAAATAATGTGAATATAAACCTGTCTGAAGATTTCTAGGGAACCAGACAGTAGGGGAACATTGTACAGGATTTAATTCAGGAAAGGAAACTGGAAAAATCAAGTTGTCATGAGCTGTACTTTGTTTTATTTTGCAATTTTGCCTGCTTGTAGGGAATGTTCCTGAGAATGCAATCCTGGTGTTTGACTTTCAGTGTCCTTGGAAAGGGAAAGGTACACTCCACACTTGTGGTTTCATAAATCACTTTGTGCAGTGTAGAACACAACAATTAGATATAGCTCATCTGTGCAGATTAGCACAGGCTAAACCAACTGATTCAGAATGTGATAACCCAGTCATACTGAGATCATTGCCAGGACAGCAGGTGCATTGTCTTTAATGTTATTACATTTATATGGATACCAAAAGGTCACGAAGTCCAATTGCTCTTTTGAAGCTTGGGAAGACAAGTTGAAATAGGAGGTTAGGAAGCTGCAGTTATAACTAAGCTGTGCTCCCATCAATGAAATTGTGGGGGTAAGATTACCTGCTTTCAATCAATGGAGTGCTGCCCTTATGCACCACCAAATCTTTTCTCCTTTCCACCATCATCATGATTTTCTTGCTCTAATAAGGGTCTCTTCACCTCAGCATTAGTTTTGTTCAGGCACATTTATCATGTAGTCTCAGGGCAGAGATATATGTGCTTTATCCTTGTAATGTTAGTGCCTGGAATTTAGAAGGTTCTCAAGTGGTTGTTGAAAGAAAAGGAGGGGGAAAAAATGACAGTATTTGGGCCCATTTAGAATCTATCCATATGGCAGCTCAATGTGTCTGAGCATGGTTCTATTTGTTTTCTTTGGGAGGGATGGAAACAGGTAATAATAAAATAAAATGTTTTAGTTGAAATGATTCAAGCCTTGAAGGCCTTATTCACCACTAAGGACCATGACAAACTCAATGTGAAAAGATTTTGAGAGAAACAGCACCAAAATGCCCAGATCCTGTGTGGCTTGTAAGGTTTCCATTATTGTTTATGTGTAAACAAAGCCAGGTTACATCTATCCTATTTCAGTTCAGAGCATGAACTCCAAGTTAATCCATTCTTTAGATGTCATTTTTTATAAAATAGAAAACATTTTAACATGGAAAGTGTAAAATCTGTAGTATGCTCAGAATTGTGTTAGAAGAAAACAATGGAAGACAACTTGAAAGAGGAAAATACCCTCATATAGTACCCCTTAAATGACAGGTAGTTCTTATGCAACTTTATCTTGAGTTTATATTTGAAATTTGTTTCCTTTCTCATCACCTCAGAAATCTGTGTGTGTGTATCTATAAATCTCTATATATATCTTTCATCTAAAAGCTGAAGTTCTTTCTCTACAGATGTATCAAAAGGCTGAAAATATCACCATTTTTGTTTATTAACATTTTGTCTCAGGGTGTTTGTTTGAGAGATGGCAAAGCGAGAAGATCCTCAGCTCACCTTAGCCCAAAGACACACTAAGATAATGGTACATCTGCATAACTGACTCTGAAAATGACGTGGAGAGGATTGAAAAGGGTAGGAGGGGGTGGAGCTGCAGTTGGTAATGAAACTTCCAGTGAGACTAAACTATAAATGAAGGTATGTTACAAGCATAGAGGGCAGTAGGAAACTCAGAATAGCTGAACTCTGAGAAACAACAGTTTAAAAGAGTGAGATTTATTTACTAATCTTGGAATGTGTTCTGGAGGGACAGAGTTCTTCAAGAGATTTCTCAAGGAAGAAAAATGGTTGTGGCCATCATTTTTCTTCCTCTTCCCCAGCTCTAGGTAGCTGGAAATATGCAGGAGCCAATGATAACACTCTCCATCTATCTACCTTGCTAACACTGTACAGCGAGCTTCCACATTCCTTTCTGCCTTAATGTGATTCAACTCACTCCAAAGCAGCTCCAGCACGGACAAGCACCACTCCAAAGTGACTGCTGCCTTGGGGAGAGATCAGATAGCTGCACACCACAGTGCCCTCAGTTCTAGCATCCTGGCTGCTTAGGTGTTGGCAGAGGCAGTAAGCCCTCCATTGAGTGTTCCAACAGCTGTGGCAGATATGGTAGCTGTGGGCTACTAGCCCATACACCAATCTCTGAGACTTGCAGGGAGAAAGCTCTGCCTTTGGATGTACCTGCAGTTCTGGCAGAAATCTCAATTGAGGACAGCTGGACTTCTAACCTTGCTCACTAATGAGCTCACAGCAGCCTTAGGCCTCTCAACAGTGAGAACACAACCCCTACTCCGCAGTACACAATGCAACAGGCGGGGATAGAGACAATCATGGCTTAACCAAAATGGGAAGAGCATGCAGCCTACACAGGGGACATCCCTGGAGCACCTGGTTCTAGTGACTAGGGGGATATTCCTGTAGCACACCACATTCGTCTTCTACACAAGGCCACAACTTTAAACACCAGGAGACATAGCTGACGCAATACATAGAAACAATTGCAAAGAGTTTGGCAAAATGAGACAGAGGAATAGTTCCCAAATGAAAGAACCAGATACAATCACTAAAATAAGCTACATGAAACAGATAAGCAATATGGCTGATAAAGAATTCAAAGTGATGGTCGGTCATACACGGGACTTGGGAAAAGAGTGGATGAAATAAGTGCGAATTTCAACAATAAGAAAATAGAAAAAAAATAACATCTCAGAGGTAAGGAAATCAATTAATAAAATAAAGAATACACACTACAGAGAATCAATAGCAGATGAGAGGCTGCAGAAGAAATGGATCAGCATTCTGGAAGACAATGTATATTGGAAAGCATCCAAGCTTGAGTAGCAAAAAGAAAAAATAATAAATGAGGAAAGGTTAAGGGAACTCAACAACATCAAGTGTAATGACATTCACAGTACAAGAAGTCTCTGAAGACTTCCTGCATATGGGGAAGAAGCACAAAGATCCCAGGAGGCCCACAAAGTGACAAATAATGATTAAAATAGTAGTAAGTAATGATTAAAGAGAAAATCTTAGCGATGTAATACAAAAAAAAAAAGTTCCATACAAGTGAAATTTCCATAAGGCCACATACCATAGATGACTTGTCAGATTAACTTTGCAGGCCAGAAGGGAGTGGCATGATATACTGGAAGTGCTAAAAGAAACAAAAAGTAAACACTATAAGAATACTTGATCCTGCAAGGCTATCAGAACAGAAGGAGACAGTTTCCCAAACAAAAGTCATTACTTAAGTGTAAATAAAGGAAAGAAAAAGGCCACAATTAGGAATAGGAAATTTATGAAATGGAAAAATTTCACAGGTGAAGCAAATATATGGTAAAAATAGATTAAACACAAAAGTGATAAAAATCAATTGTATCTACAAATATATTAGTCCAAGCATACACAAAATAAAAAGATGGAAAATGTGACATTACATACAAAAAACCTGGAGGGTGAGTATAAATTTTAGTGCTTGCAATGTGTTTGAACTTAATATAGACCGCTAGACACTTCAGAAGTTATTATATGAACACAGCAGTGCCTGGGTGGCTCAATTGGTTACATGTCTGATTTTGACTCAGGTCATGATCTCATAGTTCATGGGCTTGAGCCCTCTGTCCAGCTCTGTATTGACAGCTCAGAGCCTGGACTCTCTGTCTCTCTGAAAAATAATCAAACATTCAAAAAAGAAGTTATATGACAACAATGGTAACCACCGATCAAAAACCTATACTAACTACACAAAAAAAATAGAAAGTCAAGTTTAACTGAGCAAAGCCATCTAACCATAATAATCAAGAGAAGAAGAAAGAAACAGAGAACTATAAAAACAACAAGGAAACAATTACTTTGTATAGCTACTAATCATTACTTTTAAGTGTAAAATGGTCTAAATGCTCCAATCAAAACATATAGGATGACTGAATGGATAAAAAAAATATAATACCCATCATTTGCTGCCTACAACTGTCTCGCTTCAAACCTATAAACACATAGAGACTAAAGGTGAAGGGATCAAACACACACACCATGCACTGAAAGTGCACAAAGGGCCAGTGTAGCAATTGTCATATCAGACAACATAGGCTTTAAAAACAAAGACTGTAGCAAGAGACAATGAAAGGCACTATAATATTATCTATGCACATAACATAGAAACACTAAAATACATAAAACAAATATGATCGAAAGGGGGTTTTAACACCCCACTGACATCAATGGAAAAAGCATCCAGATAGAATATCAACAAGGAAAGAGTGGCTTTGAAACACACCTTATATCAGATGGACTTGACAAATACACAGAACATTCCATCCCCTGACAGCAATACATATTCTTTTGAGGTATACATGGAACACTTTTGAGGATATTAGATGATAGGCCATAAAGTAAAATCTCAGTAAATATAAGAATATTTAGTGCGTATGAAGTATGTTTTCCAACCACCACAATATGATACTAGAAATTAACTATAAGAAACAAATGTGGAAGACGCCCACTCATACGTGGTGGAGGCGAAACAACATGCTACTCAACAATGAATGAGTTAACCAAGAAATCAACAAACACATGCAGACAAATGAAAACACAACAGTCCAAAATCTTTGGCAGGCAGCAAAAGCAGTAAGAGGGAATTTTATAGCAATCAGGCGTACTTCAAGAGATAAGAAAATTCTCCAAGAACCTAATTTACACCTAAAGAAACTAAGAAGAAATCATAAGCACTAGAGCAGAAATGAACAAAATAGGGACTAAAAGAAAAACAGAAAAGATCAATGAAACTGAGAGTCAGGTTTCTAAAAAGATAAGCTTTGATAACACTTTAGCCAAATTCATTAAGAAAAAAGAAAGAGATTTCAAATGAAATCATAGATGAAGGAGAAGAAATAGCACCTGACACCACAAAAAATTATGTGCCAAAATACTGGACAGTTTAGTCAAATGGATAAATTATAGAAACATATAATCTTCTAAAACTGAATCAGGAAGAAAAAGAAATGTGAACTGAGCAATTAGTAATAATGAAATTGAATCCAGTATCCACCCTACAAGGCCAGCATTACTGTGATACCAACAGTGGACCGAAGACGTAACAGCAACAAGAAAAATGCAAAGCAAACAACTAACCTACAGGCCAACATATATGATGAACATAGATGTAAAAATCCTCAAAAGATTGACAAACCCAATTCAACAATATATTAAAATAATAATTGACAATGATCACAGTGGGTTTTATTCTGGGGGTAAGGGTATTTCAGTATGTGCAAGTCAATCTGTGATACATCACATTAATAAGAGAAAGGATAAACACCATATGATCATGTAAAGAGATGCAGATATAGCATTATGATATTTTCAACATCCTTTTCTGATAAAAACTCTCAATGAAGTGGGTTTAGAGCAACATATCTCAACATAATAATGGCCATACACAACAAATCCAATGGTGAAAAATTGGGAGCCTTTCCTCTAACATCAGGAAGAAAATAAAGAGTTCAACTCCTGCCACTTTTATTCAGTGCAGTTCTGGAAGCCACAGCCATCATAATAAGGCAAGAAAAAGAAATGAAAAGCACCCAAATTGCTAAGGAAGCAGTGAAACCAGCACTCTTTGTAGATGACATGTTACTATATATAAAAAGCCCTAAAGGCACTGCCAAACATCTATTACAGCTGATAAATGAATTCAGTCAAGTTACAGGACACAAAGTCAATATAAAGAATGTGTTGCATTATCTGTACAGAAATTCAAATGTAGCAGAAAGAAAATTCAAGGAAGCAATCCAATTTACAGTTGTGCCAAAAGGATATATAAGACCTAGGGATAAAATTAATCAAGGAGGTGAAAGACCTAATCTGTGAAATAATCTGTGAAAACTATAAAACACTGATGCAAGAAATTAAAGATGAAACAACAAATGTAAACCTCTGGCATGCTCATGGATTTGAAGAAGAATTAGTATTGTTAAAATATCCATATCACCCAAAGCAATATATAGATTAAATGCCATCTCTTTCAAAATACTAACAGCATTTATCACAGAACTAGAATAAAATTTGTAAAGAACCACAAAAGTTCTCAAGCAGCCAAAGCCATCTTGAGAAAGAACAAAACCTAGAGATATCACAATCTCAGATTTCAAGATATACTACCGACCTAAAGCAGTAAACACAGGATGGTACTGGCGCCAAAAAAGACAGATCAATGGAAGAGGATTGAGAGCCCAGAAATAAACCTACACACATATGGTTGATTAGTCTATAACAGAAGAGCAAGAATATATAGTGGGAAAAGACAGTATTTTCAAAAAATGTTTTTGAGGAATCTGGGCAGGTACATGCAAAATAATGAAACTGGACAATTTTGTACACCATATTTGAAAATAATCTTAAAATGGATTACAGGACTAACATACAAGACCTGAAACCATTAAAATTCCTAGAAGAAAACAGGCAGCAACCTCTTTGACATCAGTCTTAGCAATGTCTGCTGAAGCAAGGGAAACAAAAGTGAAAATAAACTTCAGAGTAAACCAAAACAAAAAGCTTGTGCATAGCAAAGGAACAATGAGGTGGCAAAATGAAAACAAAATAAAGCAAAGGCAACTTACTGAATAGAGGGAAATATCTGCAAATGACCTGATAAAGGGTTAATATCCAAAATATATAAAGAACTAAAAAACAATCTGATTAAAAATGGGCAGAGGACCTGAATGGACATGTAAAATGGCCAATAGATACATGGAAAGATGCTCAATATTACTGATCATCAAGGAAATGCCAACAAAAAAACCAACCTCAACCCCCCAAAACAAAACAAATAATAAGACATCACTTCACACTAGCCAGAATTGCTAGTACGAAAAGGACAAGGAAAAAATACATGTTGGCGAAGATGGGGAGAAAAGGAAACCCTGTGCAGTGCTGGTGGGTATGTAAAATGGTGCAGCCACTGTGGAAGACTGTGGAGTTTCCTAGAAATATTAAAAACAGAAATACCCTATGATCCAGTAATTCTACTACTGGGTGTTTACCCAAAGGAAAAGAAAAGACTAATTCAAAACGACATATGCACCCCTATGTTTACTGCAGCATTATTTACAATAGCTAATATGTGGAAGCAGCCTAAAGTGTCCATCAAGAGATGAATGGATAAATATGCTGTGGTATGTGTGTGTATATATATATATATATATATATACACACACACACAATGGAATATTATTCATCCATTAAAAAACAACGTGCTTTTTCCATCTGCAAAAACATTAATGGACCTAGAATGTATAACATGTTCTAAGTGAAATAAGTAAGACAGGGAAGGACAAATACCATAGGATTTCCCTTGTATGTGGAATCTAATAAGCAAACAAAGAAAAAAGAGACAGACTGATGTCTAAATAGAGAACAATCTGGTGGTTGCCAGAGGGGAGGTGGGAGGTGGAGGGGGAATGGGTAAAGTAGATAAAGAGGATTAAGAAGGATTAAACTTCCAATATGAAATAAATAACTCACAGAGATGAAAATTACATTATAGGGAATATAGCCAATAAAAACCATATTAGCCATGAAAACATTATGGTGACATATATTGACTGACCATGTGAACACTGAGGAATGTATAGAATTGCCAAGGCAATATGTTATACATACTTTGAACTGATATAACATTGTACGTTAATTATACTTCGGTAAAAAAGTATCAGTGGTCACTATTTCCACTCTACAGTTTTACAATACGATTTCTTAGTTTTCCAAATCATGGCACTAATTAGTTTGCACACAGATGCCTAGTGTAAAGCCAAAGTCTAACATGTAGGAGATAGTCATGTTTTCTTATTCCAGAGAAGCCCACCATATCAATGCATTTCTTCAATAATTCAATAAATATTTATAAAGTGGTTACATGGCAAACATGTTTTGTAACTTCTCGGAAGATGAGGTTGAGCCGAAGCAGACATCATTCCTGTCTCTATGGAGTTTAGTATCTAGTGGGTAAGGGGACATCTACCAGGCACAAAATACACATGCATTCAGGCTGTCACCTGTATGTATAGAGCTAACAAATATGACTTTTAAGAATAAATAGAATTTGAGGTTTTACTATATACCCATTATGTATTTATCTTTAGAGTTATTATTTATCTTAATTATTCCAAAGAATAAATGCAGACAAAATGTCTTTTCTATCTCATTCCTTTGACTTTTATAAATATGGAGGAACATTTTGAAAATGTTGAAGACTTCTTGTGTGATGCAGCCCCTTACCATGTGTTCACTTGTCAGAAGGACAATGAATGTGGGAAAGGACAAACCTCTGTTTACCTCTCAGCCAAGTCAGGCTCTTCATGCACTCGCTCAGGGTGCAAATAAACTTTTATGTCACAATTGCTATCTTTCAGACTGGGTGGATCTACTCATATTACCTCAGAGAGTGGAAGGAAAAAAAAAACAACAACACAGGGTCTCACAAATGACAGGATGTCAGCTCAAGGCACTATCAAACACAGGAGAAGGTGGTGGTCACAGAACACTTACTGGTAAGTGGTAGGGCTGATGTTGATGCACTGAGGATGACTTCCTGATTTGAATTTGCTTGCTAGAGCGACATTACTTCCAAACAGGCAATATCATGGCATTCTTACCCTAACAATTCCAGTGAGCACAGAACCCAAGGAGTGCCTATCTTCATCTAAAAGAAAAAGAAAGAAAAATGAAAAGGATATATTTATGTTTTTCTTTTGGTATGCAATTCTTTTAGTGAGAGGTACTGCTAACTATGGAAAGACAGGAAGTTGTTCTTGGTCATTTTTGTGAGCCTGCTATCTGGGCCATTATAGTGGCAGTGAACATGAATACTGTGGAATAAATAAATTATAGGAAAAAACTATTTAATTTGCTACATAAATCTGGTTATACTACAGGTCTAATCATTTTTCATTTGTACACGTTCTAATACATAAAAAATTTATCATTCTCCCTCCATTTACTCTCACATACAACCCTATTTTTTCCTTCCTAAAATATTATTATACATTAAATATTTATATTTCTGTTTATTTTGTTTAAATGTTGGATTGTCCTATAAGGATCCATATCTATTTTCTTTTTTTTTTTTTACATTTATTTATTTTTGAGAGAGAGAGACACAGAGAGAGCGAGCATGAGCAGGGAGACACAATCTGAAGCAGGCTCCAGGCTCCAGGCTCCAAGCTATCAGCACTGAGCCCGATGCAGGGCTCGAACTCACACACTTGCAAGATCATGACCTCAGCCGAAGTCGGACCCTAACTGGCTGAGCCACCCAGGCACCCCTATTTAAATAATTTCTAGTTAATTAATTACTTTTTGAGAGAAAGCATGCGAGTGAGGGGCAGAGAGAAAGAATCCCACAACATGCAGAATGAGAGGGAGAGAGAGTGCAGAGCCCAATCTCACCTGAAGTAGAGCTCAAGCTCACCTGATGTGGGACTCAAACTCACAAACTGTGAGATCATGACCTGAGCCAAAGTCGGATGCTTAACCAACTGAGCCACTCAGGCACCCCTCTTCTGCATTTCTTTTGGCAACTTACTGAGATTTCCCAAAAATTGGGAAGGGTAGCAAGAATTGTTTGCCTATGTAAGGAAGTGAATGATTGCATCACTCAGAATGTGTCAGGAACATCGAGCAGTTAGACAAAATACATACAGATTTACTGTCATTTAAATGATGTAACCACTCAGAAACATTGGCATCCATCTGCCCTGTATGTCCCCACTACAGAAGGTTGCTTTGCACTAAACCAGTGGCTGTTAGCCAGGGACATTTGTGCCCTTCGGTGAACATGTGGCAATGGCTTGAGACACTTTTTATTTTCACAACTGGGATGGGGAGCTGCTTCTGGTATCTATTCAGTTGAGCTAGAGATGCCCAGGACAGGCTCCCTACAACAGAGAATTTTCTAGTCCAAAGTATCATTGGTGCAGAACATGAGAAACCCTGGCCTACACAGGCTTCGGGCACCCTATAGATACTTAGTAGACCAGCACACACACGAAATTATAAATGCTTTAATCAATGCTTTAATCAGAGCAAAGCTTTGATGTGTAACACTAGACTTCACTTTTTACAGAACTTTTATGAAAAAAAAAAAAGTACTCATCCTAGGGATTTATTGGAAAACACAGTAACTTTTGGATCTATCCTGAGGTTAGGATACCTGTTACCAAATCTCTTCTATCTATCTGAAATGGGTGAAATACTACAAAGCTCCGGGAAGCATCAGCATCCCCACTTACCAAATGATGCAGTTATTCTCCTGACAGTCAACTGATTATTCATCTGCTAAGGCACATAAACAAGCACATTTTCAGATAACATTTCTCCCACGGTGCCTAAAAATAGAAGGCTTATAGGGTTAGACCTCAGTTAGCCAAAACTCTCCCTGGTTTCATCAAGAAGGAATCTTTGGGTTGGGAGAGCAGCACGGATTCATTACTTGAGCTCCCCATTTTATAAGTAAATGCAACTCCAGAGGAGCACATTGAAAAGAGCAATTAGCCCACAGGGGGCATTCATGCAAATATGAGTTCCCTTCCCACACCTCATGGCACCCATTGTGCAGCTTCTGTGTCAAGGACAATGCTACTGAACTTTATAAAAGTTCTGTAAATAAATAGACGGACTAATTCCCGAATATCTGAATCAAACTGAAACCAGGATTAACAGGAGTTAGGAACTAGCAAGTTATTAAAACCAAACACCAATTTGTGTTTAAATAGTCCTGCTGGAGCAAGACAGAATTTCAAAATTAAAATAGAAGGTCTATAGTAGAGAAAAAAAGAAAGACTTCTGTGGAAAGAGCTAATTATCTATGTACTCATGTTTGCATTTAAATATCATTCTTAGACTAATGTAGTTAAGATTTTAAGCTTTTAAAACTAGTTAATTGGGGCCCCTGGGTTCGGCTCAGGTCAATATCTCAGGTTCAGGTTCAGCTCAGTGCTGACAATTCAGAGTCTGGAGCCTGCTTTGGTTTCTGTGTCTCCCTCTCTCTGTGTTCCTCCCTTGCTTGTGTTCTGTCTCTCTCTCTCAAAAGTAAACATTAAAAATTATTTAAAAAATAGCTGGGGCGCCTGGGTGGCGCAGTCGGTTAAGCGTCCGACTTCAGCCAGGTCACGATCTCGCGGTCGGTGAGTTCGAGCCCCGCGTCAGGCTCTGGGCTGATGGCTCAGAGCCTGGAGCCTGCTTCCGATTCTGCGTCTCCCTCTCTCTCTGCCCCTCCCCCGTTCATGCTCTGTCTCTCTCTGTCCCAAAAATAAATAAAAAATGTTGAAAAAAAATTAAAAAATAAATAAAATAAAAAAATAAAATAAAAAATAGCTAATTAACTTTTTGTTTTTTGTGTTTGGTGTTTTGTTTGTTTTTTGTTTTGTTTTTTGCTAATTAACTGTTATAATAGCCAGGAGACTAAAATCATCACTTCCTTTGTTAGGAAACAGGGAAGAAAAATTATAAGTTTCTCATAAAATATTTCTTTCACTAATAAAAGGAAATAAATGAAATTGATTTTCACATTTTGATCTTATTAATAATCAACATTTCCCTTACAAGAAAATATTACTTAATGTTTTAAATTCTAATTTTCAAAGCTCACGATTCTTAGGCAGAATACAATCAACTCATATAACCTCTATAGTTTTTTTTTATAATTTCTCCTTATTTTCCCCATGTGCAGGAAAACAGGGAGAAATCATCTCTGTAAATATGTGGCATTTTCCCTTCTGTAAGGGGACTCAGCCACCAACTGATGGTGTCAAAATGTCATAGTCTCAAGTAATACGCTTGGGCAAAATGTCTCCCTGTGTTTACTGTGAACTCCACAGAAGTACCACTCAGATAAATTTCAATTTAAAGAAAATACTTGACCAAAAAAAATGGTTCTCATAACTGGTATGGTAACATAATTTCAGAGACAAGATACATGGTGACTTTTATAGAATAAAATGGTGACATTTTAAATACTTGGTAGTTTAGAGTTAGGGGAGAAAGTGAGTTCGTAATCTTGTTTATGGTGTTTTGGTGGGGAAGGATAAGACCTTACAAAAGATGATTAGGAAGGCATGCCTGGAATCCTACAAAGGATACCACGGAAATATATTGTCAGAGACTGCAAGGGGTTGGGGAGGGTATAGCACTATGGTTCACCTTCACCTGCACCTTCTCACAGGGCACTGATAACCATGTACATGATTATTTAAATACATTCAATAGCTACTAAAAGATTTAAATATGGCTGAACTCGTAGGAGTGTTATTACTAAGGCCTTTAAGTGGAATCTGAAGTTTACCTTTGTGCAGAAAAAAATGTGTTAAGAATTGTTTTTGAAAGGAAGAAACTGATTTAAGGCAGTTAACCTAATTGAGTTAAATATGCATATATTTAGGAATAACCAGCATATAACTTAGCAGTTGAAAAACACAGCATGTTGTGCCAGAAACATGGACATTGGTAAATCATTAACATGGTACTATACTTTAAACACATACAGAACTGCTCATTATAATAAAGATTAATAGCGGAATTAAAAGATTAGAATGTTTTTTTAAATTTAAGAAGGTGATTGATACCATTTCCTAAAAGCATTTGAAAATGGCATATATTAAAATGATGTCCATGCTTACTGCTGCTAACTGAATTTCTTCAGGGAAAATTTAGTTCATTTCACATCTCAAAAGTTCTATATCTCAGAAAACAATGCACTTGATAGATGTGTAAGCAAAAATTAATGAGTTCAATTATTAAACATTAATAATTACCCTCTTTTATAAGCCATTATCTTTTTTTTTCCTTTGTGAGAATTGATGGCATGGATAAGTTTATCTCCCAAATGAAAGTAAAGTAACAAAATTAAATTCTTGGGTTACAATGGAGAATTCTTGGCCACACATCAGAATCAACTAGGGAGATTTAAAATTGGTGTTTTGGTTCTCACTTCCAGGGATTTTGATTTAATGAGTCTGGAATGAGATGTGGGGCTTTTAACTCTCTCTAGAGTTTCTAATGTGCATCCAAAGGTGAGAACCACCAAGTATGGAACATCATTTTAGTTTCATGGATTTATTAACAAAGTATCAATACTGCAGGAGCCAAGTAGTTTAAATAGCCCAACCCTTTCCCAGCAAATGGTTTTAGCCAGCATTGTGTAAATACTTTCATATTCATTCACACATACATAACACCTTTCAATTTTGAGAAGGAAGCACACATATTCCCTCTTGCTTCTCAGAAGACAATATTCCTGTACGTCTCCTGGAGACTTTTGAAAACAATAATATATGTTTAATTAAAATACTACAAATCGTGTAGAACTGTGAATATTCCTCAGACTTCATGCATTTCACTTGGTTAGAGACAAACCTTTCTTTGAGACCTCAGCACATCTGTTTTTGGGTGGGTGGCAACCCAGGCTCATATAGTGCTTTATAGAGTCTATATGGCTGGGCCAATAGGACTGTCAAGAGAAACAACCTCATCTGGGAGTGTTGGTCATTAGAGCAACCCTAGGACAAACATGGTGGCTGGGATGGAGGGCGCTGTAGGCTTGTGGATGCTGAAAGGAGTGTTGTCTCTTTGGAAGTTGTCATAGACCAGAATCTGACCCATCACATACTTGCTCAATGATCCTGAGCAAATTACTTCTCTACATCTTGTCATCTATAATACAGAGATAGTATACCAGCTTAGGTGATACATAATAAGTGTTGGCTCGTATCCAACATGAAACATTAGGGTTATTAACTTGTACTGGGAAAATATTTTTTAATCTTCTCATAGTGCAAGGGCTGGGGAATTTTCAGGTTGACAGACCTTATTCCACAGATACAGAAACCTAAACAAAAGGGTAAATGGCCTGCTACAGAACGCAGCTATTAAGGATGAGAGTCCAAATGGAAACATAATTCTTATGGTTTCTACCAAATTGGTCCTTGCCTCCTAACGACTTGGTATTTCTCTTTCTTAATTCTTTTTTTCATTAGTAGAGAGGAAAATGCACAATTATAATTTATATTTCTACAAACCTCCATAAAATCTGCTTAGTTATACAGCATTATCAAGGGAATAAACCAAGGGAAATTGTTTTCCGAAAAATTCTTAAAAATATTCTGTAAACTAACACCTACAATAAAATTCAAACACAACAACCATCATCGTAACTAAGCCTAAGGAGACATGACTATTGAATACAATGTGCTATCCTTGATGATAACTTGGGGGAAAAGGACAGTAGGGGAAAATTAAGGAAATCTGAATAAATTATAGATTTTAGTTAATAATAATGCATCCATGTGGGTTTATTAATTATAATAGTGCCACACTACTGTTTGGGGGAAAACTGATTTGGAAACTCCTTGTACCACTTTGCAACTATTCTGAAAATCGAAAACTATTATAAAATAAAAAGTACATTTTAAAATGTAAGTCGTATGCTCCTCCACCAATAAAAGGACACATTTTCCAAGGTTTTAAAATCTTTACAAGTGTTACATATGGTAGTCATGTTGTGTTATTATCATTGTTTACTAACATTTATTCCATTTGGGCATTAGATGGTGCTCATGCTCATTTTAATGAGCAGGTTGGCTTCGTAATATCACCAATAGATGTCTCAACTGGAGATGTTTCTGGAAGATTTGGTCCAGTATTAATTTCAAAGGTAAATTGTTTGAAAACAAAGTTAACCCCATAACAAAGTTTAAGTAAACCTTAGGTTGGGAGGCAAAATTCAAACAATGAAGAAAACTAGAAATTAAGAAATCATTAAGTAGGATTCCCAAATCTCAAAGCCTCCAAAGACAGATTTCAAGGCATCTACAGATCTCCTGAAGATGTCTGTATATGTTGGATCCATCATGTTTTATCATATTTTCAAAGGAGCCATGGATACCCCAATATTTGAGAACCATTTCAATACACCTTTCAGTTTCAAATCATGTCCCTATCTTCAACATCTATCACTAAAATTTGCATTTAGTATACAATCTTAAAAAGTTTGTTGATTGAATAAATGATCTGATCAGAAAAATGAACAAAAGGAAATTCTATGCTAAGCACAAATGTCACCCCTTCCCTTCCTCTAAATATTTACAGCATTATATATATTTTTACCACTCAAGTCACTGGATACTTATTTACCTATGTATCTCTCATCAATACTTGCAAACTTAGATTGAAAAGCACCTTTTAAACAAGGGATCTTGAATTGGTGTTTTTATACCTAATCCTGACTCTGCTTGGCATATTATCCCAGTAATTGATAAAGGAACATCATCCCAGAACTTTGTAAAATTGTAGCTTTAGATCATCCCAAATCTGGCTAAAAATTAGAAGAAACTAGTTAATGGCTGCAAAAAGAAAATAAAAACCTTAGCAACTGGGTCTAAAATTACAACCAAATCTCAAAATTGTTCTTTTAGTGCTGCTTCAGTCCAGCTCTGATGTTTTTATTTTTTGATGTTATTCTCCAGCACTAAATAAAAGGATAATGGATTCTCAGGAAACAATGAGTCCATGGAATAGAAGAAGTCATCTGATTTAACTAGGGCTCTGCTTTTAACATGGGCTTTGAGAGAAAGCTCTGAAGTTTGAAATGAAAGGCTTTGTACTATTTATTTCTAATTAACACGACACTTGATGATGTCATCCAAGCAAGTAAAAACAACAACAACCAAAAAAAAAAAAAAGCAGGAAACCTTTTTCTTCAAACAGGTAACATGATAAATGAAGAACTTATACAGAGCAGTCGTCAAAGACCAATTCTGTGTGTGTGTGTGTGTGTGTGTGTGTGTGTGTGTCACATACACAATGCTAATTTTAAGGAATCTCTTCACACAGAGAACTCCTAGAAGAGTTAATGTGTACGGATTTGTTTTGACCCCATTTTCTGAGCACTTGAAATGTGGGATAAGAACTCGGTAGCTTTAACCAAACCTTTTTTTTCTATTTAAAAAAGGATTTCTGATTCTTACTTTGTATTTATTAATGTGTGACTTTATAAAACCATTAAAATCTACACAGTTCTTTTGACATATTTTATTATGGTGCCAAGTCACCTACAGATTCCTAAAACCACCATGCTGCTTTACTTCCTTGGGCCTTTGTTGTTGTTTTTTACCTGATTTGACACCCTTCCACCACTTGCCTGGGGGACATTTGCAGAGACCCAGCTTGGCCATCATCAGTGTTCTGTGCCTGTGCTTAAGCTGCTCTCTCTACTCTCCCCATTTCCTGACCTATCTGGATGGCCTCTCACCTTTCAGAACACAGCTCATAAATCACTTCTTCCATGTAGCCTTTCATTAGGAAGATAGGTGTCTCGGCATGAATTGTAGTCACTGCATTTCCCTTAACAGGCACTACATTTTGTTCATTTGTTCTCATTATCTATCTTCATAGCATGGTGCTAATCTCAGGAAAAACAAGGGAAGCATCTGTTTTGCTCACTGTTAGATCTCAGCACCTACCAGAACGTTCCCGCACGTAGTAGTGGCTCAATAAATATTGAAGTGAAATATGAATAAGGCATTTCTTTAAACACCTCAGAATATGACTATGCCTTCTGAATTAGATATTTGAAATGTGTTTTGTTTTCTTCAACTGTTCCTCTTCATAAAAGATATATCCTAAAATACAGACTTAAGTAAAGAATAATTTGCCAGGAACTTGCCTAAGATACTCCTCCATGTCTTTTCATTTTACTTCTTCTACCACCAAGTGAAAAACAACCACATGAACAAACAGAAGAAACTGAGTCAGGTTAAGTTACTGTGTCTGAGCAGTGTTACCTGCCCAGTGGAACTCTCTAAGGGTTACCTGTGAGAGCTGTAACCAGGAGCCAGGCACACAGCAAAATGAAGCCAATTCCCACTTTCTTATTGACACTAGCCACTGAAATATCAAGCTGTGATATCTATTTGGCATATGGAACAGAACATATATATGCTACAATTAACAAAATTATACCAACTACTTTAATTGTAAATAGGGAAGGGTATTATCAGAACAAAAATCAAGCCATGGCAGATTACCATTCTTTAGTATAAAGTAACACATTTCAATATGTAATTTGCTTCTGTCACAATATTAATAAAGAGTATATTCTCATTAAAAGGAGTTAGAAATGTTTCAGAGTACCTTGAACCAAACACCAGAAATGGCAAAATACCAGTTTTTATTATGAATTTAAGAGGTAGTCAGTAACAGACATGTGCATGTCTAATTAAGTGTCTGAATCTCTAGTGACTTTCACAGTGACACCAGTAGACCCTAGCTTCTCACACCAGATTGTTTCATATAGCCATGCGTGGACTATGCAATACTTTTTCAGGGTGAGAAGCAAATAAAAAAAATCTTACACAGTAGGATTCCCTTCTCCCCCACCCCCCAATAGGCAGGCAAGAAGAGACTGTGGGTCTTAAGAATTATAAGGACTTTTGATGTGATTCAGAAAGCTATCAAGAGCGTGAGACTCAAGCGTGTCTATCTTGCAAATAGGTGATTGCCACAAATTTATTAGGTAAACAAGCAAAATTTAAGTTGTACATTAACAGATTATATTTTTGATTCAGAGTATTTATATGGGTGACAGGATGGAAAATGACTTTAGGCTTTTGGCTGAGCAACAAAGATGGTAGGCTAAAGGAGTTCTTAGTGAATATGAGTGGTAATGCTGATGGAGAGAAAGAGCCTTCTTAGACATTTAGGTGGCAAATTGATGGGACTTGGTGACCACATGCAGGTAAGGTTAAAAGAAGAATTATGAGGAAGCCCAAAAACTCTGGATTAGTATGCTGGGTGTCATGGATTGAAATAAGGGCTAAAGGAGAAAGAATGCCTTCCTTTGGGTGGGATGAACATTCGAATGGGAGTGTTAAATGTAAGTTATATTTGAATGGGAAAAATCAGCTCTGAAGTGGTTCCACATGCCATGTCTTTGGCAGATTGACCAGTGAAACATGGGGGAAGAAAGAAAAACAGCTGGGTGAATAATCTTGAGGAACAAAATATTTAAAAGATTTATAATCAAAGTAAAGCCAAGGTTCTGAATCCAAGTCAAGAGTGAAATTGTAGAGCAGACACAGGTAGGAGTTGTAGATCAGGACAAAACCAAGAAGTAGGCGATGCATGAGAAGGCAAGGAATGAAGTTTGAGGCAATGAAAAAAGGGGACCTTCATTGTAAAGAAAACCAGTCAGGACAAGAGTCAGTCCCTTAACAAAACCTGCCTAAGTTCTGGAGCAAGAAGAAAGTAGGCAAAAAGGATATCCATGTTGCAGTAAGCAGAGACTCAGAGGCCCATCCTGACAATGGGAGACCAAATTTGAGAGGTGTCCCGAGAGAGTCAACCCATCTGGAGAGTTTCCCCTCTGAGAGTTCCCTGAACCGGACTCACGAATCTGGCAAAAAGAATCCAGACACTGGCATTTTCCCATATGTGCAAGATGAGAACATGTAATGGAGGACATAAGCTTCTCAATTAGATAACTTCAGTCTCTTGATCTGGGAAGGAAACCACAGACATTCTTAATTTCTTAAGCCTCAGAAGAATTTTCAATCTCCTAAATATGGCACTAAGGTCACGTTTTTGAGTTGCTCCTTTGCCCCAGTCATTTAGAAGGAATTCAACAAGAAGAAAAATACTGTAACACTTCTGAAAAAAAAATCACAGACCTCTTAAAAAGAAAAACAGCTCATATTCAGAAACTAGACTTAGTTTAGTAACTGAAATCACTTAGAAAATCTTTAATTGACTTCTCTTCTCCATCCCTATTGTTCCTACCTTAGCTGGGGCTGTCATTCTCTTACCCGGAGTACACCCTGACCTACCAGCTTGTCTACCTGTGTTGTGTCTAGCTTGGCTCCTCTTCAATCTTCCAATACAAAGCTGCCAGATGGTACTTTCTAAAACGCTCTAGAACATTCACCTGAAAAGGTATCTCCCCAATTACAATCTGTCAATGGTTCCTGACTTCCTCCTGAATAATATCCAGACCCCTTTGCAAGGAATTCATGTTTTTTAATGGCCTGGCTTCTTGCCCATGGCCCCATTTCATCGGACACTCCTTATAATTTCTCCTCTCAAAACACCATATGCTTTCTCATTTTCTAAATTCAAAGAATAATTCCACACTTCTGGGATTTTGGATATGCTATTTCTTCTGCTTGTACTGTCCTCCCTATCTTAATTACCTGAGAAATTCATACTCAATCTATTAATCTTCAACACTCATCTCTAATTCCCTCTTAATAAAGACTCTCCTGCTTTCTTGACCTCCCTCTTCCCACCCTTCGCCAGCCATAGTCTATCATCCCATCTCCTCTGCTATCTTGGTTTCTTGTACACTCCTCTACTTTAGCATGTACAAATAATAGTAGACTCTTAAATTTTTTACTGAAGAGATGAAGAGGGCATTTCTTTGGCAATCCAGACAAGTCTTTGGAAATCCCTAAATTCACAATGCCACAGCATCATAAATTTCTCCCAAAAATGTTTTTTGAGGAAGGAGACAGAACATAAGCTATGTGAATGTGCAGATGGTGAAAACCTGTCTAAGCTCATTGACTAGCTCCCTAACTCCTATTGCATGGACAATTTAAATAAATATATGCCTAAGTGAAATTACTATTTATGGTGTATAACTACTCTGTACTTACTAGTGAACAATTCAAACTGAGAATGTAAATTTTATAAATACCAAGGATCAATATGATAGCACTAACTTGTTTAAACATTTGCTACCCCATCTAAGTCTACATTGTATGAGAGGAGAGACCATGTCTATTTTTGTGTAAGAAATAGTAAATGTTCAATAAATTTTAAATGAATAAATGACCCAGATACCTGAAATTCAATTGCAATGTTTAAAAAAAATCACAAAATGCTCATTCCCTTCTTCCCTGGTTTTGAGAAGAATGCAACCACATCTTCTTATTTCTAAAAAGCATTATTGCTGGAGAAATGATTTACTTCATTCAGTACTGATTTATTTCACTATATATTCATTCACATACCAAATATTTATTGGGTTCTTAATATACGCTGCTCACTGTTCTATGTGTTAAAGATACAGGAATAAGTACAAAAAGATGAGGTCTCTGCTTTTATGACATCTGCATTCTAATGGAAATACAATAAGCAAATAAATGAAAACCTCATAGTACCACAAATTCATACTTTTAAAAATGCTTCTGTTCTTTTTTAAATATTTTTTAAGTGTTTATTTTTTGAGATAGATAGAGACAGAGTGCAAGAAGGGTAGGGGCAGAGAGAGAGGAAACAGAATCTGAAGCAGGTTCCAGGTCCTGAGCTGTCAGCACAGAGCCCAACGTGGGGCTTAAACTCATGAATTGTGAGATCATGACCTAAGCTGAAGTGGGATGCTTAGATGAGCGAGCCACCCAGGCACCCCACCTCTGCTCTTTTTAAAACCTGTTAAAAAGTTAGATATGGGAGTTGAAGTTAGGAGGAAAGGATTAGTGGGGTTTGCTGTCTACTGTTGCCACTACACAATGCAAACTCTGAGCTTTGCAATTTCAGATTTTGGCTATCTTTCAAATCCTTGTAGTGTTCCTAACTTATTTGTATGAATAGCATTGCCAACTGACTGACTAAGATAATTTTTCATTTCTCTGGGCTGGGTGTGTGACTTTGCAAACAAGCAACTTTGCCAGGAAACTGAGTAAAAAGGTCTTACTTTTGTCATAGGGAGACACTTAGCTGAGGAAGCCAAAGGTGGTGGGCGGGGGGGGGGGGGGCACGGAATATGCAGTCTTGTAGTGGAAACTGCCCTTTAGAAATTCAGTAAATTTTAGGGGCGCCTGGGTGGCGCAGTCGGTTAAGCTTCTGACTTCAGCCAGGTCACGATCTCGCGGTCTGTGAGTTCGAGCCCCGCGTCAGGCTCTGGGCTATGGCTCGGAGCCTGGAGCCTGTTTCCAATTCTGTGTGTCTCCCTCTCTCTCTGCCCCTCCCCCGTTCATGCTCTGTCTCTCTCTGTCCCAAAAATAAAAAAAAAAAAAAAGAAAAACGTTGAAAAAAAGAAATTCAGTAAATTTTAAGTAGAGACCGTTTTCTACAATGACACAAGCCAGCCAATCATTGTAAAATCAGCAGAGGAAAAAAATGACTCCTTCAATGATGAACTAACTCTTTTTGTAAACTTAGAGGAAATCATACCAGCCAGAATCATCACAATTAATTAAGGCAGGACTTGAAAGACTGAAAACATGTTGATGGCTTCTCACAACTATTCTTTCCTCTGGAATAAGCTTCCCTCCACATTCGTCCAATATCCAGCTAAAGGAACCAAACTTTTGAATCCTTCTCTCTCATGACATTTAGTACCACTGCGCTCTATATATTTCAACTAGTTCATCGGTCACATTGTACTTTAATTATTTTTATAAGTCTGCTTCATATTCGAGATTGTAATCTTGTTCCCATATACATCTTTAATCCCCATAAGTCATCTTTCTGGAACGGATAGAATGAATAATTATAGTCTATTTTCTACAATGGCTTCACCAAGCATATTATTCTATAGTGATATGGAAGAACAGTCACTCCTTCAATGGCTAAACAACTTCCTTTTAATTAAAATGATAGATTTTTATATTCACATTCTTCAATTGTATGTACACACAGTTAGCTTCAAAAGACATTTATCCACCTTTGCTGAATTTGTTTATGATGACAAATGAAATATTTAATGAATATTTAACCTAAAAATGCTAAATATCAAATATTATAATTGCCTTTCCATACTGCCAACAACATATTTACACAATAATGATGATGAAGCATTTCCTTGAAAGTCATAAGATATGTTAGCCCTAACAATGAAATGTTTAATGGGATTAGAGTTAGTGAAAAAGTAATATTGGGAGCAGGAAATTCTTCAAGCTCTGACACAAGGATGGACAATTTTTCTCATTACAGAAAGTAAGAGACGGTGGGCTCATTTGTGAACAAGGCAAATGGATAAAGAAATCATTTCTTAACCGAAGCTCAATAAGAATAAAGCCTAAGATAGGGTAAAAAGAGAGTAGAAAATACAGACTAGATTTGATAAAAAACAATATCCTTACTCTAGGTCATTTATCTGCTACAAAATTATGTGTATAAATTTAGTCCCTGAGAAAAAAATAAGGTAGAAATGGAAAATTCAGAATTGGAATAATCACAGACGGCTGTAATCTAAGATTATCTGTTACATTTTAGCACTGAAATGCTTTCTGAAATACTTATTTTCCAAAAAAGTAACTTATAGGCTGCTGAGCAGGGTGGGTGGGAGATGGATGAAATAGGTGAAAGGTGTTAAGTGTACACTTGTGATGAGCACTGAGTAATGTATAGAATTTTTTATTTTATTATATACCCGAAACTAATGTAATACTTTATGTTAATTACACTTGAATAAAAAATTAAGAGAAAAAAGATGGGGGGAGGAGGAAGAGAGATGTGGAAAAGCATTATTATAATATTCAAGACAAAATTATAAAAGTTCACAAATATATTCAATTAAATGTAGGTCTACAAAAAAATAATAAACCTTTGTTTTAATTTAAAATATAAAGTCATATATGCTCTCCAAATGCAATCATAATGGATTTATTTATAGAATAAAATTATACAGTAAATTGCAGTTTTCTATACCTATTGAGGATCTGGTATCAAGCACACAGTAGTATCTTGATAAATATTTTAGATGGAAAAGTGATGTATGAAAAAATGAATAAAGAATAAGTATAGATTTTTGAAGGTGGAGGACGATGGCAGTGTAGGAAGACGCTGGGCTCACCGCGTCCTGGCGATGGCTTAGATTCCACCCACATCTGCCTAAATAACCCAGAAAACCGCCAGAAGACTAGCAGAATGGACTCTCTGGAGCCAAGCGTAGATGAGAGGCCTACGGAAGATGGTAGGAAGGGCGGAGAGGCGGTGCGCACTACATGGACGGGTGGGAGGGAGCCGGGGTGGTGGAGGGGCAGCCAGCCCACCCAGCAAGGCAGAGTCCCGGAGTCTGGCTTGCAAAAGTGGAGGGGACGGACAGAGTGTGTTCTGACAGCCAGCAGGACTTAACATCTAGGATGCTATAAGTCAACAGCTCTGCTCAGAGAGTGGAAGGGCTAAAGGACAATGGGAGGGAGAGTTGTTGAGCCCCGGAGGACAGAGCTCAGCTTTGTAGGGAACAAAGGCACTTGCTAGCGCCATCTCCCTCACCCATTCCCCCAGACGAAATCCCAAAGGAAACCAGTTCCCATCATGAACTTGCTTGCACCGTGCAAGCACACAATGCTTTGCTTCTGTGGATCCATCCCTCCGAAGGGTCTGCCTCCCTCCCGGTGCCACAGGGCCCCTCCTGAAGCAGACCACTGAACAAAGTGAGCTAAGCCTGCCCCTCCCGCCCCTGTGCACCTTGCGGATCCACCCTGGCTAATACACCAAATCCCATCGAAGCAGCACCACAAGCCTGGCAGTGTGTATGTAGTCCAGACAGAGGCCACACCACTCCACAGTGAGTCCTGCCCCTGGGAGAGGGGGAGATAAGGTACACACCAGTCTGACTGTGGCCCCAGCGGTGGGCTGGGGACAGATATCAGGTCTGACTGTGGCCCCACCCACCAATGCAAGTTACTCCAGACAGCACAGGGGAAGAGCCCTGCAGTTCCGCGCCACTCCAGAGACAATCCAAAATGACTAAACAGAAGAATTCTCCTCAAAAGAAACTCCAGGAAGTAGCGACAGCTAACAAACTGATCAAAAACAATTTAAACAATGTAACGGAAAATGAATTTAAAATAATAGTCAGAAAATTAAGCGCTGGTCTTGAAAAAAGTATAGAGAATAGCAGAGAATCTATTACTACAGAGATCAAGGAACTAAGAAACAGTCAGGAGGAGCTAAAAAATGTTACAAATGAGCTGCAAAATAAAATGGAGGCGACCACAGCTCGGATTGAACAGCCAGATGAAAGAATAGGTGAACTAGAAGATAAAATTATGGAAAAAGAGGAAGCTGAGAAAAAGATAAAAAAAAAATCTGGAGTATGAGGGGAGACTTAGAGAACTGACATAATTAAACAAAATAATATACGCATAATTGGAATTCCAGAGGAGGAAGAGAGAGGGAAAGGTGCTGAAGGTGTACTTGAAGAAATCATAGCTGAGAACTTCCCTGATCTGGGGAAGGAAAAGGCATTGAAATCCAAGAGACACAGAGAACTCCCTTCAGATGTAACTTGAATTGATCTTCTGCACGACATATCATAGTGAAACTGGAAAAATACAAGGATAAAGAGAAAATTCTGAAAGCAGCTAGGGATAAACGTGCTCTAACATATAAAGGGAGACCGATAAGGCTCGTGATGGATCTGTCTACTGAGACTTGGCAGGCCAGAAAGGAATGGCAGGAAATCTTCAATGTGATGCACAGAAAAAATATGCAGCCGAGAATCCTTTATCCAGCAAGTCTGTCATTTAGATTAGAAGCAGAGATAAATGTCTTCCCACACAACAAAAACTGAAGGAATTCATCACCACTAAACCAGCCCTACAAGAGATCCTAAGGGGGATCCTGTGAGACAAAGTACCAGAGACATCACTACAAGCATGAAACCTACAGACATCACTCTAAACACAAATATTTCTATAATAACACTGAATGTAAATAGACTAAATGCTCCAACCAAAACATGGGCTATCAGAATGGATAAAAAAACAAGACCCATCTATTTGCTGTCTACAAGAGACTCACTTTAGACCTGAGGACACCTTCAGATTGAAAGTGAGGGGATGGAGAACTATCTATCATGCTACTGGAAGTCAAAAGCAAGCTGGAGTAGCCATACTTACATCAGACAAACTAGACTTTAAAGTCTGTAACAAGAGATAAAGAAGGGCATTATATAATAATTACAGGGTCTATCCATCAGGAAGAGCTAACAATTATAAATGTCTATGCGCTGAATACCGGAGCCCCCAAATATATAAAACAATTACTCACAAACATAAGCAACCTTATTGATAAGAATGTGGTAATTGCAGGGGACTTTAATACTCCACTTACAACAATGGATAGATCACCTAGACACATGGTCAATAAAGAAACAAGGACCCTGAATGATACATTGGATCAGATGCCCTTGACAGATATATTTAGAACTCTGCATCCCAAAGCAACAGAATATACTTTCTTCTCGAGTGCACATGGAACATTCTCCAAGATAGATCATATACTGGGTCACAAAACAGCTCTTCATAAGTATACAAGAATTGAGATCATACCATGCATACTTTCAGACCACAATGCGATGAAGCTTGAAATCGACCACAGGAAAAAGTCTGGAAAACCTCCAAAAGCATGGAGGTTAAAGAACACCCTACTAAAGAATGAATGGGTCAACCAGGCAATTAGAGAAGAAATTAAGAAATATATGGAAACAAATGAAAATGAAAATACAATAATCCAAATGATTTGGGGTGCAGCAAAGGCAGTCCTGAGAGGAAAACACATTGCAATCCAGGCCTATCTCAAGAAACAAGAAAAATCCCAAATACAAAATCTAACAGCACACCTAAAGGATATAGAAGCAGAACAGCAAAGACACCCACACCCAGCAGAGGAGAAATAATAAAGATCAGAGCAGAAACAAACAATATAGAATCTAAAAAACTGTAGAGCAGATCAAGGAAACCAAGAGTTGGTTTTTTGAAAAAATAAAGAAAATTGATAACCCTCTAGCCAGGCTTCTCAAAAAGAAAAGGGAGATGACCCAAATAGATAAAATCATGAATGAAAATGGAATTATTACAACCAATCCCTCAGAAATACAAGCAATTATCAGGGAATACTATGAAAAATTATATGCCAACAAACTGGACAACCTGGAAAAAATGGACAAATTCCTAAGCACCCACACACTTCCAAAACTCAAACAGGAGGAAATAGAAGCTTGAACAGACCCATAACCAGCGAAGAAATTGAATCAGTTATCAAAAATCTCCCAACAAATAAGAGTCCAGAACCAGATGGCTTCCCAGGGGAATTCTACCAGACATTTAAAGCAGAGATAATGCCTATCCTTCTAAACCTATTCCAAAAAATAGAAAGGGAAGGAAAACTTCCAGACTCATTCTATGACGCCAGTATTACTTTGGTTCCTAAACCAGACAGAGACCCAGTAAAAAAAAAAAGAGAGAGAGAGAGAGAGAGAGAGAACACTACAGGCCAATATCCCTGATGAATATGGATGCAAAAATTCTCAATAAGATACTAGCAAATCAAATTCAACGGCATATAAAAAGAATTATTCACTTTGATCAAGTAGATTTCATTCCTGGGCTGCAGGGCTGGTTCAACATTCGCAAATCAATCAATGTGATACATCACGTTAATAAAAGACAAGATAAGAACCATATGATCCTGTCAATCGATGCAGAAATAGCATTTGACAAAATTCAGCATCTTTTCTTAATAAAAACCCTCGAGAAAGTCGGGATAGAAGGAACATACTTAAACATCATAAAAGCCATTTATGAAAAGCCCACAGGTAATATCATCCTCAATGGGGAAAAACTGAGAGCTTTCTCCCTGAGATCAGGAACATGACAGGGATGTCCACTCTCACTGCTGTTGTTTAACATAGTGTTGGAAGTTCTAGCATCAGCAATCAGACAACAAAAGGAAATCAAAGTCATCAGAATTGGCAAAGATGAAGTCAAACTTTCTCTTTCTGCAGATGACATGATATTATACATGGAAAACCTGAAAGACTCCACCAAAAGTCTGCTAGAAGTGATACATGAATTCAGCAAAGTCGCAGGATACAAAATCAATGTACAGAAATCAGTTGCATTCTTATACACTAATAATGAAGCAACAGAAAGACAAATAAAGAAACTGATTCCATTCACAATTGCACCAAGAAGCATAAAACACCTAGGAATAAACCTAACCAAAGATGTAAAAGATCTGTATGCTGAAAACTATAGAAAGCTTATGAAGGAAATTGAAGAAGATACAAAGAAATGAAAAAACATTCCGTGCTCATGGATTGGAAGAATAAATATTGTTAAAATGTCAATACTATCCAAAGCTATCTACACATTCAATGCAATCCCAATCAAAATTGCACCAGCATTCTTCAAAAAACTAGAACAAGCAATCCTAAAATTCGTATGGAACCACAAAAGGCCCCGAATAGCCAAAGTAATTTTGAAGAAGAAGACCAAAACGGGAGGCATCACAATCCCAGACTTTAGCCTCTACTACAAAGCTATAATCATCAAGACAGCATGGTATTGGCACAAAAACAGACACATAGACCAATGGAATAGAATAGAAACCTCAGAACTAGACCCACACAAGTACAGCCAACTCATCTTTGACAAAGCAGGAAAGAATATCCAATGGAAAAAAAGACAGTCTCTTTAACAAATGAAACTGGGAGGACTGGACAGCAACATGCAGAAGGATGAAACTAGACCACTTTCTTACACCATTCACAAAAATAAACTCAAAATGGATAAAGGACCTGAATGTGAGACAGGAAACCATTAAAACCCTAGAGGAGAAAGCGGGAAAAAACCTCTCTGACCTCAGCCGTAGCAATTTCTTACTTGACACATCCCCAAAGGCAAGGGAATTAAAAGCAAAAATGAACTACTGGGACCTCATGAACATAAAAAGCTTCTGCACAGCAAAGGAAACAACCAACAAAACTAAAAGGCAACCAACGGAATGGGAAAATATATTTGCAAATGACATATCGGACAAAGGGCTAGTATCCAAAACCTATAAAGAGCTCACCAAACTCCACACCCAAAAAAACAAATAATCCAGTGAAGAAATGGGCAGAAGACATGAATAGACACTTCTCTAAGAAGATGTCCAGATGGCCAACAGGCACATGAAAAGATGTTCAACGTCGCTCCTCATCAGGGAAATACAAATCAAAACCACACTCAGATATCACCTCACACCAGTAAGAGTGGCTAAAATGAACAAATCATGAGACTGTAGATTCTGGAGAGGATGTGGAGAAATGGGAACCCTCTTGCACTGTTTTTGGGAACGCAAACTGGTGCAGCCACTCTGGAAAACAGCGTGGAGATTCCTCAAAAAATTAAAAATAGACCTACCCTATGACCCAGCAATAGCACTGCTAGGAATTTACCCAAAGGATACAGGAGTGCTGATGCATAGGGGCACTTGTACCCCAATGTTTATAGTAGCACTCCCAACAACAGCCAAATTATGGAAAGAACCTAAATGTCTATCAACTGACGAATGGATAAAGAAATTGTGGTTTATATACACAATGGAATACTACGTGGCAATGAGAAAGAATGAAATATGGCCTTTTGTAGCAACGTGGATGAAACTGGAGAGTGTTATGCTAAGTGAAATAAGTCATACAGAGAAAGACAGATACCATATGTTTTCACTCTTATGTGGATCCTGAGAAACTTAACAGAAGTCCATGGGGGAGGGGAAGGAAAAAAAAAAGAGGTTAGAGAGGGAGAGAGCCAAAACATAAGAGACTCTTAGAAACAGAACAAACTGAGGGTAGATGGGGGTGAGAGGGTGGGGAGGGTGGGTGATGGGTATTGAGGATGGCACCTTTTGGGATGAGCACTGGGTGTTGTATGGAAACCAATTTGACAATAAATTTGGTATTAAAAAAATAAATACAAAGCATATTGGATGCCCTCTTAACAATTCAATGAAATGGAATGTAGAATGAAATTCTACATCCAGAATATCTGTCAAGAAAAAAAAACAAAACAAAGACAATCATGGCAATGAATGCTTTGTATGTTTTAAAATTTCATTCTAGGTAATTCTAAAATATTTAATATTTATGGTATTATCTTTCCATTTTTAATGATTTTTATATATTCATTTCATGTTACTGTTCCCATATTTTAACATTTCCTTGTTCCCAATGTCTTTATCAAGTACAGAATATTTTTGCATATCACAGAAATATATAATCTTGTGACACTACATTAATCAATAATAAAAAATAACCATGCAAAAAAATATATAGCTATTTAATAGATATCTACCAAATGAATAAACAAATAAATCAACCATGTTTATCATGATTAAAATAAATCATTTTAATAGTGTGCTCGTGTTCACTGCTCATTTCATGAGCACCACATAGGTGTGTATAGAAAAAAAAATTACCTCTGAACGATTGGAGATGCTTCTATCATAAATTACCAAAATTTACAAAATATACTATTAAGATTTAGTAGACATAATTAGATTTTTGTATGAATGCATTTTAACAATAGAGCATTTAAAAATGTACTGCATTAAATTCTATTGGTGCTTATTAGGGAATATAATGAGATGAGGAACACCAAAATGATCACTTGATCACCAAAATCTTCTCAGAAAATATGCATCAAAAATTATTCCCAATACCTTCAGACCTATCATGAAGTTCAACATTTTCACCTGTTTTCTTGTGCCAGAAAAATGGAAATAAAATCATATGGTAAGAAAAGAAAGACAATGCATTGTGAGTTGGCAAAGGTTTTACTCCAAGGACTGAAATATACTTCCCCCAAAGAATTCCCACTGAGAAAGACATCCAGTAAATACTGAATGTCTAAAATGTGTCAATTTACCATTTTCCCCTAGAAACACAATGTCCTCTGCTAATCCTCATATTAATTTCCTCCTTTTGTGCTTCTCTATACTTTAAAAATTTTATATAAATTCCACTTAACAAACAGTGTAATATTAATTTCAGGTGTACAATATAATGATTCAACACTTCGATACAACACCCAGTGCTCATCACAAGTGTACTCCTTGGTCCTCATCACCTATTTCACTGATCCCCCCACTCACCCCAGCTTTAGTAACCAACAGTGTATTCCCTGCAGTTAAGAGTGTGTTTCTCGGTTTGCCTCTCTCTCTTTTCCCCCTTGCCTTACTTGCTTGTTTCTTAAATCCCACATGAGTGAAATCATATGATTTTTGTGTTTCTCTGACTGGCTTATTTTGCTTAGCGTTATACCCCCTAGCTCCAACCACATCGTTGCAAATGGCAAGATTTCATTCGTTTTTATAGCTGAGTAATATTCCATTGTATGTATATACTACATGTTGTGAGCTATGAACTTTGAAACTAAATTCTGATTTTCAGATATCAGAACACATAGGCAGTAAATTATTTGTACAAACTGAATTGCTTTACAGTAAACTGTGAACATGCATGTTCCTGAAGCATTATCTCTTCTTGAAATCCCTATCCTCCTCTTCTTTATCAGCCATAATCTCCATTATATTTTCAGCTAAAGTTTATTGAGTTCCACTAAATGTGTATTCCTAGAATTTGTACCATAAGAACACAGATTAGTTATATGTTGCAATTTTTTTAGAAGTGCGTAATGTAGCATGGATATGGACCAGTCAGTTGCCAATGGATATGACACAGAATTCCAAGAAAGTGCAGGATAAATGTGCGCACAATATAACAAATTCACATGAAAATCTATGCGTGATCATGTAAGCTTTTATAGTATTTAGTTTCCAAATATTTGAAGTCTGTTTACCTGTCAGAAACAATAGGATCAAGAATTAGGCAAGGGGCACCTGGGGTGGCTCAGTTGGTTAAGAATCTGACTCTTGATTTTGGTTCAGGTTATGATCTCATTGCTCATGAGTTCAAGCTCTATGTTGGGCTTTGCGCTAATGGCATGGAGCCTGCTTGGGATTCATTCTCTCTCTCCCTCCCTCCCTCCCTCCCTCCCTCCCTCCCTCCCTCCCTGCTTCCTCCCTCTCTGCCCCTCCTTTGCTTGTGTTCTATCTCTCTAAAAATAAATAAATGAACTTAAAAAAAAAACTAGGCAAGAAATAGACATAAAAAAATAATGGCCTGTATCAAGATGTGCAATTCTCACAATTATTCATAAACACCCAACATATAGAAAAAAAAAATCTAAAAGATGTTTTCATCATGCTAGGCTAGATTGTGTTGCAATAACAATATAACTTCAAAATCTGAACGCCCCAAAATAACAAAGGCTTGTTTTTGATTCATGCTACAAATTCATGTGGGTTAAGGGATTGGAGAAAAGGGGAGGAACATGTGCTGTGTCTCTCTACACTAGGACAAAGCTAATAGAACCTCCCCACCTGGGGCTGGTTGCCATGGCACAGAAAAAGAGGTTCTGACAAACTGTGCACTAGCCATTACAGCTTTGTCCCAGATGTGACACATAGAGCTTCTCAAGATTCATCCACCAAAGCAAGTCACATGACCATGATCAGTGCAAAGGGGATGGGAAAATTCAACCACCCTTCTGCCCAGACACGAGTCAGAAATATTTGGTGAGTAGCACTTGTATGTACATGTATGAATAGGTAATAGCTTAAAGGTTTTCAAATACTTAGATATCTGGAAAGTGCAGGTAATATATCTGTAAGATGTTTTTTTTTTCTTTCCTTACAGATATATTCAGCATCTTAACCTGAAAATCTTGGTCAAAATGCTACCACCTTAGTCATGCATCTTTCCATGGAATTTCTATTCTTCTCTCCCTTCATCTAATTCTGGTGTACGCAAGTTTAGCAGAATTAAATATATATGCAAATTTTAATGGGTTCCCTCCAAAAACATTAGTCAATTTTGCTTTACAGGGAGCAGAAAAAGTGAAAATGTTATATATCAATTATGTTTGCTCCTAAGGTTGTGTCCTTGAGTTAAACCAGATAAACAAGTGGAAATTGTAAATATTATAAAAAAAAAAAACTGCCAGAAAAGTTGATTATGTTCTGAATTCCTTTACAATTGCCTTGGTGTTTTTTATATACAATTTTAAGTACAACAAACACTACCTAAAGTATTGCATTTCATTTATTTTTGGCATCTCCAGCCTGTTCTTGAATGATATTAGATAAGAATAAAGATGGCTAAACTAGTCATGGAGATGGAAAAGATAGTGCTTGCATCCTTTTCTGAAGATAGAAGAGGAGGCTTCTGAACTAAAAATATTATGTACGACTGTTGCCTCACATTTTATTATAGATGCTTTTATCAAACTAAAACAATTTATCCATCTCTGTATATCATCTTTTCAGTCCTTGCTAGTAAAAACCCTCACTTTATCCAAGAAACAAAGGAGGTGTAGATAAACTTCTCAGAGCTGTACACTCTTCCTTTTTATTTACATTATTTTAGATTTAAAGTAATCATTTAAAAGAGTTAATTTAATTCCTAATAGAATCTCATTCCTGTAATATTCTTCTCCATCCCCTCCAGGTTAATGCTGAAGAAATATCTACAAGGTTTCTTAGAAATTTAGACACAGTAAGGAGAAAAGAGTGTGCATGTCTTATGGGGAAGGGTAGTGGTGGTGATATTGGGCTAGGATTAGCCTAAAAGAATACTGTGTATAATAGGGCAATGAATCATCCCTGTCCCACAGACTCACACCCACCTCAGTACTTCAACCCCACAATCCTTTGTCTTCACTTGAACTTTCTAGGACTTGTAAAAGAAAGCTTGTGAGGTGGTGGTGGGGGGCATAAAATAGAGGGTCAGAGAGCTCTGGCAGCCTATTTTACTGGGCAACCTCCCTCTCTCCTTCTAGATATCATCGAGAGGAGAAGCAAATTGGAGAGTCTGCTTTCTAGTTGTTTTGCTTTCTTGTTTTGGTCCCTAAAGTCATTAAAAACAGAAAGAGGAGGGGCGCCTGGGTGGCGCAGTCGGTTAAGCGTCCGACTTCAGCCAGGTCACGATCTCGCGGTCCGTGAGTTCGAGCCCCGCGTCGGGCTCTGGGCTGATGGCTCGGAGCCTGGAGCCTGTTTCCGATTCTGTGTCTCCCTCTCTCTCTCTGCCCCTCCCCCGTTCATGCTCTGTCTCTCTCTGTCCCAAAAATAAATAAAAAAAATAAAATAAAAACAGAAAGAGGAGAGAAAAGGTGAGAGAGGCACAGAAAGGAGAAGAGAGATGTTGGAATGAGTTGTAGGCAGACAGATGAAGTCTATAAATAAAATGTGTCTTTTCTCTCCTGACATCTCACATAGCACTTTGTCATCTGGTCATGATCAGGTAGGCAAAAAGGGGCTGAGAAACACACCAAATTCTCCATGGGCTCATTGGATGTGGCTAAGAACACATGATGCCCAGAAAGGATACCATATTCACCCTTGTTTAGAGTTATAGAGCCACACCTGCCAGCCTAATCACCTCTCTGACATCAGGTATGGTTCCTGAGTGACAATGAAAGGAGGGTAGGTGGAGGAGCTTTCCAGTGGTTGGTAGGAAGCCTGAGTCCACGGGTGGTTCTGAAGGTCCCTGTCACCTAGAAACCAGAAAATGGGGTTGCTGGTGCTCAGTACACAGATTATCCAAAAGGCTAATAGAAAAGGTAGAGCATGGCATAGGCCTTCATGAAGACTTATCAGCAGCAAAAAAGCTACTTGAAAAATTTTGGATTTTGGTAGATTTAGAGGTCCCTTACTTTTATCCTTTACCTCATACAAGCTCAGCAGCACTCTACTGCTTATGTCCTTGTTTTTCCAGATACTCAGCAGGGTGGGTGACATGGGCTCCTGGGCAAAGATGAAAATTCAGATGGTGATGGCCAAGCCGAGGTCTTAGGGTCGTGACGTTAGCCACTGGAAGATGAACAACTTGCCACAGACATTAAACACTGAATCTAGCTTTTCAACGTTTTTGTAGTTATGGTGCTTGAAGATACAATGTTCCTCTTCCAATGTGACTCTTAAGTACCTACATCAGAAGCAGGTGGGAAGGGCTTGACACAAACAAAGATTCAAGCAATGGAGATGAAGGCAGTGCTGTCTTTACTATCATTTCCTTGGCTTAGACAAATCATGGTCATGTCCAACAAAAGCTACATTAGTGATGATGACAGCAATGACAGAGAAGAGAGGCCAGCACATGCACACCACTGTTGGCCAAGCAGAGGTCCAACAACTGCTGGCAAGTAATCTGGGGCAAGAACAATTTCCAAAGGCAGGAGTTAACCACACTAGTACCCAAAGAGCTTGAGTATCTCCATGGGCTGCCCTGCTGAAAGTAGTCTGGTTTCCCTTCACATGGTAGTTACTCCTGTAGGAACTGGACTACAGTTCCCTGTTAGCAATAACAATAGTTTCATGCTCTCTTGGGCAGCATATATACTAAAATAGTAATAACAATAGTTTTGTCTGATTCTGGGAGGCTGTGGTCTGAGGCAGTGATGAAGGTAAGAAGCTACAAGTGGTGTCCTGCTCCTGTAGATGAAGGACAGGGGGCATAGGGTCCTGATCCAATGTTTTGAATGGAAAGAAAGGACATCTGTCCAGAAGATCTGACCTCATCACACTCTCTGATCGCCTGTTTTTGCAGTAAGAGTTCGTCCAAAAGAAGACCCCCAACTTGTAGCCGTCCTGGGATGTCTGAACTCTTTCATCCCTAACTGGTATACACCTTAGCAAATCTGCATTAGGGTGCTTGTTAGGTGGGGGTTGGTTCAAAAGGTGAGGTCCCACAATGCAGGTATATTTTGGTTGATGAAATTTCTGTCCTCATCCAAGTGCCGCTGCATTCACCCCAACTTGGGATTGAGGTGGAGGAAGGCCCTGTCAGCCTGAGCATCCATGGTCTGTAACTCCACACTCAAAGTCCCTGAAGAGATCACATTCAAGGCTCAGGGCCTCCCCACTTCCTTCACCTCTGCCACTTTAGTCTTCTGCACCATGTCTCATCTGAACATCCCTTCCTCATCTTCTCCTCTACCTCCTCATTCATTTCTTTCTTCTCCAGGATTCTCATCTCTCCACTGGCTCTTCATCCACTAATTCTTTCTGCTGCCACTGAGAAGGTGGCATAATCCTCAGTCATCACATGAGACCTCTATGACACCATGAACCAGATCTCTGTAGGCACTCTACCTGACATTACCAGGGTGGGTGTGAAAGTATATCACTCACCAGTAACAGATGTATGGGAGAAAACTGAGGCTTCACAAGTGATGGCTGGCAGAATGCAGCAGCTTGGATATTGCCACACCCTGCCACCCCAACTCTAAAGGAGGGGACACCACTGTCACACCACTGGGGACAGCAGTTTCTGGGATTAGATAGAACAGTAACTACTACTAAGAAGAAACTCAATCTCCCACAGCAGGGCCAAGAAGCAGCCTCTACCTCCTTAGCACATTCATTTTCATCAGACAGTATGTTGGGAATTCATCTCTATGTATTTATCCCCTTCCTATGCAATGATTACCAGGAAAGCAAAATTATTACCCTGTTTTTAAAAAATTTTTTACAGATCACCTTGTAGTCAATCCAATATTAGCACTTTCATTATAGGGTCCTATTTTATGATGTCAAAGTCTGATATTCTGAAATGAATTTTGATGTTTTAATGAGTTAATGTTGCAAAGGCTAGCACTCTGTACTGGTCCTTATGCATTCACTGGCAATAAGAACGAAGGTGTGATGGGTTATTAAAATAACCTTTTATTACTTCTAACTTTCTATGGATGTTACCTCTTGTCACAAAGGAACTGAAAGTTCTCACTTGGCATTGTCATAAACTGGCACTTCAGAGAGAGGAGTCTCTGTATACAGACACCGACTCTTTGCACAATCTCAGGAAAATAAAAGTTTGTGCTCCTAAAGTCAGCTGTCATTTTTACCCATGGACTGTTTTCCCCACTACAGGTTTAAAATTCACACCTGATTATCCTCAGATATCCTGAATCAGCAGATGGGTTGAAACCAGGTTTATTTACTCTTTTTTAAAGGCCTTGAAAACCACATGAATATGCTCATTATTTTGAAAGGAGATGTCTCATAAAGAAGAACTATTTCTACCTCACTGGTTACACAGCTTGGAGGGCATGTTCCTAACACTACAAAGTAGACAAACAAAGTCTATCTCAAGAGGAAGCCTTCAGTTTCAAGTTTTCTTTCCCCACTTCTGAGTCTGTAACTGGCATACACATACCCAATGGATAAATTTCTCTCTTTAGCATGGTATCACGTTGATGTTGGGTGTGTGTGTGCATGCGCACACATGCACGTGTGTTTATATTCTCCCTCTACTAGCTATGTATTTTACTTTTTATATGCCTGGACCCTAGCACAGTAGCAGGATGGTTTTTATGAGTTTTACTGAATGCTTTAAATTGTGTCTAATTTCTACAAGTTGGAATTGTCAAGTTTTCAAATGCAAAACTCAGGACCACCTACATAAAATCACCCAGAGGGTACTTGTTAAAAATGAGATCCCCAAGGCTCCACACCTAGATATACTAAATCAAAATATAGGTATAAGGCCCAGCCATCTACATTTTCACATTCTCAGGTGTATTTATGATTTTCAAAGTTCAAAGACTTCTGGTATATGAACTAAAACCACTACAATATTTACCCAGATATTCACCTTTTCTTTAAGACCCAATGAGATCTTGAAAGGAGAAGAAAAAGAAAAAAGAAAAGAAAGAGAAGAAAAGTACTCCTACCCTTGAACTCCAGCCATTTCCTTATACTCCTTCTCTGTCTTCTACCCTATCCATAGGGCAATAAACTTCTCCAAAGATTTCCTTACCCATCAGATTTCAAACTATAAGTCCTAGCCCAGACTCCCCGCCCCCCCAACACAAAATGTTGAGATTCATTTGGCACAATAGGTATTCAATGATCCAAAGAAAGTTCGCTGGGTTCAATTAATGGCTGTATAATGGCTTAGCAATTCAAGTGGAAACTACTTGAAGGATTTACTGATAAAGCCACTTAAAAACCCCTCGTTCTTTAAAAAAAATTTGTCTAATTTCACTCATTTTGGCTGATGTTTCTTACCCAAATACTGCTTCTTTTAAGGGTGTTTCTACAATGCTCAGCTGATACAGCACTGGAAAAGAGGTCATAGATATAAATACAACAGTGATTTGACCTGAGAACTACTCTGAAGTGAGGGAAAATAGATTCCAAATGACTGCCCATCAAAGAAAGCTCTTCTCCTGATAATATGCTCAGTAGATCTATCAGTATAAACTCCAGTTTCTTCCCAGGAATCTCAAACCAGTGGAAAATGCTGCTGTCAGACCCCAGGTTACTTATCATAAAAGTTATTGAATACTGGGTCACTTGAAAAAAGAAAAATATATTGAAACACGCAGTCAAAATTTCTTTCTTCAAGTTAGATGTGGGCAACTGAAAATTTCTTTCCGCTGTCCAGCAGTCTATCCTGTAGGATCGTCAGTGATAGGGCTTTGACTCTCCACTTTCATCCCCCCAATATCACTTTTAGTTACTCTATGTTCCAATCAAAATGAAGAACTCAAAGTTCTTTGCCAACTTCCTGTATCTCCCTCCACCATGTTTATACTCAGAGTAACTGCTCTACTTGGAATCATTATCCATTTGCTCTTTGTAAAATAATTACTGAGTCTATCACTTTCAAGAAAAGTTTTCCAGGAATTCCTGATTTGTCAGAACTTTAAACATTGCCCCTAAAAATCAATGAATGTCTGCTGTATTTTCAGTAAACACATAATGAGTGTTAAATAAAGTGAGTCAATGTCACAAAAGTGAATAATTTCAAGACTTACAATAATGCTACAGTAATCAATCAAGACATTGTGATACTGGTGAGGAACCAACAAATATATCAGTGGCACAGAACAGAGAACCCAGATGTAGATTCCCAGAAATACAGTCAACTGATCGTTGACAAATAAGGAAGGGCTAGGTACCTGGGTGGCTCAGTTGGTCAAGTGTCCAATTCTTGACTTCTTAGCTCAGGTCTGACTCTTGATTTTAGCTCAGGTCATGATATCATGGTTTGTGAGTTTGAGTCTCACATCAGGCTCTGTACTGACCACTTGGAGACTGTTTTGGATTCTGTCTCTCCCTCCCTTTCTGTCCCTCTCCTGAGCATGCTGTGCTCTCTCTCACACACACAAAACAAACGAACAAACAAACAAACAAACAAACAAGAAGCAAGGGCAACAAAATGGAGCAAAGAAAGTTTCTTTAACAAATGATACTGGAATGAGTAGACATCCACATGAAATGAATGAATCTAGACACAGACCTTACACCCTTCACAAAAATTAACTAGAAATGGGTCAGAGACCTAAATGGAAAATGGAAAACTATAAAAGTCCTAAAGAAGAAAGTCTAGATGACCTTTGGATATGGTGATGCCTTTTTAGATACAATAATGAAGATGAGATCTATGAAAGAAATAACTGAGACACTTGACTTCATTAAAATTTGTAGACCTGCTCTACAAAAGATAGTATCAAGAGAATGAAAAGACAAGACAAAGACTGGGAGAAAATACTTGCAAAAGACACATCTGATAAAGGACTCATCCAACATATATAAAGAGCTCTTAAAATTCATCAGTAAGAAAACAACCTGATTAAAAATGGGCCAAACACCTTAATAGACATCTCACCAGCGATATGCAGATGGCAAATCAGTGTATGAAAAGAGATATCACATCCTATATCATCAGAGAAATGATAAATTAGGTAAATGAAAAAATAAAGTGGTCCATACAAACAATGGAATATTATTCAGCACTAAAATGAAATGAACTATCAAACCATGATAAGATATGGAGACTTGAATGCATATTAGTAAGTAAAAGAAGCCAATCTGAAAAGGCACCATACTATATGATTCCAACTATATGACACTCCGGAAGAGATAACACTATGGAGACAGCAAAAAAGACTAGTAATTGACAGTGAATGGTGAGTGAGGAAGGGGATGACTAGGCAGAGCACAAAGAATTTTTAAGGCATTGAAAATACTCTGATATTATAATGATGAACATATGTTATTATATACTTAACCAAATCCATAGAATGTGCAATACAAGAGTGAACCCTAAGGCAAACTATGGACTTGAGGTGTTTATAATGTGTTAGTGTGAGTTCACCCTTGGTAAAAATGTACCATTCTGGTGAGTGATGCTGACTGGGTAAAGCTATGGGCCAGGGAGTATATGGGAAATTTCTGTACCTTACTCTCCATTTTACTGTAAACTTTAAACTGCTCTAGAAATATTAAGTCTTCTTTTAAGAAGTGCATAGTGAAGCCCGTGAATCAAATGAAATCAAGTGAATCAAATGAAAATGTTTCATCACAAATATGTTTCTTGAAAATAATCTAACTTCCATAAATCCTAATAGCCTCAGGTATCAATATAATTATTATCTTTTATCCTCCCAGATTAAGTATAGTTTAGAAAACAAGCCTTCCACAACCCCTCTTCCATGAGTTAAATGTGTCACATGGTTCCAAGTCCATTTTCATGCTCTATCTTTGCTAATCCTTTAAATCCTTAAGTAGAATGTGATCTTTGCTTCTTAAAGAAATGCAATAAAACTTGGCTGTGGCACGTTGTACACCACAGTCACTTGTGTTTGTACTTTGTTATCATCCTATGTACATTATTAGGTCACTTACTTTTGCAAGCAAGGATAATATCTTAGTTATCGGTTTAAGTCCTGCAGGGGCTAATAGAGTGTAGCATAGTAGACGCTTAGAGAATTATGACTGAGTCAAACTGTATTATATACATCTCTATCAAGAGCTAGGTCAACATCGATAAGATATAAACTGCATTTCAAAATCAAAGTCATTGTAAGAATCAACTCACCATGAGCCTGCGTAATGCCAAATCAAGAACATATTCAGATCAGCAGGTGATTTGTATGAATTATGGAAGTATTTCCATTAAGTAGACAAAATTAACTGCTTTCTTCAGGTTTCCATCATTGACTCAAGTCTCTCATACACACCTGCTAGCCCAGGTAATGCTACTGCCATTTCTCACTTGAAAGATGGCAATAATATCCTTATGTTCTGCTTTTGCACTTCAGATATATGCCCACACAACTGTGAAAGTGATTTTTTAAATTCTTTATTTTTTTAAAGATTTCAGGAATAGAATTTAGTGATTCATTACTTATATAAGACACCCAGTGCTCATCACAAGTACCCTCCTTAATGCCCATCACCCATCTAGCCCACCCCCACCCACCTTCCTCCAGCAACCCTCAGTTCTTTCTACGTAAGAGTCTCTCATAGTTTGCCTCTCTCTCCGTTTTTATTTTTGCTTCCCTTCCCCTATGTTCATCTGTGTTTCTTAAATTCCACATGAGTGAAATTATATATTTGTCTTTCTCTGACATTTCATTTAACATAACACACTCTAGTTCCATCCACATTGTCACAAAAGGCAAGATTCCATTCTTTTTGATGGCCGAGTAATATTCCATTGAATATATATATCACATCTTTTTTATCCATTCATCAGTCGATGGACATTGGGGCCCCTTCCATATTTTGGCTACTGCCAATACTGCTGCTGTAAATATTGGGGTGCATGTGTCCCTTTGAATTGGCGTCTTTATATCCTTTGGATAAGTACCTAGTAGTGCAATTGCTGGGTCATAGGGTAGTTCTATTTCTAATTTTTGAGGAACCTCCACACTGTTTTCTAGAGTATCTGCACCAGTTTACATTCCCACCAACAGTGCAGGAGTGTTCTCCTTTGTCCATATCCTCACCAACATCAGTTGTTTCTTCTGCTAATTTTATTCTGACAGGTGTGAGGTGGTATCTCAATGTGGTTTTGACTGACATTTCCCTGATGATGAGTGATGTTGAGGATTTTTTCATGTGTCTGTCTATTGGACATCTGGATGTGTTCTCTGGAAAAGTATCTATTCATGTCTTCTGCTATTTCTTCACTGAATTATTTGATAAAGTGATTTTCCTTCCATGACTTCACCTTGCTCCTATGATTAAGACCAAAATCCTTAAAATGGCTAAAACACCAGGTTCTAGCTCCTACCTGTCTTTACCTTGTGCTACTCTTCCATTATTTCAGTTTGACAACAGTGATCTTCATTTACTTGTTCCAATTTCATTATGTTCCTTTCTGACTCAGGGCCTTTACAGATCCTCACCCCACCGCATAAAATCCTCTGCTTCCATTATCCTTCCTACCCAGTTAGCTCCCTCTCATCCCTTAGATCTCTATTTTAAGGTCACCTCCTCATGGATGCCTTCCTGAATTCCTAAAGTGGGTGTCTCTATCACAGGCTATCATAACACTATGTAATTTTTCCTCATTTTGTGGTAGCTTATAATTATGTATTTGAGAAGTGATTAATCTCTGTCGTCCTCATTAGTCTGTGAACTCCATGTAGGCAGGTATCATGTCCATTGTGGTGGTGATATGTGGTAAGTGTTCAAGAAACCTTCCTTTAAGGGATAAATGGGTGAAAGGGGTTGGTCAAGTTGTGGACTTCCTTAAGATCATGCAGTCTTGAGACCCCCACAAGCAGTCTTCTGGAAGGGATAAAGCCTGAGCAATGTTAAGTCCACCACCTATTAGCTTTGTGACCTCAGATAATTTCTTAAACCCTTTCAAGCCTCATTTTATTCTTCTATAAAAGGCAAATAATATTTTACAAGGCTGCTGAAAAGATTAAATAATTTTATATCTCTCTAGTGATAGCCATAATTTTAATTAATAAAGAATTAACTGTCTGTATATTTGTTTAGTATCTATCCCTAATGCTCAATTTATAAGCACCAAAGAATATGGACCATGCCTGTCTTACATACTACTATGCTCCAATGCCTAGCTTAGTATGTAGAACACAGTAGGTGATAATTATTTGTTGAAGATACATCAATAAACATAAGAATTTAGCATGGTACCTAGCTAAATTAAGCATTCAGTAAATATCAATGTCTACCATAGATTGAATGTTTGTGGCCCCCTATATTCCTATGTTGAAACTCAATCCCCAATGTGATGATATTGGGATACAGGACTTTTAGGAGGTGATTAGAGACCTTTGGGAGGGCTCTACCCTCATGAATGAGATTTGAGTCCTTATAAAAGAGACCACAGAAGGTGAGCATCCTTGTCTCTTCCAGTATGTGAGGACATGGCAAGAAGACAGCCATCTAGGAGCCAGGAAATGGGTCCTCGCTAGACACTGAATCTGCCAACACCTTGATCTTGGAACTCCCAGCCTCTAAAACTGTGAGGAATAAGATTCTGTTGTGTATAAGTTACCTGGTCTGTGGTATTTTTGTTATAGCAATCCAAATGGACTCAGACACTCTTCTTCCCTCCCTTCATAGCAAATTCCCCAAGACATTCCCTCTAGCCCTGTTGTTCTTTCATTTGGGTGGAGGTAGAATCAGCTGCTTGCATTGCTCATTAATTCACAAGGTATTTACTGCAGATAGTGTTATTATTTTAAAAATTCAAAATTGAATTTTTAAAATAATAACACTCTCTTTTTTATGGGCAGAAAAAAAATCCCAACAACAATGATCTGCTGAGCACAATTTATGTGTCAACTGCAACAAAATGCTCTATCAGTGCTACTGTTCCGACTTTGTAGAAGCAGAAGGTAGACACGGATAGGCTACATGACTTAAGTAACAAAGAATTAAAATGAGCTTTCCATGCTTCTGTCCAATACCCTTTCCTCTGCACTTAACTGTCATTGCACATGAGCAAATTCAGCAGTCCTCATCAGGCCTTCTGTGATGGTCAATGAAACTTCTTTCATCAGACAGCTGAAATATGCTCTATTGTTTATGAGACAGTGAAATGAGTAATGAAATTAGGTTAAGTGGGAAAAGGGAGAGGCACAATACTATGCTTAAAGTATTTTTTTTAAACTTCTGCATAAAGATTCTCTTTAGCTTCCTGGAGCCAAAGAGAACTAGTGTTTATGAAGTCCAACACATATTAAAAAATAGTACAGGGGCACCTGGCTGATTCATTTGGTTGAGCGTCCAACTTCAGCTCAGGTCATGATTTCACAGTTTGTGACTTTGAGCCCTGCATTGGGCTCGCTGCAGTCAGTGCAGAGTCCACTTTGGATTCTCTGTTCCCCTCTCTCTCTCTGCTCTTCCCCCATTTGCACTCTCTCTCTCAAAAATGAATAAACATTTATTAAAAAATAACAAATAGTAAAGATTTGTTGAATGCCTTAAAAAAGGAGACCTAATTATAGTCTTAACTCTAGGCTAAAATTCAAATTGCAATTTAAAGATTCAAACTCAACCTCCAACTATTATTTCAAGAGCCTTGTGTTCATAATAAAAGGTTTTGGTTATTCTTTCTTTTTGCTCTCTGAACACTCCTGTGATGTACCCATTGTTTTCATTCTAAAGGTAGAATTTGTCTCGTGATTGTCAGTTGCTGGATGCAGGATACCAAATTATGAAATATAAATATATATGTGTTATATATATACGTGTGTGTGTGTGTGCACGTGTGCATATATATATATATATATATATATATATATATGTATATATATATATGTATATATGTGTGTGTATATATATATACTAGGACCACCTTTGGTCCTAGTTCTGCATCTAACTGATTAGGAATAGTAGCTGTCTAATACATGACTGATCTCAACCACTGTTTTCTACAATATGAGCTTTTAGCCGAATCAAAATCCCACTCAAATAACATCTCTGCCACTTACTAAGCTCATCTTCAAAAGGGACATAAGAACACATATGGCACAGTGTTCTTCTGGAAAATAAATATCACAATGAAGGCATTCAGCTCTGTGTTAGATAGAACACAGCTTATATTTAGTATTTGTGAAGTCCACTTCTTTAGTTCCTCTTTGCTGTAAGAAATTTTCACTTTTTAAATCACTGGTTTTTTAAGTGGTAAGAAGTAGGAGAATTACATTTCTGCTACATAACTAGGATTAATTAAAGGTTTGTGAGGAAGATAATGGAATCAATCCAATTCAATAAGATTTGCAGATTGCACTGAGGCTATCCTATCAGCTAAGTGAGAGGTAGCTGTCCTGTCTAGAAGACCAATTTCCATTTTAGTAAATGCATCCAATGCCCAGGTATTACAAGCCTTGATGGGAATATAACTGACATATTCATATTCTAAAGCTTGCCAGAAATCCTCTTCTAAATGGCCTAAGGGTAACAGAAATGATTGTAAAAAATCATTGTCATTATACAAAGAAAACTTGATATTTTTAAATGAAAAAAATTAAGTTTATTCATTTATTTTGAAAGAGAGAGAGCATGAGCAGGAGAGGGGCAGAAAAAAGAGAGAGAGAGAATCCCACGCAGGCTCTGCACTCTCAGTGAGGAGCCTGACACGGGGCTTGAACCTATGAACTGTGAGATCATGACCTGAGCCGAAATCAAGAGTCAGTTGCCCAATGGACTGAGCCACCCAGGCATCACTAAGTGAAATTTTTAAGTAAACATATTGAAGTAACTCACCGACTAGGTGGTAAACTTAAAATTCCAAAGTGTACACAAACTAAAAGTTAGTTTCTCATAATATTCTGATAAAGGTGTTAGTGACAAGGGCAAACATGCTGTTGAGCTCAGAGCTTAACTTCTTACAGCTTAATACATAAGAGACAGACACTGTGTAATAACATAGACTCCATAAAGGCTAGTGAAAAATCTTTCACTTGTATCACTAGGTAACATTTACCCTTGTAGATATAGGAAATTCTAGCAACATGGGTTAATATACTAAGAAAACTTACTAGAGACTAGTTATCATAAATTTCCAGACTGTTTTTACAATTGATAGGCGTTTCCTTTGTGTCTTATTCTACTCAGGCTGCTAATAACAAAATACCCTAGGCTAGCTGGCTTAAAACACAGGAATTTCTTGGGGCACCAAGGTGTCTCAGTCGGTTGAGCACCTGAATCTTGATTTCGGCTCAGGTCATGATCTCGTGGTTCATGAGTTCTAGCCCCACATCAGATTCTGTGCTGACAGTGTGGACCCTGCTTGGGATTCTCTGTCTCCCTCTCTCTCTGTCCCTTCCTTGCTCGCTCTCTGTCTCCCCCTCAAATTAATTAATTAATTAATTAATTAATAACAAACAAACAGGAATTTCTCACAGTTTTGGTGGCTCGGAAATCCAAGACCAAGGTGCTGGCTGATTCGGTTCACTGGGGAAGGTGGACCTCCTGGCTTGCAGGACTTCTCCCTGTGTCCTCACTTGGATGAAAGAGAAGGAACTCTGATCTCTTCCTCTTCTTCTAAGGACACTGATCCCATCACAGGGCCCCATCCTCATCATATCATCTAAACCTGATCACCATTCCAAAGGGACCACCTCCAAATACCATCACATTGGGGGTTAGGGTTTCAATAAAAGAACTTTGGGAGGATATAAGCATTCAGTCCATGACACCTGGTAGTATAAAAATCAAACACATCAATCTCTTAGTGGGGTCCACCACTATTTAGGTGATTAAAAATTAATAGGGGTAAAAGTAACAACCCCCAAACACTTTGATAAATTCAGCAAGACACTTCATCAATTTTGATTTCTGCTTGGCAATCCACATTATTTTAGCCTTCTATTTCATGATTTCCCACAACACTAAAAGAAAATGTCATTTTAATATCAAAGGAAAATCATTCAGGATGTCAGATTACAACATAAAAAAAATAAACATTTTAGGTTCCATTTCATAGTGTTGGTAACAGACATTGCACAAGTCAATGTTACTTAGAGAAACACTGCCATCTTCATAAATGCCATATTGTAACTTGGGTTATTCAGAAAAAAATGTAGACAAACCATGAGCCCATCTTCAGGAATAAGGATCCATGAGGCTCCAGTAAAGGTCATACAAATAATTCATTTCAGGGAGCTTCTCTCTTAGCCCTTACTTTACCTCTCTCCATACCCTTCCTTCATAGACTTTCTCTGGCATACAACGTAATTCTAATAACCTGAGAGAATGAACCCAAGCAAATGAACATTTTATCTATTTCTAATAATCACTGGCCACACAATGTTCATGTACAAACACATGCACATCCAAGCATTTGCCTATCAAACACCCACCCCCCGTACTCACCATATATGCCCAGAAACACCTATGTCAAAAGGACAGTTAACATTTACAGTTACTATATGGACCAGACACCGTAATAAGCATTTTACAGGTATTTCATTAAAATGTTTTTTCAATGTTTATTTATTTTTGAGAGAGAGAACGAGCAAGCAGGGGAGGGGCAGAGCAAGTGGGAGACACAGAATCTGAAATAGGCACCAGGATCTTTTTTTAAAATTTTTTTGATGTTTATTTATTTTTGAGAGAGAGAGAGAGAGAGACAGACAGACAGACAGACAGACAGAGTGTGAGCAGGGAAGGGGCAGAGAGAGAGGGAGAAAGAGAATCCAAAGCAGGCTCCAGGCTCTGAGCTGTCAACACAGAGCCTGACGTGGGGCTTGAACTCATGAACCGTGAGATCATGAACTGAGCCAAAGTTGGTCACTTAACTGACTGAGCTACCCAGGCGCCCCTAGGCACCAGGATCTTGAGCTGTCAGCACAGAGCCTGATGTGGGACTCGAACTTACCAATGTGAGATCATGACCTGAACTGAATCAGATGCCCAACCAACTGAGCCACCCAGATGCCCCTACATGTATTTCATTTAAAAGCTCATTTAATCCTCAGCTCTGTCTGATGGAAATAATTTCATTCATGACCTCTGCTGAAGAGACCACCATATTTTGCCCATGTAATCCCACCACCCATCAGGTCCAGGATACTGGAGAAGACATCTTCTTAGCTGAGGAGTATCTGTCCCAGACCTGGGATAAAGTCTATCTTTAAGAAATTCATGTTGCCACTCATGGGAATACAAGTTAAATACAAAGAGTAAGGTAAATGGTAAAGTAAAATGTAAGATAATGAAAAAGCCAAGACACATTGTGTCTTGGGCATAACATTAAGTTGGAGTCCTAGAATGAAAAGCCATCAATCCCAATTGCTGGGGTACTTAAGCCACTGGAACCCAGAACCACCCTCAGGCTCCTGCTCTTTTCAGTTTGTTTGGCTCTTTCTGAAGTCCCATGCCTATATACTCATATAACAAGTTCCCTGACTGAGAAAATTTTGAGTTAGCCTCAACTCCTTAAAACTCAATTAGTCTAACCAGTACCACCTACCCTAAATCTTTGAAGATGGATCATATACCAAACATCCTCAAAAGTACTGGGACAATAGTGGGTTTTACCCCACAAATCATTCCCAGAGAACAAGGTCTGTTTGGTAGTTATCTTCAAGAGCATTAGATCTAATGGAAGTGACTGGTTATTCTCTATTTTCAATGAGAAATGAATGATTAAAAAAGGTAGGGGAGGGTTCCCATTGTAATAGGAGGAATTTCAATGAAATTTCCTTTAAAGTAATGGCTTTTTTAATTTTACACTGGAAAGACAACAGAAGGAGTCCTCTCTGGATGAAAAAGACAACAAATCATTTTAGAGAAGGACTTTTTAAAAATTGGAATTCAATGCACACGTCCCTCTCTGAGTCTCCCCATGCCATGACGGCTGCACCACGGTAACCAAGAATCACCTTATCAGCTCTGGCACGCCAGGGTCCCACGGAGCCATATGGAAAAGATGGCAGCCTGCAGGTCTTTACTGCACATTGCCGGAGGAAACATCATGAAAAGCCCCAACAGCAGCGTTTAGAGTCCAAATACCTCAATTCAAAATTTAACTCTACCTATTCTAAGTTTCTGTGTTAGGATCTGTAAAGTGGAGAGGAGAATACTTTTCTCAGATATTGTGAGGATTAATAACCATTACCATGCAGAAAAGCATCATGGGAGCTGTACATCCCTATAAATTCTTAATATTTGTGATAAGAAGAAATTTCTTACAGAATAATTAGTGAAATTCACTTAGGAGTTAAGAACGTGGACTCTAGGATCACACAGACCTAACTTTGAGAGCTAACCTTCTAGATCACTAACCAGGTAATATTGGACAAGTTATTTCAATTCCAAATCTCAGTTAGCTGTAAAATGGAGTGAAATAGCAACTCACCTCATGAGCTGGTATGATTTTAAGTTACAGGAAATCATGAGTATAAAGCATCAAGCCCTAAGATTCACACTCATTATGTACTGCAAATGTTAATTAGTAGTAGCAGCTGCATTAAGTGGTATTTCCAATACTATTTATAAACAGAGCATCATCCCAGATACAGAAACACCTTGGAATGCCCATTCCCAAGAAGTAACTAAAGAGCAGGAAATCTTGAATGTGATACTCATTTTTTATACCAACCAGCAAGTGGCATCACTTAGGGTGCACCGTGTTCACTTCTCATGCTAATAGCAAAAGGAAATTCAATGTAGCTTCTCCAGCCACAAATATACAGTTGTCCTTTAGGGAGAATTTAGGACTGGTGAACCATAATGAGGAATTATATTCTCCTAACATCAGTGTTCAATTTATTGTTTCAAGTCTTCAGATATAACCTACAGACAAGGCTGAGATCTGGTAGGAAGAAAACACTTTTTGCTGTAATAAGCTAACACATTCTTAGAGCTGTCATTTTGACTCCTACTTAAATATTCTTTCATTTACCCAATCATTTAACATATATTTAATGGCATAGGATCAAACATTGGCTATTTCACAGTAAGCAAGGCACATACGGCCCCTATCTTTTACAGCTCACAGCCCACTGAGTACACAGATGAGATAACCAGCAATTACCATCCTGTGTGTGGAAGTTGTGTTAGGAGAAACCTGCTTTGTGGGTACCTGGAAAGGAAATCCTCCCCTATTCTCAAGGTAACAATTCCATAATAATCAAGACCCTGAACTGGTCTCCTCTCCCTATTAAACTATGACTCTCAAAGAGAGAATCCAGCTTCCTCGTCTTTATTTTCTCCATAGAGCCAGAACTATTACTTTCCACAGGTACTTGCCTAGCATGTGTCCAGCTGACTGGCCTGCTCAACATCTATTCCAACCTCCTTGTACTTTTCTGCAAGAAAGTAAAACATCCCCCAGCCACCCTTGTTCATCTGGCTATCAGTGTGGCTTTGTATTTGCATGTAATTGGCACAACCGAAGAGTTGTTTTAGAAATGTGTTAAATGGAGATAAAAGTAGTCCTAGAACCGTCCCTTAGTAGTATAGACTTCAGCAGACACATGCAGCTGGAGCCAACAAATTCAGCAGTGACTTGCTGGGTTATGGCCGAGATGGAAGGAAACTGGTGCCAGAATTTTGAATAGCAGCCCCCTGACCTCCTGGGATTATAACCGTGACAGGGCTAAAGCAATTTTGGTGGGACTCTTATTCTGCAGTCCTTCCCAGAGGCTCAGCCTAACTGCTGTTTCTCCAGCATTTTAAACAATGTTGTAGTCAACTAATTCCCTGTATGAAGTCCCTTTCCACCCAAACTAGCTGGAACCATTTCTGTTATCGGTAACGAAACCCCCATCTTCTGAACCAAATGGAATTTGTCAGAAATACATACCAAGCCCCACCATCAGTAACGTAAAGCACTAGAGCGTAAGATGAAGCCACACATGGTGTGTAAGAATAGTAAGAAGGAGCACACCATGACCAGACCTAACTGCTTAAATAATTCTGCTTCAGATGGTTTGTGAATGTGTTGGTCTGTCAGTAATCTGGAGCCAGTCAAGGCCAATCAATGTGGTTCTATTGCAGGCTTAAACTGGCCTGCAACCAAGTGGACAATCTAACAAATTTAAGGATGTGTCGTGGTCTGCACAAAGGTCTAGAAAGAAGGAAGTCAAGAGCAGGCACACTGTAAAGAAGATGGGGACTTGACCAGCAGACAGGAGAAAGTTCCCTTGGAAGGCTTGATTCTGTCGATTATAAAAACAATGAAACTCACCATGTAGGTTCTCTACCTAATTCCTTTGGGTCTGCTTACAGATTCATTATAGATTTTTAAAAATACCTAGCTAGTTGCCAATCATGTGGTGATTACTTTGCACCCACATATTCATTTTCTTCTCTCACCCACTCTTTCTAGATCCATTTTATAGGTGAAAGCCTGCAGCTCATGAAGGTAATTGATATACCCCAAGTCTTATAGACACTGGTTGGCAAAGCGGGGATTCTCTGGCTCTGTGACACCAAAATCAAATTCCTGAATGACAAGTTACATCATGCTGCCCCCTGCAAAGAAATTCCTTCCAGTGAGAGAATGCAGTGACCAATTGCCATTAGTATTCATGTCCTCTTGCCAAGCATAGTCTCTGTAAAATAAACAATTGTATCTGGTTGTACAACAGTCTCTTTTGAATTGAGATAACCTGATTTTTCAGACCCCATTGACTCCCTCAAATCTGATACACCAGTGAGGTAAATTGGAGGAATTGACCAACTCAAGAACAGGCTCAGAACATGCTGGACCCACCAAAATGCTGCCATCCTTGGGCTCCCAGCCTGGATAGCCTCTTTTGTAGCTGCACACTGAAGAAAAAGTTCCCACTTAGACTGAGCAGACGTACAGGGCTGCCTCTGCCAGAAAAATAGCGGCAGGAGCAAACTACACATAGTCTTTGTTTCATGTTCACCAGGTATAAATATGAAAGAATGTTAGAGCATGGGAGGAAAACACAAGGAGCCTCCAGACATAGACCAAACACACATCTGGTGTTTATGTGAAAGCATGCAGGGAAGATGTGCAGTTTCAAGGACTGCTAGGCAATGACAGTGGGTCCCTTCCCTCACTGGCTCCTGGGAGATCATGGGGCTCTTGATCTCACAGTGCTATGGCATTCCATAGCCTTGAGACCAGAACATCACTGACGTTTCAGCAGTTACCCCATTCACTTTCCCAAGGCTTACAATACATTCTCTAGAAATAACTCCACACTCTATGTATATCCTTTCTTTTCAAAGGCCATAACCCCTATTTCTCTTTCTCCTCCCTCTGTCCTCAGGAGGCTGCTGGGGTTTAGGGGGAGGCTCTTGGGTGTTCACCATAATGGCATGACACAGATTTCTGAGCTATTTCGGTAGGAGGCTTGTCCCATGTTGTCCTCACATGAAAGATTTTTCAAAGGTTGTAGAATTCCACAGCTCAGTCTTATCTTGACTAGTCCCTAAAGTGCAGGTTCCAACAACAACAGGGAGTATTAGCAGCTGTTTTCATGATGTAATTTCAGGATCAACAAGAAGGCCTCTCCCACACTCATAAAATTATGTCTCCATCTGCCTAATGAGGCCTAAAAATTCACAGATTTATTCTTTTAAGCTGTGGCTTCCTGCATTTACCACATTTCAAATACCCCTAGAAAACCAGTATATTAACCTTTTTCAGTCATTAACATCCTACTGAGCTTAGTTTCTCATAAGTTCCACCTACAGGAAGGTTTTAAAAAGTAGGACCAGTAAGGGGAGCCTCAGATTATGAGGCTTTAAGACACAGAAGGGATGGGGGTGGGAGGTGGAGAATGGTCTCTGCCTTTCTGGACCTCAGCTCTAGGAGGGGTGGGGAAGGGAAGAGTCAAATGCATGGTTTACAGTCACTCCCTCCATGACTCCCCCACCTTCCTGGGTTCTATATGCTATCTGAATAACCTATGTTATATTTTTCAAACTAAAATAAGGAGTTCAAGTTGAGCTTCCACTGCCTACTCAGTACTAGAAAAGAAAAAAAAAGATGTGGTGTATATCTACAATGGAGTATTACTTGGCTATCAGAGAGAATGAAATCTTGCCATTTGCAAATATGTGGATGGAACTAGAGGGTATTATGTTAGGTGAAATTAGTCAGAGAAAGACAAATATCATATGACTTTACTCATATGAGGACTTGAAGATACAAAACAGATTAACACAAGGGAATGGAAGCTAAAATAATATAGAAACAGGGAGGAGGACAAAATATAAGAGACTCTTAAATATGGAGAACAGAGGGTTACTGGAGGGGGTGTGGGAGGCGCAGTGGGCTGAAACATTAAGGGGCATTAAGGAATCTACTCCTGAAATCATTGTTGCACTATATGCTAACTAATTTGGATGTAAATTTAAAAAAAAAAAAAAAAAAAAAAAAGATAGACGGGACTTGATCCTCTGCAAATGTAACAAGGGCAAAGTCCGGGAACTGTTTGGGAATGAAGCCGTCTACCACTTCTCAGTCCTGGCAAAAGAACTGCTGCAGCTTATAGGCAGTCACGTCCCTCTGTAAGGCACCCGACAAACGCCTTCCTGCTTCTCAAAAGCTCGTCTGGGCTTGGATGAGATTCAGGAAGTTTGCAGTCACACCATGGTTCCTTGATCGTATGTCTCTACAGGTGACATGACTTTCACCTGGGTTTCCTATTCCGTAAAACAAACACAGCCAAACCCCTTTGAAGGACTAGTGTGAATATCTCTCCTGACCTGAACCATAAAACCTCTCCAAAGCCACCAAAATATTCTTTCAGATCCTGTTTGGTTGTTTTCCATGGGAGACCTAACACTATTAAATCAGACGTTTTCTGGGCAGCTCTCTTCACTTTCACTGCTGAAGAAGCAGGCATCTGTCTCGTCCCTTTTTCTGTGGCTATCTTTGGGATAGTTGACGACAGGTACCAGATTCCCCCAGCCAGCATCAGGGATGTGCAGAATGTCTTTGACCAGCCGGACACCTCTCATACACTGAGATGCTGGATTCCGGTAGTGCAGTCCACATGCTCCCAACAAACTGGGCTGTCACTGTGGACAGCAGCACTGTCCCGTCGTCTTCCGATGGCATTTCGATGGGCTCGTCATTCTCATCTTTGGTCACCCGAGTACATTCAGACACCTGCTCTTATTTCTCCGCTAGGCCGCTGCTAGGAAGCCTGACAGGGAACCCGAAGCGGCGAGGGATCCAGGAGCAGCCCAACTACCGCTTCGCTCCCACGAAATGGCCGCCTTGTAACTCTTTACGGAAGAGGAAAAAACACCACCGTGACCGCCACCATTTAATAACCTTGCTCTAAGTGTGGAGAAAGCAACCACCCATCCCCAAAAGGAAACTTCGGCAGGCTACACGTATAGGACATATGGAGCCTATACTTGCAAGTGCTTACTTACATGGGAACATGGAAAGGTCACCTGAGTCCCTGATGGCCCAGATGGGGTTCTTTGGAGGTGTCTGAATGAGTTTTCTTGTGTGCTCCCTTAGAGAAAGCTGGCCGTGAGACGACGCAGCCAGAAACTAGGAAGCCCTTTGGTTCCATCAGCGAAGCCCCGGCTTTTGGGGAGGAAGGGACGCTCACGGAGATATCCCGGGCCACATTTGGTTTGTGGGTTGCTGCAGCTTTTGGCTTCTTTGCACCAAATTGGCTGTGTTCTCATTGGAAATGGAAAACTACCTGCACGATGGGATCCATCCACGGTAATGCTCTCGTGCGATTGGATTTGTTTTTATAAAAGGGGGAGATTTGACCATTGGGTCTTTCGCGTCCTCTCCACAAATAGGAGTGAAACAGAGGCTGATGTTGGTTTGCATCTTGTTTGTGGATCTATGGCCACAGGTGTTATCCATGTGAGATGTTTTCTCTACCTCTGGATGCTATTGCTAACACCAATTTGTAAACGAGCTCCGTTAATGTGTTTCAAGGCAAGCTCTTGTGAACATTTGGCATTCTAACACTCAGGAAGATCAGAACAAACTCAAATGTTTTTCACATTCACATGAATGGTGTGTGTGTGTGTGTGTGTGTGTGTGTGTGTGTGTGTGTGTGAAATTCTCTACATTCAGAGTTTTATGTTACTCCAATAAGAAAGTTGCCTCACAGGATGGGACACAATTGATGGCCCAGAGAGAGAAGGAGAGATAAAAATTGAACACACCTGCCCCCTCCCACACACCCTTTCCCAATAGTCAGAAGAATGAGGAAGAGGAGGAAGGCAGGCAGATGCTAGTGATTCTAAACCCACCCCTCCCCCTCCCCAAGCACAAGTGCCAGAATTGGTGCCCACCCCATGGCCTGCTCCTTCACCTCTTCCACAGGGCTGAAAAGCAACCAGGGACAAAGCCACTTTAGCAGGAGGGAAAGACAGACAGAGATGGGAGATGGGATATGGGAGATGGGAGAAGGAGAAGGGGAAGGGGAAGAGGAAGAGGAAGAGGAAGAAGAGGAGGATGAAGAGGAGGAAGAAGAGAAGGAAGAAGAAGAAGAGGAAGAAGGTGGCTGACGCTGAGGTGCAAAAAAAAATGATGAAATAAAAAGATAAAAGAAATGGAAAAATGTTATTCCAAAACTTTAAATCTGTCTGGGGCCTTGCCAGTGGCTCCCTTGCTACCTCTCCCTTCCCCTCCCTCCCCCACTCCTCCTGTTTCTGCATCACTTGGTGTGGCTCCAGTGATCTCCTCAGCCATCCCCAGTGGTGGGGCCTTCAGTGAGGGCGACTTTGGGCCACTTCCTGATGAGGTTCAAATTGGAGCACCTACCAAATCAGCAGAAGGGGGCCAAGAGGTCCCCTGGGCTTCAACTGCCCACTTCAGACTTTCCCACAGGAGCCTGATGGAGGGGAAGTGAACCGTTTGACTTTTTAGCGGACACAGATGTGACATATTCAGTACTAAATCCCATTCAAGGTTGGTTGCTTATTTAAAACAGACATGTTTTTGGAGCTTTCAACATCAAACACAATACAGATAATCAGGCTTTATTCTTTGTTGTTGTTGTTGTTGTTGTTGTTGTTGTTGTAAAATCATCGCTTGAATTTGGTACTCTCTGCATTACAAGCCTTTGGGGTGGGCAGTGGAATTGCCTTGCTTCTGTCCCAATACCGAGCCCGTCTGTAATTGTGGTTATCAAAAATTGTGGCCGTTATAAACAAAACAACATGTTTTATCCCTCGTTTTACAAGAGGTATAAAAAAAAAAAAACCTTAACAAATACACCCTTGTTCTACCCTGACACTCACTTCAGGATCCATCCCTGAGGGAGGAGCCTAATCAGCTTTTATGTGACTTAATTTTATTAGTTAACTAGTACCTGTTGCAGTATGTCAGGGAAAATTACTTCAAATGATGTTCCATTTTGTCTGTCTCATACAGTGTCCATGGGTGATTGTTGAGAGGATATAGGTTAAATACATAAAAAGGTTTATAGGTAAACTTTTAAAATGGCTTCCCAGATCTTTGATAACATGGGACTTCAAAGCTTTGCTGAGTTAAGTGATAAATTGGGTTAAATTCATCGGACATCTAAGTCTTTTTCACATAAGATAAAATACTAAAGGGTGAATTACTAAACACAGTGTATTTTGTTTTGTTTTTTGTCTTTTGCCTTATTCAGAAAAACTAAAGACACTTCTGTCAGTAAACATGTTTCATTGACTTCTTCCTTACCAATTTGCATGACTTTTTTTCTTTTTGTTTTTCAATCACTCTGGCTAGGACTTACAATACTGCGTTGAACAACAGTGGTAAGAGTGGACATTCCTGTTGTGTTCCTGACCTTATGATGAAAGTTCTCAGTTTTTCCTCACTGGGGATGATATTAGTTGTAGGTCTTTCATATGTGGCTTTTCTGATGTTGAGATATGTTCCTTCTATTCCTACTTTTTAAAAAGGGTATGATCATTTTTTTTGTATATATATATATATATATATATATATATATATATATATATATATATAATTTACATCCATGTTAGTTAGCACATGGTGCAACAATGATTTCAGGAATAGATTCCTTAAGCCCCTTACCCATTTAGCCTATCCCCCCTCTCACAACCCTTCCAGCAGCCCTCTGTTTATTCTCTATATTTTCTTATGTTTTGTTCCCTCCTTGTTTTTATGGAATAGAATGGGAAGGAAACTTCCAAACTCATTTGATGAAGGCAGCATTACCTTGATTCCAAAACCAAAGATTCCACTAAAAAGGAGAACTACAGACCAATACCCCTGATAAATCTAGATGCAAAAATTCTCAACAAGACACTAGCCAACTGGATCCAACAATACATTAAAAGAATTATTTACCACAATCAAGTAGGATTTATTCTTGGGATGCAGCGCTGATTCAATATCCACAAATCAATTGATATGATACATCACATTAATAAAAGAAAGGATAAGAACCACATAATCCTTTAAATAGATGCAGACACAGCATTTTACAAAATACATAATCCTTTCTTGATAAAAACCCTCAAGAAAGTAGGATAGATCATAAAAGCCATATACAAAAGACTCACTGCTAGTATCATCCTCAACGGGGAAAAACTGAGAGCTTTCCCACTAAGGTCAAGAACATGACAAGGATGTCCACTCTCACCACTGTTATTCAACATGGTGTTGGAAATCATAGCCTCAGCAATCAGACAACACAAAGAAATAAAAGGCATCCATATCAGGAAGGAGGTCGTCAAACTTTCACTCTTCACAGGTGACATATGATACTCCATGTAAAAAACCCAAAGACTCCACCAGAAAACTACTAGAACTGATCCATGAATTCAGCAAAGTTGCAGGATATAAAATCAATGTACAGAAATCGGTTGCATTTCTATACACCAATAATGAGGCAGCAGAAAGAGAAATCAAGGAATCAACCCATTTACAATTGCACCAACCACCATAAAATACCTAGGAATAAATACCTAACCAAAGATGTGAAAAATCTATACACTGAAGACCATGGAAAGCTTATGAAAGAAATCGAAGAAGACACAAAGAAATGGAAAAACACTCCATGCTCATGGATTAGAAGAACAAATATTGTTAAAATGTCAATACTACCCAAAGCAGTCTAATATTCATTGCAATCTCTATCAGAATAACACCAGCATTCTTCACAGCCCTAGAACAATCTTAAAATTTGTATGGAACCAGAAAAGACCCTGAATAGCCAAAGAAATCCTGAAAAAAGAAAATCAAAGCTGTTTTTGAAGTCCAATTCCTCATTTCAAGCTGTATCACAAAACTGTAATCATTATGACAGTATGGTACTGACACAAACACCGACATATAGAGGGAACCAAATAGAACTGAATAGAGAACCCACAAATGGACCCACAAACATATGGCCAACTAATATTTGACAAACCAGGAAATAATAGCCAATGGAAGAAAGACAATCTCTTCTGCAAATGGTGTTGGGTAAACTGGACAGCGACATGCAGAAGAATGAACCTGGACCACTTTCTTACACCATACACAAAAATAAACTCAAACTAGATGAAAGACCTAAATGTGAGACAGAAAACCATCAAAATCTTACAGGAGAAAATAGGCAACAACCTCTATGACCTCAGCCACAGCAACTTCTTACTAGACATGTACTCAGAGGCAAGGGAAGCAAAAGCAAAAATTAACTGTTGGGACCTCATTAAAATAAAAAGCTTCTACACAGTGGAGGAAATAATCAAAGAAACTAAAATGCAACCATTGGAATGGGAGAAGATATTTGCAAATGAAATATCAGATAAAGGGTTACTATCCAAAATCTATAAAGAACTTATCAAAATCAACATCCCAAAACCAAATAGTCCAGTGAAGAAATGGGCAAAAGACATGAATAGACACTTTTCCAAAGACATCCAGATGGCAAACAGCCACATGAAAAAATGCTCAACATCACTCATCATCAGGGAAAAACAAATCAAAACCACATTGAGATACCATCTCACACCTGTCATAATGGCTAACATTAACAACTCAGGCAACCACAGATGTTGGCAAGGATGTGGAGAAAGAGGAACCCTTTTGCACTGCTGGTAGAAGGCAAGCTGGTGGAGCCACTCTGGAAAACAGTATGGAGGTTCCTCAAAATATTAAAAATAGAACTACCCTACAACCCAGCAATTGCACTACTAAGTATTTATCCAAGGGATACAGGTATGCTGTCTCAAAGGGGCACATGCACCCCAATGTTTATAGCAGCGATATCAACGACAGCCATATTATGGAAAGAGTCCAATGTCCATCGACTGAAGAATGGATAAAGAAGATATGGTGTGTATATATACATACATACATACATGCACACATACATACAATGGAATATTACTGAACGATCAAAAAGAATGAGATTTTGCCATTTGCAACAACATGGATGGACCTAGAGTGTATTATGCCAAGTGGAAGAAGTCAGAGAAAGACAATATATGACTTCACTTACATGTGGAATTTCAGTTACAAAACAGATGAACATAAAGGAAGCAACAAATAGTATAAAGCAGAGAGGTAGAGAAACCATAAGAGACTCTTAAATACAGAGAAAAAACTGAGGGTTTTTGGAGGGGTTTTGGGTGGGAGATGGGATACATGGGTATTAAGGGGCATTAAGGAAGACACTTGGGATGAGCACTGGGTATTATATGTAAGTGATGAATCACTAAATTATATTCCTGAAATCATTATTACACTATATGTTAACTAATTTGGATGTAAATTTTAAAAAATCATTAAAAAAATACCCCGTGCACTTCTGCTCCTTGCTGTCCACCTTGTCCAGGTACTCCCTGTAATGTAACGGACATGTTTCCCCTACAAGAAGCTAAAGTGTCAGAAGGAGAAACACAGGGAGGCACCACCAAGATTACAAGTACCCTTCTCATTGCAAGATTTAAGACAGGTAAAAGAAAATCTAGATAAATTTTCTGATGATCCGGATAAGTATATAGAGGCTTTCCAGAATATTAGGTATGTTTTTGAGTTGACCTGGAAATATATGATGCTTTTGTTGAATCAAACTCTTTTTAAAAATTTTTAATGTTTATTTTTGAGAGTGAGACAGACAGAGTGTGAGTGGGGGAGGGGCGGGGGGGGGGGGGAGACACAGAATCTGAAACAGGCCCCAGGCTCCAAGGTGTCAGCACAGAGCCCAATGTGGGGCTCAAACTCTTGAGCCGTGAGATCATGACCGGAGTCAAAGTTGGACATTCAACCGACCGAATCACCCAGGCACCCTTCAATCAGGGTCTTAATGAGACAGAGAAGTGTGGTATTCTGTCAGTGGCTGAGAAATATGGGGATGAGCAACTCATTAATTATCATGGGACTGGGGATCCTTTGCAAACTCCCAGTTCCCTACTGGGATTCAGGCAGTTCCACCCCAAGATCCTAATTGGGAGTATGATAATCCCATTGGGGAATGGTATCATTGCCACTTCAAAACTTGTGTTTTGGAAAAACTAAGGAGGTCTACAGTTAAACCCTTAAATTATGCTAAATTAGCCACTATTTTACAGACACAGGAGGACAGCCTGGTGGCCTTCCTGGAAAGGTTAAGGTTAAATACATGACTATCTCCCCTGAACTCTCTGAAGCTGAGACAATACTAAAGGACAAATTTGTCACTCAAATGGTCCCAGATATTTGAAGGAAACTGCAAAAATTGGCTATTGGCCCAGAAGGGGTCGTGGAGGAATTTTTATGAGCTGCCAATTGGGTATATCACAACCAAAATAAAGAGGAGAATAAGGAACAGGAAAGGAGTCTTAAAAAAAACAAACAAACAACTAAGGCCTTAGTCATGGCCTTACTTACTATGTCAGACCAGACTTCTGAGGTCCTGGCACCATTTATGAAATGAGAATGTCCTCGGAGGGGACAACCGAATTTGAAACCCCATAAGCCATGCATGCCCCTTGTATGGAGATAGTCACTGAAAAATCTGAATGCCCTTGGGGACCTCAGTGTGCAAGGGCTCAGATAACCATGCCCCTGAAAAGAACTAATGGGTCCTGGGGCTCTTCATCGTGGCTCCCCTGAACCAACTGTCTATTAGAGATACAGAGCCCTGGGTAACTCTAGAAATAGAAGGAAAACCAGTTAATTTCCTCCTTGACATCAGAGCCACGTTTTCTGTCCTCCTTTACACTCCTGTGCAACCATCCAAACACAGCATAACAATTAGTGGTGTCTCCAGAAAAGTTACTACTAAATTTTCTCTCAGCCACTGAGGTGCATATGGGGAGACTTTTTTCACATTCTCTCTCTCTCTCTTTTTTGATAATGCCAGAGAGGCCCCACTCCCTTTCTAGAAAGAGACATTTTGACTGAATTACAGATTATAGTGCTATTAGGTCCAGGACTGTTAAACAATTGTCTAAACTTATAGTAACCTGGATATCTAAGATCAATCTTTTCTTGTAACATTAAATATGCCTCATGGAATTGTTCCTATGGAAAAATTGATGCCCAAAGGAAGATTGGAGCATTGAGAACCAAAAGCTACTTCAAATGTGTAATTATTCTAAGCAACAATATCACAAGATCCAAATAAATACCAAGAAGAGGGAGGAAAAACTATAGTTAAAAAAAAAAAAAAGACCAGACATGTCAGGGACTTTTTGGGTGGCTACAATGCATCTTTCCTTTCCATGGTGTGACTTCCTCCCTAGGAGGCATTAGATTGGGAATATTAATGCTTGCTAGTCTAATATTCTTTTTGCATGTCATTTGTAGAAGCCATCTCATATACCGTAAAAATAAGACATCCAAGAAAATTTTGCTAGCCTAGACCTTCCAAACACCCTCTCATTATTTCAGACCTCTGGATAGACCTCTGAACCTACCCTGACTGCTGTACTCCTGTTGTGGCCCTCTTTCAGCAGGAAGCAGTTAAGCTGAGTCATCATCCCAATTCTTAATGGCAGTTAGGAGTCATGTGTTCAAAGGGGGGGGATATGATAGGAAAAGATGGGATTCAGTAGGCAAAGAGGGAAAGGTTAGGACCTGAGGTCCCTGGGTAGGAAAAAAAACCCCACATATTTTGAAACAATACTGAGAGCATCTGATTACAGCAAACCCCCTTGGGTGTAAGGTTCCTCTTAAGAAACAAATGTCTGTACCTATGCCCAAAATAACCTGTTATTGGAAGATACACCTGACTGTGAAGAGGAGAGACAACTTTGCTGAACATGATTGAGTGAGGCCACAAAAAATAAAGGAAATATAAATAAAAATGGAATCAACTTAGAAGAGAAAGGATTGTGAGAAGTGAGGGAGATGATTCATTTTCAGAAATACCATATAAAACTGTGTTATCCAATAGCCAAATTATGGAAAGAGCCTAAATGTCCATCAACTGATGAATGGATAAAGAAATTGTGGTTTATATACACAATGGAATACTACGTGGCAATGAGAAAAAATGAAATATGGCCTTTTGTAGCAACATGGATGGAACTGGAGAGTGTGATGCTAAGTGAAATAAGCCATACAGAGAAAGACAGATACCATATGGTTTCACTCTTATGTGGATCCTGAGAAACATAACAGAAACCCATGGGGGAGGGGAAGGGAAAAAAAAAAAAAAAGAGGTTAGAGTGGGAGAGAGCCAAAGCATAAGAGACTGTTAAAAACTGAGAACAAACTGAGGGTTGATGGGGGGTGGGAGGGAGGGCAGGGTGGGAGGGAGGGCAGGGTGGGTGATGGGTATTGAGGAGGGCACCTTTTGGGATGAGCACTGGGTGTTGTATGGAAACCAATTTGACAGTAAATTTCATATATTAAAAAATAAAAAAAAAAAGCCCATTTTTTATTCTAAAAAAAAAAAAACAAAAAACAAAACTGTGTTATCTAGTTAACAATAGATTTACAACCTCTTGGAAATATATACAACCTCCCCTCTCCCATAATGGAGTCCCAAACCCTTGGACACTTCACTTCTGGTTCTTTTTCCCTTCTCCGTTTCGTGGGCTTATTTTTGTGAGCTTTGCAATGAGCATGTGTCAAAGAACAAAGGGACAGAAAATCTCCATGTCACCTCAGGAAATGTACATTTGTTCCAATCAGAGTACTTTTTGGCTTAGAGGGGCATAGGAAATATCCAGGTAAGGCGGTAACCTCTTGTACTCGGCCAATGAGGAATCAAGAGAGGGACTTGCAGGCTAGGAGATAAATTGTCTGTTGTAACTGTCCTGAGTGTGCCTGTCCATCAGACACCCACTCTTGCAAGAACATTGAGTAAAGCCTCACTTCACTGTGCTCTGAGTCTCTGAGTCCCTTCTTTGATTGGGTCAGTGGGCTTATTTCTCACAGTGCCATTGTGTTGTCTGTAGAGTTGGTGTTTCTTGTGATGTCCCCTGTCCTTTCTAGTCTTTGTTGCTTTTGATCTTGTTTTGTTTTGTTTTCTCCACTCAAAGAGTCTCCTTTAAAATTTCTTGCAGGGCTGGTTTAGTGGTCACAAACTCCTTCAGTTTTTGTTTGGGAAACTTGTTATCTCTCCTTCTATTCTGAATGAATCCTTGCTGGGTAAAGCATTCTTGGATACATATTTTTCCCATTCTGCATGTTTAATGTATCCTGCCACTCCTTTCTGGACTGCCAAGTTTCTGTGGGCAGATCTGTGAACTTGATCTGTCTTCCCTTGTAGGCTAAGGACTTTTTTTCCCTTGCTGCTTTCAGTATTCTTTCCTTGTCTATGTATTTTGTGAACTTGACTGTGATATGCCTTGGTGCTGATTGGCTCTTGTTGAATATAATGAGTTTTCTCTGTGCTTCTTGATTTTGATGTCTGTGTCCTTCCCCATATTAAGGATTTTTTCCCATTATAATTTGCTCATATGAAACTTCTGCCTCTTTTTCTCTCTCTTCATCTTCTGGATGCCTGTGATATAAATGCTATTCCTTTCTAATAAGTCACTGAGTTACCTACGTCTGCCTTTGTGATGTTTTACCTTTGTTTTCCTCTTCTTTTAAACTTCACTATTTTCTGTAATTTTATCTTCTATATCACTGATTTGCTCCTCTGATTTATCCATCCTCACCATCATGGCAGCCATTCAAGCTTGCGTGTTGTTTATAGCATTTTTAATTTAGACCTGAGTAGATTTTAGTTCTTTTATCTCTAGATAAAAGAAGAAAGGTATTCTCTGTGTCTTTTATGCTTTTTTCAAGCAGAGCTAGTATCCTTATAATTGCGTTTTTAAATTCTAGTGCAAACATCTTCTTATATTTGTATTGATTAAATCCCTGATGGTGAATTTTACTGCCTGTTCTTTCTCTTGGGGCATATTTCTCCACCTTGTCATTTTGCCAGAAACAAAAAGAAGAAAGGAAAACAAAACGAGGCAAAGAGAAAAACTCCAAAGAGCAAAACAAAACAAAATAACACAAGATCCTTGGTGTGTTTGGTCTATTTGTTAAAAGAATCTAGATCCAAAAATAAAATATAATGAAAACAGAAAAAATAAAATAAAAAATTAAATAATTAAATAATATGTATGTCTAAAACTATATATATATATATATGTGTGTGTGTGTGTGTGTGTGTGTATGTATATATATAATAATAAATTTAAAAGAGTGGAAAAAATAAGAAAATAAATGAAAAAAAGATTAAAAGTAAAATGGAAGTTAGATCTTACTTCCCCTAGAGCTGAAACTTTGTAGCACTCTATGATCAGTTGGCTTGGCGCAAGTGTGTTGTTTGTGATGGTCTTCTGGAGGAGGGGCCTGATTTCTTAGGCTGACTTGTTTCAGAGGAAATGCTGCTCCAGGGTGCAGTGGGGGTGAGTTTTGGTGTAAGTGACCCCAGCCTCCACTAGGTGGCACTGTGTTTCTCTCTGTAGTCTGACCCTGCTGGTGGGCAGGAAGAGGTGGTGGTGGAAGATGATGTCATCCCATCCTCTCGTACCCTGGGAAGAGAACTCAGGACCATGACTGTTCAGGAGGTACTGACAGAAAAGTGTCCCAGGATTTAGTCAGAACCCTGTTATTAACCTCTGTGCCCAGAATTTGGCATGCCCAATACCACAGTTCTGTGTTTTATCTCTGGCCAGTGGCCTGGCAAAATTCATGATAGGGTTTTGGAGTGGTGGTGGGGTCCAGAGTTGACAGTCAAGAAAGAATTCATGTGACATCTTTGGTGCAAAAAAGGTGATTTTTATTAAAGCATGGGGACAGGACTTGTAGGCAGAAAGAGCTGCCCTAGGACCATGAAGAGAGTTGGGGGAAGTAAAGTCAAGAGGAAGTTTCAAAAGAGATTTTTGTTTGCTAAAGAAAGCTCACAGCTATTGTCAAGCTAAGGTTGTTTTTCCCTCTAGCAAAGCATTAACATTGAGACAGTAGGGAGTTCCTGGAGAAATGTTATATGATGACTGCCTCAAGTATTTGGCAATGGGCTGCAGGTTATAAGGAAATTTAATTTCATCTTCCATTTCCTTCTGCCTTTGTTTCCCACATCACTTTGACCCACTCCCCTCCTCCTCCAGAGAGGCTTGTGGCACCGTTCTGTACCACAAAATCAGTCACATGGTGTGTGCACAGTGGCTGGAGTCTATTGTGGTATATAGTGAAAAGCTGTGACCAGGTTATTTGGTTTCTGCACGTGCCTCTTTCCCTAGCTCCATTCTGTCCCAGAAAAACAGTCACACACTGCGTGCACAGTGGCTATAGTCTATTGTGGTGCACAGTGAAAACTTGTGATCAGGTTATCTGATGTCTGTGCACACCTCTGTTCCCTGCTGTTGAATGGCCACTCAAGGGCTCCTGGTGGGCCTTTTGTTCTTGGAGAAGCAAAATACCCTCTTTAAAATGTACTCCATGAAGGGGAGGAATCTATCCCAGTACAACCCAGGGGATCCCCACACCATAGTCTTGTGCTAACACTACACACTGCTCCCTCCACCCTTACCCCACCCCTGTTCTCTCTTTTTCATCCTGATCACTCTTCACAAAGAGGGTCCCCTTCCCTTCTTGGCACTGTGGCTTTTCTCCCTTCCAATTCATGGCTGAAATTCACATCTGCTGCTTTTTCTTTCTCCAATTGTGCAGATTGTTTTCTTAATCCTCAGATAGATTTCCTAGTCGTTCAAGATGATTTGATGTTGATCTAGCTCTGTTCAAGGGATGAGGCAAGCTCAGGGTCCCCCTACTACTCCACCATCTTAACTTCTCCCATGGAACTCTTCTTACTTTGTGTCTAAGATGTCCAAGAAAGCCATTTGAAGAATAGTTTATGTTTAGAAAGTTAAGCACAAAGCCATTTCCGGGTGTTTATATAGAGCCATTGAAGAACACTTATAATATGTATCTTATAAGTCTATTCAGGGGATTGAAATGCAGTTAGTTCTAGGAAGTTAGCACATGGCAAATCTCAATACCTTATATAGAGTGTTTATGGATAGTTCATACTGAGTATACATTAGGGCTACATTAAGGAGGCTTTAAGCACAGTTTAGATTCAATAAGACAAGCACAGTGTCCTTCCCATGTGTTTATAAATAGAAGTTTAAGGACACTTGTTACTACATGTACTTAGAGGTTTTTGAAGGCCTCATTGAGCACAGAGCTGTTTCATGCAGTTCAGCACATGGTCATTTCCTAGTGCTTACACAAAAAGGTTTAAGAAAACTTTCTTCATGTTTCCCAGAGATTCCTTGAAATCCTCTATGAGCTCATTTTGCTTTTCAACCAATTAGAACAAAGCCATTCCTTATTGCTTTTATAGAATGTTTTAACAGAAGTTTCTCTCAGTTGTATGTTAAAGACTGCATGAAGGTCACTTGAAGCACACTTGAGTTTTAGGCAGCTGAGCACATGACCATTCCCTACTCCTAATATAGAGTGTTTATACAAAAGTTCCTTAGATGTACATTAAAGGTTACAAGAAAAGCCAAGATTGTGGGGAAGTGACAGAGTAGGAAGACCCTAAGAAGTGTTCAAACTTAAGCGACCATCAACTTAATGTAGACTGCTGTATGCAGAAGATGTTATATACAAACTTAATGGTAACCACAAATCCAAAACTAGTCATAGATATACAAAAAATAAAGAGAAAGGAATACAAATATGTCACTAAAGTAAGCCAACTTATCATGAGAGAAGAGAGCAAGGGACAAAAGCAACAGAGAACAACAAAAACAACAATAAACAAGTAATAAAATAGTAATAAATGCACATTTCAATAATTACTTTGAATGTAAATGGGCTAAATTCTCCAATATGAAGATAGAGGGTGATGGGATGGATAAGAAAACAAGACCCATCTGTATGCTTCCTACAAAAGGCTCATTTCAGACCTAAAGACATATGCAAATTGAAAGTGAGAGATGGAGAAACATTTATCATGACAATGGATGTGAAAAGAAAGCTTATAGAAAACAGTTAAGAAACACTTCTTATTAAATGTGTAAGACGTCTGTGAACGCTGCATGAAAAACAGTATAGTTTTGGCAGTTAAGCACACGGCCCTTGCCTATTGATAATATATAGTGTTTCAACAAAATTTCCTATGAGATAAATATGAAAAGCTACATGAAGAATGCTTGAAGCCCAGTGTAGTTTTAAGCAGTTAAGCATAAGACCCTTCCTTAGTGCTGGTATAAACAAGTTTAAGGATACTTGTTACTACATGTGTTTAAGAAGCATTGGATAGTTTCACTGAGAACACAGGTGTTTCTGGTAGGTAAGCACATAGGTATTCCCTAGTGCTTAACTAAAGGATTTAACCATACTTCTTACTGGGTAAATCTAAGAAGCTAACCCCAAAATGCTTTAAGCACAGTGTTTCATCTACAAATAAGCTCATGAGCACGTAGGGTTTAAACAGAAGTTTATACTAGATGTCAGTTACAAACTATATGAAAGATGTAGTAAGCAATGTAGTTTAGATACTTAAAAACAAGGCCATTTCTTAGTGATTCTACACAAGAATTTCAGGACACTTATGACTGTATGTATCCCAAACTCTTTGAAACATGCTTGAAGCACAGCACACTTAGGCAGATAAACACTTAGTCATTTCTTATAGCTAGTATGAAATTTTTAAACACAGGTCTTATTAGATGTATGTGAAAGTCTCCATAAAGTTGTTTGAAGCACAGTGCAGTCTTAGGTATTTAAGCATATGGACCTTTTACATTGCTAATAGTGTTTCAACAAAAGTTCCTAGGAGAATTATGTAAAAGACTACATGAAGAATGCATGAGGCACAGTGAAGTTTTAGGCAGTTAAGCAAATGGTCATTTTCTATTGCTAACATAGACTGTTTCAATAAAAGTTCCTATGATATTTATGTGAGGGCTTCATAACTGATGCTATAAGCACAACGTAGTTTCAGACACTTAAGCCCCTCCCTAGTTCTTTGAAGAAAGGTTAAGAACACTTCTTACTATATTTATCTGAAATGCTAATTGATATCTGCTTTAAGCACAGTACCATTTCAGACTGTTTAAGTTATGACCATTCTCCTGAGTCACTTACATTAAACCCTGCCCACCTGCAACCTGGAAGCGCATTTCCAACGAAGTCTGCTTCCAGGTTCCAGACTTCCAACAAGTCTGCTTGAGAGTCAGCACAGTAGGCCCTGCCCCAAGACCACCAGCACAAATCCCTTCCACCCACTCAGTCTAAGGATCATAGTGTTTCGCAATGTTTCAGCTCTAGGGGAAACTGGATCTAGCTTCATTTGGGTTTCTTTTTGTTTGTTTGATCATTTGTTTCTTTCTTTGCTTCTGTTTTTGTTTATGTTGCTGTTTTTTCCCTCACTTTTCTTTTTTTTTTTTTCCTGGACCCAGAGCAAATTTTTAATTCTATTTCATTTTATTTATTTATTTAAAATTTTTATATTTTTAATTTTTTTCTTTTCTCTTTTTGTTCTTTTCTATCAATATTGTCTTAACAAGCAGATCAAAATACACTTAGGATCTAGCTCTTTTATTTGATTTTTTAAATGTTTACTTATGCAAAAAAAATTTGTATGTTTATTTATTTTTGAGAGAGAGGCAGAGACAGAGGGTGAGTGGGGGAGGGGCAGAGAGAGAGAGGGAGACACAGAATCCGAAGCAGGCTCCAGGCTCTGAGCTGTCAGCACAGAGCCTGATGTGGGGCTCGAACCCACGAGCCATGAGATCATGACCTGAGCTGAAGTCAGATGCTTAACCAACTGAGCCACCCAGGCACTCCTAATGTTTATTTATTTTTGAGGGGGGGGGGAGAGGGAGAAAGAGAGCGAGCGAGGGAAAGAGAGAACCAGCAAGGTGGGGGAAGGGCCAGAAAGAGAGGGAGAGACAGAATTCTAAGCAGTCTCCAGGCTCTGAGCTGTGACCACAGGACCTGACACAGGGCTCAAACACATGAATTGTGAGATCATGATCTGAACTGAAGTCGGACACAACTGACTGAGCCACCCAGGCGCCCCTTGTTTTGTTGTAAATTTTTAAATTTTCATATTTTATTTTATTATTTTTTTCTTCCTCTGAAATGAAAAGATGGAAGAATTCACCACCAAGGAAAGAATGGGAAGAAATGACAGCCAGCGATTTAATCAGTGCAGATATAAGTAAGATGTCAGAACTCGAATTTAAAGCCTTGATTATAAGAATACTAGCTGGGGTTGAAAAAAAATCATAGATGACAGCAGAGAATCATTTCTGCAGAGATAAATGAGATAAATCTAGTCAGGTTGAAGTAAAAAATGCTATAACCAACATGTAATCTCAAATGCATACCATGACGGTGAGGATGGACGAAGCAGAGCAGTGAATCAATGATACAGAGAGAAAATTAAAGAAAATAATAGAACTGAACAGAAGAGAGAAACAAAGGCAAAAGATCACAATACATGGCTTAGAGAATTCAGCAATTTATAAAATAGGAATAACATTCATATTATAGAAGTCCCAAAGTTGAAGACAGAGAAACAGGGACAGCTCATTTCTGTGAGCAAATTATAATGGAAAACTTCCCTAATCTGGGGAAAGACACAGACATCAAAATCCAAGAACAGAGAAATCCTATTAATTTCATTAAAAGCCGACCATCACCAAGGCATATCAGAGTCAAATTCACAAAATACATAGACAAGGAAAGAATCCTGAAAGCAGCAAGGGAAGGGAAAAAGTTCTTAACCTACAATGGAAGACAAATCCAGTTCACAGCAGGTCTGTATTAAAGCAGATTCCTTACAGAGGAAATAAAAAAGTACATGGAAGCAAATGAAGATGAAAACACGACAATTCAAAACCTCTGGGATGCAGCAAAGGCAACCATATGAGGGCAGTATATAGCAATCCAGACCTTCCTAAAGAAGGAAGAAAAGCCTCAAATACACAACCTAACCTTACACCTAGAGAGGCTGGATAAAGAACAGCAAATAAAGCCCAAAACCAGCAGAAGGAAAATAATAAAGACTAGAGCAGAAATCAGTGATATCTAAATTTAAAAAATCCAATAGAACAAATCAATGAAACTAGGAGCTGGTTCTTTGAAAGAATTAACAAAATCATTAAGTCCCTAGCCAGATTTATCAAAAAGAAAAAGGAAAGGACCCAAATAAAGTCACAAATGAAAGAGGAGAGATCACAACCAACACCACAGAAATACAAACAATAATAAGAGAATATTACGAGTAATTATATGCCAACAAATTGGGCAATCTGGAAGAAATGGATAAATTCCCAGAAACATATAAACTACCAAAACTGAAACAGGAAGAACAGAAAAATTTAACAGACCCATTACCAGTAAAGAAATTGAATCGGTAATCAAAAATCTCACAACAAACAAGAGTCCAGCACCAGATGGCTTCCCATGGGATTTCTACCAAACACATATAGAAGAATTAGTATCTATTTCTTTGAAACTGTGCCAAGAAATAGAAATTGAAGGAAAACTTCCAAACTCATTCTATGAAGGCAGTATTACCTTGATTCCAAAACCAGACAAGACCCCACTAAAAAGGAGAACCACAGACCAACTTCTCTGATGAACATGGGTGCAAAAGTTCTCAACGAGATACTAGCAAACTGAATCTAACAATACATCAAAGAATTATTGACCACGATCAAGTGGGATTTATTCCTGGACAGAAAGGTTGGTTCAATATCTACAAATCAAACAATGTGATACATCACATTAATAAAAGAAAGGATAAGAACCACACGATCCTCTCAATAGATGTAGAAAAAGCATTTGACAGAACACAGTGTCCTTTCCTGACAAAAACCCTCAAGAAAGTAGGGATGGAAGGAACATACCTCAGGATCATAAAGGCCATATATGAAAGACCCATAGCTAATATCCTCAATGGGGAAAATGTGAGATTTTTTCTCCCTAAATTCAGGAACATGGCAGGGATGTCCACCCTCACCACTGCTGTTCAACATAGTGTTGGAAGTCCTAGCCTCAGCAATCAGACAACAAAAAGAAATAAAAGGCATCAAAATTGTCAAGGAAGAAGCCAAACTTTCACTCTTTGCAGACAACATGATACTCTATGTGGAAAACCCAAAAGACTCCAAAAAACAAAAAAACAAAAAAACAAAAAAACAAAAACCCCTGCTATAACTGAACCATGAATTCAGGAAAGTCACAGGATATAAAATCAACATACAGAAATCTGTGGCATTTCTATACATCAATAATGAAACAGTAGAAAGAAAAATCAAGGAATTTATCCCATTTATAATTTCACCAAAAACCATTAAATACCTAGGAATAAACTTAACCAAAGAAGTAAAAGATCTGTACACTGAAAACTATAGAAAACTTATAAAAGAAATTGAAGAAGACACAAGGGAATGGAAAAATATTTCATGCTCATGAAATGGAAGAAGAAATATTGTGAAAATGTCTATACTACCGAAACAATCTACACCATCAATGCAATCTGTATCAAAATAACACCAGCATTTTTCACAGTGCTAGAACAAATAATTCTGAAATTTGTGTGGAACCAGGAGGCCTAAATAGCCAAAGTAATATTGAAAAAGAAAACCAAAGGTGGAGGCATAACAATTCCAGACTTCAAGCTATATTACAAAACTGTAATCATCAAGACAGTATGGTACTGCATAAAAACAGAGACATAGATCAATAGAACCAAATAGAGAACCCAGAAATGGACCCACAAATGTATGGCCAACCAATCCTTGATAATGCAGAAAAGAATATCCAATGGAAAAAAAGACAATCTCTTCAGCATGTGGTGTTTGGAAAACTGGACAGCGACATACAGAAGAATGAACCTGGACCACTTTCTTACACCATACACAAAAAAACAAATCAAACTAGATGAAAGACCTAAATGTGAGACAGGAAACCATCAAAATCCTACAGGAGAAAATAGGCAAAAACCTCTTTGACCTCACCACTTCTTACTAGATATGTCCCCAGCAACTTCTTACTAAATATGTTCCCAGAGGCAAGGGAAGCAAAAGCAAAAATGAACTATTGGGCCCTCATCAAGATAAAAACCTTCTGCACAGTGAAGGAAACAATAAAACTAACCAGTAACAGGTGGAATGGGAAAAGATATTTGTAAATGACATATCAGATAAAGGATTAGTATCCAAAATCTATATAGAACTTATCAAACTCAACACCAAAAATCAAATAATCCACTGAAAAAATGGGCAAAAGACACGAATAGACACTTTTCCAAAGAAGACATCAAGATGGCCAACCGACCCATGAAAAAATGCTCAACATCACTCAACATCAGGGAAATACAAATCAACCACAACAAGATACCACCTCACACCTGTCAGAATGGCTAAAATTAACAACTCAGGAAACAATAGATGTTGGCAAGGATGTGGGAAAGGGGAACACTTGCACTGTTTGTGGGAATGCAAACTGGTGCAGTCACTCTGGAAAAAAGTATGGAGGTTCCCTCCCCAAAATTAAAAATAGAACTACCATATGACCCAGCAATTACACTACTAGTATTTATCCAAATGCTACATAAATGCTGGTTATAAGGGGCATATGTACCCCAATATTTATATCAGCACTATCAACAACAGCCAAATTATGGAAAGAGCTCAAATGTCCATCAACTGATGAATGGTTAAAGAAGATATGGTATAAATATACAATGGAATATTACTCGGCAATCAAAAATGGTGAAATCTTGCCATTTGCAACAATGTGGATGGAACTTGAGTGTATTATGCTAAGCAAAATAAGTCAGTCAGAGAAAGATAAATATCATATGATTTCACTCATATGTGGAATTTAAGAAACAAAAGAAATGAATACAAGGGAAGGAAAACTAAGATAAAAAGAGAAAGGAATGCAAGCCATAAGAGACTCTTATTTTTTTAAATTTTTTTAATGTTTATTTATTTTTGAGAGAGAGACAGAGCATGAGTGGGGGAGGGATAGAGAGAGAGGAAGACACAGAATCTGAAGCAGGTCCAGGCTCTGAGCTGTCAGCACAGAGCCCAATGCGGGGCTTGAACTTGCAAACCGTGAGAACATGACCTGAGCTGAAGTCAGACGCTTAACCGACTGAGCCACCCAGGTGCCCCCATTAGAGTCTCTTAAATACAGTGAACAAACTGAAGGTTTCTTGGGGGAGGTAGAGGGGGAGATGGGCTAAATGATGGGCAGACATTAAGGAGGGTACTTGTTGGGATGAGCACTTGGTGGGTTTTTATTAATGTTTGTTTATTTTTGAGAGAGACAAAAAGATAGAGCATGAGCCAGGGAGGGGCAGATAGAGAGGGAGACACAGAATCCAAAGCAGGCTCCAGGCTCTGAGCTGTCAGCACAGAGTCCAACATGGGGCTTGAACTCACAAACCGTAAGATCGTGACCTGAGCCAAAGTCGGATGTTTAGCTGACTGAGTCACCTAGGCACCCCAGCACTTGAAGTTATATATAAGTGATGAATCACTAAATTCTACTCCTGAAATCATTATTACACTATATGTTAACTAACTTGGATTTAAATAAAATTTACAAATTAAAAAAAACACATATAAGGATGAAAAGTGTTATTTGAAGAACACTTTAAACAGAGTCCACTTTCAAGGTTTAAGCACATGGACTTACAAGTGCTTATACTCATAAAATTCTATTTTTTAAGTTTATTTATTTATCTTGAGAGAGACAGCGAAAGTGGGGGAGGGACAGAGAGAAAGGGAGAGAGCGAGAATAGCAAGCAAGTTTGGCACTGTCAGCACAGAGAACCATGTGGGGCTTGAGCTCACGAACGGTGAGATCACCTGAGCTGAAATCAAGAGTCGGATGCTTAACTGAGTGAGCCAACCAGGTGTCCCTACACTCATAACATTTTAAAAGCCTCTAATTTCATGAAACTAAGATGTTACTTGTAGGATGCTTTAATTATAAAATATCATATATCTGGTATATGAGAGGTGTGTGTGTGCATTATATGTGTAGGGTATGTGTGTGTTGTGTGTTTTGTGGCATGTATGTTTATGTGATGTGTGTAAAGAGTGTGTGTTTTGTTGTGCAGTGTTTGGTGTATGTGTGTTTTTCGTGTATGGTATATGTGCAGTGTTTGTGTGAGATGTGTGGTGTGTATGAGGTAATATGTGAAGTACTGTGGTATGTATTTGGTTTATATGTAGTGTATGGTGCATGTATGGTATATGTGTTGTTTGTGTGTGTGATATATGGTGTGCATGGTGTATATGTGAAGTATGTTCGTGTGATACACATGTATGTGTTTTGTTGGCATACGTATGTTGTATGTGTGTTGTGTGTGCTAATTGTTTCTGGGGGTGTATGCATGGTGTTTGTGCAGTGTGTGTGTAGTGTTTTGGTTTGTATGGTATTGTGTGGCATTGTGGTGTGTGTACGGCATATGTATGGCATGTGTGAAGTATGGTGCGGTGTGGTTTTAGTGTATATGTGGTGTATGTATGGTATATGTTTGGTGTGTGTGGTATATATATTGATTGCATTTGTGTGGTATATGTATGGTATTTTGTTTGGTATATGTGTGTTTTATGCACGTTGTATGTGGTAAGTTTGTGTGAGGGGGTGTAAGTGTGGGTGTATGGTGCATGTGTGATGTTAGACATGTTAGATATTAGACATGTTTGTTGTATATGCATGGTAAGTGTGTGGTGTATATGAGGTATGTGTAATGTACATATGGTGTGTACAATGTATGTGTGATGTGGGTGTGTATGTGGTATTTGTGTGTCAAGTGTGGTGTGTGATATGTGTGGTTTGCATGGAGGGTGTACATATGCGTTATATGTGTGGTGAGTTTGTTGTACATGTGGTTATGTGTGATGTATGTTTGATATATGTTTTGTGATTGTGTGTTGTGTGTGATGTGTATTTGTATCTGTGTGGTGTTTGTGTGGTATATGTGTGTTGTGTATGGTAGTTGTGTGCGTTATATCTGTGCTGTGTTTTTGGTGTATGTGAAGTGTGTGTGTGGTATGTATACAGTGTATGTTTGATGTCTGTGTGTGGTATATGTTTGGTGTGTGTTGGTATATCTGTGGTGAGTGTGAGCTTGTATTGCAGATGTTTGGTATGAATGGCATGTATATGGTGAATGTATGATGAATATGTGGTCAGTGTGGTGTATGTGTGGAGTTTGTGTATTTTCACTATGTTGTATTGTGCTGTGTCTGTGTTGAATGTATTGTGTGTGTGTGGTGTGTGTGTGTGTGTATTTGGTATTTGTGTGGTGTGTGTGTGGTGTTGCTCTGGTGTATATGTGGTATTTGTGTAAGTGTTGTTTGGTGCCTGCGGTGTATCTGTGTTGTGTGTGTTGGCAGTATATTTCAGGTGTGTGTGATATGTATGTGTTGCATGCGTGGTGTGTTTGTGGTGTGTGTTTGGTATCTGTTTTCTGTGTGTGATGTGTGCTGTATTGTGGTTTACGTGTGTGAGGACTATATGTGATTGTGTGGGTGTATATTAAGAGTGTGGTGATATGTTTGATATCTGTGTGTGGTGAATGTGTGCTGTGAGTGTGGTATATGTGTGGAATTTGTGTTATCTCTGTGATGTATGTGTGTTATGTCTGTATTGTATGCATGTGTGTCGTGTTTGTGTTGTATGCTTATGTGTGCAGTGTATGTGTGGCGTGTATTTGTTATACCTGTGATGTGTGTGTGTGGTTTCTTTGGTGTATATGTAATTGTCATATGTAAGGTGTCTGTGGTGTACCTGTGTTGCATCTGTTAGTGGTATATTTGAGGTGTGTTTGTGATGTGTGTGTTGTATGTGTGTGTGTGTGTGTGTGTGTGTGTGTGTGTTGTGTATTTGGTATATGTGTCTTTGTGTGGTGTGTGATATGTATGTGTGGTTGTATGTTATGTATTTTTGGTATATGTGGTGTATGTGTTTGGTATTTTGGTGATGTATATGGTGTGTATGTGCTGTGTGTGGTGTGTATGTGGTGTATGGGTGGTACATGTGTTTTTAGTGCTTTGTATACATGTGTTGTGAGATGTGTGTGTGGCAAATGTATGGTTTCTGTGTGGTTTCTGTGTTGTGGGTGAGGTATATATGGAGTTTATGATGGTAATTTTATATATATATATATATATATGGTATATATGTGATGTGTGTGCTGCATGTGTGGTATGTGTTATGTGTGTGGTGTGAGTGAGGTGTATTTCTGGTTGTGTGTGTTATATGTGTGGTTTATGTGGTGTATGCATATGTGTGTGGTATATATGTGTTATATCCTATAGTTTGTGGGCACGGTATCTTTGTGGTATATATATGGTGTGTGTGTGGAGCATATGTGATGTTTATTTGCATGGAATATGTGTGGTGTATGTGTACTTTATGTGTTTGGTATCTGGGTGTGTACGTGGTGTATATTTCATATATTATGTGGGTTTGGAGTATATGTGGTATGTGTGTTTGTGTATATATACCACATATGATGTGTTTTTTGTGTTAGTGTATGGTATGTGTGGTAAGTTTATTGTGTATGTGTGGTCTGTGGGGGGTGTATATGTGAAGATTTTGTGGTGTATCTAAGGTATGTGTGTGTGTGGTGTGTGTGTGGCTTATGTGTTGAGTGCAAATTGTGTTGTGTGGTGAGTGTTGGTATTATACATGTAGTGGTTGTGTGGTATATGTGTTGAGTATGCGTGCTATGTGTGTGTAGTATATTTGTGGTCTGTGAGCATATATATATATATATATATATATATATATATATATATATAATGTGTGTAATATGTGAGTGGTGTGGAAGTAGTGTATGTGTTGTGTAAATATTGCATGTAGTAGGTGTGTATGTGTGTGTGGTATGTGTGGTGTCTGTGGTATACTTGTAGGTAAGTGGTATGTGTGGTTCTTTGTGGTTTATGTATTGCGTACATGGAGTATGTACCGTGTGTGTTTGTGGTGTTTCCCAGTGTGGTGCCTGTGCAGAGTGTATTTAATATATGTAATATGTGTTTTGTGTGCATGTGATATGCCTTTTTGTGTGCTGTATTTGTGGTTATGTGTGGTATGTGTATTGTGTATGTTTGGTATATGTGTGATGTGTGTGGTATATGTGGTATATATGCTATATTTGTGGTGTGTATGTGTTATATGTGTGGTGAGTGTATGGTATATTGTGGAGTATGTGTATGGTATATGTTTGGTGTGTTTGTGGTGTATGTATGTGTGGTATGAGTGTGTGTAATATATGTGTCATATATACGTGGTATATGTGTGATGTGTGTGGTGTGTGTGGCATGTATGTGTGGTGTATGTGTATGGTATGTATATGTGGTGTGTGTGAAGTATGTGTGGTTAGGGTTTGGTGTTTCTATATGATATAAGTATGTTTTGGGTAGTGCATATGTGATGTGTATCTGTGGTATATATGGGGTGTTTGTGGTGTGTGGGAGGTATCTTTGTGGTGTGTGTGGTGTGTGTAATACATGTAAGTGTTTGGTGTGCATGTGGTATATGTGTGTAGATAAGCAACATGGATGTGTGGTGTATGTATGGTTTCAGTGCAGTATATGAGTGGTGTATGTGTTGTGAGTGTGAAGTGTGTATGTTCTATGTGTGGTGTGTGGTACACATGTTTTTGGAGTGGTGAATGTGTGATTATGTGTGATGTTTGTATTGTATGTGCTGTATGTGTGGTTTGGGAGCTAGTGTGGTATTTATGTGGCAGGTATGGTAAGTGCAGGGTGTGTGTGGTATAGGTGTGTGATGTATGTGTGGCAAGAGTTTTGTGCATGTATTGTATCTGTTTTATGTATGGTGTTTGGGGGGAGTTGTGGTGTGTGTGTGTGTGTGTGTGTGTGTGTGTGTGTGTGTGTGTGATTTGAGTGGTATAAATTTGATGTGTGCATTTGTGTGTGTGGTGTATGTGTATTGTGTTTATGTGTATGATATATGAGTATGTGTGTAGTATATGTGTTATGTGTGTGGTGTACGTGTGGTATATGTTCATATCTATGGTACTTCTGTTTGTGGTGTATGTCAGGTCTGTGGTGTGGTGTGTGTGTGTGTGTGTGTGGTATAATGTGGTGTATGTGTGGTCAGTGTGTGGTGTTTGTGGTTTTGTGTGTGTTAGGTGTTTGTTGTGTGTGTTCAGAATGAGTGGTGTGTACCCGTGTGTAGTGTATGTGTGGTAATTTTAATGTATGTATGTTGTGTTTGTGGTGTTGTGTGATGATGTGTGTTTGGCGTATGAGTTGTGTTTGTGGTGTGTTCGTGTGGTATATGTATGGTTTATGTGTGATGTATGAGGTGTGTGTGTGGTGTAAGTGTGGTGTATATGTTGTATATGAGTGATGCACTTGTGTAGGTGTTGAGTGTTTCAGAATGTGGTATATGTGTGGTGTTTGAATGGTGTATTTGTGTGAATGCTGCCTATGCAGTGTATTTTTGTGCGTTGTGTGTGCATTTGTTATGAGTGGTTGGTGGTTGGTGTATGTGTGTTATATTTTTGGTGTTTTTGGTGCATGTGTGATGATATCTGTGTGGTATGTGTGTTCTGTGCGTTGTGTGTATGTAGTGTGTGTGGTGTTTGTGTGGAGTGTTTTCCTGTGTGGTGTATTTGTATTGTGTGTGTGTGGTGTGTGGAATATGTGTGCTATAAGTATATATACTTTCATGTGTGTTTGTGTATGTGGCATATGTGTGGTTTGTGGGTGATGTATATGCAGTAAAAATGAATATTCTTATTTAAAAAAATCAGTCAGAAACTCACACAAAAAAAGATATAAAATATCATAACATACACCTAAAATGTGAGAAGAGAAAAGAATGGGTTCAAATTTAAACAACCATCAACAATATAGACTGCTATATGCAAAAGATGTTATCTACAAACCTGATGGTAAACAAATATCAAAACCACTAATAAATGTGCAAAGAATTATGAAAAAGAAATCCAAATATATCACTAAAGGAAATCAGCAAAACATGCAATAAAGACAGGAAAGGATCAGAGAAAATCTTCAGAAACAACCACAAAACAAATAATAAAATGACAATAATATATATCTATCAATAATTACTTTGAATGTAAAAGGAATAAATGCTCCAATAAAAATATATAGGGTGTCAGAATGGGTTAAAAAACAAGACCATCTATATGCTGCCTACAAGAGACTCATTTTAGACCTAAAGACACCTGCAGATTGAAAGTGAGGAGATGGAGAAACATCTATCATACAAATGGATGTCAAAAGAAAGCCAGAGTAGCAACACTTACATAAGGCAAAACAGACTTTTAAAAAAGACTGAAACAAACAAAGACTGTAACAGGAGACAAAGAAGGGCACTATATAATAATAAAGGGGACAACCCAACAAAAAGATATAACTACTGTAAATATTTATGCACCCAACATAGGACAATCCAAATATATGAAATAATTGATAAACACAAAGGAACCAATTGAAAATAATACAATAATAGTAGGAGACTTTAGCACCCCATTTACATCAATGGACAGATCATCTAAATAGAAAATCAACAAGGAAACAATGGCTTTGAATGATACACTGAGACAGATGGACTTAACAGATACATGCAGAACATTCCATCCTAAAACAGAAGAATATTCATTTTAAGTGCACACAGAACATTCTCCAGAAAAGACCGCATATTAGTCTACAAAATAATCCTCAACATATTCAAGAAGACTGAAATCATACCATGCACCTTTTCTGACCACAGTGCTATGAAACTAGAATCAACAACCACAAAACAAAACAAAACTAGAAAACCACAAATACATGGAGCTTAAATAACATGCTACTAAGCAACAAATGGGTCAACCAGGATATCAAAGATCTGAATGCTGAGAGAACAAACCTCAGAATGAGAGGGAGAAAAGAAGCCACATCATGGAATGTAGGAGCTGCAGAAACAAGATTCTGGGGAGAAAAGAATCGTGGGTGCTGCAGAGGGGAGGGAGTTTTAATCTGAGAGAGGAGAAACAGAAAGAGAGAGAGAAACAGAGAGAAAGAAGTACACAGGGATTATACAAGAGAAACACTTCCCCAAAACCATTGATTGGGAAAACTAGAGCATCTGATTATCACAAGATTTTACAAGCAGTGGAGCTGAAAGTTTGAAGTTTTAGAAATCTGTGCCACCGCTGGATGGAGGCTGGTGGGCCTAGAGGTGCTCCTGTGGGTAAGGAGGGAAGAGGCCCGTGAGAAGACAGTGTGGTTTGAGGGTTCCCTGGGTCACACTGGGAGAGACAGTTCCCCTTCTTAGAGTGCATTTTGGAGAGGTGGCACAGTTTCTCAGGGAACAAAAGAACCAGCAGGTGCCAATGTGCTCCCCATTCCTTAGCATAGAAAGAGATAGGGGCGCCTGGGTGGCTCAGTCAGTTGAGCATCCAACTCCGGCTCAGGTCGTGATCTCGCGGTCCATGAGTTCGAGCCCCGCATCGCATCGGGCTCTGTGCTGACAGCTCAGAGCCTGGAGCCTGTTTCAGATTCTGTGTGTCTCTCTCTCTCTGACCCTCCCCTGTTCATGCTCTGTCTCTCTCTGTCTCAAAAAAATAAATAAACGTTAAAAAAATTTAAAAAAAAAGAGAGAGAGAGAGACACCTGCTGAGGGCAGCAAACCTTGGTGTCAACTTTTTACTGCATTTTACCATAAACTCCGAGCACTTGTATGATCACGCAACTGCTTTTCTGGGATAAACTGGCACCAGCCGCAGCCTGGCAAGACCATACCCTAGAGGATTAGCATGGGTCCATGCCACACAAGGTCCCTAAAATATGAGTTTTGAAACCAAGCACCGCACCTGAGATAAAACATATGTACTGTGCCACCCACCTGGCAGGCAGACAGCACAGACACAGTCAGGGTAAAGACAAGGATATGACATAAGCCAGAGACACAAGAGGGGAGACTGTTTGCTCTTCTGTGAGGGCTTCCCAACCAGTGGCTGGCCACAAACTCCCTGCTCCAGAGAAGAGAGAACTGGGTGATGGGATTGTCCCTGCCCCCACTCATCAACACTGACAGACCTCAGTGAGCTACACAGCACCCCCAGTGGAGGCTGGAGCCACTTACACCAAGCCTCACACCCCTGTGGCCTGCAGCTGCATCTTCACTAGGGCAAGTCAGCTTGAGAACCAGCGCAGCAGGACCCTCCACCAGAAGACCAGCACAAACCCTTTGCAGGCACCAATTCTACTGATCGTAAACTGCTGCAAAGCTTCAGATCTAGTGGAAATAGGATCAAAGTTATTTTAACAAGCAGACCAAAACACACCTAGTTAAAACTCCACACACTGAACCAGGTCCAAACACTCTCCACTTCAGGGAAGGAGAAACTCTGCAGAGGACTGACCTGAGGGAAAGAAAAGCTGAAACACAACACAGTGCACACACTGAAACATTTCCTGAAGTGCCAGGCCCTGTACAGTATAGGGCCTCTTCTTAATATAGTCATTACTCCCAGTAGCAGGAAACATAACAGGCTTTCCTAACACACACCAAAATAGAGACCTAGACAAAATGACAAGATGGAGGAATTCACCCCAAAAGAAAGAACAAGAGGAGGTCATGGCCAGGGATTTAATCAAAACAGATATAAGTAATATGCCTGAACCAGAATTTAAAACAACAATCAAAAGGATACTAGTCAGGCTTGAGGAAAGCATTGAGCATAAAAGACACTAGACAACCCATTACCACAGAGATAAAAGAACTAAAAACTTGTCAGACCAAAATAAAAAATGTTATAGCCGAGATGCAAAACTGACTGGATATATGACAACAAGGACGGATGAAGCAGAGAAATGATTCAATTATATAGAAGATAAATTATGGAAAATAATGAAGCTGAAAAAGAGGAGGGAAAGAAAGGTATTGGATCACGAATATATAATTAGGGAACTAAGTGACTCCATAAAGCACAAGATTTGTTTCATAAGAGTCTCAGAAGAAGAAGAGAGGAAAAAGAGGAAAGAAGGTTTACTTAAACAATTTAGAGCTGTAAACTTCCCTAATCTGGAGAAAGAAACAGACATTGAAATCCAAGAGCCACAGAGAATTCCCATGAGAATCACTGAAAGCTAGCCAACACCAACACATATCATAGAAAAATTTACAAAATACATAGACAAGGAAGGAATCCTGAAAGCAAAAATGGAAAACAGTCCTAAACCTACAAGGGGACACAAATCAGGTTTGCAGCAGATATTACCACAGAAACTTGGCAGGCTAGAAGGGAATGGCATGATCTATTCAATGTGCTGAAGGGGAAAAATATGCCGCCAATAATACTTTATCCAGAAAGGCTATTATTCAGAATAGAAGGAGAGATAGTTTTCCAAACCAAAACTAAAGCAGTTTGTAACCACTAAACCAGCCCTGCAAGAAATATTAAAGGGGACTATTTGTGTGGGAAAGAAATACCAAAAGCAACAAAGACTAGAAGGGAACAGAAAACATCACCAGAAACATCAACTTTACAAGTAAATTCATATCTATCAATAATTACTCAATGTAAATGGACTAAATGCCCCAATCAAAAGACCTGGGGTATCAGAATGGATTAAAAAACAAACAAACAAAATCCATCTATATGCTGCCTCTAAGAGACTCATTTTAGACCTAAAGACACCTGTAGATTGAAAATGAGGGGATGGAGAACCATCTATCATGCTAATGGACATCAAAAGAAAGCCAGAATAGCCGTACTTATATCAGACAAACTACATTTTAAAACAAAGAGAGTAACAAGAGATAAAGAAGGGCACTATGTCATAATTAAGGGGTCTATCCATCAAGAAGATCTAACAATTATAAATATTTATGCCCCCCAACTTGAACATCCAAATATATAAATCAATTAACAACAAACATAAAGAAACCCTTGATAATAATACAATAGTAAGAAATTTTAACATCCCACTTATGGCAATGGGAAGATTATATAAGCAGAAAACCAACAAGGAAACAATGGCTTTGAATGACACACTGGGCCAGATGGACCTAACAGACATTTCAGAACATTTCGTCCTAAAGCAGCAGAATACAAATTCTTCTCAAGCGTACATGGAAATTCTTCAGAATAGATCACATACTAGGTCACAAATCTGGCCTCAACTAGTACAAAAAGATTGAGATCATATCATGCATATTTTTAGACCACAAAACTATGAAACTTGAAGTTAACCACAAGAAAAAATTGAGAAAGACCACAAATACATGGAAATTAAAGGACATCCTACTGAAGAATGAATGGGTTAACCAGGAAATTAAAGAAGAAATAAAAAAATACTTGGAAGCAAAAGAAAATGAAAACACGACAGTCTAAAACCTCTGGGATGCAGCAAAAGTGGTCCTGAGAGGGATGTAGCAATACAGACGTACATCAAAAAGCAGGAAAAGTCTCCAAATACACAACCTAATCTTACACCTAAAGGAGCTAGAAAAATAACAGCAAATAAAGGCTAAAAACAATAGAAGGGAAATAATAAGATTAGAGAAGAAATAAATGATACAGAAACAAAGCAAAACAAAACAAAAAACAGTAGAACAAATCAATGAAACCAAAAGCTAGTTCTATGAGAGAATTAATAAAATTGATATACCCCTAACCAGACTTATCAAAAAGAAAAGATAAAGGACATAAATAAATAAAATTATGAATGAAAGAGGAGAAATCACAGCCAACACCCCAGAAATGCAAACAATTGGAATATTGTGACAAATTATATGCCAACAAACTGGGCAATCTGGATGAAATGGATAAATCCCTAGAAACATACAAACTACCAAAACTGAAACAGAAAGAAATAGAGAATTTTAACAGACCCATTACCAGCAAAGAAATTGAATCAGTACTCAAAAGTCTCCCAACAAACAAAGGTCCAGGGCTAAATGGCTTCCTAGGGGATTCTACCAGACATTTAAAGAAGAGTTAATACCTATTCATCTCAAACGGTTCCAAAAAATAAAAATGAAAGGAAAACTTCCAAATTCATTCTCAAGGCCAGCATTACCTTAATTCCAAGGCAGACAAAGACCCCACTAAAAAGGAGAATTACAGGCCAATATCCCTGAAGGACCAAGATGCAAAAATCCTCAGCAAGATACTAGCAAATCAAATCCAACAGTACATTAAAAGAATTACTCATCATGAACAAGTGGGATTTATTCCTGGACAGAAAGGGTGGTTCAATATTCACAAATCATACAATATGATACCTCACATTAATAAAAGAAAGGATAAGAACCATATGATCCTCTCAATAGATGCAGAAAAAGCATTTGACAACATATAGCATTCTTTCTTGGTAAAAACCCTCAAAAAATTGGAACAGAGAAAACATACATCAACATCATAAAGGCCATATGTGATGGCCTCACAGCTAATATCCTCAATGGGGAAAAGCTGAGAGTTTTCTACTACAATCATGAACAAGACAGAGATGTCCACTCTCACCACTGTTATTTAACATCGTAGTGGAAGTCCTAGCCTCAGCAATCAGACAACAAAAATAAATAAAAGGCATCCAAATCAGCAAGGAAAAAGTCAAACTTTCACAATTTGCAGATAGCATGATACTCTATGCAGAAAACCTGAGACTCCACCAAAAAATTGCTAGAACCAATACATGAATTCAGCAGTCATAGGATATAAAAATCACTGTACAGAAATCTATTGCATTTCTATACATCAATATTAAAGTATAGAAAGAGAAATCAAGGAATTGGTTCCATTTACAATTGCACTAAAACCAATAAGATATCTAGGAATAAAACCAACCAAAGAGGTAAAAGATCTGTATGCTGAAAGCTATAGAACACTTATGAATGAAAGTGAAGAGGATACAAAGAAAAGGAAAGATGTTCCATGCTCATGGGTTGGAAGAACAAATATTGTTAAAATATCTATACTACCCACAGCAATCTACACATTTAATTCAATCCCTACCAAAATACCAACAGTATTTTTCACAGAACTAGAACAAAAAATCCTAAAATTTGTATGGAATCACCAAAGACCCCAAATAGCCAAAGCAATTCTGAAAAAAAGAAAAAAGCAAAGCTTGAGACATCACAATTCTAGACTTCATGCTGTATTACAAAGCTGTAATCATCAAGACAGTATGGTCCTGGCACAAATAGATCAATGGAACAGAATAGAGAATCCAAAAATGAACCCACAACTATATGGCCAACTAATCTTTGACAAAGCAGGAAAGAATATCTAATGAAAAAAAAAGACAGTCTCTCAACAAATGGTTGTTGGGAAAACTGGAAAGCAAGATGCAGAAGAATGAAATTGGACCTCTTTCTTATAGCATACATAAACATAAATTAAAAATGGATGTAAGGCCTAAATGTGAGACAGCAAACCATCAAAATCCTAGAGAAGAACACAGGCAGAAACTTCTTTGACCTTGGTCTTAGCAACTTCTTACTACACATGTCACTGCCTGCAAGGAAAACAAAAGCAGAAATGAACTATTGAGACTTTATCAAGATAAAAATCTTCTGCACAGTGAAAGAAATAACCAACAAAACTAAAAGGCAACCTACAGAATGGGAGAATATATTTTCAAATGACATGTCTGACATAATTATTATCCAAAATCTATAAATAACTTATCAAACTTAACACACACACACAAAAATAATCCAGCTAAAAAATGGACCGAAGGTATGAACAGCAATTGTTCCAAGGAGGACATACAGATAGCTAACAGACACATGAAAAGATGCTCAACATCAATCATCATCAGGGAAATACAAATCAAAACCATGATGAGATACCACCTGACACCTGTCGGAATGACTAAAATTAACAACACAGGAAACAACAGATGTTGGCGAGGATGTGGAGAAATGGGCACCCTCTTTCACTGTTGGTGGGAATCCAAACTTGTGTAGCCAGCCACTGTGGAAAACAGTATGGAGGTTCCTCAAAAAAGTTAAAAATAGAACTACCCTATGGCCCAGCAATTACCCACAGGATACAAAAATACAGGTTTGTAGGAGCACATGCACCCCAATGTTTGTAACAGTATTATCAACCATAGCCAAACTGTGAAAAGAGCCCAAATGTCTATCAACTGATGAATGGATAAAGAAGATGTGGTAGATATATATACACTGGAATACTACTCAGCCATCAAAAAGAATGAAATCATGCCATTTGCAATGACGTGGTTGGAGCTAGAGTATATTATGCTGAACAACTAAGTCAGAGAAAGACAAATACCATATGACTTCACTCTTATGTGGAATTTACAAAACAAAACACATGAACATATGGCAAGAGAACAAAAAGAGAGGAAAATAAACCATAAGAGACTCTTACCAATAGAGAACACACTGAGGGTTGAATGGAGGGAGGGATGTGGGTGGGGAATGGGCTAGATGGGTGATGGGAATTAAGGAGGGCACTTGTTGGATTGAGCACTGGGTATTATATGTAAGTGATGAATCACTAAATTCTACACCTGAAACCAATTTTATAATATATGTTACCTAACTAGAATTTAAATAAAAACTTTTAAAAAAAAGAAGAAATTTTAAAAGAACATGGAAACAAAAATGAAACACAATGGTCCCAAACCTCCTGGTGCAGCAGCAGTGGTTCTCAGAAGGAAGTGTATAGCAATACAGGTCTACCTCAAGAAGCAAAATAATTTCAAAAAACAACCTTACCTTGCACCTTGAAGGAGGTAGAAAAAAGGCAACTAACACAACCTAAAAACCAGCAGGAGGAAGGAAATAATAGATTAGAGCAGAAATAAATGATAGAAAAACTAAAAAACAATAGAATAGATCAATAAAACTAGGAGCTGGTTCTTTGAAACAATCAATAAATTGATAAACCTCTAGCCACTTTTACCAAGCAAAAAGCAGAAAGGACTCAAATCAGAAATGAGAGAGGAGAAATAACAACACCACAGAAATACAATTATAAGAAAATATTATAAAAAAGCTATATCCCCAAAAATTGGACAACCTAGAAGAAATTGGTAAATTCCTACAAACATAAAATATACCAAAATTTCAACAGGAAAATGTAGAACATTTTAACAAACCAATAACCAGCAAAGAAATTGAGTCAATAATAAAAAAACTACCAACAAACAAAAGTCCAGGACCAGAGAGCTTTACAGGTGAGTCTTACCAAATATATACAGAAGAGTTAATACCTATTCTTCTCAAACTATTCCAAAAAATAGAAAAGGGAGGAAAACTTCCAAATTCATCTTATGACGCCAGCATTACACTGATGTCAAAACCAGATAAAGACTCTACTAAAAAGGAGAACTACAGGCCAATATTCCTGAGAAACATAGAGGCAAAACATCCTCAACAAAATACTAGCAAACTGAATCAAAAAAAAAAAATCATTCACCACAATTAAGTGGGATTTGTTCCTGGGTTGCATAGGTGGTCCAATATTCATAAATTAGTCAATCTGATACATCACGTCAGTAAGAGAAAGGATAAGAAGCATACAATCATTTCAATAGCTGCAGAAAAAGCATTTGATGAAGGACAGCATCCATCCATGATAAAAAACCTCAGCAAAGTACGTTTAGAGGTAACATATCTCAACATAACAAAATTCATATGTGAAAAAACACAGCTAACATAATTCTTAATGGGGAAAAACTGAGATCTTTCCTCCTAAGGTCAGGAACAAGATAAGGATGTTCACTCTCATTTTTATTCAAAATAGTACTAGAAGTCCTAGGCACAGCAATCAGAAAACAAAAGGAAATAAAACTCACCCAAATCAGCGAGGAAGAAAGAAAACTTTCACTATTTGCAGATGACATGATACTGAATGTAGAAAACCTGAAAGACTCCACCAAAAAAATGCTAGAATAAATACATGGATTCAGTAAAGTCACAGGATACAAAATCAAGATACAGAAATCTATTGCATTTCTATACGCCAATTAATAAAATATCAGACAGAGAAATTAAGAAAACAACCTTTTATTTCTTCATTTTAAATTTTAATCTAAATTCTAGTTAGTTAACATATAGTGCAACATTGGTTTCAGGAGTAGAATTCACTGATTCACCACTTACACACACACCCAGTGCTCATCACAACAAGTGTCCTCTTTAATACCCATCACCCATCTAGCTCATCTCCCACCCAACTCCCTCCATCAACCCTCAGTTTGTCCTCTATCATTAAAAGTCTCTTGTGGTTTGTTTCCCTCTATCTTCTTTTTCCCCTCTCACATGTGTTAATCTTTTTTCTTGTTTAAATTCCACATAAGGAGGAGCCAAGATGACAGAACAGCATGGAAGTTTTTTGTGTGTCTCACATCCATGAAATACAGCAAGACCAACACTAAACCATCCTACACACCTAGAAAACTGATTTGAGGATTAACACAACAATCTGCACAACCTGAACCACAGAATTCAGCAGGTACGTGGCCTGGAGAGGTTAACTTGGGGAGAGAGAAGCTGGCAGTGGGCAGAGAGCTGCTTTTGCAGGCAGAGAGAGGACAGACACTGTGGGAGGGGGGAGAATACGGGAAAAGCACCCCTCCACAAAAGCAGCTGGAGAGAAAGTGGAAAATTGGAAACTGCCACAGGGACTAAACTAAAAAGGGAGAAAGGAGAGGATTTAAATTCCATTAAGACTGTAAACAAGGGGTGCGCAGTCTGCAACTCCGCAGCTCCATACCTGGTGGTGCTCTGGTGGGAAGGGCAAATCCCCAGGAACAGAGTGGGGTCCGGGAGGTTCTCGGCCACACGGGGAAAAGCGATTCCACTGCTGGAAGAACATTTGGTAGAGACTGTTGAAGCCACCTGGTGCCAATAGACCCCAGAAAACAGCCACATTTGCTGGTGCTGGAACAAGATCGTAAAGGGTGAAGCCTAGTGGCAGATGTGTGTTGTAATTTTCCACAATCCCTGAAACGCTGCTGCTACACTACCTCGTGAACTTTTTCTGGGCCAGGCTGGCACCTGGTCGCAGTCTCAGGGCGCCGGCAGCAGCAGGGTCCAGCAAGCATTCCTGGGTGCAGCCGGCACTTGGCCATTTCTCGGTGAGACCCTCCTGCAGAGGGGCAGAATGGGTCAAAGCCGCAGTCCTTCAGAAGTAAGGGGCCAGGGAAAACAGCCGCATCTGAGACAAAACTCGGGAGCGAGGTACTGCCTGAGGCCTGGTCACGGAGAGTGAAAGAGCGGGGAGTGGACGAAGGCTGAAGACAGAGGACAGGTGCTCGATTGCTGATCCAGGAGAACAGACTGGGTAGCTGGTTGATGCCATTTTCACCACTCCCACGCATGCGCATACAGCATCTATGAGCGCGGCAACAATCCACTCCAGTAGGCTAGCAGCGCCATCTAATGGAGAACGGAGCCATTACACTGAGCCCCACCCAACTGGGCCAACCTCGCTCTTCAAGGACACAAGTCTCACCGCCTACTTAGTTTATGGACTATAAAGTGCTACATAGTCTGACTTCTGGGGGAAAACGAAGTAATGTCAGTCCTATTTAAATCTGTTAGCAAGTCCATCTATTCAATTTTCTTTCTTTTTTCTTTTTCTCTTTTACAGTACTTTTCTTTTTCTTGAATACAGAAAGAGAAAACATTCTTTTTTTGGCTCATAAACACTGCATATTTATTTATTTTTATTTATTTATTTTTTTTCAATATATGAAGTTTATTGTCAAATTGGTTTCCGTACAACACACAGTGCTCATCCCAAAAGGTGCCCTCCTCAATACCCATCACCCACCATCCCCTCCCTCCCACCCCCCATCAACACTCAGTTTGTTCTCAGTTTTTAAGAGTCTCTTATGCTTTGGCTCTCTTCCTCTCTAACCTCTTTTTTTTTCCTTCCCCTCCCCCATGGGTTTCTATTAAGTTTCTCAGGATCCACATAAGAGTGAAAACATATGGTATCTGTCTTTCTCTGTATGGCTTATTTCACTTAGCATCACACTCTCCAGTTCCATCCATGTTGCTACAAAGGGCCATATTTCATTCTTTCTCATTGCCACGTAGTACTCCATTGTGTATATAAACCACAATTTTTTTATCCATCAGTTGATGGACATTTAGGCTCTTTCCATAATGTGGCTATTGTTGAGAGTGCTGCTATAAACATAGGGGTACAAGTGCCCCTATGCATCAGTACTCCTGTATCCCTTGGGTAAATTCCTAACAGTGCTATTGCTGGGTCATAGGGTAGGTCTATTTTTAATTTTTTGAGGAACCTCCACACTGTTTTCCAGAGTGGCTGCACCAATTTGCATTCCCACCAACAGTGCAAGAGGGTTCCCATTTCTCCACATCCTCTCCAGCATCTATAGTCTCCTGATTTGTTCATTTTGGCCACTCTGACTGGCATGAGGTGATATCTGAGTGTGGTTTTGATTTGTATTTCCCTGATGAGGAGCGACGTTGAACATCTTTTCATGTGCCTGTTTTTTGGCCATCCGGATGTCTTCTTTAGAGAAGTGTCTATTCATGTTTTCTGCCCATTTCTTCACTGGGTTATTTGTTTTTTGGGTGTGGAGTTTGGTGAGCTCTTTATAGATTTTGGATACTAGCCCTTTGTCCGATATGTCATTTGCAAATATCTTTTCCCATTCTGTTGGTTGCCTTTTAGTTTTATTGGTTGTTTCCTTTGCTGTGCAGAAGCTTTTTATGTTCATGAGGTCCCAGTAGTTCATTTTTGCTTTTAATTCCCTTGCCTTTGGGGATGTGTCAAGTAAGAAATTGCTACGGCTGAGGTCAGAGAGGTTTTTTCCTGCTTTCTCCTCTAGGGTTTTGATGGTTTCCTGTCTCACATTCGGGTCCTTTATCCATTTTGAGTTTATTTTTGTGAATGGTGTGAGAAAGTGGTCTAGTTTCAATCTTCTGCATGTTGCTGTCCAGTTCTCCCAGCACCATTTGTTAAAGAGACTGTCTTTTTTCCGTTGGATATTCTTTCCTACTTTGTCAAAGATTAGTTGGCCATACGTTTGTGGGTCTAGTTCTGGGGTTTCTATTCCATTCCATTGGTCTATGTGTCTGTTTTTGTGCCAGTACCATGCTGTCTTGATGATGACAGCTTTGTAGTAGAGGCTAAAGTCTGGGATTGTGATGCCTCCCGTTTTGGTCTTCTTCTTCAAAATTACTTTGGCTATTCAGGGTCTTTTGTGGTTCCATATGAATTTTAGGATTGATTGTTCTAGTTTTGAGAAGAATGCTGGTGCAATTTTGATTGGGATTGCATTGAATGTGTAGATAGCTTTTGGTAGTATTGACATTTTGACAATATTTATTCTTCCAATCCATGAGCACGGAATGTTTTTCCATGTCTTTATATCTTCTTCAATTTGCTTCATAAGCTTTCTATAGTTTTCAGCATACAGATCTTGTACATCTTTGGTTAGATTTATTCCTAGGTATTTTATGCTTCTTGGTGCAATTGTGAATGGGATCAGGAAAACATTCATTTTTATTAAAAATATTTTTCTTTATTTTTTTACTATATTTTTTACTTTTGTGTAAATTTTTAAAAATTCTATCTTACTTCCATCATTTTATCTTAGTCTACTTAAGTGTATTCACCTTTTCAAATTTTCTAACGATTTCTTTTTTTTCTTTTTTCTTTTTCTTTTTTCTTTTTTATTTCTTTTCTTTTTCTTGAATGCAGAAAGAGGACAACTTCATTTTTACTTTCAGTTTCTATTAAAATATTTTTCTTTAACTTTTTTACTCTATTTTTTGCTCTTATGTAAATTTTTTCAAATTCTATTTTACTTCCATCATTTTATTTTAGTCTACTACAGTGTATTCACTTTTTCAAATTTTCAAATGATTTTTTTCCTCTTTTTTTCTTTTTTGTTTCTTTTCTTTTTCTTGAATACAGAAAGAGAAAAAAATTCATTTTTATTTTTAATTCTTATTAAAAATATTTTTCTTTAATTTTTTCTACTATATTCTTTACTTTTGTGTATTTTTTTCAAAGTCTATTTTACTCCCATCACCTCATTTTAGTCTACTTCAGTGTATTCATTTTTTCAAATTCTCAAATGATTTCCTTTGCCCCACTTTTTTTCCTCTAATCTATCAAACCACTGTCAACACCCAGACCAAAACACACTTAGGATCTAGCATCATTTATTAGATTGTGTGTGTGTGTGTTTTAATTTTTTAATTTTAATATTTTTTTAATTTTAATTTTTTTAATTTAAATTTTTCTACCTCATTAATTCCTTTTCTCCCTTCAAAATGACATAAGGAAGGAATTCACCCCAAAATAAAGAGCATGAAGAAACGACAGCCAGGGATTTAACCAACACAGATACAAGCAAGATGTCTGAACCAGAATTTAGAATCACGATAATAAGAATACTAGCTGGAGTTGAAAATTGATTAGAATCCCTTTCTGCAGAGATTAAAGAAGTAAAAAATAGAATGAAATTAAAAATGCTATAATTGAGCTGCAATCACGGATGGATGCAGCGGCGACAAGGAAGGATGAGGCAGAATGGAGAATCAGCGATATGGAGGACAAAGTTATAGAGAATAATGAAGCAGAAAAAAGAGGGAGATTAAGGCAAAAGAGCACGATTTAAGAATTAGAGAAATCAGTAACTCATTAAAAAGGAACAACATCAGAATCATAGGGGTCCTAGAAGAAGAAGAGAGAGAAATAGGGGTAGAAGGGTTATGTGATCAAATCATAGCAGAAAACTTTCCTAACCAGGGGAAAGACACAGACATCAAAATCCAGGAAGCACAGAGGATCCACATTAGATCCAACAAAACCCGACCATCAACAAGGCATATCATAGTCAAATTCACAAAATACTCGGGCAAGGAGAGAATCATGAAAGTGGCAAGGGGAAAAAAAGTCCCTAACCTACAAGGGAAGACAGATAAGGTTTGCAACGGACCTATCCACAGAAACTTGGCAGGCCAGAAAGGAGTGGCAGGATATATTCAATGTGCTGAATCAGAAAAATATGCAGCCAAAAATTCTTTATCCAGCAAGGTGTCATTCAGAATAGAAGGAGATAAAAAGCTTCCCAGACAAACAAAAATTAAAGGAGTTTGTGACCACTCAACCAGCCCTGCAAGAAATTTTAAGGGGGACTCTCTGAGGGGAGAAAAGATGGCTATATATATGTCCATATACATACATATATCTAAAGCAACAAAGATTAGAAAAGACCAGAGAATACCACCAAAAACTCCAACTCTACAAGCATCATAATGGCAATAAATTCATATCTTTCAGTACTCACTCTAAACATCAATGGACTCAATGCTCCAATCAAAAGACATAGGGTAACAGAATGGATATGAAAACAAGATCCATCTATATGCTGTTTACAAGAGACCCACTTCAGACCTAAAGACACATTCTGACTGAAAATAAGGGGATGGAGAAACATCTATCATGCTAATGGTCAACAAGAGAAAGCCGGAGTAGCCATACTTATATCAGACAATGTAGACTTTAAAATAAAGACTGTATCAAGAGATGCAGAAGGGCATTATATCATAATCAAGGGGTCTATCCACCATGAAGACCTAACAATTGTAAACATTTATGCGCCAAATGTGGAAGCACCCAAATATATAAATCAATTAATCACAAGCATAAAGAAACTCATCGATAGTAATACCATAATAGTAGGAGACTTCAACACCCCACTAATAGAAATGGACAGATCATCTAATCAAAAACTCAACAAGGATGGGGCACCTGGGTGGCTCAGTCAGTTGAGTGTCTGAATTCAGCTCAGGTCACGATTTCACAGCTTGTGGGTTCGAATCCCACGTCAGGCTCTGTCCTAACAGCTCAGAGCCTGAAGCCAGCTTTGGATTCTGTGTCTCCCTCTCTCTCTGCACCCCTGCCCCCTACTCACTCTCCATCTCTCTCCCTCTCTCAAAAATAAACATTAAAATTAAAAAAAAATCAACAAGGAAACAATAGCTTTGAATGACACACTGGACCAGATGGACTTAGCAGATATATTCAGAACATTTCATCCTAAAGCAGCAGAATATACATTCTTCTCCAGTGCACATGGAACATTCTCCAGAATAGACCATATACTGGGACACAAATCAGCCCTAAGTAAGTACAAAAGGATTGAGATCATACCGTGCATATTTTCAGACCACAACGCTATGAAACTCGAAATCAACCACAAGAAAAAATTTGGAAAGGTAACAAATACTTGGAGACTGAAGAACATCCAACTAAAGAATGAATGGGCTAACCAAGAAGTTAAAGAGGAAATTAAAAAGTATATGGAAGTCAATGAAAATGATGACACCACAACCCAAAACCTCTGGGACACAGCAAAGGCGGTCATAGGAGGAAAGTATATTGCAATCCATGCCTTCCTAAAGAAGGAAGAAAGACCTCAGATACACAACCTAACCTTATGCCTTAAGGAGCTGGAAAAAGAACAGCAAATAAAACCCAAAGCCAGCAGAAGACAGTAAATAATAAAGATTAGAGCAGAAATTAATGCCATCAAAACCAATAAAACAGTAGAACAGATTAATGAAACCAGAAACTGGTTCTTTGAAAGAATTCACACAATTGATAAACCACTAGCCAGTTTGATCAAAAAGAAAAAGGAAAGGATCCAAATAAATAAAATCAAGAATGAAAGAGGAGAGATCACAACCAACACAACAGAAATAAAAACAATAATAAGAAAATATTATGAGCAATTTTATGCCAATAAAATGGGCAATCTGGAAGAAATGGACAAATTCCTAGAAACATATACACTACCAAAACTGAAACAGGAAGAAATAGAAAATTTGAACAGACCCATAACCAGTAAGGAAATCGAAGTAGTAATCAAAAATCTGCCAAAAAACAAGAGTCCAGGGCCAGATAGCTTTCCAGGGGAATTCTATCAAACATTTAAGGAAGTGTTAACACCTGTTCTCTTGAAGGTGTTCCAAGAAAATAGAAATGGAAGGAAACCTTCAAAACTCTTTCTATGAAGACAGCATTACCTTGATTCCAAAACCAGAGACCCCACTAAAAAGAACTATAGACCAATTTCCCTGATGAACATGGATGCAAAAATCCTCAACAAGATATTAGCCAACTGGATCCAACAATACATTAAAAAAATTATTCACCACGACCACGTAGGATTTATACCTGGGATGCAGGGCTGGTTCAATATCCGCAAAACAATTAACGTGATTCATCACATCAATAAAAGAAAGGACAAGAACCATATGATCCTCTCAATAGATGCAGAGAAAGCATTTGACAAAATACAGCAACATTTCTTGATAAAAACCCTCAAGAAAGTAGGGATAGAAAGAGCATACCTCGAGATCATAAAAGCCATATATGAATGACCCAACGCTAATATCATCCTCAATGGGGAAAAACTGACAGCTTTCCCCCTAAGGTCAGGAACAGGACAGGGATGTCCACTCTCATGACTGTTATTCAACATAGTATTGGAAGTCTTAGCCTCTGCAATCAGACAACACAAAGAAATAAAAGGCATCAAAATTGGCTAGGAGGAGGTCAAACTTTCACTCTTCGCAGGTGACATGATACTCTATGTGGAAAACCAAAAAGATTTCACCAGAAAACTGCTGGAATTGATTCATGAATTCAGCAAAGTTGCAGGGTATAAAATCAACGCACAGAAATCAGTTGCATTCCTATACACCAACGATGAAGTGACAGAAAGAGAAATCAAGGAATCGATCCCATTTGTAGTTGCACAAAAAAACTATAAAATACCTAGGAATAAATCTAACCAAAGAGGTGAAAAATCTATACACTGAAAACTATAGATGAAAGAAATTGAAGAAGACACACACAAAAAAGAAGAAAATATTCCATGTTCATGGATAGGAAGAACAAATATTGTTAAAAGGTTGATACTACCCAAAGCAATCTACATATTCAATGCAATCCCTATCAAAATGACACCATCATTCTTCACAGAGCTAGAACAAATAATCCTAAAATTTGTATGGAACTAGAAAAGACCCCGAATAGCCAAAGCGATCTTGAAAAAGAAAACCAAAGCTGGAGGCATCACAATGCCAGACTTCAAGCTATACTACAAAACTGTAATCATCAAGACAGTATGGTACTGGCACAAAAACAGACACTCAGATCAATGGAACAGAATAGAGAACCCAGAAATGGACCCACAAACGTATGGCCAACTAATCTTTGACAAAGCAGGAAAGAATATCCAATGGAATAAAGACAGTCTCTTCAGCAAGTGGTGTTGGGAAAACTGGACAGTGACATGCAGAAGAAAGAACCTTGACCACTTTCTTACACCATACACAAAAATAAACTCAAAATGGATAAAAGACCTCAATGTAAGACAGGAAGCCATCAAAATCCCCAAGGAGAAAGCAGGCAAAAACCTCTTTGATCTTGGCTGCAGCAACTTCTTACTCAACACATCTCCAGAGGCAAGGGAAACAAAAGCAAAAATGAACTACTGGGACCTCATAAAAATGAAAAGCTTCTGCACAGCGAAGGAAACAATCAGCAAAACTAAAAGGCAACTGACAGAATGGGAGAAGATATTTGCAAATGACATATCAGATAAAGGGTTACTATCCAAAACCTATAAAGAACTTATCAAACTCAACACCCCAAAAACAAATAATCTAGTGAAGAAATGGGCAAAAGACATGAATAGACACTTCTCCAAAGAAGACATCCAGGTGGCCAACTGACACATGAAAAAATGCTCAATATCACTCATCATCAGGGAAATACAAATCAAAACCACAATGAGATACCACCTTACACCTGTCAGAATGGTTAACATTAACAACTCAGGCAACAACAGATGTTGGCAAGGATGCAGAGAAAGAGGATCTCTTTTGCACTGCTGGTGGGAATGCAAGCTGGTGGAGCCACTCTGGAAAACAGTATGGAGGTTCCTCAAAAAACTAAACACAGAACTACCCTACGACCCAGCAGTTGCATTACTAGGCATTTATCCAAGGGATACAGGTGTGCTGTTTCGAAGGGACACATGCACCCCCATGTTTAGAGCAGCACCATGAACAATAGCCAAAATATGGAAAGAGCCCAAATGTCCATCAATGGATGAATAGATAAAGAAGGTGCGGTATATATATATATATGTATATATATATATATATATATATATATATATATATATACACACACACACACACACACACACACACACACTCAGCAATCAAAAAGAATGAAATCTTGCCATTTGCAACTACGTGGATGGAACTGGAGGGTATTATGCTAAGTGAAATTAGTCAGTCAGAGAAAGACAAAAGTCATATGACTTCCCTCATATGAGGACTTTAAGAGACAAAACAGATGAACATAAGGGAAAGGAAACAAAAATAATATAACAGGGAGGGTAACAAAACAGAAGAGACTCATAAATATGGAGAACAAACAGAGGGTTACAGGAGGGGTTGTGTGAGGAGGGATGGGCTAAATGGGTAAGGGGCACCAAGGAATCTACTCCTGAAATCATTGTTACACTATATGCTAACTAATTTGGATGTAAATTTAAAAAAAAAGAAAAAAGAAAAAAGAAAACAACTTAAAATAAAAAATAAATAAATTCCACATATGAGTGAAATCATATGGCATTTATCTTTCTCTGACTAACTTATTTCACTTAGCATAATACTCTCTAGCTCCACCCATGTCACTGCAAATCGCAAGATTTCATTTTTATGATGGCTAAGTAATATTCCATTGTATATATATCTACTACATCTTCTTTATCCATTCATTAGTCGATGGACATTTGGGCTCTCTCCAAAGTTTGGCTATTGTTGATTATGCTGCTATGAATATTGGGGTGTATGTACCTCTTTGAATCTATATTTTTGTATCCTTTGGGTAAATACCTCGTAGTGCAATTGCTAGATCATAGGGTAGTTCCACCATTTTTAGACTTGCACCAAAAAAAAAAAAAAAAAAGATACCTAGGAATAAACCTATCCAAAGATATGAAGTATCTGTACTCTGAAAACTATAAAACACTGATCAAGAAATTGAAGATGACACAAAGAAATGAAAAGACATTCCATGCTTGAGTTGAAAGAACAAGTGTTTTTAAAATGCCTATACTATCCAAAGCAATCTACACATTTAATGCAATCTCTATGAAAATATCAACAGCATTTCTCACAGAGCTAGAACAAACAATCCTAAAATTTGTATGGAACCACAAAAACCCTGAATAGCCAAAGCAACCTTGAAAAAGAAAAGCAAAGCTGGAGGTATTGGAATCCCAAATTTCAAGATATACTACAAACCTGTATTAATGAAAACCATAGGGTACTGGCACAAAAATAGACACAGATCAGTGGAACAGAAGAGAAAATCCAGAGGTAAACCTACAATTATATGGTCAATTGCTCTTTGAAAAAGCTATAAATAATTTCCAGTGGGAAAAAGAATGTCTCTTCAACAAATGGTGTAGGGAAAACTGGACAGCAACATGCAAATGAATGAAACTGAACTTTCTTACACCATACACAAAAATAAATTAAAAATGGATTAAAGATCAAAATATGAGACTTGAAACCATAAAAAAAACCTAGAAGAGGACACAGGCAGTAACTTCTTTGATATTGGCCATAAAACTTCTTCCCTCCTGAGGCAAGGGAAACAAAAGCAAAAGTAAACTATTGGGACTACTTCAAAATAAAAAGCTCTTGCACAGAAAAGGAAACAATCAACAAAATTAAATGGCAACCTATGGAATAGAAGATATTTGCAAATGACATATTTGATAAAAGATTAGTATCCAAAATATATAAAGAACTTGTCAAACTCAACACCCAAAAAGTAAATAGTCCAGTTAAAAATGGGAAAAAAGACATAAGTAGACATTTTTAAAACTTTTAAAAAATGTGTATTTATTTATTTTGATGGGGGGAGGCAAAGAGAGAGAGAGGGAGGGAGAGAATCCCAAGCAGGCTCCACACCCAGAGCCTGACACAGGACTTGATCTCATGAACCATGAGATCATGACCTGATCCAAAATCAAGAGTTGGACACTAAACCAGCTGAGCCACCCAGGCACCCCTAAATAGACATTTTTCCAGAGAAGACATACAGATGGCCAACATATACATGAAAATATGCTCATCATAACTTATCATCAGGGAAATGCAACTTAAAACTACAATTAGATATCACCCACACCTTTCATAATGGCTACAACCAACAACATAAGAAACAACAGATGGGGCGCCTGGGTGGCTCAGTCGGTTGAGCAGCTGGCTTCCGCTCAGGTCATGATCTCGCGGTCCCTGAGTTTGAGCCCCGCATTGGGCTCTGCGCTGACAGCTCAGAGCCTGGAGCCTATTTCGGATTCTGTGTCTCCTTCTCTCTGACCCTCCCCTGTTCATGCTCTGTCTCTCCCTGTCTCAAAAATAAATAAAACGTTAAAAAAATTAAAAAAAGAAACAACAGATGTTGGCAAGGATGTAGAGAAAGGGTATCCTTCTTGCACTGTTGGTGGGAATGCCAACTGGTGCAGCCACTCTACAACACAGTATGGAGATTCCTCAAAAAGTTAAAAATAGAACTACCCTGTGATTCAGCAATTGCACTGCTAGATATTTACCCAAAGAATACAAAAATACCAATTCAAGGGATACATGCACCCCAATGTTTATAACAGCATTATCAATAATAGCCAGATTATGGAAAGAACCCAAATGTCCATTGACTGATGAATGTATAAAGAAGATGTGGGAGATTATATTTATACATAACCGACTGAACCACCCAGGTGCCCCAAGAGACAGACTCTTAACTGTAGAGAACAAAACTATGGTTACCAGAGGGAAGGTGGGGGGGTGGGATGGGTGAAATAGGTTATGGAGTGCGTTTGGTGTGAGGAGCAGCAGGTAATGCATGGAAGTATTGACTCACTATATTATACACCATCTGCAGCTAAGATTACACTATATGTTAACCAATTGGAATTTAAATAAAAACTTTAAAAATTTTTTTTTACTCTTTACTTATTTTTGAGAGAGAGAGACAGACAGACAGACAGACAGACCATGAGTCGGGTGGGGGGTGGGTAGGGAGAGGGAGACATCCAGGTTCTGAGCTGTCAGCACAGAGACCGACCGATGCAGGGCTTGAACTCATGAACCGTGAGATCATGTCCTGAGCTGAAGTCGGATACTTAACCGACTGAGCCACCCAGGTGCCCCTAGATAAAAACTTAAAAAAAAAAATAGGGGTTCCTGGGTGGCTTAGTCGGTTGAGCATCTGACTCTTGATTTTGGCTCAGGTCATGATCCCAGGGTCATGGAATGGAGCCCCATGTTGGAGTCCATACTGAGCATGGAGCCTACTTGGGATTCTGTCTCTCTCCCTCTGCCCCTCTCCCTCCCTCCCTCTCTCTCTCTAAAAGCAAACAAACAAAAAAGGAAATCAGAAGAGATTAATTGTAAACTAGAAAAAAATTAATAAAACACAAAATGGAAATCAATAAAACTTATAATTAAAAAACTCCTAGTGCTGTTTCAAAAGTAGAAATTGACTTAAGGCACATTCTTGAGTTGTTTTTGCAGGACTGAAACTATGCCTCAGGGTTAATTAGGTTAAAATGTTCTCCAGGAAGACCCCCACTTACTCCCCATCTTCACAGGAATGTTAACCTTATATTTTAGAGGCAAACAGCAGAAAGAGCTCTGGCAAGCCTAGACCAGTTTGAGCTTGGCCACCAACCCACACCTGTAGGGGTGGATCATGGAGTGTCAGTTACCTGTTATTCATTATAATGTTTAAATCTCTGTCCAAAATTTAACATAACATACAATGTGTGTATAGGCATGTTTCCTTAAGATGCATGTGCAACCTTATGCCTACCTCTATATATGATGACAAGGCCCCCTTTCTGAATATTCACCATAACCTTAAATAAAAGAAACCCACTCGCCCCTGCTCAGGGAGTCATGGCTTTGGAGGTTATCCCTGGGATGTCTTTATTTGTTGCAAATAAAGTTTCCTTTGTGTGACAACTTCACCTGGTGCAGTCTCTACATGTAACTCACCAAGGAGCAAACTCATATTAGTTAGAAAACAGTTGGAGTAATTCCCACAGTGAACCAGTGTTAAGGACACTGTTGGCAATGACATAAGCAGTCTGAGCATTAGGTGCCCCCCCCCAAAACCAGACTTCAGGCAAAATATGTGCATCTGTGTAGGTTAGGACTTGGATTTAGGCATATGCCAGGTACTCCCAAGAGTCTGCTACTATATGCCCGGACCTCATCTAACGTTGCCCTGTTCCAGGTCCCTGGCTACTCTGACCTGTGAAACTGACACCTGTACAGACACACACTGTCAACTGCCCATGAGCAGCCAGGGCCCTACAGGCCTACGGATATAGGGCCTATCTGCAACTACCTGCATTGCCTTAACTGTGAAGGGTGCTCACCCCTGAAATTCTCTTTGAGGCAGCCACTGAGATGGGTGGCAGTCAGTTCGCAAACAGTGCTTACTGTTTGCTGAAGTCCCAGGTTTTTGCATCAATGAAGGTTCCCAGATGTCTCCTATTAAGGATACCATGGTCAGCACACTAGAATCAGCACTTGCAGGGCTTCTAAATTCCTCCAGCTCTGCCTTTGGAGGATATGTACATTTATGTGGATTAGCACCTGTAAATAGGCATGTGCCATGTGTCCCCACTAGCTCACTCCTTGTGAACCAGCCTCTCCAGAGAGACTCGCCCTATACCACACCCTTGGCTACACTCACCTACATGGCTCATGCATTGGCAAGAAACACCCTATCAACCTGCTGAGAGTATCTAGGAGGCCCTCCAAGCCTGTGGAGCTTAGGCTGGTCCCAAACCACCTGCATAGCCTCCAGGCCAGAGGGAGCTGTCCACCCAAAAATCTTTCTGAGATGGAACCTTTCAACTGGCCAAGCTCAGTCCCCATTTTGAACGGCTACCTGAGGAGTCCAGGGCTTACCAATAATCAAGGCTCCCAGGTATCTTTCAGTGAAGGATACGCACGTATCCCAACAAGCTGCATCCTGGAAAGGCAGACCAGACTCATCCATCCACCTGTACCTTTAAAGAGAATATGCATTTTTGTGTTGGATAGGGCTTGGAATAGGCAAGTGCCTTGTACCCCCAACAGCCCACTCCCAAGACCCATCTTTTCAGGACACTTGCCCTGTTCAGGTCAGTTCTCCTCCCTAGTGCTGACAAGGCAGTGCAGTTGCCTCTAGATTGGCCTGCAGGGGGAATATGTGCATTCGTATCAACCAAAGCTACAAATGAGGCAGATATCAGGTACCCCCAAAGAACCTGCTCCTGTGACCCAGCCTCTTACTCCAGCTTCCCTGTTCTAGGTCCCCATCTTCCCAGACCCTAGCCCCCCCGACATGGGTAGTCTGTGCTATATCAGTTGGCCTTTGTCTGCCTGGGTCCTCCAACCTGGTGGAGCATAAACCAGTCCTCAAATTTTGTAGAGCCTCCAGGGCACACCTCCAAAATCTCTCTCTTTTTTTTAATTTGTAAAATATTTATTTGTGTGTGTGAGAGAGAGAGACAGAGTGTGAGTGGGAGAGGGGCAGAGAAAGAGCGAGAGACACAGAATCGGAAGCAGGCTCCAGGCTCTGAGCTGTCAGCACAGAGCCCCATGAGGGGTTCAAACTCAGACTGTGAGATCATGACCTGAGCTGAAGTCAGGCACTTAACTGACTGAGCCACCCAGGTGCCCCCCAAGTACCTCTTTAAGGCAGCATTTCAAACTGGGTGTCTCTTATGGAACAGGATAAAACTTGCAGTGAGGCAGTTGCCAGGTGCCCCACACAGCTTGCTCCTATATGTCAGCCTCCCCTTCCAGCTGCTCTGCTGCAGGTCCTCTGATGCCCTGATCTGGAGGACCTGGGATAGCCCTTGCCCTGAAGCCAGCCTTGGATATTTCGGGCCCTCAAGGCCTGTGGAGCTTCAGCCTGTCCTCAACAACTAGGACAGCTTCCTGTGTGGAGAGATTCCGCCCCCAAATTTTTTTCTGAGGCTTCAGCTTCAAACTAGCATGAAGTCAGTCCCAATTCGGACTGATTCTCTGATGGGGTCCTGGGCTTACCGGTCGTTAAGGCTTTCAGGTCCCTTTTAGTGAAGGACACCCCTGTCAGCCTGCCTGGTGCCACCGTAGCAAGATGGCCCAGATACCTCCATCTCTACCTTCACAGTAAATATGTGCATTTTTTATAGGTTAGGCAGATTCCATGGCCCCCAAGAGCCTGCCCATGAAACCTAGATTCCCTGAGAGGTTGCCAGTTCCAGGTCCATGGTTCCCATGACCTGCACAGACCATGCATGTACAGAGTACACTCTGTCAGATGGGCTTGGCTGGCAGGGCCCCTCCAGGCTTGTGGGGCTCAAGCCAGTCCTCAATTTCGTACAGAACCTCCAGGATGGAAAGAGGACATTCCCAGGAAATCTTTCTGAGCCTAAATTTGAAACAGGACTGTCTGTCTCTTTTTGGACTGGCTGCCTGAAGGGCTCTCAGACTTCTCCAACAACCAAGTGTCCCTAAGTGTCTTTTAGTAAAGGCTACCCAGGCCATCTTTCCTGGCCCCAAGCTGACAAGGCAGTCCAGATTCCTCCAGCTCTGCCTTCAGGGGGGCATCTTCATTCATGTAGGCTAAGACTTAGAATTAGGTAGATGCCAGTCACTCCAGAGAGGTTGTGAGACCTGGTCTCTCCCTTCAACTGCCCTGTTCCAGGTTCCCTAGCTTCCCTGGCCTGTGCCACCTTTGCATGCTACCTAGGAACCTGAATTACTGGAAAAGCCTGGACCCCATCAGGTAGCTGTCTGAATGGGGAATCAATGGTCCCCTATTTAAAACAAAGCCTCGGATTTTTCTGGCGGTGGGATCTCTCTACCATAGAGGCCACAAAAGAGTCAGGGACTGGCCTGAGTTAGACTAGCTAATTTAAGAGGTCAACACACGCACACATTGTCAGCTATCATTGGGCAGCATGGTCCCACAGGGTAATTGTAGAGAGAGGCTGGGTCACAGTAGCAAACTATACGAAGTACCCGGCATATGACTAATTCCAAGACTTCTCATATCCAATAAAAGACGCCCATTTTAAAAAGTAGACTCAGAATGGCATCTGGGTGGCTCATTGAGTTGGGCATCTGACTTCAGCTCAGGTCTTGATCTCACAGTTGGTGAGTTCAAGCCCCACATCGGGTTCTGTGCTGACAGCTTGGAGCCTAGAGCCTGCCTTGGATTCTCTCTCTCTCTCTCTCTCTCTCTCTCTCTCTCTCTCTCTCTCCCCTTCCCCCACTCATGCTCTGTCTCACTCTCAAAAATAAAAATAAACACTAAAAAAAAGTAGACTTAGAAAGATATCCGCGCCCTGAGTCCATTCAAGTGGTTAGGGTCAAGCTAGCACTCCACAGATCTAGAGTGCACCTGCAACCTGAGGCCAACTGACAGGGTGCTAACTGCACATACCTGGGTACCCCAAGTCTAGATAACCATGGATATGGAAAAGGACAAGTGACTGAAGAGGAATAGTCAGAGTAGAAGGTTACTAAGGAAACACTTCAGAGCCTTGAGTACTGGAAAGCCCTCGCTCAACTCTTGGCTGACACAGTGCAGTGGCACATGCATGGGCAGAATAGGTCAGGGGAGCCAGGGACCTAGAACAGAGCAGCTGTAAGGAGAGACCAGGCCACAGTAGCAGGCAACTGGGTGTAGCTAGCATATGCCTAATTCTAAGACTTAACCTACACAAATGTGCATATTTTCCCTGAAGGCAAAGCTGGTGGAATCTGGATTGCCTTCGCAGGGTGGGACCCCATGAGACAGTTAGGGGTAACCTCCAAGAAGAGACACCTAGGCAGCCTTGATTGCTGGAGAAGCCCTGGGCTCCATAGAGACAGCCAGTCCAAATGAGGCCTCACAATCCCTGGTGTAAAATAGCCCACAGAAAGTTATTCAGAGTGTGGCTCTTTCCACCCTTGAAGCCATGCAGGTGGTTGGAAATTGGCTCTGGCTCCACAGGCCTGGAGTGTCCCCCTGCAGCCAGCTCACAGGGTACAGACTGCACATGCACAAGCTGCACAGGTCAGGGAAGCCAGGAACCTGGAACAGGGCAATGTGGGGAGGGACTGGGTAACAGGAGGAAACTATTGGGGGTACCTGACATCTACATTTTTCCAGGACTTCACCTATACTATTGGGCCTATTCCCCCTTAGGGCAGATCTGGAGGACTCCAACTGCCCTGTCATGTCAGGGCCTGACCGCTGGCCTGGTTAGCAGCCAAAGGAGACACCTGGGAGCCTTGAGTTCTGAAGAAGCTTGCCACCTATCAGGCAACCTGTCTACATGGTGAGTGACAGTCACAAGTTTAAAGCTGTCATGTCAGAATGATTTTTGGTAGGTGAGCTCCCTCCAACTCAAGAGCTCTGCAGGTGGTTGGGTCTCAGCTCAAGCCCCACACATCTGGAGTGCCCTGGCTATCCAGGGTTGACGGACAGGGTCAGAATGAGCAGTCAGGCCCAGTAGGCCAAGGGATCCAGGCACCTAAATCAGGGTAACTGCAGGGAGAGGCAGGGTCACAGGAGCAGACACTCGGAGATACAGGACATCATCCTAATTTGAGTCCAAACCTGCACAAAGGTATATACTGTCCCAGAAGAAAGAAGTGGAGAAATGTGGACTGATAAGGCACAGGTGACACATCTGTTCAGAGTAGCTGGGAGACTGGGACAGGGCAACTATACAGAGAGGCTGGGTCACAGGAGTAGGCTGTTTGGAGGTACCTGGCATCTGCCTCATTAGAAGCCTTCAGCCTATAAAAATGCACAAATTCCCACTGAATGCTAGTCTGGAGGCAACAACACTGCCTTGCAATGACAGGAGGGGGCAGCTGGCCAAGGTATCCCTTTGCAAGAGATTCCTGGGAGTCAACTGCTAGAGAAGCCAGGGACCCCATTAGGCAGGCAGTCCAAATGGGGACTGACTGTCACCACATTCAAGGTGCCACCTCTGAAAGATCCTTGGAGATGGGATCCTTCCACCCAGGAGGCTATCCAAATGGTTCAGCCCTGCCAGAGTTCCACAGGCCTGGAGGGCCCCGGCTTCCCCACACAGGGTGGAGGGTGCCTATTGCACATGCTTGAGCTGCACAGGTAGCCAGGGACCCAGAACAGGGCATGTGTGCCCAGAGACCAGGCCACGAGAGCTGGACCTTGGCAGCCTAAGGCCCTTGCCTAATTCCAAACCCTATTCTACGCCAACGTGCATATTTCTCCCAAGGTAAAGCTGGAGGTGTCTACACTGCCTTGCCTGGATGGGGCCTATGTGGCTGCTAGGGTATCCTGCACTAAGAGACATCTGGGAGTTTTGATTCCTGGTAAGCCTAAGACCCCATCAGGAAGGCAGCCAGTTCTACTAGGGACTGTCACCTCAGAAAGATTTTTTTTTAAATTTTTTAATGTGTGTGAACAAGTGGCAGAGGGGCAGAGAGAAAGGCAGACAGAAACTGAAGCAGGCTCCAGGCTCCAAGCTGCCAGCACAGAGCCCAATGTGAGGTTTGAACTCACGAGCTGTGAGATCATGACCTGAGCCGAAGTCAGACACTTAACTGACTGAGCCACCCAGGTACCTCTCAGAAAGATTTTTATGGGGAGGTGTCCTTCTGCCCTGGGCAGGGTCGGGGGTGCTCAGGTGGAGGTGGTTCAGGACCAACTCAAGACTCCACCAGCTTGGAGGGCTCTGGCTGGCCCCAGCTCCCCTCAGCCTGCTGAAGAGGTACGAACTGTGCACTCTCAGGCTGCACAATTAAGGGGAGTCAGGGAACTAGGGACAGGGCAGGGGTCTCAGGTAAGTTGTTAGGGGCACAAGGTATCTGCCTCATTCCCATCGTTAACTCACGCAAATTAACATGTTCTCCCGGAGGGCAGAGCTGGAGGAATCTGGTCAGCCTCAAGAGGGTGGGACAGTGTGGGATGGTCTAGCATAACCTCTGGCCACAGAACTCTGGGAGCCTTGGCTGTTTGAGAAGACTCTGGGCCCGATCGGGCATCCAGTCCAAAGGGGGAGTGTCTGTCACCAGTTCAAGCTGCACGAATAGATTTACATTGCATTTTTATTGCAAGGGAGATTCTCTACTTCCCCCAATAACCACATGCAACATATGCATCTGAGGGTATGGGCTGTCCCTCCAGTATGGGCACTGGTCAAGCTGGTGCCAGATCCCAACACTGCCATATGTGAGCAAAAGTGTGTAACTGCTGCCACCCCATGTGCTTCCCGTTCTGTGGCTGTTCTCTTGGTATTTATGACAAAAAAAAACAAAAACAAAAACAAAAACGTCATCACACAAAGTGCATTGTTTTCATTTGCCCTCATTTATCTTCTTGCTGATAACATTACCTGTTTTCTTCAATACTTGGATTCCTTTCCCCTTTGCCTGGCCTCACTATTTCACCTTGGGAAAGTCCCTGACCTTTCCAGGCTTCATGTCTCACCTGTGCAAGGCAGAGGTGGGCAGAGATGACTCAGAGGCTCTTTCCAGGTCAGATATCCCGGGTTGTACAGTTTTGTCATTTATGGGGCAAGGACAGAGCCACAGCCTCCTTCCCTCCTCCCTAAGGCAGCGATTCATCAGCACACCTTGCAGAGAAGGTGTGGTGCCTAGGACATCCTTCTTTATCTGTGCTCAAAGTGCCTTTTCCTGCATGATGGCAGGGCAACACCACTAACACTTAAGACATCTGGAGCAGTTCTTTATTTTCTTAATTGAAAAAAATTTTTTAACGTTTATTTATTTTTGAGAGAGAGACAGAGTGCGAGTGGGCGAGGGGCAGACATGGGGAGGAGACACAGAATTCAAACAGGGTCCAGGCTCTGAGTTGTCAGCACAAAGCCCGATGAAGGGCTCGAACCCATGAACTGCGAGACCATGAACTGAACCAAAGTCAGACGTTTAACCGACTGAACCCTGCAGGGGCCCCTGGTGCAGTTCTTTATGCTGGGCCCTATGCTCAGGGCTGACACCTCACTTCACAGAGCTACATAACACCAGCTGAGATGGTTTTCTAGTATTATTCCCATTTCTCAGACAGAAAAACAGAGAGCAGAGCCTGTGGATTTTTTTAAATGTTTATTTATTTTGAGAGAGAGATTGAGAAGGAGAGCACAGGCAGAGAAAGGGCAGAGAGAGGGGGAGAGAGAGAGTCCCAAGCAGGCTCCAAGCTAACAGCACAGAGCCCAACACAGGGCTTGATCTCAGGAACAGTGAGATAATGACCTGAGCCAAAATCAAGAGTGGAGGCTTAACCTACTGAGCTACCCAGGTGCCCCTAGAATCTGTGTTTTTAACCTCTACACTGCACCACCTCCTGTTTAAAAAAATAATAATAAAAATAAAAACCTGGGGCACATGGGTGACTCAGTCGGTTAAGTGTCCAATTTCTGCTCAGGTCATGAGCTCACAGTTCGTGAGTTTGAGCGGCTCATCGGACTCTCTGCTGTCAGCATAAAGCCTGCTTCCAATACTCTTTCCTCCCTGACTCTCTGCCCCTCCCCCGTGTGCGCGTGTGCACTCTCTCTCTCTCATACACACACACAGCCACAAATAAATACACATTTAAAAAATAAATAAAATAAATAGAAATAAAAAACCCAGTTTGTAGTATTTACAACCCAGGGAGCTAGCCAGAAAGGTTTGGGGGCCAAGATACCAAATGGGATTTATCTTACTTGGGTACCACCCATTATCACAAGTCCCAGACCGTCCCCATCGTCACAGAAATTTCATGTGAAAGGAGTCCAGCTCTTGAGATGTCAAATTGTTTCACTCCAAATCCCGTGTAAACTGGGATGTCACATAAAGTCCCAGGTAGGCCTGTTGTGGGGTACAGCATTCATTCATAAATTAAGACTGTAATTAATCACTTAGGTTCTAAGTGAGCTGTCTTTCTCCCTCTTCCTTTCTTTGTTCTCCCTGGGAAACCTCTGGAGAAGGAGTCAGCTCCTAGGTCTGCTGGCTTCTCTCCAGCTGTTCCATCCGCTGGGGTAACAGGCACCTCCATCAGTTCTGACTCAAAAACAAGGCCACCATTCCGAAGTTGGAGCATAAGGTAAAAACTGAAGATGAGTGAAATTACCCTTGAAACCCTTCTAGAAGGGGTGGGGAGCCAGGTGCCATCACTCATTGGTGATTCCTGCCTGCTAGTTTTCCTGCCAGGCCTGGAATAATCTTGGTTTCTCCAGTGGATCCCACAGCCAAGGCCATCTTTACATCCTGAGGTCCTGAGAGATACTCAGGAGACAGCAGATTCACCCACTGAATGGCAAGGCAAGTGGAGTCACTCACACCATTTACACCCTTCCTTCCTCTTTCCCTCTCTGTCTACAGAGCACGTGTAAGTGAATGTGGAATATGCTGTGACTTGTCTGTAAGGTCACAGATAGCATTTATTGAATGCTTACCATGTGCTAAGCTTGGTGCTAAGATCCTGTATCAAAGGGTGCCTTCAGCTGAAAGGAGCAGATAACAGATTTCCCAACTGCTTTATATAAGGGCTCTTAAAATCATCTCTCAAAACAAGAAAGGTAGATGGTTAATCTCAGGCTGTTCTATAGCTCGATAATGCCTCCCCTGCCAATATCCTACTACTTAGCCATCCTCAATATGTGGGCTTCACATCCTCAAGCAAGATGCCTCATGGTCATGGATGCTGCAGTTCCAAGCATCCCAACTCTTCACAGGCAGGAAGCAGGAAAAGCAAAGGCTTCATCCTCTGTATTTTTTCAGGAAGCCCCCTGCCGACTTCCCCTTACACCTCATTGGCCTTAAATGAGTCACGTACCCATCCTCAGCTGCCAGGGAACTGGGAAAACCAGTATCTGGCAAAGAAGAAGGACATCACTGTGATTGGCTTAAACCATTCATGATTCACGCACTACACTGGGCCACTTTGCTACCTGAAACAAAGTCAGGGCTCTGTTAGCAAAAAGGGGACACCTTTGTGGGGTAGCTAACAATGCCATGTGTCTTCTCAATGAAACTCACAGGAGTCCATTGTGGTGGGCCTTTTTTAAGTTCCCATTTTACAAATAGTGTAACTAAGACTCAGAGCCATTTAGTAACTTGCCCAAGATCCCATAACTGGTAACTAGCGGGGTTCAATCCCAGGTCTATCTCCTGAAAGCACGCTCTTATCTACTGTATACCCTTAGGTACCTGCTTCTTGGGTATATATCACCCTAGGCCATGACCCTATTGAGGGAAGGGACCATGTCTTCATCTTTGCATTTCTGCAGTGTCTTACAATTGACAGAAGCTTAATTGAATTGATTTAAATACAAAATTATTTTGTTTTGATACTTGCTGCTTTGTCGTGTGTTTTAAAACCAAGAATGCAAACTTGCCAATGCTACCTTTAAAAAATACACCTATCTCTTCTTCTGTATTGTTTTCCATTTACCCATACTGGGTTCCTGAAGTCCCGGGAAGAATTCCAATGTAAATATCACCAATGATGGAAATTTAGGGGAAGGAGAGGAGGGTGAAAGACTAATTGAGGCCCTAAAGAGAGTCAGTTCCTCATTAACTATGAAGCCATGGAAAATTCTTTGTTCCCGCCTGTTGGCCTCTTGCCTCCAGGATCTGGGTGGGTATTGCCCTTGGCCAGCTTCCTGGTCAGGTCACAGACAATTGGATTGGAGGGGTGTGTCTTGGGGAACAGGGCAGAACCAGGCTGGCTCTGGGTCCTTGGGAGTGAATGCAAGAAAAGATGGGCCCCGAGCATCTGCAGTCCAGAAGGAGTAGGCTGGCCACTCCACATACACTGGCTCACTTAGCACTCCCAATGACCTGTGGGCTTAGGACTACTATCTTCCCCATTTTACAGCTGAGAAAGCTGGGGCTCAGAGAGGTTAGGTCACTTGCCCAAGGTCACACAGTGGAGCTTGGATTAAAAACTAAAGCCCGTGAACTTCTTAGGTGGGTTCCGTTCTGCAGTCAAGAGTGACTACTATCCCAGGCACCCCAGAGAGAGTGCTGTTGGAGGCCAAGGAGGTCCCTGGCCCATCCTCGGGGCTTTCACCAGGCCAGTAGTCAGTAGTCACAAGCAGGGACTTTGAATAAGAGCCAGGTTAGGACCCCAGCCTTACACTGCCTAGGGACTTTAGGCAGGCGACACACTACCTTTTTCTTTCTGTCCATAGTCCAGTGGTTAAAAGCCTGGGCTCTGGGGCCAGACAGCCTGGGTTCACATTCCTGCTCTCCCAGGTACCAATTTTGTGACCCTCACCCCATTGTGAAATTTTATAAGAAGAGCAAAAAGAACCTGCTCTAAAGGCAGCTTGTAAAGATTAAATGGTGTCCTCAGCTCAGTGCCTGGCACCGAGCCAGTTCTTGTTAGGTAGTTCTTTTATCCCCGCCCCAGTGCAGACAGTGCTGTGAGGGGCCCCAGGCAAAGGTCCCCAGCTAATCCCATCCTTCCCTCTGCCCCAGAAGCTGGCTCTGTGAATGAAAGACCCAGGAAGGCCTGGACTGATTTGGTTGCACAAATGAGGCAGGTGTGACTTCAGGGAATTAAACGCAAATGGAACCCCACTTGCAAATGTGGTCATTTTCATGGAGAATGGTTGTTAGAGGTCAAGAGATGGGGCCCAGCTGAAGCTCCCCTCCCATGCTCCCACTTTCACTGTGCAGAGGGTCAGCCCGAGATCCAGAGAGTATGCCCAGCATACCCAGCCCCTTTGGAAGTAACCGCACTCACAATTCACACAGATTCCCTTAGTCTGCAGGGCCTGGTCTGGGTCTGGGAGGGAGCCCAGAGAAGTAGAGGACACGCCAAGGTCACCTGTAGGGCTGGCGACAGGGCAGCGGGCCTTGCCCATGTGTCTGCCCGGAGGCTGGCCACAGCCCAGGCGTCAGGTGTCTTGGGCACGGTGCCCGGTTCTGCCACACGGGAGATCTGGGTGCCTTTGCCAACTTCCCCAACCTCTCTGGGTTTGTGGTCCCCATCTGGGGATCTGGAAGGAACCCAGAGTACTGGGGCTGACTTGGCAGGATTCAATGCCTAGGCTTGGGGCCACAATGACAGGATATCCCCAGGGAGCTGGGCTGGTTGCCACACAGGGAACACTGGGGTGGAGGCTGGCACTGCCGACAAGAGGCCCAAAAAGCACACGGAGGAGACAAAGCCAGGACAGCTGGGCCCTGAGAGGGTAAAGGACAGGCTGGGAGTGCAATGGAAACCACAGCTACAGGCAGTGAGGGGCCCACAGATAAAGACCTAAGTTTCTCCTCAGCCCCTAGCCTGGGAACCAAGGGCAGGACCCAGTCTCCTGCCACTTTGTCCTGATTTTGGTCCTGGGTAGGCAGTGTGAGCAAGTTCCCACCAGGGTTCCTGTGAGCTCCAGATATCATCTGTCCCACCCCCATTGGGACAAAGACCCAGGGTCCTGAGGGAGAGAGGCCTTTTCAGACTCCTATGGCCAGGATGATATGAGGAGGGCCCAGCCTTGCTTGAGGACTTGGCTAGCCCCGCAGCTCAGCCCCAGGCCTGGGGATACCCTCTGGGAGAGGCTAAACCAGCAGTCCCTGCTCTCTGCACACAAGTAGCAAGGCCAGGACTCCAGATTAAGGGACTGACTAAGACAAGCCTTGCCCCCAGATGCTCTAAGTCCAACGCCCTTTCCCCATACCAGGGAGCAGGTCTCAGCTTCCAAATTCCTTTCCTTTTGTCTTTTTTTTTAACTTTTTAAAAATATTTATTTTTAAGAGACAGAGAGAGAGAGAGCACGAGCAGGAAAAGGTCAGAGAGGGAGACACAGAATCCGCAGCAGGCTCCAGGCTCTGAGCCTGTCAGCACAGAACCCAACGCGGGGATGCGGGGCTCAAATCCATGAACTGCAGAGATCATGACCTGAGCTGAAGTCGGATGCTTAACTGACTGAGCCACCCAGGTGCCCCCCAAATTCCTTTACAAGTTTGTGCCTCAGGCTGATGAGCCTGGTTGAGTATAACAATTTACAAGGCAAATAAGGGTTTTGTGTTTTATCTCCTTACAACCCACTACCAGCTGAGTCCCTGCAGGCAGATTGGTCAGACGTGGCCTGGAACAGCTGGAGCCCCCTCCTTGCCAGGCAGGTCCTCTTGCCTCATTGGCCAAGGTGCTGATAGGCATTGCCAAAGACTAGCTGAGAGACTATGCATTTGTGCCAGACGGTGGAGCAAGGAAGGAAGCATACAGCTAGGCGGGAACCCAAGTCCCCATGTGACCCTGGTGGGCCTTAAACCCCTGTCCATACAATGGGAATGCTAACTCTGATACATCCCACCGTGAGAATATCACAGCTCATGAATGTTTTCTTTTACTTTCAACTTGTTTTGTTTTACATGGATTCATTCTTTTACTTTCCAGTATTTGTACCTCATTACTTTTACCTCTTATTTCATTGGCTAGAACCTTGTTCATTTAACTGCCATACATTTTTAAGTCTAGTGGGTACCAAACCAGGTACGAGACACTGAGATGCAATGATGAGTGCCATAGACTCAGCTTCGGCCTCAGGAGATTCTCAATCTAGAGGGCAACTTTATAATGACCTTCATGGACTGGGCCACTCTCTAGAGATCTTGAGATGATTCAGATACAGCTCCTGTTCTGGAGGGATACAGCTGGATGCTGCAACTGCGAATTCAGGCAAACATGGAGGGGCACACAAACAGGTCACTCAGCAGGTACAAGGTCACTGACTCTCAAGGGGTCAAGGAGGAGTTCTTGGAAAAGGCATTTGAAGAGTGAAGAGGGTTCAGATAGGTAAAGATGAACGAGCTAGTTTCCCAGAACAGGTAACAGCATGGGCAAATGCAGAAAGAGAGGAATTCTTGGAGCAAGAAAGGAGAAAATAAACCAATGTGATTAAGTTTAAGGTGTTGAGGGGACAGGAAAACAAGATAAGGTTGGCAGGCTGAAGAGTTGATCTCTTTCTTTCTTTCTTTCTTTCTTTCTTTCTTTCTTTCTGAGAGAGAGAGAGAGAGAGAGAGAGAGAGAAAGAGCATGAGCAGGGGAAGGGCAGACAGAGGATCCCAAGTGGGCTCTGGGCTCACAGCAGCAGGCCCAATGTGGGGCTTGAACTCATGAGCCGCAAGATCACAACCTGAGGCAAAGTTAGACACTCAACTGACTGGGTCACCCAGGCGCCGCTGAGGAGTTGATCTTATTGGCGGAAAGACCATAGGAAGCCACGGAAGACACTTGAACAGGAGAGTGTTAGTTAGCATGACTTTTTTAGGAAGAGAAATCTGGTAGCAGCAGCAAAAGGAGGCAGGCATACCCTCACATGATATGCTCCCCATTTCCTGAGGTCTGGGGTGTCTCTGCCCACCACTGGGAGAAAGTGGACAACTTCCTCTCCTCAGCCTGGCCAGGGAGATAAGGTGGCAAGGACAGGAAGTTGTCTTAAGGAGCTGAGGAGTTGGCAGCCTGGCCCAAAGCCCCCACCCCCACCCTGTGCAGGGTGTCCTTGTAGAGGTAAATTCAGAGGAAGGAGTCCAGGCCCCTCAGGCCAAAATGCAACGATCCAGGTGTCCTGGGCAGGCTGAGGGGCCCTTGGGTGCCTGCTCTGTCCTGCTGCTGACAGGCCTGCACTTCCCATGCCCTTGAAGACCAGGTATGCTCCTGTTCCAGGAAGAGGTTCTGGAGTTTTCCTACCTCAACTCTGTCATGCAAACACCCTCCCTGACACCTCCTGGGAACAAAGGTGAGTCAGACCAGACGTCTGCCTTCAAGGGTATCAACAGGCCAGGGAGCAGAGCAGACAATGGACACCAGGGTGCTGTGAGCCTGATGGGGTCATGTGGGCTACCAGAGCCCTGTTGGCCTCACGGATGAGAAGTGGCTTCCAAGCCTTAAGAACTAGTAGAGATCAGCACTAAAAGATGGACGGGTGTTCCAAGCAGAGGGGACGACTGAATAAACAAAGATTCAGAAGCAAGAAACTTCCTATTGTGTGCAATGACCTAGATGTGGCCCCCGTGTGGCAACCATGGGAGGCAGGAAGTAGTGCGGCTGAATGGTGGGCTGGGAAATCTAGATACCCTCTTAGAGGCAAGGTTGAGGGGAGATGACACGGTGAAGGTCCCCATCTTAGAGCACAGGGAGAGGCTGAAGGGAGAGGTTATACAAGTGGCTCCAGCCCAGGTGGGGCTCCGGCCCAGGAGGACTGGTGGGCGTGCTTACATGGGGTCCCCAAGCCCAAAAGATCAAAATAAAAGAACTTGGCATCAGAGAGAAGATAGCAGACAGGAGCATCTCCCGGTCTGAACAGTTGGGAGCCAGTCTTTCCTGCCCCTCCAGAGGGGACTGTTCAAGTAGGTGGAGGTAGGAGGATAAGACAGTGGACTTAGAATTGGTGCTCAGCAGCAGGGTCATAGGGAGCCTGGGACACCTGCTGGCTGGGCCTGGATGACGCTGGTGAAGAGGAAATGAGGTTCCCAGGTCTCTAGGGCTGTTTGCATTTTCAGTCAAACCATTTACAAACCAAAGTGGGGCAGTGGCAGGGCAACCCCGGCCTCTCTGTCTTCTCAAAGGACTGCACTGCCTCAGTCCCTCCCACAGCCAGCACTGATGCGACAGACGGGAGCCTGAGGCCCAGAGACAGCAGGCACCTCCAAGGCCTCACAGAAAAGCCTACTTTACACAGGCTGTCCCTCAGCCCAGATCACTTTTCCCTCCCCTGTTCCTTCAGATTTCCCCTGTTCCTTCCTCTGGGAGATCTTCCCTGAGCTCCCTGATTGAGAGAACCCCCTCCTGACCATGTGTCAAGACTCTGATGGCCACCCTACAGTCTGTTTCTATGTGTGGTTAGTTGGGATTAATGACTGAGGGAGCGACCTCAGGGAGAACAGGGGCCATCCCTCCAGGGCCTGGCACTGTCTCTGGTACATGCTGGGTCCTTGTTAAATATTTTACAAAGAGGGAGGGAGGGAGAAAGTGAGGCCTTATTCTGGCCTCATTCAGAGCCCATCAAAAGTATGCAGGGAGGAGAGCAAATACACAGGACTGAGGTGGCTAAGGAAGTGAGTTTCCCAAGTGGAGAGAGATTTTAGGGAGAGGAGCCTAGGAGAGCAGTCCAGGCCAGGGGAACAGCGTGAACAAAGAGGTGGAGCTGGAATGCACAAGGCCAGTTTGAGGAATTTTGAGACCAGTTCACCTAGAGATGCCAACTGGTAAAGGACTGTGATTGCTGGGTTGAAGAGTTTGGACTTTACCCTGAAGTAATTGGGAGCTAAGAAAGGTTCATAAGCAGAGGGATGAACTCATGGAACCACCAGCTCAGTCAGGCAATCTGTATGTGCAGAGGTAGGTCTGGAAGCGGGGAGACCAGGGAGGAAGCTTGAGAGAGAAGGTGGGGCTTGAGCTCAGGCAGTGATAATAAAGTGGGAGGCAGGAAGAATAGAGCAGGCAGGAGACCACCCTTCTCCACTGGTCAAAGCTCCATTCACCTCGTGCTTTGGGAGGGGCTTCCAGGTAGGTAGACTGGTGGGGTGTTTAGGAGCCTGGGCTCTGGAGTTAGAGTAGCCCAGGTTTGAAATCCAGCTGTGTGCCCTTGGGCAAGTCCCCTAGGCCCTCAGAGCATCTCTTTGTCTAGGAAATGAGAACAGGGCTGGCAACATAATTTGTAGGGCCAGTGCAAAATGAAATGTGGAGCCCCTCTCTAAAAAAGAGGGTGAAGGGGCGCCTAGGTGGCTCAGTTGGTTAAGCATCCAACTTCAGCTCAGGTCATGATCTCGTGGTTTGTGAGTTCGAGCCCCATGTCGGGCTCTGTGCTGATACCTCACAGCCTGGAGCCTGCTTTGGATTCTGTGTCTCCCTCTCTCTCTGCCCCTTGCTCTCTCTCTCTCTCAAAAATAAATAAACATTAAGAAAAATTTTTTATAAAAAAAAGAGGGGGGGGAATGTGCCATTGTACATTATACATTGTACAAAGCTTTTCCTTCTGCAATCTCTGCTTTACTGGTCATGATGGGTTTTTTTTTTTTTTAATTTGCTATTTACTCTTCTAAGTAAAGGAAAATGCAAAATTTAAATTATTAGCCTGAATTGTACCATTCATCTTTATTTTGTGCAATGCCAGTTTTAAAGGCAAAATTAAGAGCATTTCACTCATATGTTCAATCACTAAAATGACACCAATTGTATTTCATAGCTGGTGTGTGCATATGTGGGTCCAGCACACTTCCACTGTGCAACTCTGCCGTGCATGCATATATATGTGGTTTGGACCAGAACAGCGGGAATGCTGCACAATACTTACTCACTGTTTTTATTTCACTTCTTGACATGGGTGAATCCTGGCCCTTGGGCTTACAGATGAGTAAGGATATACTAAAAGAAAAGGGAACTCTGGGTTGCCCTCTCTTTCCCCTTTCTTCTATGACATCCTTTCTCTTTCTTTCTTTCTTTCTTTCTTTCTTTCTTTCTTTCTTTCTTTCTTTCTTTCTTTCTTTCAAGTTGTTTTATTCATTTTGAGAGAAAGAGTGAGCAGGGGAGGAGCAGAGAGAGAATCCCATGCAGGCTCTGCACCATCAGCATGGAATAGGGCATCCTTTCTAATTTAAGTGGCTGGCAAATGCTGGGAAGTATCATGAGTGAGGAAGTGTTTCTTAGGATACTATTGCCTTCTTTTTGCTTTTGAAGCAAGTTCTGGTTCAAAGGCAAAGCATGGCCTATCAGGGTGGTCAGCACTCCCACTTACTCAGTTGTAGACATAACACGCTTGCTTTATACCCAGTTTGAGTCTCACTGAACTCCCATGCATCATGAGTCCACCAGAATTCTGAGCTCATAGAGCATCACAAACTCTATATTTGAATGTGACAGCATATTTGGCATAGCCTCTCGGCTTACATACATGCTCTGTTGACTTCATTTACAAAGTGTAAGTTCAGAGATAAAATTATGCAGAATTACGAGACAATGATAGCAGAGCATTAACCAAGCACCAGACCCTGCGTAATCATACACTTTATATGCCCATGTAGCCGGGAATAATTGTGTAGTACTTACCCCAGTGTTGTTGTGGGAATTAAATGAGATGATATGGGAAAAGAACTTAGCACAGGGCCTGGCACATGGTGACTCTTCACCTCAGGTGACAGGCAAGAGGCAAATCAGAGTGCTGGGGCACAGACCTCAGGCCAGCCAATGAGGCTCTAGGACAAGGCCCAGAGGAGGGACATCTGGGAAACCTTCCTCTGTTGGTCCCATGTTTTTCATCTTCGTTTCTGGCTGCTCCTTCTCCATCTCCCCTGCAAGTCCCTATCCCACTGCTATAAGAGTAAGAGTAATGCTAGGAACCATTTATTGAGCACGTACTATTTCTGGACACCATATTTTACCAACATCCATCAGTTAGTTCCCACAGCAGCTCTTTAAGGCCATTTCCAAATGGCAGAAGCCCTTACTAAGAAAGGAATTTACTGACTCACGCAACTGAAAAAAAACAAAAAACAAAAAACAAACAAACAAAAAAACCAACTAGGGATGGACTGATTGCAGGTAGATGTCATCAGAAATTTGCCTTTCTCCATCTCTCTACTTCTCTTTGTGGTAATTTCATGGCAGGAAAACTCTACTCTCATGGTGGCAATATGGCTGCCAGCAACACCAAACTTACAGTGCACCAGATTCACCACCACTTTAGGGACATAATAACAATATTTTCCCTAATATTCTAATAAAAATCCAAGTCAATGGCTCTGATTGGCCGACTTCTGGTCACATGCTTGTCCTGAACCAATCGGTCTCTATGGCCAGGGAGTTATAGGCCCCTCCTTGGCTAGAACAGAGTCAAAGGCCACCCCTAGATCTAGGAAATGGGATCAGTTCTAAGGGAACCACAAGGAATGAGGGAGGAGCAGGGAAGATTCTCATAAAGAAAACCAAGAAAGGAGGATGGATGCTGGGTTTCATCAATCCTGGAAGTGGGTCATTATTATCTCCATATATGGCTAAGACTACCTATTCACCAGACTAGTTTTCTCTTCTTTCTTAAATATATATATTTTTTATTTGAGAGAAAGAGAGAGAGAGAGCACACACGAGTGGGGGAGAGGAGCAGAGGAAGATAGAGAGAATCATAAGCAGCCTGCAGGCCCAGCGCAAGCCTGATGCAGGGCTCCATCCCACGACCCTGGGATCATGACCTGACAGGAAATCAAGAGGTGGACGCTCAACAAACTGAGCCACCCAGGCCCCCCCCCCCCCACTTCTTTCTAAGCACAGGTAGACTACATTTCCCAGCTCTCCCTGTAGTTAGATGTGGCCATATGACTGAATTCTGATCAATGGAACTTGAGAGAAAATGAGGTCCTCACCTCCCGGACTGCCTCATACACTGATCACCACCCTCCTTCCTCTTTCTCCTTTTGCTGACTGGATGCACGTGAGTGTGGTAACCTTGGAACCACATTGGAGATGGCAGAATCACAGAGCAGAAGGAACCTGGGCCTCAGTGTCGCCACTCCACCAAGCAGAACACCTGCTTCAGACTTAACATGACCGAGAAATAAACTTCCATGTTGCTTAAGTCTTTACACATTTTGGAGTGACCTTGTTACAGTAGTTGACTTACCCTAATAATTACAGATGAACAAGGTGAGGTTCAGAGGGGTGAAGTGCCTTGCCCAAGGCCACACAGCCTGCAAGAAGCAGAGCCCAGATTCAAAGCCGAGCCTACCAGACTCTAGTCACAGCCCTTTGGCTGCAGTAGACAAAAACCTGCTCAAACTGTGACAAATAAAGGCAGGTCTATGCAAAGTGCACAGAATTGTGCCTTGTGGAATCTCGGGGAGCCAAGGGCAGAAGTACGGTAGAGGCTCTGAGGAACTTGGATGCCATTAAGCAGTCTCCGTCTCTGCCTCTCTCTCCCTCTCTCTGACACCACATGGTATCTTGTCTCAATGTCTTGCTTTGTGTAGACTTGGTTTTCCCTCCGCTCTCCCACTGCTGTACTTCACATGATATTAACTCCTGCCCTCTAACTGTAGTCCAAGCGCCTATGGTCATAGGTCTGGATATAACCTCTGGCTCAACATTTAAACTCTTCGAGAGAGACTTTGATTGGCTCAGTTCACCTGCCTATGGCTGAGTGACTCCTGGCTCAGAGCCCTCCCCTGGTCACTCAGCTGGGAAGGGGGATTACATGAACAGTTCAGGCTGCCTCCCAGGTATCCCTCTTCAGCCCCAAACCACAGCTGCCTTAAGACATCTCTACCTGGAGTCTCCCAGACCCCTCATACCCCTTGGTACCCCACTTGGCGCCAAATATACCCATTGATTCCTCTCCCCACATCAATCTGCTGCTCCCTTACCTCAAGGCTGAACCTCTCTCCCACCCAGCTACTGATGCCAGAAACTTGGGGGTTAGCTGGGACTCCTCACTATCTCTCATCACTGAATCTAATCCATTACTAGGTTCAGTCCATTGCAGCCTTGTCTGTCTTGATTCACACTGCCTCACTTTTTGTCAGGAGGATTGCAGGGTCCCTTCAGCCTCTGCTCTCCCCTTCAAAAGCTCCATCTCTTAATGCTTAAAAAGCCTTCAGTCCAAAATCCAGGCCATTATATGGACAATCAAGGTTCTCAGCATCATAGCCCTGTCTCTCTGACCTACCTTCCTAATCCTGGTGCTCATGCTCCTTATGATCCAGCCATGCTGAAGGATTGAATCACTACCCCTGGCAGACAGCTGAGGTGTCCCACCTTCAACACTGGCTGTTTTTTTCTGACTGCAACACCCTTTTTTTCTCATGTGTCTAAGTCCTTCTAAGGAAGACCTACCTTTCCCCCATGCTCCAGCCTGGTCTCCTCAGGTGAAGTGAGGTAGGCATGTCTGTTGCCAGAGAGGCGGTAAATTCTGCCAACCATCTATCCTGTGAGAGAGTTCGAAAGAGCTGGGCCCAGATGCCAGGACCGAAGTTCTCAGTACCCGGCAGCTGGGAGGTGGGGAGGATAGACCTGCCCTTTGGACAGCATGCCTGTGACCATGTCACTTTGGCCACCAGCTGTTTGTCCAAGTGCAGATAAAGCATACACTCACTGAGTGTCTCAATGCTTAAGGAGGCATAGTGAAGATCAGACAGAGGAGGAGGACCACATTCTATCCTGGCAGGGAGAGATCAGGAGCTGGGGGGTACACACGGTCGGATAGGGGTCAGCAACCAGGGCCAGGCTGAAAGCTTGGGCTTGTGTGTGCAGTTGCAGTATCTGGAAAGGCTTTCTGGCTGCACAGGAACTCACTGTAGGGTTTAGGGTTTGAACAGCTGGCTGGGTGGGCTCAATCTGGAATCTATGACCTTGTGCAGCCAAGGTGGATCCCAGAGGCTGAAGACAGCAGAGGCCAGCTTGGGAGGGGGTGGGGCGTAAGAGGGCAGATGGATGAGACTGGATGGCTCTTAAGCTGAAGGGGGTGCCTGGAGTAGACTGCTCTCTGCTCCTTATTTTGATGGGGTGAGTGGTTTCTGCCTTCCCACAGCTCGATTCCCTGACCTGCAACTCCTTCTCTTGGCACCCCTTAGAGAGGCTGGAACTCAGGGAGCGCTGGAGTGGGGGTACCTAGGTCCCTCCCCATCCCTGACTCAGGGTCACTCTCCCTGGGACCCTGGCCAGAGGCCTCTACCCCAGCCCCTCAGGCCTCTAGGGAGCCCCACCCCCACCTTGGCAGATACATTTCCTGCTGGGGTAAGACTGTGAGTCTAAGGTAATGAGACTGATTTTCTTTCTCATACACTGGTTCATTGTTAGAGGTTCGGTTGTATGAGGAATAACCATGCATCGCTGACCATTTGGAAGAGATAAAGAAAGCACAGACATCAAAAGAAGAAAACATCAAGTAATCTCCGCAGTAGTTGCGCTTATTCACAGGCTTTTGGGTTCTCTCTAGACCCAAGGTCCTCCTTTGCATATTCAAGTTCGGGGATAGGAAGCCATTCTATGGACACCTCGGTTTTGCAACCCCCCAGGACCCAGGAAGGCTCAAAAGAGGACAGCCCTGAGAATCGTGCTCCGCAGCCCGCCGCAGCTCTCGGCCCTTGGTGGCGCCCAGAGCCCTCAGGACAGGGGCTGCGGCCCCTCCCGGACACGCTAGGCGCGCTCCCCGCAGGAGGCCTCAGTTCCCCCTTCCGCAGAATGGGCTGGCGGCCCAGCCTCTGCGCCCCGGGGCGCTGCGGGGGCGGGGCGGGGAGGCAGCGGGCTCCTAGGGCTGCCGGAAGGGGTGTGAGTGCGGGGGCGGGCTCCACGCCGCCCCGCCCCGGGGAGGGAGCCCGGGGCGCTGCATCCTGGCGCGGGCCTCCGCCGCCGCCGCAGCCACTGCCGTCGGGAAAGGTCCCGGCGCGGACATGACCTCGCGCGCCGCTCTCCTGGGCGGGAGCTCCCGGCGCCCAGCGCAGTAGCCCCGCGGAGAGGCGGCGGACTGGACGGTGCAGACCGCGCAGAAAACCAGGCGGGCGGCATGGAGGCGGCGCACCTGCTCTCGGCAGCCGACGTGCTGCGCCGCTTCTCGGTGACGGTCGAGGGCGGCCTGAGGCCAGAGCAGGTGACTAGCGCGCGAGAGCGCTACGGCCCCAACGGTGAGAGCGTCGGCCTGGCCAGGGAAGCGGGGACCCGCAGTTTCAGTTTACTCCCCTGCGCCGCAAAGGGGAGCGGACCTCTCCGGTTCCAACCCTCGGTTACCGCAGGCGGGCCGGAAGCGAGGGCTCCAGAAACTTCTGCAGATGCTCTTGGGGCACTCGGACGGGCTGCGCGGCCACCTTCGCATGGGGGTGCAGGGCGGGTTCCGGGTTTAGAGACCTGACCCCTGGCTCCCCTTCCCCAGGCCCAGGGATCTGTCCGGACCTTACAGGCTTTCCACATCCACTCCCCACCCCATCCACTCCCGCAAGCTTTAATCCACCCCCATCCGCGGTCAGCGCTGGGTTCCGGTCCTGCACTGCAACCTGCCCCCATTGTGCAAAGGCATTCTCCGACCTCAGCTGACCAGGAACCAACAGGGACTCTAAGACCCAGCCTCCCAGCTGGCCCAGAGGGTCTCCCCTGAGGGCTCAATAAACACCCAGAAGGTGCAATTTGTCAGCTGGCAGCCTTGGTGCCCCCACCCCCACCTTCAGGTCTTCCTCTTTCTGCAACCCAAGGCGGATGTGGCTGGCGGGAGGGAGTCGGTGGGGGCTTTGAACTGCTTAGGCGGGAGACCTACCTCCCTGGGGGTGGCAGATTCAAGGCCTGGCTCAGGGAGTTGCCAGGATAGGCCTTTCCCTCCTGCGTGACCGTGACTGTGACCGGGAGCAGCACCTGACTGCCGCTGGGCAGGGAGGGAGAGTTTATGCTGTTGCTGTTTGGGTGGAAGTGGTATCATTTCTTCTTATCTTCTAAGGAGTTTGGGATTCTCCATCTGCCAAAAGGCACAAGTACCAGGTACTACCCAGATGTGGCCCAGGCACACAGGTGGAAGATGGAGGGGTCCCCTCCTCAAGTCACTTCCAGTCAGGACTTGCCACCCTCTTCATTCACCCCCTGGGTACTGTGCACAATTTTGGGGATCCAGATGGAAATATACCCCCACCCCCCCAAGTGCAACCTGGACCCACTTTGTTTTAGGACTTGGGGCCTCACCCTTTCAGGGATCCCGGCCAGCCAGAGGGGAAGGTGCTCTGGCCTGAGTGTCTTACTGCTCAGGGATGGCTTGAAAATTACAAAGAGCTGTCAGAAAGGGAGCTTTGGGTTTTGTATTGGCTTATGAAAACCACCTCTTATATAAATATTATCTTTCTGGAGCAGAAATCCTTTTCCAAAAAAATTAGTTGCTATATTTAGTTGAGCTGTGGGAGGAACTAGGGAGATAAATATTATTTAATATCCTCCATTAGTGACTTGGCAGGGAGGGTGTCATTGCTGCAAGAGGACAGGGCAGCAGGACTTTTCCCCCAACCCTGGGGTGGGGGTGGGGATGGGGGTCAGGGCAGCAGGTCTGGGGTTTCACAGCCTCTTTTGTGCCCTGTGGCCTCCAGCTTGGGAGTCCTGATTCCCAAGGAAAACTGGAGACCTAGCCCTTGGTTCTGCCTCCAGAAGCCCTGTGTGACCCTAGCCTACATCCCTCTTCTCTCTGGCTCCCATGTGTTCATTGATCCAGGAGAGGAGAGGCTGCTTAAGAAGGAGGGAGCCTTAGTTCTCCCCCATATTATTTTGTCTAGTGAGGGGCTTTGGGGGTGACCAGTCCACTGAGCATCTGTGTGAAGTGATAGATAAGGATGTCGATGTGGTGTGTAGGTCCACAAAGAGGTGGATGTGCTTTTGGGGGGTGGTAAGTAGGAAAAGTTGGGGGGGGCACTGATGGGGTCCCTGGTTCCCTTGTGCTTTGATAGTGGTAATAATAAAAGGTAATGTTCACCGAGCACTTACTATGTGCCAGGCACTATTAGCACTTTTCATCTCTTATTTCTTCCCCAAAACAATTCTGTGAAAACAGCTGTTGTCATTCCCATTTTGCAGAGGAGGTAACTGAGTCACCAGAAGGTTAGACAACTTGCCCAAGGTCAGATAATATTTGGTGGAGCCGGTCCTGGGTACCTGTCCCTCTCTAGCCTCCCTTTTTCTGTCTGTAGAAGGGAGTCACTGGTTCTACAGGCCTTGGGCCCCTGATGGTGGCTGTGCTAGGAGGTGGGTCAATTAGGCAGGAGCTCTCCCAGCAATGCCCCCAGCCCTCACAGGGCCCTAGAGATCCCTCAGATCACTGATTGGCTTCTTCTTCAGGAAGCATTCCGGGACTCTGGAAGTCCTCAGGTTAGGAGAGGGGAGCCAGCTGCCCCTTCCCGCATCATGCTCTCTCCAACCAGCCCCAGCTGAGGAGGAGTCATCTGTGTTCTGCAGTCTCTGTGGGCACTGGGGGGGTCTTTCCCTCTTGGGTAACCTGGAGTGGTGTCTACTCGTGTCTGGGATTGGGCTGACAGAATTTTGAACCTTAGCTCTGCCCCATTCACAGTTGTGCAATCCTGAATAAGCCACTTTTCCTCTCTGTGCCTTGGTTTCTTCGTGAGGCCGTAATAGGATCCACGTCTTGGAGTTGCTTGCGAGTGTTTGTGTGCACCAAGCCATCCCTCCTGGTAGCAGAAGAGTCTGGGCCAGGATCTGGGCCAGCTGGGTGGTGGGGTGGGCTAGACCTACAGGTGGAGGGAAACACCCCAGGGACAAGTGACTTCCCCCGCCCCAGGAGTCTGTGCACCTGCAAGGTCGTTAGTGCTGGAAACCACAAGGAAGTCATTTGCTTAAGTCCTGAAGTTTGCAAATTCTGCTGGTAGAGAGAGGAAGGGAGGCTGGAAAGCAGGGGCTGGGGATCCTGTCCTCCTACCTTCTCTAACTCCTCCCTCCTCAGAGCTGGGGGATGGGGCCTCAGCAGTGCTGTGAGTCTGCCAGCTGGGAATGCCCCATACACACAGAACACAGCCTCTCCCAACCCCAGTGAACAGATGTGTCCTCTGAAACCCCAACAGGGGAGTGCACAGGAGGCCCCTGGCCCAGCACCTCTCGAGAGTGTGCCCTTCCCAGCAGGTCCCAGAGGTGCCCAGGACTCCATTTCTTTGGGGGGCTTTCTACATCCTTTCAGTTTATTTTTTGAATAAAAATGTACACACAGTACAACATTCAAAGGGTTAAAAGGTACAGTAAAGTCTCCCCAGACCTGTCCAGCCACCCAGTATTCCTAGGGTCTTGTGTCTCCTTCCCAAGGTATGCTGTGTACATACTCCTTTGGATCCTTATGAACTTTTTCACACGAAAGGCAGTGGATCGTGAGTGCTGTTCTGCCCCTGCTTTCCGTGTGATAATCACTCTTGGAGATGGTGCCTTGTGGAGCATCCTGGGGCTTCCTAGTAGCTATGCAGGGTTTCATGTGGCTCTTCTGGTATTTCTTCACCTGGCTTTTGGAGGGCACTCAGATTGTTCATAGCCTCTCCTGTCACATGTCACAAGGCATATTCTTGTCCCCGCATCACTTCACACACTTGTCAATATTGCCAAAGGATAAATTCCTAGAAGTGGAGTTGCTGGGCAAAACAGCATGTGTGCTTTACATTTTGACAGCTATTGCTGAATTGTTCTCCATAAAGTTGCACCTGTTGACCTGCCTGTTTCGTCACCCCTGCACCATTGCCATGCATCACCAGACATTTTGATCTGTGCCAATCTGATGGAAAAGTGTCCTCTCATAGTTTTACTTTGCATTTCTCTGGTTACCAGTCATGTTGGGCATTTTTCCATGTATTTTGGAGCCATTTGATTTTCTTGTGTCCGTGAATGGGCTGCCCATCACCTTTGCTGGATGTGAGCCAAGGCAAGAGGCAGGACTGTGTTGGGCATGTCTTACCAAGCAGGCCAACACCTGAGGGCCCTGGAGAGCCCAGTGATTTGGAAGTCAGGCAAGATCCCAGAAGGTCTGGGGTGGTTCCTGTTCAAGGGAGCTAGGGAAAGGGCTCTAACAGGAACTGGAGCCTTCCATCTGTACACTGGATACAACGGCCCCAGAGCTGCAGGTGGGAGGGGTGGCTAGATTTAGATTATTGCCAGTCGTGTCTGGGCTGTGACCTTATCTCCTGCCTTCAGCCCGGGCCCCAGTTGGCTGCTGGAACTCAGGAAACCCATGTGTGTGGCCGTAAGAAACTTGGCCAAGGGGTGTGGGGCCAGGAAGGAGGAGGGGGTGAGGTCTGAGTGGTCCACCTTGCTGGGTGGCCTCAGGAAGACTTGTCCTTCCTTGGCCTCAGTGCCCTCTTCAGTGCAGACGTGGGATCCTGAGATTCCCCTGAAGGCCTTGCAGGATATGAAACGATTCTTGGATCTGAGGAAAGTGTGGTTTCCCTACAGGCATGGGAAGTTCCAGGTCTCTTAGGTCCACCCTAGATTTCATGCCCACTGGCCCTCTTGGGCAGCCTTGGCACTCCCCCGCCCCCACCCCAGGAACAGCATCCCCTCACACCAGGAGCTCCCTGAGGCAGGACCGAGTCTGTCCACACCATGCTGGCATATAGATGTTAAGCAGACCCTTTGCCAGGGTTTTCTACTGCCAGATCAGCCAGGTAGTCTGTAGGCCTCTGCATTTGGGGAGCTGCTTCCCAAGGCCCCCTGGAGAGCAGGACCATGTTGTCCACTCTAGATAGGTCCTAGAGACCCGGACAGGGCCAGGTGAACTGGGTGCGGTCTGCCCAGTGAAGGCGTCTCCCTGATTCTGCAAGTGATAACTTAATTGCCCTGTAAACTTACTTTTGAGGAAGACCTTGGTGAGCTCTTGCCTCTCCAGGCTGGAATCAACAATTTAGAAGTTGAAATACCAGTTTCCAATGTTTTGAGATGAGAAAAAGGAGTCAAGAGGGAAGATCAGGGGAGCAGGTGATGCATGCAGCCTGGGGTAGCCTTGGCCGTATACCCCACTTCTTCTGGGCTCCAGGCTGTGGGCCCAGGGCCTTGACCTGAACAATGGGGCGACTGAGTAAACAATTCTGTGAGGCTCTTTATGGACCCAGGGGTGACTCATTCCCTCCCCGCCCTGGAAGGGCTCCCATCAGGTGGGGGTGACCGCAATACTGATGACTAGTAAGAGAAGAGCGGAGGGATGGGTGGACGGGCTTTTCCAAGAAGGCTTCCTGGAAGGCTGGGGTTTAGATGAGGAGCTGCGGAAAGGTACTCTGCACAGAAAGAATGGCCCAAGCAAAACTTTGGAGGGGAAGAAGCTTTAGCAAAACCAGGGAAGGTAGTGGCAATTCTAAGGCATCTCACTTGGCTGGCAGATGTCCAGGATATAGGAGGTTCTGAAAGGTCAGCTTGGGGCAGATCCAGGAAGGCCCTGAAGGCCATGCTAAGGTCAGTCTTTATTCCTCAGGCCAAGGGGAGCCACTATTGGTCTGTGAGCAGGACAGAGGCAGGGTCATTCACTCATTTCCAAATCTTTATCGAGCACCTTCTATGTGCCAGGCACTGCTCTAGGTGTTGAAGACACTGCACTTGACAAATTACTACTGGCATGGAGCTTACGTTTTAATAACCAATATTATAGCTAATATTTACTGAGCATTTACCATGTGCCGTGCGTGTTGTTTAATCTTCACAGTGACTTCAGAAGTGGTTACTATCATCCCCGTTTTGCAGATGGGGAAACTGAGGCACAGAGGGGGTTAATTGACTTGTCCATAGCCAAAGAACTATCAAGAGATAGAGCATGACTTGAACTTAGCCCTCTGGACCAGACTCCTTGCCCCAAGCCATGAAGCTTCTCTGATCATATACTCCCTTTTGTCCTCCAGGGCCCACAGGCTAACTTCCAGGCCCCTTCAGGCCAGCCCCACATTGGGCATCTGGGGGCGTGGGCCAGCTCACTGACAGTAGTGACCTAGGGAAGGGGTTGGCTGGGAGAGTCCACCACGTACACTATTTCAGAAGAATAGTGGGGGACTGCATGCCACCGGGCTGGCCCAGCTGGGATGCGGAAGGGAATAGCACTTCCTGTTACTGTCTTTGGCTGCAGCCTGCTGAATGGCACCAAGAGGTGGGCAGGGCTGGGGCATTCTCCCCATTTAACAAATGGAGCATCTGACACTGTTGAGGGCTCAGCGCACCACCCCCTCCACATGCAGCCTGAGGATAGCAAGGGGGAACCAGCATCTTCCAGAGATGCCTGGGGAGAGGCTGGGACAGTGCTTTCCTAGCCCCTGGGTTCCCTCCGTGGCCCTAGGACCCGGTCACGTGAAGGGACAGCCCCAGGGTTGTCTGGGGTCTTGGCAGGATTAGAATTTGAAGTAGACCAGGCCTGAGCAGACGGAGCCTAGTAACCGTCAAAACACCACCTGTGAGGACAGCAGAGCCTTTATGGGCAGGGACGATTTTGGCTAGTGGCTCTGGGATCACGACGAAGGGGTGAGCTAACCGATGGAATCAGGGCACCCAGCCTAACAATCAGAACATAGGATGCCAAGTTTTTTCAGGTGACTTTGGCTAGCGAAGGCAGTGCAACAGGGATGGGAAGGCAGAGCAGCTTAGGAGTCAGCGCAGGAGGTGCTGAGCAGGGGGTCAAGAGCCAGACTACCCGAGTTTAAAATTTTTTGGCTTATTTATTTTTGAGAGAGAGAGAGAGAGCGTGAGCAGGGGAGGGGCAGAGAGAGAGGGAGACACAGAACCTGAAGCAGGCACCAGGCCCTGAGCTGTCAGCACAGAGCCTGATGTGGGGCTCGAACTCACGGACCGCGAGATCATGACCTGAGTCGAAGTCGGATGCTTAACTGACTGAGCCCCCCAGGCGCCCCTGGACTACCCAAGTTTAAAGCTGCCACTTCGCAGCTGTATGACCATAAAGTAGTCATTCAACCTCTCCGTGCTTCAGTTATTTACTCTGTAAAAGGGGAATAATAATGGTATCTTCCTTCTCAGGTTGTTTGAGCATCACAAGAGAGTTAATGCCCAAGAGGATGCATGGCATTTGGCACGCCCAACACTAATAATTCTGCTATAATTATTCTGCTGTGGAGTACCTTCTTATATGCTCAGCATATAGTACCCACCCCATAAAGCACTTGGCACACTGCTTGGTACATAATAGGTGCTCAGTAAATGTGGTTCTTACTAATGTTAATAATGACAGCAGCCCTTCAGGGTGGGAGTGGGTACCCCATCTTCCAAAGAGGCTCAGGATCCCACAGGGAGCCAGCTGCTCAGGCAAAACTAGAAGCATGTGCACTGCATGTACAGGGACGGGCAGGGCATCTTCTGTGACCTCGTGGCTGGCTGAGCCTCCCCCAAGGGCAGTGGGTAGGTTAGAAGGGGAACCTTGTGGTAGAGGCCAGGTCTGGGGAGAAGGAGGTATCAGTCAGGATCAGCTAGGTTATGCTGCAGTAACAAACCCCATATCTCAGTGGCTGAAAACAGTACAGGTAATTTCTTGCTCACGCTGTAGATCTGTATGTCAGTGGCAGGTCGTCTGGGGGCTTTGTGTCTCCTGTACTCTGTGATTCTGATTCACAGAGCAGACACGTCTCACGGGTTGCTGGTTGTTGTAGCAGAAGGACAAAGAGCTCCGGATCTTCACTGTCCAATGCTATAGCCACTAGCCTTGTTTGGCTGTTTAAATGTAAATGAATGAAAATTAAGTGAAATTTAAAATTCACCTACTCAGCCACACTAGCCACATTCCCAATGCTCAATAGCTACATGTGGTTAGTGGCTACTGTATGGGACAGTGCAGCTAGAGGACGCTTCCATCATCACAGAAAGTTCCACTAGACAGTACCCTTCTAAATAGAGAGTCTCCTGCCACCAATTTAATGCCCCCGCCCAGAACTAACATGCATCCTTCTTTTTGTAACTTGCACAAGGGCCAGAAAGTGCAGTCATACTATGTGCCCGCAAGGTGGGGACAATCAGAAGCATTTGGAGAACAAACGGCCACCAAAGAGTGGATCCTGAGTCGGATGTTGGGTCAGAGAGCAGAAGGGGAGAACTTGACAGGTGACCGAGGCAGGCAGAGGGCAGCTTGGGGGGAATTCGAGCTGGTACGTGTGCCCCGTGACAATGCTTCCCAACCCCAGGCCTTGACCCTGCCCAGAAAAAATGCCGTAAGGAGTATGGTGGCCTAAGGGCTACATGCCTGACAGGGGTTAGGGAGGGGTTAGGGAGACAGCAGGAGGGATTCAGTGAGACTTATGGATAAGGTCCCATTGGTCAGGAACCCTGAACATCCCCACAGAGGCAGGGGGTTCGGGAGTCTCCTGAGTAGAGCACAGCTGAAGCAGGCTGAGGTGTGCCATGAGGTTGGAAATATTCTGTGCCAAGGCTGGGGCATGGCAGACATGACCTCTAAAGGACCCCGCTGGATTGGAGAACTGGCCCAGAAAACTAGGCCTGGCCCTCCCCCTGCCTTTCCTGTTCACTTCAGCTAAATAGATCAGAAGGAAAAAGTCTGTTTGATTTTAATCTCAACGCAGGACACTGGAGATTACATTTTCCACGGAAAATGTCAGCCGTTGCCTAAAACAGGACCAGAAAATGTATTTTTAGGTTATGTGTTTCCCTCCTGGATTTCTGCATCCCAGTGGGCTGCTTGATACTCTCCATGGTTCAGCTGCCGGATGCCCCAGATCCTCCGAACAGGTGGTCTGGGGAGAGGCCTCCCACAGGGAGAATGGTTGCGGGTATTCGAGCTCAAAACAGGTGGACAGATACAAGGACCTGTGCCAAGAAGGAAGAAGAGGAAGGGAGAGCCAGCCTAGGTTAGAGCCTCAGAGTCCGCGTTGTTGACAAGCTCCCAGGTGATGCCAGCGCTGCTAGTCCAGAGACAGGCCAATGAGTAGCAGGGCTCAGGGAGGCTCAGTCTGGGAGGAGCCTCAGGCCTCAACAGAGCCTGGCTTCAGCCCTTGGAGGGAGAAGCCCATTGGACTCCACCCTTTGAGTCCCAGCTCCTGTCCCTTCCCCTAGACTTACCTACTTGCTCTGTGACCTTGTTCAAGCCGCTTTTCCACTCTGGATCTCAGTTCTTGTACCTGCGGAACAGGGTGAGCATTCCTGCCCTGTCTCCCTTTAGACTGTTGGGAAGATTCAAAGACTCCAGGTACTGAGGCAGCCGGCTCGCCTGGAATAAAAGGTCCTTCAGGAAATGGAGGAGATAAAAATAGAGCTTGTAAAGTGACAGCAGGTCCTGGTGGTATTTGGGAACATCATTCCTCAAACTGTTCTACGGGTCACAGACCAGGCGTGTCGGATGGATCTTCATGGAGTTTGCCCAGAGTGGAGGGTTTGGGGGGGGGGGGGGGGACAAGGTGAGACTCGGCCTCTAGGAACTTAACCATGGCAGGGTGCCTGGGGTGCTGGCTGCTGAGGTTGTGTCCAAGGGAACCCCCAGGTATGGGGGACTCAGCAGGCTGGCTGTGCTATAGACCTTGTCCAAGTACTCCCGGGGGAGCAGGTAAGTCAGAAGTAGCCTGAGCTAAAATCAAGTAAAATTTTAAATTTTACTTAATTTTCATTCATTTAAATTTGAGGGAGGGGCTACCTTGCCATGGCCATAGAGGACATTGAACAGGATTGGGCAGCCGTCTGAGAAAGAGCAGTGCAGGGGAGCTATCAACTCACTGGTGACCTTTGGGGTCCCTTCTCTTCAACAGTTTGCTCAGTTTCTCTGTGCAGTGGAGGAGGGTCTAGAAGGACCCATGTCCCAAGGTGAGCCATGCCATACCATGCCATACCAGATCTTCCTCAGCCAGAGTGGGGTGAAGCGAGGGGAGCAATGGAAGCCTCTGTGCTCAGACCATCCATTCTGTGACCTCAGAGAGCTGTGGGGATATCTCTCGACCATCATGGTGGTCTGGGTAGGCATAGTGGGGAGGGATTGCTGGGACTCCTCCATGGCCCCACTGCATAACCCGATTATCTCTTGTCTCCTCATGGCTCCTGTGACTGCCTGGATCCCACAGAGCTCCCAACTGAGGAAGGTAAGGCTTGGGCCAGGGTGGGCTGCAAGGCCACCAGGCAACATTCTTGGGCCATTCACTGTCAGGTTGTAGCCTTCCCTCTCCCCAACAGAGTGAGGCTTTGCCGAGCCCCCCCCCCCCCACCCAGTATCACCCACCTGTGCCTGTAGGGCCTCAGGATCTCAGTCTTTAAGTGGTATGGAGGGAGTGGGCCAGGTGGTCTCTGAGGCGGTCCCAGCTCTGAATGGGGGCAAGTCACTTGGTAAGGAATCCAGGCTTCACCTAGTACTCCGGTTCTCAGGGAAGTCCCTGTGGGAGCTGGTGCTGGAGCAGTTTGAAGACCTCCTGGTGCGCATCCTGCTGTTGGCTGCCCTGGTCTCCTTCGTAAGTAAGGCCCCCGTCCCACAGCATCAGTCTTCCCGGAAGGGAAGGCCAGGTTGGGGCAGTGCTCAGAGGCCCAGGCTCTGAATCCCAGGTCTGTCTTCTTAGCCATGGGCATCCCTGGACCCCTACATACCTCTTGCCTTGCCAGACTTCAGCTTGCCTCAAAGCCTGCCTCCCCAGTGGTACTCCCCAGTTGTGACAATCAGATGTCTCTCGCGGTACCTAGGTGGCTCAGTTGGTTAAGCGTCTGACTCTTGGTTTCAGCTCAAGTCATGATGTCACAGGCTCATGGGATCAAGCCCCGCATTGGGCTCTGTGCTGACAGGACAGAGCCTGCTTGGGATTCTTTCTCTCTCTCTCTCTCTCAATCTCTCTCTGCCCCTCCCCCCTTCATGCGCATGCATGAGTGCACACATGTGCTGTCTCTCAAAATAAATAAATAAAACATTAAAAAAAAAGCCTCCCTATGTTGCCAAATTATCCCTGGTGGTGGAGAGCCCTTTCCATGGTTCCCAATGCCCCACAGAAGAATTTGGACCTTAACCTCTTACAGCTTCTCTGTGGCTGCTTCTCCCTTTACTCTTCCGCTATTTTCACTGCCTGAAACCCTCCTGGACCTGTAGGATCAGGGGCCCAGGGTGGAGCTGTGGGGGGGGGGGGGGGACGGTGATTGTCACTGATGGCTGAGCAGCAGAAACCTAAGGGTAATGCAGGGAAATGGCCCCCCTGGGAGTGGACACAGTTCCTGCTCTTGGCCCTGTGCCCAGCAGGGCCTGGGGAGGAGACCTCATGTAGGTAACATGGAGTGCGGGGCAGCGGGGGCCCAGCCAGCTGTATCTGGCCTTCCTGGCAACTGTCCTTGTAGAAACTGAGGACTCCTCCATAGAAAAAAAACCCTATCTATGCAGGTGCCTACAACAGCTTAGCCAAAAGGGTGCTGATACTCCTCTATAGTACAGATGGACACACTGAGACCCGTGGAGGGGAGTAACAAGTACCCACTTGGGCCAAGAGGTGGGAATGGGACTTTAATCAGGTCTTTTGCCTCCAGGCCTGGACTCTGACTGAAATTATGCTTCTCTGGCCAGTGGACTTCAGGCATTAGTCCGCAATGGGATTAGCTGGGTTTGTTCAAACATAGACTGTTGGGGCCTCACCCCAGACTTTCTGACTCAGGGGAACTGAGATGGACCCTGAGAATTGCATTTCTAACAAGTTCCCAGATGCTGCTACTGCCGCCAGTCTGGCATCACACTTGGAGAACCACAGCTGGGCAGGCTGGCAGCTGTATAACCGCCCCTTGTCCTGAAAGTCGGCTGGGTGGGATGTGGGCCATGACAGTCACTAACTGCAAGAGCTGAGTGTTCTAAGCCAGAGCCTCAGAGCAGCCCTCTCCAAGCCCAGGGCGCCCTGGGGGGATCTCTCCCAAAGCAGGAGAGCAGACAGGAGATCCGGGGTGTGAAGGAAACGGTGAGCAGACCCCGGCACACAGCGTAGCCCCAGCTCACCAACTCTCACTCCATAGGTCCTGGCCTGTTTTGAGGAGGGCGAGGAGACCACAACAGCCTTCGTGGAGCCTCTGGTCATCATGCTGATCCTCGTGGCCAATGCCATCGTGGGCGTATGGCAGGTGGGAGGTAGAGGTGGGCTGGACCCTGGGGTGTCCCAGCTGCTGGATGTGACCGCCACTTGGTGTTAGAGTCCCGCTGCAGGTCCTTCTGCTTCTAGCTGTATCCCAGGCCCCAAGGGTGTCATTACAAGGGGTCAGCCAGGTAGGGCCAGTGGGGACAGACCACCTACCTGCCTCGTATTCTGCAGGAACGCAATGCTGAGAGTGCCATTGAGGCCCTGAAAGAGTATGAGCCTGAGATGGGTAAGGTGATCCGCTCGGACCGCAAGGGCGTGCAGAGGATCCGCGCCCGGGACATCGTCCCTGGAGACATCGTGGAAGTAGCAGGTACACTAGGGGCCTCTTTTCATTATGTGATGCTGGCGAGCCCATCCCTCCCTTTGTCCCCATCTTTCTGGCTGTATACACAGAGCGGGGTGGCTGCTGGATCCCTCCAAAGCTTTTTGGCCAAAACCCCAGATATGGGGTTTTGGACAGATATGGAGACTGTAGGCCAGGGAGCAGCACCTATCTCAGGGATCACAACTCAGGCCCTTGCCTCTCAGCCCCAGCCTTGGTTCCTGGCAGCTCTCCTGGCTTTGCTAGGGGGTGGTGCCTAAAGCCACACTCAGCCAACTCTCTCCCCACAGTGGGAGACAAAGTGCCCGCTGACCTCCGCCTCCTCGAGATCAAGTCCACCACTCTGAGAGTGGACCAGTCCATCCTGACAGGTGAGGCCTGGAGGCTGGGGCTGAGCAGGGGCTAGGTCAGGGGGTGGGGGTGTCTTCACATAAGGCTTCTCATTTCTGATTCCACAACCAGGTGAATCCGTGTCTGTGACCAAACACACAGATGCTATCCTGGATCCCAGAGCTGTGAACCAGGACAAGAAGAACATGCTATTCTCTGTAAGTCCCTGGGATGGCTGGACACTGCTAATAAAAACAGTAACATTTAGATGAATCAGTTAAAGCCCTACAAAAAGAACTTCATCGATTATTGACCATATGTACAAATTTATGGTATTAGTGATAGCTTGTGTTTACTGAAGGCTGTGTGCCTGGCACTATTCTAAGCCCTTTATGTGTATTTATTCCTCACACTGCTTTTGAAATGAGTACTCAAAAAAAAAAAAAAAAGAAATGAGTACTCTTATTCTTCACATTTTCCAGCAAGGAAACAGGCATAAAGAGGGTAAGTAAATTGCCCAAGGTCACACAGCCAGTGAATGGCAGAGCTGGGATGTGAACTCAGACGCTCGGAGTCCAGAGATTTTCCTCCTACCTGCTAGGCTTTACCCTGCCTTAATCTATAGAGGGACAGAGCTAGCCTATAATTTCCCAGTGGAGACACCTCTAGAGCGAAGATGGTTGCCAAAGTGGTGGAGTATGGCAGAAACAGTTCATATCTCAGATGGGAAAACTGACCCCCTAAGGCAAGATGCCAGGGCCCGGTGGTTCTTTTCAGGGAGGGTGGTGGGTTCAGCCATGGTGGGAATGATATGGCCCTGTGGCCTCAGAGGTACTTAACCAGCGAAGGTTACAGGCCGCCCAGAAACAGCCAGAAGCTGAACACAGAAGCCACGATAGGTCAGGCCATTTGGCCATGTCCCAAGGCACCAAGTTATAGGGCTAGAAGACTTCCCCAGAAGTGAACAGAAATGGAGAACACAACATTTGCTCTGAGTTCTTCTTAAGAACTGCCTGCCTAGATGCATGGAAGCCTTGGACAAGCTGCTTTGAGGTGGGGAGGGACTTTACAAGGCATGCTCCAGCATCAGCAGCTGTCACTAAGCAGCCTTCTGAGGTGCACGCTCTGGCTAACTGCAGGTCATTTCCTTAGCTGAAGGGCCTGCAAACTGTGGGGACAGGGGGATGGGAGAGTAGAAGCTGCATTGCTCAGGACAAGAGAAAAGAAACTGAGGTTGCTACTGGCACCTACCTTTTCTCAAGCCTCAGCCCAGGACACCTGTCTGAAAGGGTACCGGGTTATTAGCCCCCTCAGAGAAGCTCCTTTGTGGGACCATTTTATCAAAGAGGACACAGAAGCTCAAGGCTAGCTAGCCTTTACATCAGGACTTAAGGATTTTACCAGGGCCCTGGGAGTGGATGGACGTAAACTTGTTTTCTGGGTTCTTCAGTAAATATTTACAGATTATTTACCTAGGATCACAGTCAGCTTTGGCACTCCTACATGGCCACATTGGCTTTTTATGAATCACATTTTGGGGGATTGATGTTGTGCTGTGCTGGTTGATTCTATCGTCAATATTGGCCTGGTGCTTCCCCATGCTAGTCACTGGGGACGTGGTGCTGAACCAAGCCCTTGCCTTCATAGAGCTGACACTGTCATCAAGATGACAGCGATAGCTTGGTCCTACATAGCTGCATAAGTCTGAGAGCACTAAGTGACACGGAGACAAAAAGCCTAGTAGGGGGGTAAGCACCTTACGCCAGCCCGAAGGAGTCAGGGGTCCTCAGCCCTAACCAGGGTGCTAAGCAGCCCTTCTCACCTCTCCCTTGGCCAGGGTACCAACATCGCATCGGGCAAGGCACTGGGGGTGGCAGTGGCCACAGGCCTGCACACAGAGCTGGGTAAGATCCGGAGTCAGATGGCGGCAGTGGAGCCAGAGCGGACACCGCTGCAGCACAAGCTGGATGAGTTCGGGCGGCAGCTGTCCCGTGCCATCTCTGTGATCTGTGTGGCCGTGTGGGTCATCAACATCAGCCACTTCGCTGACCCAGCCCATGGTGGCTCCTGGCTTCGTGGTGCCGTCTACTACTTCAAGATTGCCGTGGCTCTGGCTGTGGCTGCCATCCCTGAGGGCCTCCCAGCTGTTATCACTACATGCCTGGCTCTGGGCACACGGCGCATGGCACGCAAGAATGCCATTGTGCGGAGTCTGCCCTCTGTGGAGACGCTGGGCTGCACCTCGGTCATCTGCTCCGACAAGACAGGCACACTCACCACCAATCAGATGTCTGTCTGCCGGGTGAGTGGTTGCGGCCAGCTTGGGGCCCCACCGGTGTTGCCGTGTGGCGTTCAGCTGGCCGAATTCCCTCTTTGGGCTGCCCCTTGACTGCTCTTTGGCAGCGGATGGAGGAGAGAGCCTGTGGGCTGCCCCATGGTGGGGAGCAGATCCAGGTTTTCCCGGGGCAGAGCAGCTAAGTCTGGCTGGACACGTGTCACTAGGACCCACATATCACTGTGGCAGGTCATTGCCTATGAAGCTCAGTTTCTTCACCTGCAGTTTGGGTTTGCAAGCTTTGGTAGACAACCATAAAGGACACGGGAGGGGGTCAAGTACAGCCTTGGCATCTGAGCCAGGTTCTGTCCTGCTCCACTGTGACTCTGCAGTCAACGCCTGTCACCAGATATGTCAGCTCCAGTGACCTGGGAAGGGCCGGGGCAGGAATTATTCATTTCCTGGCACTCAGTCCCAGATCCTGGGCCTGCTGCCTGCATGCTCCAGGGATTCTGGCTGAGACTCCAGCAGGCCCATGGGGCAGAGGGGTGGGTGGGGTAATGGTGCAGGTTGTGGGCTTCCCACCCCTCTCAGATTCTCCCATCCCCCTTCTCTCACCTCTGCTCCATAATCTGCCCACTGGGAAACTCAGGCTCTGTATCCGAGAACTTGAAGCCCGTCAGAGGTTGTCACAGGGGAAGGGGCACCAGCACGCTTTATATCCTGAGGCCCCTGACCTTTAAAATCTCTAGTAGGACTTCATTTGAACAGAGGGTTCCTTAACTGAAATAAAGATTTGAAAAACACACTATGGGGAAGTTGTAGAGGCCGTACATGCTGGACAAGGAGCTGAGAAATGACTTCTCAAGAGTTATGCTGGCTGGAGGGCTGCCCCCTAGGAGCAGGGAGGAGAGCTCAAAGGAAGGGGCATTTAGTGAGCACCTCCTGGGTGCTGAGCTGGCCATTGGCTTGGGAATGTACGGCAAAGCAGTTTCCAGAAAGCAAGAGCTCTCCCTGGCAGAGCTGGCTGACAGACAAAAAAATGCGCTGCCCTGGGAGGGGTGAACCCCCTGACCCTGAAGTGCACAGGTAGGGGCTGGGTGACCCGGCAGGCCTAAGAGCACACTCTCTGGGAACACCTTTGGGCAGGAGGGTCTCTGCCTCAGAGCAGGCCGTGGGTTTCCTCCCTCGGGGGCCAGGAACTCATCCTTTCAAAGGGAAGAGAGGGGCAGCTCTAGTGTGACCCCACTCTCTTCTCATGTTACCGGTGGAGAAACTAATGCTCAGGTTCTCAGCCAGGAATCGCATAACAAAATGGGCAAGGACCCAGGCTTTCTGCCGCTCCTTCCAGAACATTGAGGAACCAGCCATAAACCCGTCAGGGGTCCAGAGCAGAGGCCCTGCCTCAGCCTGAACCCTACCCTTAACACTGTATCTCAGACCTTGGCAAGAGGGAAGGCCAGTGGCTTTTCTGGGGGCCCAGAGAACCCCACCCTGGTATCAGGCTTTATTCAGACCGGTTGCCCAAGGAGGAGAGAGGTGAGGGCTTGCCTGAGCATGCTTCTCCGCTCCCCAGATGTTCGTGGTAGCCGAAGCTGAAGCAAGCTCCTGCCGTTTGCACGAGTTCACCATCTCCGGCACCACTTACGCCCCGGAGGGCGAAGTGTGAGTGCTGGGCGAGGGAGAGTGGGTGGGCGTGGTTTCCTGGTGAGCTGGGCTACACCGGACAGTCGGCTCCGAGAGTCGTCAGTGGGCGAGGCTTCCTGGGGGCGGGATCAAGAAGCTGTGCGCCTCCCAGGGGCCGGGCTAAATGCCCCGGTACTGAGACCCAGCCCCACAGGAGGCAGGCGGAGCAGCTCGTGCGCTGTGGGCAGTTCGATGGGCTGGTGGAGCTGGCGACAATCTGTGCCCTGTGCAACGACTCAGCGCTGGACTACAATGAGGTGGGCCCCAGCTCCCTTTCGTGACCTCCCTAGTATCCAGGTGCCCAGGACAGACGCTTCTCTGAGTCTCAGAACTCCCAGGATTGGCAGTCCCTTACCCTTTGGAGTGCCACACCCCAGGGGCACTGCCACCCCTGCACAACCCCCCACTGCCATTCCTTCCTCAGACTGGCTTTAGAACCAGTGCCCTAAGTGCCTTAGGGCTCTTGGACTGTGGGGGACTGTAATGTAAGGGACTGTAGTGCCAGGGTGCCTAGAGGAAGAAATTAGGGGAGCAGGGCTAGGGAGGGTGTTTAAAGTAGAAGGCACAGCCCGAAAAAGGCCCATAGGTCAGGAGCAGCCTGATGTGATGCAGGCATTGAATGCCCTTGACTGCAGCTGGAGCAGTAGAATGGAACATGCAGGAAGACACTCCTACCTGAGGGAAGGACTTGACCACACCAAGTCAGGTCCCATAACGAGCTGAGGACAATAGTGAGCCACCAAAGGGTTTTGAGCAGGAGAGTGATAATGGTCAGGTCTGCATTTACGAAAGATCAGGCTTCTATGTGAAGGATGGAACAGATAGGGCAAGACTGGATTCAGGAAGTCCTGTGTGGTCCTCCAGGTCGGAGAGTTGCTGGCTGGGGCTTCAGGGAAAGGGGAGAAGGCATAGGTTGGAGAGAGAATTAGGAACGAAACTCCTGGGACTTGGTGACTGGTTAGGTGAACGAGTCGGAGGATAGCTCCTGGTTGGTGTCCGGGCTGGGAATGTCACTGGAATGGCAAATACAGGGGGAAGGGGAGGTGGCCTGAGGGTCAGTAAGGAACCAAGTCCAACAGGCAGCTTGGAGTTCAGGGGAAAGGTCGCTGCCAGGCTGGGCACTGGAAGTCAAGCACATGAAAGATGGGGGCAGCAGGGAGCGTAGGAGGCCTCAGGGAGAGAAGATGGGAGGGGAGAAGCAGGGACCGGACAGCAGGGTTTAGAAAGAGGAATCTGGGGAAGGAGGCTGGGAGCATGCAGAGCATGAGGTAGACGGCCGGGAGAACACATGTTCACTGATGTCAGGGAAGGGTCAGAAGGGAAGGGAAGCATCAGTGTCGGATGCTACTCAGACCTCATGTCAGCTGGGCTGGGAAGGGTCCAGAGGCCTGATGCAAAGGAGGTTTAAGGTAACTGGCCAAGGGAGCTCTAGGGGTCAGGGAGTGAGTGGGAGGTGAGGCTTGGGGGTCCACTGGAGGCTTTCCTGCTCTTCACGCCCTGTACTCTGGGCCCCACCAGGCTAAGGGCGTATATGAGAAGGTGGGAGAGGCCACGGAGACAGCCCTGACTTGCCTGGTGGAGAAAATGAACGTGTTTGACACCAACCTCCAGGCCCTGTCCCGAGTGGAACGAGCCAGTGCCTGCAATGCGGTGAGTAGAGTGAGAGCTCTGGCCACAGGCCTCATAGTGGGGGCTTCTGGGCATCTAGAGAAGGGAGAGAGGAAGGCAAAATCTTGGGAGGCTTCTGGGAGGAGGAGGGACTTCAGACGCTAGTAAGACTTCGCTAGGAAGAAAAGAGAGGAAAAGACTGAGTGTGGGCGAGGATTCAGAGTTGGGACATACACAGCATGGTCAGGAAGTGGCAACCTTTTGGCATTTCTCAGGCTGGAGAGGGAGATGGGGGCTTCCAATGCCAGGCTCAGAGGAGGATAGGCACCATCCCACAGGGAGCAGGAGGCTCTTCGTAGGATCGAGCAGCTGGAAAGAAAGCAGTGAGACTTGCTGGCTCTGCCTCTCACATCCTGACCCTCCTGGGCCCCGTAGGTCATCAAGCAGCTGATGCGGAAGGAGTTTACTTTGGAGTTCTCCCGGGACCGGAAGTCCATGTCAGTGTACTGCACGCCCACTCGCCCTGGCCTGGCAGCCCAGGGCAGCAAGATGTTTGTGAAGGTGGGGCCTGCCTAACTGGCCTAGGGCCGCTGCCCATGTGGAGTCCCTGGGAGATCCGATCTCCAGTGTTCTAAAGAGCCAGTGACTGCAGCTGTGGGAGACCAAGGGAGCTGTGAGGCCCACGGTCAAAGCAGCGGATCCAGAACGAGGGTGGTCAGCCTGCCGTGGGGCACTGGGAGCAGGATCTGGTCTTGGTGGAGATAAAGGCGGGGCTAGGCACCAAGGCCTGCCCCTCACCATGGTCGCAGCTCTGGGCTGAGAGGCACTGCCTCACCACATGACCTTGGGGTCACCTTTGCTCTTCCATGGGCCTCAGTCTCCCCATCCAAATGGCAGGATCAAGCTGGAAGGTCTCGGAAGCCTTTCACCTCTGATGAGGGGCATTGAGGTAGTTGGTGCCCATCTTTGGTGCTTCATGTTTTGGCAGCTGAGTCCTAGAGAGGGAAGTCTCCCATCCAGACTTCTGCCCATAGCACTGTTACTGTCACTGCTTTTCAACCTGACGTAGGAATCACAGCCCTAACTTCATGCTGAAGTGGAAGTTTTAACTTCTTTTGAAATGAAAAGGCTTCTGTATTGGGATCTCAGGCTACTTTGAAAACTTAGCCACTTTGAAAACTCTCCTCTCCTTTGGGGAGAGGGAGAAGGCATGACGAAGGGCCCAGAAGCTATTCCCAGGCCCGGGGTGAGACCCAAGGTGAGACCCCAAGGCTACTGAGGAGCCTGTCACCCCTGTCACATTTTCCCAGGGCCACACCCACCACCCCTCAGCGTGGCTGTGTCTCTGGTCCCCAGGCAGGGCTCAGCCTGCTTCCCGTTGCTGAACCCCCCTACAGAATTGGGATCCTGGTAGCACCAGGTTGGCAGGGAAACAGGGCATGTAGGAGGACTGCCAATCCTATTCCCACCCCCTGCCCCAGATGCTGTAGCAGACCTTCTCAGCTCTGGATTGGTGGGGGGAGGGGGCCTCCCCACGGGCAGCCACTACCCCCCATTTCTTTTGGGTTTCTCCCAGTGGGGCCCCCTTGGTTTCCAATCTGAGCTTCCAGAGAATGGATTCTGGTCCATGCCTTGCTGTATGTCCCCTTGGATGGCCTTTTCCCATTTCTGGGCCTCAACTTCCTCTGTTGGGCAAGAGGGAAAGGAGGGGTCCTAACTGACAGAGTTACCTCTCCCCTCCCCCGTGACGCAGGGGGCTCCTGAGAGTGTGATCGAGCGCTGCAGCTCAGTCCGAGTGGGAAGCCGCACAGTACCCCTGAACGCCACCTCCAGGGAGCAGATCCTCGCCAAGATCCGGGATTGGGGCTCCGGCTCAGACACGCTGCGTTGCCTGGCACTGGCCACTCGGGATGCACCCCCAAGGAAGGAGGACATGCAGCTGGATGACTGCAGCAAATTTGCGCAGTACGAGGTGCGTGCCAGGGCAGGGCCCAGGGCTGGGAGCCACGTGTCTCCCTGCCAGGGCCGGGCAGGTAGCAGCTTGAGCGTGGGCCCAGGCCCCACTTGCATCTGCGCCCTCCCTACAGATGGACCTGACTTTTGTGGGCTGCGTGGGCATGCTGGACCCTCCAAGGCCCGAGGTGGCTGCTTGCATCGCACGCTGCCACCAGGCCGGCATCCGTGTGGTCATGATCACAGGGGACAACAAAGGCACAGCTGTGGCCATCTGCCGCCGGCTTGGCATCTTCAAGGACACAGAGGATGTGGTGGGCAAGGCCTACACGGGTCGCGAATTCGATGACCTCAGCCCTGAGCAGCAACGCCAGGCCTGCCGCACAGCGTGCTGCTTTGCCCGTGTGGAACCTGCACACAAGTCCCGAATTGTAGAGAACCTACAGTCCTTCAATGAGATCACCGCCATGGTGAGGCCACAAGATGGGAGCCTAGTGGAGGTAGTGAGGAGTTGGGAGGGGGAGGAGGGTCACTGACCATAGAGCTTGGAAAGAGCAACCCGTACAACATCTGCCCCTGCTTCATTCTTATTTTTTTGGCATTTTATTACAAAAAGTCTCAAACACAAAAAGAAATTAAAATAGTTTTTTAGTAAACATCTATAATATCCGCGATCTAGATTCTACAAGTAACGTTCTGTTATATTTGCTTTGCACATACCTATCCATCTATCCATCCTCAATCCAGCTTTTCTTAAGTAAATTTCAAAGTAAATTGCAGGCATCAGTACACTTCACCCTCACATAATTTAGAATGCATACTCTATCTAGAGAGCAGCATTTCTTTGTGGTTCTATTTTTTTTCCTTTTTGAGGTAAAACTAACATGCAATGAAATGCACAAGTCTTAAGCATAGCATTCATTTGACATGTTTTGATAAATGCAGACACACCTTTGGGTGTCATCCAAACTCTTATCAAGATAAGGAATATTACCATGGAGACATGAAGTTCCCTCATGCACCTTCCCCATCAGGACCCTGTCCCACAACAGGTCATTTCTCCACCATAGATTGTCTGTCCTAGATTTTCACATGAATGGAATCATATAGTATGTATTCTTGTGTGTGGCTTCTTTGTTTTGAAATATATCCATGTGGCTTTGGGTATCAGTAGATGATTGCTTTTTTTTTTTTTTTTAAGCATTGAGTAGCATTCCACTGTGAGTCAGTTTACTTATCCATTCACCTTTCGATGGACATTTTGTTTGGGCCCAGTTTTTGTTTTGTCTCATTCTTGATTACTAACCTATTCATCAACACTCAGCTGACTCTTGAACCCAGTCTCACCCCTGACCTGGCCTCTGTTGACCTCCAGCCCCCAGTTCTTTACTTTAATGCTGACCTGTGATCCAGTCTTGACCTTGATACTGAGCTGGGCACCAATCTTGACTTGACCATAATTATAATCTGGTTCTTGACTTTATTTTTGACCTTCATATTGACTTGGTCCCTGACCTTGAACTTGACCATCTTAATCTTTTTTTTTTTTTTAATTTTTTAAAAATGTTTATTTATTTTTGAGAGACAGAGAGACAGAGCATGAGCGGGGGATGGGCAGAGAGAGAGGGAGACAAAGAATCCGAAGCAGGCTCCAGGCTCTGAGCTGTCAGCACAGAGCCCGACGTGGGGCTCGAACTCACAAACCAGGAGATCACGACCTGAGCCGAAGCCGGAGGCTTAACCAACTGAGCCACCCAGGCGCCCCTTGACCATCTTAATCTGATTTTTACTTTGGGTCAGCCCTAAATGGGCTGCAGTCTTGACCTGCACCCTCACCTGATCCTTGACATTGACCTTGACCTCCAACCCAATACTTTTTGTAGACCTCAACTTTATGTGGCCTCTAATCTTCACCTTGACTGCAACTCCAACCTTGTCTGTGACATCACTCCTGATGTGGGCCATAACCTTGATTTGGCCTTTGACTTTGACTTGACCTTTGCCTTAGTCTAGTTTTTAATTTTGAGTCTGAGTCCAGTGTGACCCTGACCTTCACCTTGGCTCCAGCCTTTACCTTAACTATAACACCCACCTGATCCTTTGCCTGGGTCACAACCTTGACCTCATCCCTGACTTAACCTTAACTTTGCCCTTAACCTCAGCTTTGTATTTTATACCACATCCAACCTGAATTTCATCTCTATCCTCATCAGTGACCCACTGTCATCCCCAAGTCCATCCTCACCATCTTCTCTGACCTTAGAATTGACCTTCTCTTCAAATTTGTCCTTGTCTGCAACGCTTGGCTTCCCCCTCAGCCTCATACCCCAGCCCAATCTCTGAGCTCATTCTCAACCTCACCATTTGTTTTGTTCAGCTGTCTGCTTCCTTGGGGACATCCCCTGAGCTTAGGGATAGGCTTAGTTGAGAGGAGTCAAGGAGGTGGAAGAGAAGTTTCTCAGGCATGGTCCTACCTACCTTGGCCCCTAGACTGGAGACGGGGTGAATGATGCCCCGGCTCTGAAGAAAGCAGAGATTGGCATTGCCATGGGCTCCGGCACAGCTGTGGCCAAGTCGGCAGCTGAGATGGTGCTGTCAGATGACAACTTTGCCTCAATTGTGGCTGCAGTGGAGGAGGGCCGGGCCATCTACAACAACATGAAGCAATTCATCCGCTACCTCATCTCCTCCAATGTCGGCGAGGTTGTCTGGTGAGGCCCTGCATTTCTTGTTCCCAGCCCTCTGGACCAGCTCTAGGTCACTAAGGGAAATGCCTGTTCCTCGGATGGGGCTGCAGGGATAGAGGAACACGTGCCCTGCCCTGGAGGCGGCCTTCTAGGACCTCATCTCAAGGAGGGCAGGGCCTTGTCATTCTTCCAGAGGCCTTGGTGCATCCCGGCCCCCAAGGAGATACCTAAAAAGTCCCTGTCATCCCTCTAGCCATAATCCCCACACTCACAGTTGCCAAGATGGGAGAACTAGCGCTGCTCTGGGGCAGTAACGTGTTCACGTGTGTGTGTGAGTGTGTGCACACAGGTGTGTGCAAACATGGCGTGTGTACCCGAATGAAAGGTGTGGGCAGCCATGTGCATGTGTGCTCTTGTGCATCTTGAGGCATAAGCAGAAGCACGGAGGATTTGTGCCAGCATCTAATTTGTACACATTTAGGTTCACGTGTAAGAGATGCCTGTGGGGGATGGTGAGCACATGTTTGCTTGGACACATGTGACTTCTGTCACCTCTGCTTGTCCGGGCAAGCATGTAGGTGTTTGCTTGTGTTTGTGCGATTGTATGGCCTGTGCTGTTTTTACTTCTGTCTGCGAACAAATTGTATGTGCTCAGGCATGCATTGTCCACATGTGTACATGCCCTAGAGAGGAGCTCTGGCCTAAACAAGAGAGGCCTAAAGAGCAGAATCATCCAGCCTCCAGAGCTGAGATTAGGAGGCACGAGTGGTCCAGTGTGAAGCAGAGCCATGTATATGCAAGTCTCACTTGTGTGCACACATAAGAACTAGAAAAGTGAGGTGGGGCTCCTGTGAAGACAGTAGGTGAGCTTCCCAGTCTAGAGTGTGAGTAGGAGCTGGGCTCTTCAGTTGCTGGGCCCTAGAGCCTCTGACCCTGGTTCCAGCATCTTCCTCACGGCAATTCTGGGCCTGCCGGAAGCCCTGATCCCTGTGCAGCTGCTCTGGGTGAACCTGGTGACGGATGGCTTACCTGCCACAGCCCTGGGTTTCAACCCACCAGACCTGGACATCATGGAGAAGCTGCCCCGGAACCCTCGTGAGGCCCTCATCAGTGGCTGGCTCTTTTTTCGATATCTGGCTATTGGAGGTGAGTGGGGCCCCAGCCCTCAGTGGGGTTTCAGGAGCTTCCTGAGAGGCTTCTATCAGGGATCCTTGCAAACTGCAGACAGTATGACTCAGCCTGGCATAGGCCAAAGGAAGCTGTGTGGGCTCATCTAATGGAAAATACTAGAGCATTCCTCAGGCATGGCTGGATCCAGGCCTCAGTATCACTGGCCTATTTTGGCTCTGCCTCAGCTCCATTCTCGGACAGGTGCTCCTTGAGATGGAAAGATGGCTGCTGCAGCTGTAGCCCTCATGTTTACTCTCTTACAACCCCCAATTCAGCAGAAGAGAGAGTATCCGTCAGTAATATAATCAAAGTCTCAGGTCTGTTCTTGGCCCACATTGGGCCACCTGCTTATCTCCTAGCCAGTCACCATGGCCAGGGGTGTGGCAGATGTTGATTGCCAATCAGGGCCCACCACTGTCACTAAGGGTAGGTGCTATAAACCACATGGCTCAGAGAGGGAGAGGGCGGTTTCCTGACAGAAACTCAGGGCATTTTTAGGAAGGGGAAATGGATGCCAGAAAACCACAGCTATCCACTATAGCCAGCTTCCTCCTGCCCTCCTTGCAGTGTACGTAGGCCTGGCCACGGTGGCTGCCGCCACCTGGTGGTTCCTATATGATGCCGAGGGACCTCACGTCACCTTCTACCAGCTGGTAAGCAAGGATGGCCAGGGACTCTGTTGGGGTTATTTCTGAGGTAGAACTCACTGCCCAAGTTGTTGGAGCTCCAGGGGAAAGGGATCTGGAACTCCACGGTTGGCCAATGGCTGTCCCTCCCTACCCCCATACACATACATAGACATCCACCATCTAAGGAGCCAAGCTCAGAAGCCACTGGAAACTTAGAGATAGCAGCCCGGCCCCAGAGCCAGAGAAGCGGTTACTGCTTCTCCCAGTCATTTGGTTAGGGGGCTGCCAAGGGGCATAAATGCCCAGAAGTATCTTGCCTTTATCAGGGAACCCCCAAAACATTGAGGGTTCAGAGATATGTAGAACTTCAGGTGGAGGGTCAATAAGGAGTTAAGACGGGCACCTGGGTGGCTCAGTTGGTTAAGTGTCCGACTTTGGCTCAGGTCATGATCTCACGGTTCGTGAGTTCAGGCCCTGCGTTGGGCTCTGTGCTGACACCTCAGAGATTGGAGCCTGCTTTGGATTCTGTGTCTCCCCCTTCACCGCCCCTCCCCCCCCTTCAGAAATAAATATACATTAACTTTTTCTTTTTAAATAAGGAGATTAAGAATGGAGGGAAGAATCTGCCAGGCTCTCCCTCCCCACCCCACCCCTATAACAACATGCTTCTCAAGAAAGGGGTCCACTGACCTCTTGAAGTCACCTAGCTGGTACATGCCCACCACAGGGCTGGCTTAGCTCAGCACAGCTCTGAACTGAGCAAGCAAGGAGACCCCTCAGCTCTGTCTGTCAATCTGACCCTCTGTCTGGGCATCTCCTTTGCTTGAAAGAACCTTTGCAGTGAATCTGGCAATGTCAGCTTTGGAATTCTCATGTAAAGCTGAGAGCTGCAGGGATTTGGGATCTTTTTCCTCTGAGAGTGTCTGTCTTCATTACCTTCTTGTAGATAGAAGAGCTCAAAAGAGGGACCTGACTCATTGCCCCATCCTCCCTGGGGAGGCTCTGTGATGATTTCAGGCATTCTCGCAGTGTTCATATCTAGGTGCAGTCAGCTCAGGGACGCTTTTCTTGTACCCACCAGCCCTGAAGCTCATGGGCTCTCCTTTCTTGCAGCAGTGCAGAGCATAGGCCCATGCCCTCATCCCAAAGGCTCGTGCCCCCAAGCCCTTGGCAGAAGGCTCGGGCCAGCCTCAGGCACCTCTGCTCATTTAGCTCCTGTGGGAGCAGCAAGATGCAGAGCAAGGGCGTGCTCACCATCCCGCTGCTGCCTTCTTCCAGCATTGTCTCAATTAACCTCCTTTATCTATACATCTCAAATCTCCCAGGATCCCCCCGCCGCTGTGCTCTCAATGTTTCTTCTGAGCCCCAGTCCCAAAATTCCAGCTGGATACCTCCTCTGAGGTGTCCCACAGGCCCATTGTATTCACTAAGTCCAAGATCAGATCTATCACCTTTCCCCAGATAATCCCTTTCCTTCATCCCCACCTCAGTTCTACTGCCTCCCTGGTCACCCATGCCAGCCAGACAGCTGGGGGTCGTGGTAGACACATACCCCACGCCCACTACGAATTAGTCGCCAGTCCCCTTGGTGCCAACTTCCCAACTGTCCTCAGGTCATTCCATTTCTCATTTATCCATCTGGTTAAGAAATGGCTATTAAGCACCAACTGTATGCCAGGCACAAATTAGTAGTGACCAAGCAGGCAAAGTCTCTGGAAAGAGCTGGGAAGAGCATGGCAGTGGGCGTTCACATTTTAAGGTGAGAAGTGCTGCAGCAGAGAATGCAGGTGTCTCTGAGACTTGGAGGTGGTCAAAGGTTAGACCTAAGGTAGAACTTTCAGCTTCAGATGCTGGTTTCAGCAGAAGTGACTAGAGCCTTCTCCCCCTCCCCCACCTGCTTGGTTCCTGAAGAAAGCTGCCAAAAACGCAGCAGTGACTAAGAGCACAGAGTATGGAGCCTGGATCCAGGCTGCCCGGGGTTCAAACCCTAGTTCCACCACACACCAGCTGTGTAACTCTGGACAGGCTACTTAACCTCTCTGTGTTAGTTTCCTTATCTACAAAATGGATAATAATAACAGATCTGCCTCAGCCTCATAAGGCTATCAGGAGGATTAACTGAGTCAATGCTTGTAAAGTGCTTAGACCAACATCTGGCACATAGTAAGAGCTATGTACGGATGAATTAAGTTAATGAAACACAGAGGAGGCCTTGCAGCATAAGGTAAATAGGAAATAGCCAGAGAGGCAAAGGGAAGGAATAGGCAGAACACTGGCTTCACCCAAAGAAACAGGCCCCCACCACCACAAGGCTCATGATGAAACTAGGAGACTGAGGTTTCAGCCCGATGTACCTTCTAATCAATTCAGGAGGCCACTCTATGACCCATGACCTGGGGCATAATGTACGCATGTGGCAGAGGCACACAGGTAAAACCCAGAAGGTTTAAACTGGACAGTGTATTTATCTATTGAAACTCTTAGTGTGATCCTTTTTGTATTTTTTCCCTCTGCACATACATAAGGATCTAGGCGTGCACATGCCTGAGTGGGAGGTGTGTATACGGCATTTGTATGTACATGTGTACACAGGCCATTGAGATCTGGAAAGGTGGGGGAGTGGGGGGGTGCTGACCACAGTGGCACAACAGGCAGGGGCATTTGGTCTTCTTGCTCTATGATCAGTGCCAAATAAAAACATGCATTTGTCCCAAATACTGTAGCTCGATTTGGGGAGAAAATCCCACTGCTGACTTAAATGAGATAAGAACCTCCATCTCTTTGTTAAAATAAGAAATCTGACCAAGCCTTAGCCTTTTGTAATTTTTTATCCTGCATGAGGGAGAAAAGGAAAGTGCTAGCGGCCCCTTCTGGCTGAAAGTCACCTTACCCATATTTATGCAGTGTGGGAAAACAGGGATGTATTTACTGGACAGGAGCTCAGACAGCCGGTCATTTTACAGGCTTCTCTTTGAGGGTTATTTTTACAGCATGTGATTCCAGTTTCTAAACCTTTAGCTTAAAAGATCTCTGTGTTCAGAGGAGAGTCCAGAGAACAAATTTATATTATTAGAGAACAGAGCTGTTTAACAGTTATGAACATTCACACTCATCCCAGCAATGCAAAAGAGAACAAGCCAGAAGTTCTCATACATGGCCTCAGCTCAGCATCTTATCACAGAAGAATCTGTGAGCAAAGTTTATGAACAGGAAGAAAACTCTCCCCCGGGACTGCAGGGGGAAGAGCCACTTCCCTTATCAAGCCCCGAGAGCTTCTTCTTCATTATGAAGAAGCTGTGTAGTAAGCCTGCACCTAGCAATTCATTAATCCGTGTTGTAAGCAAAAGGCAAGTGTGGTAGAGCTCAATTTCAGTGGCAGAATTGGAGGGAAGTATGAGTGGAGTCTTATTTAATGGTGATTAGGAGTACATGCAGCCTTTGTCTACCCACCAAAGGTGAATTCTATTCAAACAATTTGGCTGATTGGTTTTCATATGCATTTATTTATTCTGTGGTCTCAGGTAATCACAACCCTCAGTCCTGCATCCCCAGTATTCAGGGCTCCCCAAGCACCTTCAGGGTAATGCCTGCATCCTCCCTCTGGTCCCAGGGCCGTCTGCTGTCCTCCCCATCCTAATGCTAGCTTCTCCTTTCTCTGGAACAGTGTAGTACCTCTGACCCCATCCTGGGTAGGCACCCCTCCTTGGGCCCACCCCATGGCAGCACTCTGCCCACTGGTTGTATTATGTCCTCAGATATAGGCTGAGGATGGAGTGAGGCTTCCCTCTTCCCCCACACTGGCCCCTCCCTGACCACTGTTCTCCCCAACCCCACCCAACCCCACCTTGGTGCCCTCAGAGGAACTTCCTGAAGTGCTCCGAGGACAACCCACTCTTTGCTGACATTGACTGCGAGGTCTTCGAGTCACGCTTCCCCACAACCATGGCCTTGTCTGTGCTGGTGACCATTGAAATGTGCAATGCCCTCAACAGGTGGGCTGGGCTGAGGGGCCCGGAGCGGGTTGAGGGATGGGGGGGTGAGGCCTAAGTGTGGGGGCTGAGGATCAGAGGGGTCCAGAAGAGGGTTTTGAGGATGAGTGGGGCCAGAATTGAGATCTAGGGAACAATGAGGGCCAAGACTGGGGTCTAAAGAAATGGAGGGGCCAGGATTGGGTCTGAGGGACAGAGAAAGGAGGTTCAAGCTCTAAGGACAGGCTGCTGGGGGGCTGAGCAGACAACTGTGACACATCCCTCCCAGCTGCACTGGCCTCCCAGAAGCACTCCAGCCTACAGGCCCAATTAGGGAAATTCTGAGGCTCAGGCCACTCCCTGCACCTCCACATGGGTGGATGGGTGCCCACCGCAGGGCCTGCTCCCATCCGGGCCCAAGATGAGTATCCTGTACCATTGGCAGCGTCTCGGAGAACCAGTCGCTGCTGCGGATGCCACCCTGGCTGAACCCTTGGCTGCTGGCAGCTGTGGCCATGTCCATGGCCCTGCACTTCCTCATCCTGCTGGTGCCACCCCTGCCCGTGAGTTTCTGCCCGACTCCAAACCCCTTCTGCAACAGGGTCCAAACCTTCCTATAACATTTCTGGCCCTGGGTTGGTCACTGGGCCTCTGTGGACCCTTTTGCTATGGAAAGCCTGGAGGACTGGGAGTGGGGAGATCTGAAGGTGCTTGGTGCACACAGCCTGTGCTTCAGGAGCCCTCAGACTTGGGGAACAGAAGAGGTGGAGACCAGACTTCTTGTTCTGGGAAATTTCCCAAGGCTAGGGCAGGAGGAAACACTATGCTCTTCCCCAGTACAGAATGCCTCCCACTTCTCAACAGGACCAACAGGATTTTGTCCTTGGCTAAGGGCAGGGGAGGGCACTTCTGGCAGGGGAAACAGAGTGGACAAAGATCTGGAGGTGGGACCTCAAGGAGCATCTTGGAGTTGCTCATGTAGGGTCCATTGCAGCCCAGGTGTATGAAGCAGGTGGATTGCGGGGACATGAGAAGTCCTTCCCTTAACCAAACCTCCCACTCCCCAGCTTATTTTCCAGGTGACCCCACTGAGTGGGCGCCAGTGGGTAGTGGTGCTCCAGATATCTCTGCCTGTCATCCTGCTTGATGAGGCCCTCAAGTACCTGTCCCGGAACCATGTGGATGGTGAGTAGGAAGCCCCAGACCCTCCCCACCCTGCTTGCCTCTAGTCTGTTTCCCTGCCCGCTTCCCTGCCTGCCTCTGCTCCCAGGTGGCAACGGGCTGGTGCCAGCTTCAACCTCCCTGTCTATACAGAGAAAGAAGTATTCTTGGATCACCAAGTAGAGGACAAGAAGGGGCTCTGCTCTGGTGGCTATGACTCATGATACCTGCAGGGTCTTGTGCTACAAGGGCACAGCCAGCAGGATCACTAGTCAGGGCCATGCTGCCTCCCTCTCCTCACTTGCCATCCACCCTGCATGGCCAGGCCCAGTGTGCCCTTCTCTGGGCCTTGGCCTCTGACTTCTCTGAACCCAGCCTGTCTTAATGCAGATATTCTCAGGGCAGTCTCCCAGGCATGGAGTGGGCAGCCACTGACCACCTCCAGGATCCCAGACCACACTGGATTGGCCTCTTTGGTGTTACCTTGTAGGAGGGTGGAAGAGGGCGTTCTCTGTTTCTAAGCTCACAGCTCTGGGTCTGCCTTGATCCAGTAATAGAGGAAGAATGGCAGGGTCAGCATTGGAGGCAGTGTTTAGAGGAGGAGGCTGGGGCATGGCATCCATCTGCCAGCTTCTGCTGGTGGAGGAGCCTGAGAGAGTAGGTGATTCTAACCTCCCAAGGACAAGGGAGGCACCATCTTCTCACTGCCAGAGCTGCCTAGAAATGGAAGAAGGCAGGGATGAGAAACTCCCTGTTCCTGGGAGTTTGAGCCAAGGCAGTAGCCCCGTGGCCAGATTGCTAGGGAGGGTCTGGATTAGTCCCAGCTATAGCCCAAGGCCTGCACTGGAGCAGCTGGGTCCTTGAGGGTCATCTCAGGCAGGAATGTGTCACGGCCCCAGGGGAGGGAGCCTGGAGTTGGGGGGAGGGCTATAAATAGATCACGTGCTTGTCATTCCATAGGGGCCAAGGCGATCAATCGGCTTCTGTCTCACACTGGCCAACCCTCCTAGACGCTGTAAACATTTTATCTTATTAAAGAGGCTAAAACAAGTTGGCCTTCTTTCTCTGGAGAAGCTGGCCCACCACAGGTCTGTCCATAGTGTGACCAGACCATTTAGAGGTGGAAGTAGGTGCTCAGCCAAAGCAAGGCCTTGTTGGGACCCACGGGTGAGGTAGCGGGAGCCAGACAAAGCATTTTGCCCCCAGTACGGTTCTTTCTGACCCACCCACCGTGGACACTCCTAGGGAGCTGAAGAAGGAGAAGTAGGACTGTCACCTAAAACTCCACCCTTGGGGGCCCAGGGCTTCTCCATTTCTGGCTGAAGCACAGAGGTGACCTACCAGGAATTCTGCTGGCCGGCCTTGATCACGCTATCTCACCTGGGAAGTCAGGCCTCATTGGCAGCTCAGGCAGTTTCTCTGTCTTCCCTGAGAGCCTTCCCTAGCAGCCATATCTGCTAAGGAGTTCAGCACATTTTCTTGAGAAAACTTAGAAGTGAGAAAATTTCTCGGCCAATGGGGAAAAGCCTATGTTCGGCACTGGCTGGCACATGGTGGAAGCTTCCTGGCCTGAGAGGAGGGAAGGCACCTAACAGGACAGGGCAGGTTGGAAGGGCTAGGCAAGAAGCAATCCCTGCTGGCTAAGGGTTGCAGGTGATTTCCAGAAGAGACAAGATCTAAGCAGAGGTTCAAACGGGGAGGATGGAACTTGGGGGTGAAAGGGCTGGGCTAGCATGGCTTGGCGTCTCTAGTGGGGCTGGGACTCAGAGTGCAGGGTAGAGAAGTGAGGCTACAGTGTGGAAAGGGCCTCGAATGCCAAGGTAAGGACCCTGGGCATTATCCTCATGGCAGTGTGAGCCACAGAAGGGTAGAAGCATGGAAGGGACTGGGGTAACCATGGAGGACAGATGGGAGGGTCAAAGCAGGGAGGCTGATGAGCTGTGTTGAGCTGGTCTAGGGGGAGACACTGAGTCCCAGCCCAGGGAGAACTGGTCCTGGGCAACACCTCCACCTCCACCTCCACCATTAACCTGAGATGTTGACTACGGTTCTGGTGAGGCTTGGCTTGAAAGGGCGGTACCCTGCTGTAGGGAGTGGCTATGGGGCCCACAGGAAAGACTCAGGCTGGGCACCTGCAGCCACATCTGAGAGGTGGCCTGGTGTGTGCCTGCCACAAGCCCAGACAGCTCTGCCCTGTGTGGCTGCAGAGTCCCTTGGGCCTTCTAAAGCCGGATGGGGCGGGGGTGAGAGAGGGGACCCTGTTACATTCCCAGCCAGCCTGGTGGCCTTTTAGGGAAGTTTTACTGAGGCCTGATACTTATAAGCTTCCCTATGATTTATGAGGGATGTGTCCTGGGGAGAATTGCGGATGCCGGGTCATCCGCAGGGGGTAGGCGAGGGGGGGTGGTCCTCTTGCCCCATCTCTTGGCCATACCTAGGTGTGACTGAGCAGCTGTCAGGCAGAAGCCAAAGGGCCAGACCGAGGGGAAGGGAGGCCTAGAGGAGCTGATCTGGGAGAGTCCAGAATGCGAGGGGGGCTTGCACTTTATTCTGAAGGCAACGGAGAGCCATCAAAGGGGATGACAGGCTGGATTTGTAACGTGATGCCAGGGGCAGGAGGGTGATGGTGAGGTAAGATGGGGGCTAAGAGCAGGGCTGAGAGGACTTGAGGCACGGGGCAGCAGGAGGAAGAGAACTCGAGAGACATCGGTGGTAAACTCAGCAAGCCTGAGTCTGTGGGATGAACAAAGAGTTCATGCCACCAGTTTCTGGATGTCGTCATGCTAGGTAGTGGTTCCCCAAACTGAAAACTGAGAGGAAAATACGCCCTGGAGTGGGCTGGAGGTGTTGATAGAACATGTGGAGTGAAGGAGGCCCAGGGGGCATCAGGGAAATGTGCCCGGGCAGCAGCTGGATACGTGGAGCGGCATCAGAAGACTCAGTGGAACTGGGTCCCCTGACTGATACCGCGGGAGAATGCAGCTGTCCCGAGAGAAATGGAGGGTGGGAGGGGCCAGACAGAACCAGTCTGGCTGTGTACCGTCACACATACATCTCAGCATACTCTCGGGTCTTTCTTCCAGAAGAAAAGGACAAGAAGTGAGTGCTGGGAACAGAGTGGAGTCTCCAGTGCGTACCTCAGCCTGATGATGCCCAAGCGTTCACTCCTACTCCCCACACTGCCATCACGCTCACCGCTTGCTCACTGGGCCCTGCCGAGGGTCTCTGTCCTCGCTTCCATATGCATGGGGGCTGTGCAACTCATGCCTCTGGGACTCTCCTGGGAAGTTCACCCCTGACGTTCCGGCTCCAGAGCAGCAGCCTAGGAGGGGCCTGCCCAGAAGCCAGAGCTGGAAGCAGATCCAGACATGCAGAGGCCTCTACCCCCAGATCTATGAGCACATTCTGGAGCAGGCACCCCCTTGCTTGGAGGCTGGGCATTTTACTTGGTCACTGGTGCTTCTGTACTGATGGAGGACTCCTGGAGTTCCTGCTAGCTCTGACCTCTCACTTAGTGCCTGGTCTGGGGCCTGGTCAGCGGGATGGGGGGCGGTGAAGGGGAGGACATCTGGGCCCAGCTGTGCACAGTGAGGGCAGACAACCCCCCTCCACTCTGCTCTTTTCCCACAAAGTTGGCACGTGAGGGTTTGAGCCTCTTACTGTTTATATGTGCAGGGGGTTGAAGGGTCAGTGGGAGGGAGATGGTAGTAGTGGGGCGGGGGGGGGGGGGGGTGCGCGGGGGTGCTGGGTGAGGATCCCCTTCCCAGGAGACAGCTGGCTTGGCTGCCTCAGTTCTGGACACTCCCAGACTGAGATTTCCCTGTCCTAAGCAAATGAGACATGCCAAGTGTCGTTGCTGTCCAGTCTGCCAAGCAGAGGCTGGATTTGCCCTCCATGTCCCTGGTGCCTAAGACCCCAGACATCCTTGGGTACCTGATCACTGTGCCCTCTCAGCTCAACCCTGTGTGCACCATCCCACAGTCTGCATGGCTGGGTGATTCTGAGTCTTCTAGACTCTTGGCCTCACTCTTCACCTCCAACCCCACATATCCGTGAGCTGAAAGGATGTCACTCAGAATGGCTAGTTACCCAACAGCACTTACTCTCCCTCCCTCATTGCTGAAAGAATGTGTGTCCATCGTGGATCATGTTGGATGATGGGAAAAGAGCGTTTGATGGACATAAATGTTCTTTTAATTCGGCTCTTGCCCCTCTGGCAAAAATTAGGCATGGAAGAAAACAGTGGGTCAATGTACATCCTCACCCCTCCTGGAGAGTATACCAAGTGATTCTTTTATGTGTAAATCAAGACTCACATCCCTGTCCTGGTCCCCAGAATCAAAAAGCGCCCTTAGCCTGCCTTGCAGACAAATGGGCTCCAGGCTCTGTGGCCTCTTACCACACCTTTCTTCCCTCCCCTCTCTCAGTCAGGCGGGGCTCCCCTGGGCACTAGCCCACAGAGATTCTCTGCTTCTGTCCTGCTGAAGGGAAGGGAGATCTTGAGGTGGGGGACGGTGGGAGGGCCCTGAACCCACCTGTTGACGTGAAGCTGGTAGAGAAATAAAGGTTGAGTGCCGGGGGCAATGGAGGATCATCACCATCTGTTTTCCTAATGAGTGGCTCCACCATCTGCCCATGGGTCTACCTGAGCTGTCACCAGCTATACCCACCTCACCTCTGGGAACACGAGTCAAGGTCTGGGGTTCCCACATTGCCAGCCAGGGATTGCCCTCTTCCTCTGAGATAAGGCACTGACTTCCCCAGCCACTCCCAAATGGCAGAGACACAACTCTGCTCCTCACAGGGACAGCACTTGATAGTTGGTGCATGTGTTCAAACCCCCTGCACATGTTAAGACTCACATGTCATCAGTGAGGAAACAGGCTGGGAGGGGTTTATGACTTGGTCTGGGGCAGGGCTAGGCCTGGAACCTAAATATCAGGGGCCTCCAGCCCTGACTATTCTGTGGGTCCTGAATCTCTCCCTGAGGTTTCTCGCTCTGCTTCCTTGCCCTCCTTGAACCCCAAGGATGCCTTCAATTTCTGACCCTTCCAAGCCCAGCTCAAAGGCACCTCTCCATGGCTTCCTTCAGCTCACATTGTCCAAGAGCCTTTGAGAGGCTGCTTGATATTAACTCCTGACTCACCCAAGTGACCCTGCCCTCTGGGAGCAGGGGCTCTGCAAAAGGAATTAGCTGTGCGTCCCCATCTCCCTGATTTCCTTCCTCTGTAGGGAAGATTCATTCATGAAGTTTCTGTATCTAATCCTTTGCCCAGCTGCCTTGGGAAGGGAAATCAGGCCCTGCCCACAGAGCCAGAGACAGGACTGACTTTGGAATTTGCGAGCTGAGTACAAAATGAAAATGCGGAGCCCTTTGTTTAAAAAGTAAGAGTTTCATAACAGTGACAGCAGAGCATTAAAACCAAGACCAGGGCCTTTCTGAGCATGGGGTCCAGTGCACCTGCCTAGAGCACACATCCATGAAGCCAGCCATGACTGGAAGAGACAGAACTCGCCCTTAGGAGCTCCTAGACTTTATGTGGGGGGAAGGGCAAGATTTGGCACACGGCTCACAGCTGGAGCCAAGGATGGGCAGGATGCTTCCTTCTGCGTGGTCCATCACTAGGACTTCTCAGATCCCCAAACCTCTGCATACTCTGCATCTCCCTGGGTGCCCAGCCAGCTCCTTGAGATGGGCCAAGCCAGGGGTTAGGGCTCCATTTTACGGATAAAAGATCCCCAAGACTCTGAGATCCTGACTATGTAGCTGATTTCCTCATGATGTATAGGCAGAGTGTGGAGCTAAGATGGGCTTGGGGGGCTTGCTTAGGAGACAGGGCAGCTCCAGGACTTCCATCAGCTGCTGGAGGTCATGGGCAGGCTGGCTTCACCTCTGCCCCCACCCAAGCCTGCACAAACCCAGCCTTGCCAGCCCACAGCATGGAGCCTGGCAGGTCAGGATGGAGCAGCCAAGGCAAACAGAGGTTTCCTACCTCACAGCCACTCACCCAAGAGGGAGTTCTGGGGCAAGCCCCGGCTCACTTTGCACTGGCTCAGGGATGGCAGCTGCCAAAATGTCCGTGGCCTTTTCCTGCCCCCTCCATTGGCCCATGTTGTGCTTCCCATGCCTCCCATGCTACACCCCTCACAGGGGTAGGAGAGACCTCGTTGGGGCCGTACCGGAAGAAATGGAGGTACAAAATCAGAAAATGACCTAACGTCCACACAAAGAACTGAACTCAACTGTCTGTGGCAGCTTTACTCATCACAGCCCCAAACCGAACACAACCCAAATGACCATCAACGGGGGAAGGACAACAAGCTGTGGTATGTCCATACGACAGAATACTTCTCAGTGAAAAAAAGGAGCAAGCTATTGATATATGCCACAGCATGGATGAAGCTTAAAACCCTTGTGCTGAGTGAAAGAAGCTCATACTGTGCAATTCCACCTCCATGAAATTCTAGAAAAAGCAAAACAAATCTAGTGACAAAACAGATCAGTAATTGGCTGGGGGTTGGGGAGAGATTGACAGCAAAAGAACAGGAGGGAACATTCTAAGGTGACAGATGACAGGGGTGGGGGTGGGGGTTACATGCATTTGTCAAAACTCATCAAACTCTGTGCCTAAAATGGGTACATTTTATTGTATGTCAGTTACTCCTCAATACAGTTGGATTTAGAAGAAAAGATAGAGGTAGGAGCCCGAGGAGGTGGGTGGGCACGTGGCTGCCATGTGGGTGTAAAAGTTTCAGCAACATCAGGAGGCAAGGAGACAAGCCTCCCGAGGAGCGCTCAGTGTTTAGGGGGCAGGGACCTAGGTCGGCCCAAGGAGTCCCCATATTCCAGGGGCAGGAAGTGGATGGGGACCAAGAGGAAATGACTCAAAAGGATGGAGGAGAACCAGGGGGTTGTGATGCCTCAGATGCTGGGGAGAAGGGGCTCCGGCCAGGTCATGGCCCACAGCTGGGGAGGTTAGAAGAGGCCAGAGAAGCAGTGCAAGGTCTGGGAGAGGCCAACCATGAGGACCCCTGCTGTGGCCTCCCCATAAATGCCTGGCAGTGTCCCCTACAACCTCCGCTTGACAGTGTCTGTACACTGGCCCAGGGCCCTGTTCTGGCCATCATCTAAGGAGTCGAGTGGCGTTGAGCGAGCCCTGGGACACCGACGGGCCCGGTGTGGGGGACTGGCCTGAACTCTTCAAGCAGAGGTGTTATCCCTGCAACTCTGGGACCCTGAATGGCTAAGGAGACCATTGGAATCTGTGCTGACCCCCTTGAGGGCCTGGGCTGGCCTCCAGGACGGACACAGGCCCCCTCTACACTCCATAGAGCGGCTAAATTTAGCCAGGCAGAGGAGGCTGTCTTGGGGCTGAGGGCTTGGCAGCACTGCTTTGTCTCCCTACAAGGTCTGGCCCAATACCAGAGCCAGCCACTTGGCCTTTGGGCTTATAAGGTCTGGCAGCTCTCAAATACTGGAGTCTCGGGGTGGGCTCTGGGCCAAGCTCTCAGACTTTGGGGAGCCTCCTCTCCAGCCACTGGCCAGCATGGGAGCTACTTAGCCAAGGCACTCAATTCTAGAGCCTCAGTTTCCTTATCTGTAAAATGGGGGTTTCGGTGCTTACATCACAGGGCTGTTTTAAATAAAATCTGTGGAGTGTGAAAGCACCACGTCCCCTGTAAACTCTGACCCCTGCCCTGCCCACCCCTGCTCCCCACAATGCCTAGAACAATCACAGATGTCTGTCCCTGGGGATGCTGGAGTGGGGGCAGGGGCAGGAAAACATAATCCTGGATGGAAAGATGCATTTTAGAACCAGTGAAAGATGCATTGATCCTATCAGCTGCCTCTCTTACTCTGGCAAAGTTACTAGGAAAAAAGAGATCTGGGAAGAGAAATGCAATTGCTTTTACTTCTTTTTCTTTGGGGCGTGCTCTAGATATGAAAACCTCAAGTGAAATAATTCTCCATGACAGTCTGTTTTCTGAATGTCAGGGTCAGAACTGAGGCTCTAACAGGAGCAGATGTGTGTGCTCCAAACAAGGGTGTCTGAGTAGCTAAGGAGACCCATTGGAGCCTTGTACCGAAACCCCTTGAGGGCCTGAGCTGGCCTCCAGGATGAGCAGAGGCCCCCTCTGCACCCCACCGGCCACTAAATTTAGCCAGGCAAAGGAAGCCATCTGTCCATTGGTCCATCTGTCTGTCAGCAAGGCTGGCTCCTTGGAACGGGGGAGAGGGGAGAAGAAGGAGGAGGAGGTGGAGGAGGTCACGGTGATGGTATACAAAGGGCAGATACAGATTGGAGGATGACTGCCTGAATTCCCTTGCCCCCTCCTCCTCCCCTCACCTAAGTGCCGGCTGCCCTCCTTAATATCCAGGAATCATGGGAGGAGAGGGACACAAAGATGGCTCGGGTAATGCCAGCATCCACCCCGGCTCTTCATCACAAGCAATTCATGTCCTGGGACCTGCTATTCCAAGAGCCACGGGATTAGCTGGAAAGAGAATAGGCCCTTTTATGTGGGATCAAGACCAGGCCGAGGGGATGTGATCCCCTTAGGTCTGGCTCCCAGCATCTCTGGATTTTTTGCTTAGAAAATCCCAGGACATGGTTCTGGCCTGCCCCGCTTGACGGTGGCATTGGACACACAGTTGAGTCTGAGATTGGCGAGACTGATCTGTCTGAAAGGGGGATTGGCCCAGGGTGCTGCAAGAGGCCACGGACCTGCCCTCGGTTGGGGCCTTTGCCATCCAGAGAGCAGCTCTGCTCAGGCACACCTGGGATTTCCAGCCCTTGGGTATGGTTCCCTGACTAGAGCAATTTCCCAGCTAATTTCCCAGCCATGGAGAAGACTCTTATCAGCCCTCAGGGTGAGGCAGTTTGGACTGCAGGGGAGCGCCCCACACCCCTGGGACACCCAGCCTCCAACTCCCACCTCTAGAGGAAGTCCCAAGGACACCTGGCCTGGTTTGAGGGGCAGCCAGCAAGGCCTTCCTGCTTCAAGCTGAAGCCTCCAGTACTACCCAGGGTGAGCTTGGGCAATTCATTTCTCTTCTCTGAGCTCATTTCTTCATCTGCAAAACAAGGCATGGGGTCGGAGGAGGCCTCTGGCTCCAAAAGCGAACATGAGGCCTCTGCCCCATCCCAGTCCCCGGGGCCTTGCATTCCTGCCCTGAGCTGGGGTTGAAGACAGGGGTACAGAGGGGCTGTACCCCAAGATCAATAGTGGCCTCTGGTTTTTGTTTTTGTTTTTGTTTTTGTTTTTTTGTCCTCAGCATTATTGGGACTCACCTGGCTAGGGCCTCTACCTATGAAAGAAATCCATTATCATCCCCATTTCACAGATAAGGACACAAGCTCAGACAGGTGAGGTAAATTAACCAAGCCCTCACAGGTAGCTAGTGGCAAAGCCAAGGATATTAACCAAGGCCGTCTGCTGTTAGGCTTACCCGGATGCATCTGAGGGAGCCCAATGGCAATGTGTAACTGATGTGGCCCTTGACTCTTCTAGGCACTTGCCTCCCTCCGCTTGTTTCAGGGAGGTGGAGGCCTGGCTAGGACAGGACAGGGCAGGTGATGGGAGAGGAGAGGTAATCTATAGAGATGCCAGCCCAATGCTAAGGTTGATTGGGCACAGGCCAGGCTTGGACTCGGACAGGTGGATGGAAGGTGGTCTACAAGGACAGAGGTGGGGGTCCTGTCACAGGCTCTGGAAGTATCAGGTAGCTGGACCAGAAATGTCCTACGTCCTCTTCTGCTCTCCTGACAGCAAATCTCCCAGGGACTGAGCTCCCCACCTGGGGGCACAGGTAGAGTGAGAAGGATGTTTGGATATGGGGATGGATCCCCGGTTTGGGGAGGGCTTCAGCCTGAGGCCACTCCACCCAAGCCCTTGGCCCTGCTCTGTTCTGTTCTGCCAGGTTCGTTGGGGGTTGACAGCTTTATCTTTGCCTTGTGATGAGTGGCCTGTGGTTTTCCTGCCAACAGCTTCTGTTTCCGGAGGCTCAGCAGGGCCGAGGCGGAGCCAGGAGGGGCAGAGGGGCTGGGCCTGGGTGGCCCCACTAGCCCCGCCCCCATCCATCTTTGGGAATTTATTTGTCCACAGACAGGGCTGGCCCACAGTCCATTGCCTGCCAGGGGCCAAGAGCTGCTCTGACCACCCAAGGATTCTCCTTCTCAATCCAAATGCCTCCAACTAACCCCTGACTCCTGACCTCTGGCCCCAAGCTGCCTTGCCCTACCCTTCCTAAGGGACCAGGAAACCCCTAGAAGCTCCACTGTAGACGTGGGCGTTGACGGTGGTCTCACCTCAAGAGCAAAGGCTGTGCAAGGCGCTCAGTTCTCAGCCCCTAGCCTGGCCCACCATGGCACAGCGGCTCCAGGATGAGCTGTCTGCTTTCTTCTTTGAGTATGACACTCCCCGAATGGTGCTCGTGCGCAACAAGAAGGTGGGCGTCGTCTTCCGCCTGATCCAGTTCGTGGTTCTGGTCTACGTCATCGGGTGAGTCTGGGCCCCCTAACTGCCACCCTCTTGCACCAGCTCCCAAACTGGGCCTTTTCTCCAGGCTCGGGGATGCCCCCCAGGATCCCAACGAGCCCCTCTTTCTCTCCATCGGTTGTCATCCTCCGTGACAAACTGTAATGCTATTCGGAAAGAATGGAAGCCTGATAACTCACTGTCAAGATGGGGACACTAAGGTAGAGAAGGGAAGCCTTGCTCTGGGTCATATGGTGAACAAGAAGCAAAGCCGTTGGGTTCTAAGGAACTGACTCACTGTTAACAGTCTTTCAAGTGGTGAGTGGCGCTGGAGGCCAGGGCCCCAGCAAACCACATCCAAGTCTTACTTCTGACCACCCAGCCAAGCTGGCCACTACTAAGAGATGGAGGCCGCACCCCATTTTATAGGCCAAAGAGGGAAAGGCCCTGCTTCCACCTGCCCCGCCTAAATTAGAGGCATCCTGCAATATTTGAGACCCCCAGAGCAAAGAAACTTCCAAATTCAGAACACCTGGCACCTAAACGGTGGCATGTCAGGCAGAGGTTGGAGGTCACGTCAGGTTGCAGGGATGACTGCTCCTTTATGGGCATCTTGAGACCTGTCCCGCTGAGGCAGAAGTAAGGTGGGAGTCCCCTGCAGTCTGGCTGTCCTGGGAACCGTGCAAAGGCCATCTTCTTAAAATCAGTCTTGCTGTCCCAGAAACCAAGACAGGCCTGGCAGGGGCTTACCCATGTGTGTGCTTGTGTGAGCACGTGTGTGTGTGTGTGTGTGTGTGTGTGTGTGTGTGGTGTATGTATCTGTGTTGTATCTAAAGCTCTGTGTGGATGCATGTGTTCTCATGTGTCTGGGCATGTGCCTACTGGGTGTGTCCCTGGGGTTGGGTATCCACATGTGCATGTCCTGTGGCTGAAGTGGCTAGGTACCTTACGTGTTCGTCCCTGCATGTGTGTGGAGGTGGGGAGATCATCATGTCCACTCACAGTGATGCTGCAAAGGGTTCTTGAAGGCCCCAGGGCCACTGAAAGGGTTTCAGCTCCTGCTGAGGGGTTGAGGGATGCCCGGCAGAATCATTTTGCTCTGTGATTCTGAGGGCCCTGCCCCTCTGCTCTCCATATCCCCATTTTTGCTGTGGGACCAAACCAGGACTGCTGACTGGAGCCCAGCGCAGGCTGACCAGGAGGCCAAACAGTGACCATATCTCTCTGGGCCCTCCAGGGCCTCTGTTATCCAAAACAGCCTTCCCTCTACCCCCATCTGGCCCCCAAGGTCTCAGAGCTGGTCAGATGGAGTCAGAGCCAGGACCTAGGCCTCTGATACCTTCAGCCTCTGCCTCCCTGCTGCTCACAGACCAGTTTGACATCTGCAATGTCATGTGAGCTCCTCCAGAAAGGAGCAGTGGGTCCCAGCTAGAACTGAGACCTCCTGCCCCCAAGACTTGGTGCTGCCTTCTCCTTTCCCACCTCACACGGGCTCTGAGAACTTTGCAGTGAGGCACTGATGCTATGATGCCAGGCACAGGACAGGCTTAAAAGTTCATCCTTAGCTGCGCTCCTGATCCTCCAGGGAAAAGAGAGGTTGCCCACCCAGGCCCAGCCCATCCTTCACCCAAAGAGATGGGAGACAGTTGTCCTCACTGTGACCCCCGTGGCTCCCTATTTCTGCTTTCAGGTCAGCACTGGGACCAGCGCCAGGACCCTCTTGTGTGTTGGTCACAGCCTGTCAGAGGGAAAGGGACAGTCCTCCCCTCCCACCACCCCACCCCTAGCTGCACCATATGCCCCAAGACACCATTCAGTCCTGAACACATACTTCCAGTAACAGGGACCTGCCTACTTCCCTCCTTCCTTTCCTCCCTCCCAAGGACAGTCTACTCAGTTTACAAATGGATGTGGCCTCCTCAGTGTTGGTGATGCTCAGAGACAATGAGTGATTTAGTGTGGATCTCACAACTAGAAAGAGGCTGAACCAGCTCTGAATCCAGCTACAAGTTTCCAAAGTTGGCCTTGAGATCCTGGAAAGGAAACATCCTCAGAGAGGGGTACCGACTTGCCCAAGCGTATAGCAGAGAGAGGAAGGCAGGGTGTCCTACGATACCCACCCCCCACAACCCCACCCACAAGCCCAGACGTCCGACTCCTGCTGTCTCTGGCACCCTCATCTGGCCACTGCCCACTGCTTTGCTAACCACTCGGCTGGAGATGGAAACCAGCCTGGACTTGGTCTTACTATCTCAGGTTTCAAGTTCCCAGCTGTTCCACAAAACAAGGGCGGGGAGATCCCCTCTAAAGATATTGTACACAGGCGCATTCCTGAGGAGGAATGGCCTTTCTTTACTTATCCCCCCTTCCCAAGGCCTCTGTCTGGTCCTGTGGTTGCTGCAGGGTACAAAAGGGAGCATGGGAGAAGAGCCAGACTCCTGCATTCCAGAGACAAGGGCACAAACAAGATGGGGGATGGACGGACAGAGAGACAAAACTGGACAGAGGGACAGACATTGGAGCACAACCATTCTGATGAAGAGACAGGTCCTGAGACTTAGAGATGGAGAATTACTGAGATGGAGGCAGAGAGGCTGAGATGCTGAGAACCCGAACAGACTCTGAGGAGGGAAACTGAGGCTGTGTTCTCTATCAGTCACACTCTTCTGGGAAATCCATGGCAAGTGGAGCGAGCAAGTGGGCCTGAGGCCCCAGTGGGCTGAGCTAAGCTGTTACTCTTTTGGGCTCAAATTAAAATGGTTAATTTGTGGGGCGCCTGGGTGACTTAGTTGGTTAAGCATCCAACTCTTGATTTTGACTCAGGTCATGATCTTGCAGTCTGAGATCAAGCCCTGAGTTGGTCTCTGCACTGAGTGTGGAGCCTGCTTGGGATTCTCTCTCTCCCTGTCTCTCTGCCCCTCCCCTGCTGTGGTCTCTCTCTCTCTCTCTCTCTCTCTCTCCCTCTCTCTCTCTCTCAAACACACACACACACACACACACACACAAAGTAAATAAATAAACATTAAAATATTTTTAAATGGTTAATTTTCAGTTAGAACTATCTCCTGGGTGGTGATGTGCTCTCTGGAACTCAGCATATAGGCTGTGGGCTGTCATCTATGACCTATCAGGCCCATACAAGAGTGTACTGGGATATGTCCCTGCCTGGAGGGCTCTGGTTTGGAGAAGAGAGAGGTCTGGCTGCAGCTCACAGGAGAGTCCCAGTGGGATTTGTGAATGCTGCTTGGTAAGAGGAGTGTGGGAAGACTTCCTGAAAGAGACAACACAGTGGTGGAACCACCTTGAGCAAAGAAGCCTAGGGGCTATAGTCCAGGAAAGCCTGTTCTTGGCTTTCCTAACCCCCTGTGCACCTCCACACAGAGTGCTTGAGAATTTCACATGCTTCTAAGATTTTCATATGAATCCTGGAACACACCAATCAGGGATTAGGATAGATACAAATTATTGCTGGGAAAAATGCATTCAGGGACATTTCTACAGCATCTTCTCTGTGCCTATTTCTGTGTTGGGCTCCATGAGAAAAAGGTGGGGTACAGGGTAGGCAAAGGAAAAATGAGGAGTGAAGAATGAGTTGGCCAGGACTTCTTTGGTTCCTAGTGAAGAGTGGGGCTATTGAGTGGTTTATATAACTGGAAAAAAAAAAAATCAAAGCAGGCTTTAGGCCTGGCTGGATCCTCCATGATGAGAGCACAGGAAGAGAAAGTTCCACAGGGAAATGGTGGGGAGTTCAGGTTGGTCCTACTTAGGTTCTCCAAAGAAGCCAGGATCTTCTCCCCTTCCCCACTCTGCCATCCTCTGGGCTTCATTCTTAGGCAGTCTCTCTGTCCTCATGGTGGCAAAATGTCCCCCAACAACTCCAGGCTGATGTCCCACCAGCTTAGCCATCCCTGGGGCATAAGACTGTATCATTTTCCAGAGTTCCAGCAAAAGTCCCAGATCCAACTCTTACTGGCAGGGGTTAGGTCAAGGGCCTACCACAAAACCAATTGTTATGGTCAAGGAAATGAGATACTCTGATTAGTAGAGTCTGGTTGTGTGACTACATGGTCCAGGCACTCATGCTGGAAAGCAAGGTATGGTCAAAGGTCCTGGGGCAGGAAAGGAACAGCAAAAGAGTCACTAGGATTAGGCTGTGGATAATGAGAGAACTGAAGGGAAAGGAAGTGGAGGGTGAGAACAGCCACTGATCCAGGCCTCTGAACGCCAGGCTGAGGAACATGGGGAGCCATAGAGGGTAGTGGGGAGCCATAGAAGGATGTCTATCAGGGGAAGGCCTAGGGCAGGCAGGTATTGGGGTGGGGGTGGAGGCCAGAAGTGGGCAGCTGTGAAGAGGCAACAGTGATAAGAGGAGAGGATTACACCATGCCCACGCAGAAGCAGTGACCAGAAAGACAGAAGTGGTCACCCTAGTGGGCCCCACACCAGGGAGGTATGTGTGGAGGGAGCACCCACTGCTTAGTTTCCGCACATCATCGCTGCAGGGGGACATGGGCCCAGATCAGCCAGAGTTTTTGACTTCTCAAGAGCAGGGGGAGATTGGAATTTATGGGCAAAAGGAACCTCTTGGTGTTTAGAAGTTGGTGACTCATTAAAACTGTTTAAAAACACAAATTGTCAGCCTGACTTATCTGCAGACTGCAGGTTGATTAACCTCTGAACACTCAGCATGGGTCCCAGCTGTGAATTCAGTCCTTCTCATGCCTGGAGTCTGGTCTTAGCCCTCCCCAAGGCTTCTGTGCCCCATAGCATGTGCCTGGGCTGGTCAACTGCTGCCTACAGTCCATGGGTACACCTCGTGTCCCACCAGCCACAACCTACCCTCCCGTCCCATGCCCAAGTTCCCTTGGCATCTGCCCCAAAGAATGTGGGGATAATGGAGAATGAGGGTGTGAGGATGATACCTGGGCTTTGAGGGGGATACAGTAGGTATGGTGCCGTCCTCCAAGATGAAGGCACCAGAGGGGCAAGTTCGGTGGGGACATGAGGCATTCAGGTTGGTCCCACTGAATTTTTGTTTTGAGATAGAAGTCAAATGCCATAACATTCACCGTTTAAAAATATACAACTCCGTGGTTTTAGTATAATCACACAGTTGTACAACCACCACTATCTAGGTCCACAAAATATTCACGAGTCCAAAAAAGAAAGCCTACACTTCTTAGCAATCACCCTCCATTCTGTCTCTCTCTACAGCCTATTTTGCCTACTCCGGACATTTCATATAAATAAAATCATATAATATGTGGCCTTTCCCGTCTGGCTTCTTTCACTTAACATAATATTTACTAGGTTCATCCATGTTGGTTGTAACATGTATCAGTAGCTCATTCCTTTTTCTGGCTGAATAATATTCCACTGTATGGACATACCCCATTTGGTTTGTTCATTCATCAGTGTATGGTCATGTGGGTTGTTTCCGCTTTTGCCTCTTATGAATAATGTTGCTGTGAACACTTGTATACAAGTGTTCATACAGACATATTTTCAGTTCTGTTGGGCACATACCTAGGGGTGGGATTGCTGAGTCAAGGGTAATTCCATGTTTAACTTTTTGAGGAACTGCCAGCCTGTTTTGCAAAGGGTTGAGTTTGAGTTTGAGGTGCCTGTGTGATATCTGGGGTGAGGGACCAAGAAACAGGGAAGGAATGTGTGTCACAAAGCAGTGGGCCATGTAGACATGTATGTAAGTTCCTTGAGTGCAGAATTTTGGTTTGTTTTGTTCACTTCTGTATTTTTAGTGCCTAGAACAGTGAATAAATAACAAATAAGTATTTGTTGAATCACTAAATGAATGTGTGGAATTAGATCTCTCAGGAGAGGTGCAGAAGTAGGGATAAAAATCTGGGGACACAATGTATCTGTGACAGCTCGCACGAGGTTCTGTCTGGGCTGAGGACGGCAGCCAGGGCCATGGGGGCAGATGGACATTTAGAGAGAAATCACTGACTCGAGACAGTGAAAATAAGAGAATTATTTATCACATGCCTACTGCATGGTCATTTCCTTAAAGAGAACTCATGAGAACATCCCCTAGTCACCTAGACTTGTTTTCTTCCTGGGGCCCAGCCCACAGTTGAGTGCATGGTAGGGCCTTGCTCATATTTGTTGAATGAACAGCATTTTTGAGGTAGGTGCCATCAACTCTTTTACTGAGAAAGCCAGGACTCAGAGAGGTTTTGTCCTTAGCCTGGTGAGGCTAAAGTCACACAGCTGCCAAGCAGCAGTGCCGATACCCTAATCTTGGCTCCTATTCCCTGGGGGTGGGGTGGGGATGAGGGTAGGGGGGGCACTTGGCCAGTCCCTCTTGGCCAGTCCACTATGTGCCGTCTTCCATGAGGGGCTGTCGGAGAAAAGACTCAGGACAGGGTATTGCTGAGGATGAGGTGGAAAGAATGAGAAAGATAATGTCTGGAAAAGGAGGGACTTCTGAAGATGTTCATGTCTTTGACATCAGACCCCCTTGATGGTGACAGCTAGGCCAGGTCAAGGTAAGCATGGGTGCGGGGGGCTGATGCCACGGTTAATCCATTATTATCAGAACCGAGGTCATTGATGTCAGATTGACTTTACCATTTTACCCCCAAGATTGACAGTCCACGGGGGCGGGCATAGCCGAGAGTGACTGTATCAGCCCCTGCACACAGCCGTGGTGTGGCTCCACTCTCCTGCCTCCTAGCAGACATGCTGATGCTGGGCTGTTCAGTGGAGAGGGGCAGAGACCTGGGCCGGGACCTCAAGACTGGGGTCTGCCCCTGACTTGGGAAGGACACTCCCTCAGACCTCCGTTTCCCCATCTATACTGTAAGGAGTTGGTATTGGACCCAGAGAGAAATTCTATTGAGATGTTGGATGGGGGCTGCAGAGAGGGAGACCTGTGACCCTCTTATAGGGGATCAGGACATGGAGCAGCTCCCCATCACCCCCAACAGCTCCTCTGAGCTTGGGCATTAATCCAGAATCGTCCCTGGAGGAAAGAGGTTAAGGAGGGTAGCAGTAGGTGATGTCCCCAACTCTCCCTGATGAGGCTGGAAGCACTGAGGACTCGAGGCCTTTGTCATGCCTCACCTGTTTCCATCTGGGACCTGCAGGGGGCAGCAGTGACCATGCTTAGGCTTGGGGGCACCTCCAGAGCCAGGCTGGGGGAGGGACTTAGAGAAGATGAAGAATGGACTATGGGACCGGAGAGGGACGGACGGGTGGGATGACTTCTGGGCCCTGGGGCAGGAAGACAGCCCCCAAAAAGCTAGCACTGACTCTGGGACTAAGATGCCCAGAGAATTGCTACCAGGCCTGAGCTCTGGGACGCAGGAGAGAGGCTTTGAGCTCTGCTTGGACAGGTGGGCTGAGGGTAAGGTGAGGGATGAAGGGGATATAAACATACCTGCCTACAGTCAGACACAGCCACAGGTGTGCTTACAGATTTCCCCTGGAGATACATAGCTACACACTCTGACGGGCACCACACATGGACAAACACACACACACACAGTTACCCTGAATCTCCATGCAGTCTCTCCTGAAGGAAATGGGGCATACCCAGGATCCTCAGTTGTTAAGTAACAGAAACCAAACCCAAATTGGCTTAAATAAAGGGAATTTATTAGCTAATATAACAGAAAAGTCCAGAAGTAAATTTTTTTTAACATGCCTCAGGTATGGCTAGATCCAGGAGCTCAACCATTATCAGGAGGCTGCCCTCTCCATCTCCTGGCCTGACTTTCCTCTAAGTTGGCTTCATTATCAGGTTTACTCTCTCCGTGAGGTAGCAAAATGCCTAACCTTAGTTTTGGTCTTATAGCTACATTGTTTTGCTATCCTGCAGAAAGGATGTCTCTTTCCAAGTAATTCCCAGAAAAACCCTGGCCTCATTGCTGAAACTCCCCAGGTTGTGTGTCCATCTTTAGACCCATCACTGTTGCTAGGGCGATGGAACATTGATTGGCAAGCCTTGGTCGTGTGCCCCACCCTCCAGCCCCCAAGGTTAGGACGGAGGTAAATTTCATTGAACCTCCCAGATGGAAAGTGAAGAACCTAAAACAACAGGGGTTCTTCATGCTGGAAGGGAAGGCCAGAATGTCCCAAGACAGCTGGGAGGCCTCCAGCCTGAGTTACTCCCACAAAGGCCTCAAATGGAGCCAGATAACACAAGCTCTTCGGAGGGCCACTTGCCCCCCTCTGTTTCTCTTCCAGTCCCCCTTGCCAGGGGCTCCCAGAGTGGCTGAGATAATCATAGCTAATGTCTCTACAGCACTTACCGCACCTGCCAGTCCCCACTCTAAGTGATCTATGTGCATTAAGCCACAAGTAATATTGGTACTATTATTATTATTCCCATTTTACAGATGAGGAAACTGAGGCATAGAGGGATTGAAGAGTTTATCCCAAATCACACAGCCATGGGTAGTGTAGCTGGCGTTCCAATGCAGGCTCTTGGGCACCAAATACCAGGTTCTCAGCCATCATGCTCTGCTAGGTCTCAGTGGGAGAATCTTAGGAAGGAAGGAGAACTCTGGCATAAGGATTATGGTCTCAGAAGCTTGGCCTCCAGGCCCCAGAAAATCCTGCTTCTTGGAAAAGGATCTGAGAGAGTCCTTCAGCAGTTCTCCTCCCTGGGAATTAGTATTTTCCGGGGGGAAAGCAGGGTGGAACTTCAGGTACAGGCCAGCTCAGGGAGGCAGGTGAGGCTCTCCTGCCCCCAGCCCAAGATGTTAGCTTTAGGAGCAAAGAGTGGCTCAGAGATGCTTCTGGAGACAGGAGGGCAAAGGATTTGACATGTCTAGCTGGTGCCAGCAAGGGCAGCAGCCCATGTAACCTCATGCCATCTTTGAATGGTTCTGCACAGCTCTGGTCGTTTTAACCCCCAAAACACTCCACAGGTGGGTGTTTGTCTACGAGAAAGGCTACCAGACCTCAAGTGGCCTCATCAGCAGCGTGTCTGTGAAACTCAAGGGTCTGGCCGTGACACAGCTCCCAGGCCTGGGCCCCCAAGTCTGGGATGTAGCTGACTACGTCTTCCCAGCCCAGGTGAGCTGGCTCAGGGATACACCTTCCACCCACAGGGCCTGGCTCGGAGCAGGATTGGACTCTGTCCAATAACAGATGGGACCAGTCCAGCTCCTATCTCCCTCTGGGCCTCAGCTTCCCTAACCACCAAAAACAGGTTGTTATATCATCCCACTCTGCCATCATCTGTTATGGAGGCCGCTGGGTATCATGTGGATTCTGAGGGCTTGTTGGGGCAGTGCTTGGGTTCTGGGGGGGTGCTGTTCTCCCAACTCAGAGCCCTGGTCTCCCCTCCCCTGCCCCTCACTTCCAGGGGGACAGCTCCTTTGTGATCATGACGAATTTCATTGCAACCCCCCGGCAGGTTCAAGGCTACTGTGCAGAGGTGAGGACTGCTACCCATCCCCTCTCCCCGCTTCCTGGACCCAGGGAAAAATAACATGGAAGAGAAGGTCCCCCTGGGGGTTGAAGATAGGATTCCCAAGGAGACTGCAGTGGTGAAATTTTAGGCATAGACTCACACGAAGTAACAATCCGAGATTTCCCTCCCAGCTGTGTGTCAAGCAAGGTGCTGAGCCTCCGTGCTCACGCAATCCCCAAACCCTAATGTCCCTGTTCCCTGCCAGCTGACACTGGTAATAGGGCAGCTGGACATGAGCCCAGAAGGGTCCTGGGAGGGGTCTGGGGGGAGGAGGAAGCTGTAAGCAAAGTTCACCCCAAGGTGCTCCAAGATTGCCCCACGACTTCCCTAGGGCCCTGGGGGTGAGAGGAGAGTTTCTTAGAACCCACCCAAGGGGCCTAGGACCAGCAACTCTCCCTTCCCTTAGCACCCGGAAGGGGGCATATGCACAAATGACACTGGCTGCACCCCAGGGAAGGCAGAAAGGAAGGCCCAAGGTAAGCTCAGCCTCCTCCTGTCCCCCTGCACAGCCCTGAAGCTCCAAGCTTCCTCCACCAGCAGATCCTTCCTGCTCTCTCCCTTGCTGCCATCCTAGCCTTGGCCTACCCTGTCCCAGACCCAGATACATTTCTGTCCTCAGGTTTCTGCTCTTGGGTGTCCCATCACTGGGGGCTCTTGTGGATGAGGGGCCTCCTCTGTATCCCCAGCTTGGGATGAGCACCCACGGGTTCCTCCCTTGTTCCAGGTATCCGCACAGGCAAGTGTGTGGCCTTCAACGACACCGTGCACACATGTGAGATCTTTGGCTGGTGTCCCGTGGAGGTGGACGACAACGTCCCACGGTAATGCCTTATCCATCCAGGGAGCTAGAAGCAGGTTCCCTAACCCAGACAGAGGGGCATCCGGATCCAGTTCTGGAAACGATCTGTCCTGCCTTCTTCCAACCCCACCCTTACCCCATCTGTATGGCCCAAGCCAATGATCCCCCTGGCCCCTGGTCATTACAGCACACCCATCTCCCACAAAGCCAAGGCCACAGGAAGATCCCATAGGTTATCACACCCCCACACCCGTGACAAACTCTGGTGGGCGCACGGGGGACTCCTGGGGAGGGGGCAGTGAGTGAGTGCAGTCTCCTCCAGCCCTGCCCTTCTCCAAGAGGCCGAGAACTTCACTCTCTTCATCAAGAACAGCATCAGCTTTCCACGCTTCAAGGTCAACAGGTTTGTGGGAAAAGGGGGCAGAAATGCAGGAGCCCCTCGAGGCTGTTCCAGCTGGTCTTGACTGTCTCTGTCACCTTCTACTCTTGCTGATTTCACTCTGGAGACAGAAGCCTGAGCTGGGCCCCTCGGGTGGGCTGCTTTTAGTCTCCAAGGGCGGGGTTTAGTGGAATTTGTGACGGATCCCCAGAGCTTTGGGGCATGGTGGGCAACCTCCCAGCTGGCGTTCTGCGGCCACTGATGCTCTCCACTCCCATTATAGGCGCAACCTGGTGGAAGAGGTGGATGCGGCCTACATGAGGACCTGCCTCTATCACAAGGCCTTGCACCCACTGTGCCCCGTCTTCAAGCTTGGCTATGTGGTACAAGAGTCAGGACAGAATTTTAGCACCCTGGCTGAAAAGGTATGGTGCCAGGCGAGTGAGGAAGGCTGGGTCCTGGGATCATCAGGTCAATGAAGGCTTTTAAGTCCCAGGTAGTGCCCCCCTCCAGCCTCTCTGGTGAGGGCTGAGTATATATATGCATCTATTCCCTAATATTGGGCACTCCTGAGGGTCAGGCCTGAGTCCTCAGCCAGCCTGGCATGGACCTGACACGGAGGAGGCACCCAGAATGATTGGATGTGAGCAGATCTTATCACCTGGATGTTTGCTGAGGTCACACTGTTTTTTAAATATTAGATAAAAGCAGCTTGAATTCCATGACCCATGGCCCTGAGAAATCCTGCACCCTGCCCAGGATTCCTGGGAATTCCAGAAGCTGGAATTTGCACAGTCACCTGGGGCTCCGAGAGAAGCAGTACCTTATAAGGAGCACAGACCTATCTGACTGGGTTCAAATCCTGTCTCTGCCCCTAACGAGCAATGTGATCTCAGACTAGTCTTTTACCTTGAGTGTGACTGAGCTTTTGCACCTACACAGTGGGTACAATAACAGTACCAGGCTCAGGGGGGTTGTCTTGAGGATCAAGTGAGCTCACACGTGGGACAGCACTTCAGTGCTGCCTGGCATGTGGCAACCCCCTCCCCCCCCGCCCCGTACATGTTCCCACGTGATCATTATCATCCTTCTCCTGCAGGTGCCCATTTAGGGCAGGAAATCAGCTTATTTTCTGTGATATCACACATACACACACAACACGTCTAGCACAGGGGCCAGCAAACTTTTTCTTTAAAGGGCCAGAGAGTAAGTATTTTCAGCGTCACAAGCTGTATGGACCGTGTTGCAATCACTCAAGTCAGCTGCTGTAGGGCAAAAGCAGCCACGGATGATACGCAGACAGACTCGGCCCTCTGGCCTCAGCTTGCCAAACCCTGGAGGGGGTTACACTGGAGCAACACATGCCACCCGAAAGCTGAATGTTGGACCTCCCTGTCCCTAAAATCTCCCCGTCACCTGCACTTCTTACCCTTCCCCATCATCTACAGATGCCTGCGTACCTGCCTCCTGCTTAGTTGCCCAGCTCTCCTCTCACTCTGACCCCTTCCCAGCACTCCTGTTGCTCAGCCTAACCCCGCGTGTCCCTGATTCTTGCCTTGCCCAGAGGAGCTTTACTTGTTCAAGTTTTCTCTTCCTAGCCCAGGTCTTGACAGACTCACTATTCAACACGATTGCCTTCCATGCTGTGACTTTCACTAGGAACTCAGGAGTCAGTGACAAATGAGACAGCCAGCCCCACCTTCATGGAGCATACAGTCTTAGAGGAGATGGGCTAATAATCACACGAAATAAATATATGATTTCAAACTGGCAAATGTTCCAGGAGAAAACACAGAGGGAATAACAGGCACACATTTGAGACTGGAAGGTGTGGTTAGGGAAGACCCCTCAGAGAAGGTGACCACAAGATAAGAAAGAGCCAGCCTTTTGGAACTAAGGGAACTTTATGTGCAAAGGCCCTGAGGTAGAAAGAACTTGGTGTGTTCTAGAAACCATCGGAAAGTTGAAGTGTGATGGATGGGAGGTGGGGCCAGCGAAACTGACAGGACCTTCACCCTGAAGCAGCTTCTCGAAGTCTCTTCCTGAACAAACAAAAAATGCTCCCCCCACCCCCCGCCCCACTCAAGAGATTGCTGGCATCGGCATAAGACAGGAGTTTCTTGATCCCGAAATCCTGGATCTTAAACACCCGTGTCCCTGCAGGGCGGCGTGGTAGGCATCACCATTGACTGGAACTGTGACCTGGACTGGCAGGTACAGCACTGCAAGCCCATCTACGAGTTCCACGGACTGTATGAGGAGAAAAACCTGTCTCCAGGCTTCAATTTCAGGTGCCTGTCCCCCTGAACAGGTGCACACAATTTCAGGTGCAGGACCCCACCGGTGCACCCTTCCTTGGGGTCCCAGAACCCCTTGAGGCCAAGCAAGTGTGCCCAGGAAGGAAGCAGAGGAAGCCGGGCAGCTCCCATTCTCCTGGGACTGGCCAAGCAGGGAGCCCACAGGGAACAGGACCTTGGCAGCCTGAGCTCCGCCCTTTGAGGCCTGCCTGGCCAGGGCTGGCAGGGGAAATTGCCGACCTCAGGAGTTAGGGTGAAGGTGGAACACAGCATTCCTGGAATGAATGTTGGGGGGCATGGGACTGTCCTCACAAACCTCTGAGGGCTCCTGCTGAGCTCTGAGAACACTGGACCTGAAACTGTTCTCCATCACTCATTTCTGCAACCTCACCCTTTCCCCAAGGTTTGCCAGGCACTTCGTGGAAAATGGGACCAACCACCGGCACCTCTTCAAGGTGTTTGGGATTCGCTTTGACATTCTCGTGGATGGCAAGGTGAGTGTCCGGTGCGAGGGACAGCCAGAGACACAGTCTCAGTTCCCGTGAGTGCTTGTTAGGTGTCCACGGTTATGGACAATGGGAAGTTGACTGGGCTTCATTCGGTACTTTTACTTCTAATAACAGATGGACCCGGATACCTGCTGAGGGCAGGTCTTTCCAGTCTGTGACCTCACCTCCTCCACTACCTCCCTGTATCCAGGGAGGCAGAGCCAAGGTCAAAACCCAGTGCTTCTAACCAGCAGCTGGGTCCCCATGTAGAGCTAGAGCTGTGGGGAGCAGTCTGTGGGGCCAGCTGATGGCGGGGGTGGGGGCAGATGGGGAGCCCCTTGCCCCAGGTCTGGCCTTAGGGTTTCTGAGAAAGGCCGCATCTACCTGGCTCCTTCTGACTGTTAATTCTTCTCTCCCTGGGCCCTGCCACCAGGCTGGGAAGTTTGACATCATCCCCACGATGACGACCATCGGCTCTGGGATTGGCATCTTTGGAGTGGTAAGTGTTAGAATCACGGGGCCACTGTGCCAGGGGTTAGTCCCTCCTCCACATCTCGGTGGCAGCCAAGTCTCTCACCCCTACTGTGCCTACCCCACTGCCTCAGACCCACAGTATGTCTGCAGAAACTGAGGCCCAGAGCTGGGGCAGGACAGAGGTGGGCTGGGGTGATCTTGATGCCCTGAGGGAACAACAGAGCATCATCCCCCCCACCCCCTTCAAAACCTAAGGTGTGGATAGGGCAGGACTGAGCCAGGCCCCCACAGCCAGTAGGGACCGATGTGGGCTGCGGAGGGCTCGGTCCTCGCCACCATGTTATATCCACCATCTCGCTGCCCTCAGGCCACGGTTCTCTGTGACCTGCTGCTGCTCCACATCCTGCCCAAGAGGCACTACTACAAGCAGAAGAAGTTCAAGTATGCGGAGGACATGGGGCCGGGGGCGGTAAGAGAATTCCTGAGTTGGGCCTTTCTGAGGTCTTAGGCCCACGTGTCTGTGTTGGGGGGGCCAGCTGCTTCCCTGGGGCTGACTTTTTATCCCCTCCAATGCTTACACAGGGGGAGCATGACCCCGCGGCCACCAGCTCCACCCTGGGCCTGCAGGACAACATGAAGACATCCTGACCCTCGGCCCCTGACTCCTAACCAGACACAGCATGACGCTTCAGGCGGGGGCCCTGGTGGGGTCCCAGCCAGGACACAGAGGTCTCCTCAGGAGCTCTCCAACCTCTTAGCCAGGCAGACACTAGGTTGCCTGCGGCTCAGCGTGGACACTGGGAGAGACCTGTGCAATTCTGGGCTCTGGCCCCAACTCCACAACCTCCAAGGGAGCTTCACTCAGCCTCAGCCACTCCTGGTCTAGAGCAACTGGGGCTGGGCAAGGCTCCTCTCACACTCCTGTGTCAGAGAAGTGTGCTTCTCTCTCTGGGCCCTCACGCTACCCCACTGCCTCACGTCTCTAGATCCATGCTTTCCCATATGGCAGACACTAGCCATGATGACAATTTAAATTTATATTAACTTAAATTGAATAAAATACAAAATTCAGTTCCTAAAACTAGCCACATCACAACCGCTAAATAGACATGTGTCTAGCGGCTGCCATATTGAACCACATAGAATACTGCAGAAAGTTCCATTGGACAGCTCTGCGTAAGCCCCATTTCTTACTGGCCCCAGATTTGCCTAGGGACCTTATCGACAGTGCAGGCACCTGGGCCCACCTCAGACCTCCTCAACCAGAATCTGTAGGGCTGGCCACAGATCTGTAAGGATGGCAAACTCCAGACCATTTTCAGGATATAAGTTCAAGAACTGCCTCTGATTAGGTATCAGATTCAGCCTGGGCCTGCATGGCCTCGCGGATGCAGGTACTGAGCAGGTGTGCGGTGTGTTTATAAGCCACGTGGTGTCTCACGTACACACCCCCATACACACACTCATCTACATGCACACCCCATTCCCATCCACACTCTGTTTTTGAACAGCTAGAGCCCTGCAAACACAACCATCTAAATATACCTATGCCCTCGAGTACAGACACATGGTCCATGCCACAGCACCTCCATGGGGATATGCTTCTCCCCAAGTGTGTCAGGCTGAGACCGTCCCTTCTAGCCATGAATCCTTACTCAGCTACCTCGGGTTGGGGTGGAGACCTGGCCAAATCCTGGGCTTCCTACTCCTGTCCCAGCCTCAGCGCCTAAGGCCTGCCCAGTTCTGTTTGAACACAAGGTCTGGGGAAAGTGAGGGGCGGAGTACAATAAAAGGAATGAGGACAAACCTCTGCCTTCTGTACTTTTCCCCACTTTTCCCTCTCTGAAACTAGGTGTCCCCGTCTGTGAAATGTGGGGGGCCGAGTTGAGAGATCTCTGAGGTCCTCTGCATCTCTTGGTAGACAGTGGTGAGCCAATATTTACGTCTTCAGTCCAGCAGGGGCAGTACTGGAGGTCGGCTCACCTCTGTCCATGGGCCACTGTACCCGAACATTGGAGCTCTTCCTGGTCCTCCGTATGCCCCTCCCACAGCTTTGAGAGGCCTGGCACTCGGACAAGCAGATACCCTCAGAAGTGGCCTCATGACAGCAAGGATAAGAATGGGGCTGGCTGTCCCAGGAGGGAGGTCTGAGAGAATCCCAAAGAGAGGAGGAAGGTCTTGAATGGAGGTAGTGTGGAGGGATTCTCCAGGGGCTCTGCTGTGGCAAGACCTGCACGCTAGACTTATGGCCAGGCAGCATCTCTGGGAACCGCCCCCCCACCCCCCCATCACCGTGCTCTATCTAGACCCATGCTGTCCAATAGCAATGATGGAAACATTATCGTGCAGCCCAAAATAGTATTCGCTAACCACATGTGGCCACGGGATACTTAAAACGTGGCTAGTACAACCAAGGAACTTAATTTTTAATTGTATTCACTATTTTTTAAGTTTACTTATTTATTTTGAGAGAGTGTGCGCGTGAGCATGCAAGCAGGGGGAGGCGCAGAGAGAAAGGGAGAGAGAACATCCCAAGCAGGCTCTGCACTGTCAGCGCAAGCCAGACGTGGGCTTGATCTCACGAACCATAAGGTCATGACCTGAGACGAAATCAGGATTTGGACACTTAACCGACTGAGCGACCCAGGAGCCTCTCATTTTATTCACTTTTAATTACTTTAAATCACCACACGTGGCTAGCGGCAGTAAGAAATGATATTGGATGGCACAAGCTAGCCCCTTCCCCGTCCTTCAGGCCCTTGGCTTTCTACCCTCTTCCCCAACCAAGAACCATCCCTCAGATTTTACAAGACAGGAACTCTTTCTTCTTCCCTTCATTCCTTCTCCAGTCCTACCTGCTTTTGCAACTCCTGCCCTCTTCCCTCCTGAATGAGCAGAGGATTCCTCCTTTGTATCCAACCCTTCTATATAGCCCAGAGGCCTCCCGGTAGAGGCTGCCTCTCCTTTCTGCCAATACCTGCATTTACTCCTCCTTTCTGCCTCCTCTGGACCCTTGTTCTTCTGCAGCTCTGCGTGCTCTCCCTTCACTGCCACTGTTCCAGAAAGACCCACATTTCTACACTTCCTTCTGCATCCCACCCTGTGCAGCTGGTCTCCAGCGGCCACCCCCACTTCTCCTAAATGCCCTTGGCAAAGTTACCAACAGCGTCCTTGCTGCCAAATCCAAGCAGACACTTCAGCCCGTATCCTGCTTGGCCTGTCAGCCTCTGACACTGTTGACCAAGCCCTCCTTTGTTAAAAGATTTCCTTCCAACAGCTCCTAGGACCCACCCTCTCCTGAATTTCCAGCCAGACCAGTACACAAAGAAAAGACAGTTTTCAATTGCAGCTTTGTCAAGGGTCACTGTTTGTCCTTAGGCAAGTTGCTTCACTCTCCAAGCTCCTCTACAAGGCAGGGATAATAATAGCCTCTACTCAGGTTGAGGTAAGATAAGATATGTAAGGTGCCTAGCACAGAGCCTCGCACACCAGTAGCGCTCTGCCTCTCCATCTAGCCTCTCTTTCAATAGTGGGGTCAACTAGTTGTCCCTGGATATCTAGTCTACAGTGATGCTACCCTTGGTTCTTAGTTGGGTATGTGGCTGCCTAGAATGGAAACTGCATTTCCCAGACTCCTCTTGCACCTGGCTCTGGCCATGTGACTGTTTTAGCTAATGGGATAAAAGTGGAAGTAGCATGTGACACCTTTTGGGACCTTTCCTTAAAAGAGAGCTAGTGCAGATCCTTTGCCCTCTTCTTCATCCTTGTCTTCATCCACTGCAAGGGATGCATATGTGACAACTGGAGCTCTAGCCATTATCCTGAACCATGAGGACGAGAGTCATACCAAGGGGTTGCTGGAGTGGAAAGGGCGTGGAAAGAGCCACATCTGGAAGGTCTTTGTGGAACAGAGCTGACATACTAGCCTTGGACTCGCTTCTCTGAGGCTTATATGGGAATTTTTGTTACCTAAGTCAAAACTGATCCTACTTGGTACAGAAATCTTTCCCCCTTAAAAGCAACTGTTCCATTCTTGGCCTCTGCTTTATTTGCTCTGAGTTATCTCACCCTTTTCCATGGTTCTACTTACCATGAGGGGTCTTTTCTGACAACTTCCAAAAGTGTCTTTCTGGTCCAGCCCTCTTTCCTAAACGCTACTCTCACATATCCAACCCAAGTGCCATATCTAATTATTCATTAGACAAACATCTTTTGAGCACCTACATGCTCACGATGTGTCAGACTGTATGCTGGGTGAATCAGACACAGACCCTGTCCAGAGGGGGAATAGGCAGGTAAACGAATGCTGAGTACAGGGAAGTCCCTAGGAGGGGCTGCTAAGCCATGCTGGGCAGTGAGGAGGTCATAGGGAAGAGCTCCTGGCAGAAGGGACATTGAACCAAGCCCTGAAAGGAGTTAGACAGGCAGGTGGTTAGGACTGAGGTCATGGAGGTCTTGTTGAGACCTATTCTTAGAATACCGGTGAGCCACAGAAGATTCCTAAGCAGGAGCTGAATGGAGAAAGGCTAGTAGGAGGAGTGAGACCGGAGGCCAAAGAGGCTGCTGCAGCAATCCAGGTGCAGCAAGATGGTGGCCTGAGCTAACATAGAGGCAGAGAGCCGGTGAGAAGTGGATGGTTTCCAGCCACGTTTAAGAGGTATCCTCAACAGGACTGGTTGCGGGGAGGGGTAGGCTAGGGGGACTCCCAGCTTTCTGGCTCCCGACTGAGACAGGGACACAAGAGGCCAGGTTTGGGGGAGTGACATGGGGCTCTGTTTTGGGCAGGTGGTGGGGTGAGGTGCCAGAGGATTCACAAGGGAACTTTGCATAATTGAACCAAGAATTGTTGAGCAATCCCGAGGAGAGGTATGGGGGTGGACGGAATCCCCAGGAATTGCCCCTGTGAAGGTCAGGACGTCCTGGTGAGTTCTTTCCATCCCGTCTGCTTCAACTAGGCCATTCCTGCCGCCTGTTCATAGATCCCTTCCCCAAACATGAATCCAACTATGACCCCAACACTCTGTGATAAACCACTTCGCGTTTCCCCTACCCCCCACCCAGCAGAAGGCTCAAGTCCTGAGTCTCCCATTCTTGGCCTTTTTCCCTGGCGCCCAACCTCTGCCGCATCCCTCAGTCGCGGATCTCACTTTGCTCCTCACCTAGTAAGCACCGCGCATCTCCACCCCCAACTCCCCACCCGCGAAGCGCCCATGCCCCAGCCAGGCCGAGACGGGAGGAGACAAAAGGTTTGGGGAGGTAAGCACTCGGACCTCGCAGGCCCGGCTGAGAGGCCCAGACCGCAGCTTGGAGGGATTTGGGGGGAGCCCAGGCGGCCTTAATTGGGGCGACGGGGGCGTGAGGAGGTCCAGCCCCGCCGCAGGGGGAGGGGCCCCTCCGGAGCCCTTGCCCGCCGTGGCCCCTCCCCTCCAGGAGCCGGGCAGGAGTCCCCGGCACTGATTGGGCGGCGCCGCGGGCGGCGGAGCCGGACCAATGAGCGAGGGCCGGGCGCGGCGGCGAGCGAGGGAGGGAGCGCTGTCTGGAGGAGCGGCGCCGGCAGTCTGAGCTCCGCGATCCCAGCCCTGGCGAGGCGGGTGGGGCGGGGCGCGAGCCGCGGGAGCGAGCCTGGTCGCCCGCCGGGCCGCGGAGACTGTCGCCGGGCGCCGAGGTAGGGGTCGGTGGGGAGGGGACCAGGGGCAGGGAGCGGGAGGGGACGAACACCTGAACGTCTGCTCGGCGGAGCCTGCAGGGAAGAGGGACGGTCTGTGAGGCCGCGTCTAACGAGGGCAGCTGGGACCGCATCGGTGCGGGGATCCTTCCCCCTTTTGGGGGGCCGGATCTACTGGGTGCTTTCCGGAGCCTGCTTCTGTCGGCGCCGGCAGCCGGGACCGCATCTATGCGGGCGCCCCGCCGTCTGCGTCCCTTCCCCAGCTCTAGTCTGCGGGACTGCGTTCATAACCCGGCGCACTACCCACCCCCGCCCCAGCTGTGGGTGGGAGGCCGTATCTATGCGGAGTGGGCCCAGATCTGTGCACCCACGTGTGGATCTGCGCTGAGTGCTCCTCCTACACGGCCCTCCGCCGAGTCTTCCTGCAAGAGCTGGGGAGAGGCGGAGAGGGGGTGGATGAATGGGACAGATGTGGCGGGTGGCTTTAGCTGCGCAGTCCTCCCCTGGATGGAGCGGGGTGGAGGGGAGCGGCGAAAGCGGGCGCTGCGGCCTCAGGGGCCTGATAGGCACAGAACTGGTGGCTGGAAGGGTGCACACGTGCGCAGGGACCTGTGTGTGGTGTTTGGAGGTGGGTGTGTGTGTCACGTGGACACGAGTGTGCCTGTGTGTGTGAGGGGAGTGCATGACTGGATGGAGTGGTGTGTGAGGGCCGATCACATGGACGTGGACGTCGGCGTGCGCCTATCTGGGGAGGCGTCTGTGTGTGCCTTGAGGGTACAGAGGTGTGTAGAAAAGGTTGTGTCCCAGGTCACAGGACTATGTCTTGGTGGGTGCATATGCGGCTGTGTATCTGCCAAATGGGCTGGGGAGTTGGGAGGAGCACGCAGCTTGTGTCCTTGAGGATGCACTGGCCCCCACACGGCCCTCACTCCTCATTCAGCAGATACAGATTGAACACCCACTGTGTGTCAGACTGTGTCCTAGGCCCACAGACTCTGGGGACCTCTGCCTCCTCCTTCGCCTCTCTCTCTCAGTACCCACAGCAGGCAGGGGGATCATTTTAAACCTCATCCAACTGAGTCATTCCCCTGCTCAAAAGCATCTTCCGGTTTTTGAGGCCTCCTGGTCTCTGTCCACGAACCCCTCCAAGGCCAAGCCCTGAGTCTCAGCCAGAAAATGGCTTTCTGTCATGCATAGTGAGAACTTCCATCCACTCCCCCTCTGAAATCCTTACTCAGTGGTCATGAAAGAGCTTACATGCCACCTCCTCCAGGAAGCCATCCCTGGGACCAGGCACGGCAAATGGCTGGGCCCTCTCCTCTGGGTGTAACTCTGCTCGCCTGGGTACCTCTCACATGCAGAATCCCGGTCCAGCAACATTAGCCTTCTTGCTGTTCCTCAGACAGTGCGAGCACCATCCCACCTCACAGCCTTTGCAGTGGCCGGTCTCTCTGCCAGAAATGCCCTTCCCAGATGTGCACACTTCTTGCTCCCTCACTTTCTTCAGATTCTACTCAAATCCTGCAGAAAGGCCTTTCTGACCACACTGTAAATAGTACCCCCCCCCAGCCCCTCACTCTTGATCCCCCTTACATGACTGTATTTTTCTCCATTGCACATACCACTTGACATATCATCTGTTAATTATTGCCTTTCTGGTTTGTTGCTTCTTGTCCTAACTAGAAATTAAACTGCATGAAAGCATGGACTTTATGGTTCACTGCTTTATCTCCCAACACCTAGCACAGTCCCTGGACACATATATAGCAGGTACTTATTGAATATTTGTTGCATGAATGAGTGACTCTGGATTTGGATCCCAGAAGTCTGTGTCTCTGGCTGTTCCCTAGCCTTTGAGCCCCCAGTATGAGGCTAGGTCTCCTCCTCTTCTGTCCTCCAGATTCCAAGTTCCTGGAAGGCCAGGTGTGGGAGAACTGTGACCATATTTGCATGTTAGAAATCTTCCCTCTAGCGACTGATGTGGAGGAGGGCTTGGGGTGGGTTCAGGGTATGAGCCTGGAGGTGGGGAGACTGTGTGGCAGAAGCAGTGGGAAAGAAAAGCAGAGATCTAAATCCTGATTTTGTAAGGGGTCCGACTTAGTAACCTCACCCAGCAGTGGGGAGATGAAGGAGGGCTCCCGGAGGAGGAGATATCTGAGCTATCCTCCAGCAGCAAAATAGAGGGAGGTGTGTTCCTGGCAGAAGGCACAACTTGTACAAAGCCCTGGCAGCGGAACAGAGTCTGCAGTTTGGGAAGCCGCGAGTGGTGTGGTGAAGCCAGAGGAGAGAGTAAGTGTGGGGCTAAGGGAGCAAGGATGAGCAAAAGGGAGAAGATGGGTGATACGGAGGGCTCCCGGGTTTCTGGAGAATTGGGAGGATGATGGCATCCACCTCTGCGACAGGCACAGAGGAAGAGCAGACTTGGGGGAAGTGCCAAGTGCAATGGGGACTCTGTGGGTCTGAAACGCCCAGGAACATTGCAGGAAGGAGGCAGCTGGCTGGAAAGAGTGGGGCTGGAGGTACAGACCTGGTGTGGAAGATGAGGAGGGGCAGAGATAGAAGGTGATGCCTGGAGACCATCAGCCAAGATGTGCTGAGGAAGCACTGAGGGTTGCCGTGCGAAATTGGGTGCAGGTCCCACCTCAGTGCTTGGGGCTTCTCCGGGGATGATGGGAGGGGGCATCCTCACGGTAGGCATCCTCAAGCATGACTTGGCACTAGATGCCTGGGCCTCCCTCAAGGAGGACTGAGTCATCCCGGGCGGAGGCAGGAACTGCAGAGGGCACCCGTTGCCAGGGCCATCCAGACACTTGTCAGGAGCATAAACACGGCTCCTATGAGGCAGCCTGGCGATGTCAGGGCCACCTTCTGAGTCTGGCCTGGGTGGCCTGACCACCTCCTTGCAGCTTTCCTTTCTGGGCAGTGTTTGGATGGCCAGGGCCGTGTCTTCTCTGCCTGCATGGTGGCTGCTCAACCTAGCCCTGAGATTCTCAGCAGCCTTCCAGAACTCACAGTGAGGTCTGAGTGGTGCCTGAAGTCATCCCAAGAGGGGCTGCTCGAACATTTGGACAAAGGCGGGATCTGCCCGTTCTCTGGTACTCTGGGTCTCGTCTGAGAGACCCAGGTGGACGGGGAACATCCTGAGGAGGAAGCCAGGCCAAGTAGGCATCTGGGGCCAGGGTCTGCATGTTGGAAGTAGCCAGATGCCTGGGGGTGGGGGGATTCCCTGAGGGGTTTATGTGCCAGGCCCCCCTGGAGCCAGGGGGCAGATATGGGGTTGTACATTGTACATCAAGGCTCTCTCTCAGCGGCTTCTACATGTAGATACATCTTCAGGCACAAATTGCTTCTCTAGCCACAATCTCATCTATTTCTATAGCCCTGGGAGTTGGCAGGATGGCAGCCTCTTGTCTGATTCACATATGAGGAAACTGAGGCTCCAAGAGTCTCAATGACTTTTCCAAGGCAACATGACCCAAGTCTGGGAGGACAGGATTACAGTAGCTTTTCCCAGTGAGAGAGGGCCTGAGTTTAGTCACTCTTGGCTACCAGACTAAGCTGGTTCCTGGGGGACTCTCCATGCCCATAGAGTCCTTGCTGGGCCTTGGACCTCAGTCCTAGCCTGTCTGTCCTTTTGTTTTGTTTTGTTTTAAGTTTATTTTGACAGAGAGACAAGCGAGCATGGGTGTGCTTGTGCTCACACAGAAGTGGGGGAGGGGCAGAGAGCGAGAGGGGGAGAGAGAGAATCCCAAGCAGGCTCTGTACTGTCAGCACAGAGACCGACATGGGGCTCAAACTCACGAACTGGGAGATCATGACCTGAGCCCAAGTCAGACACTTAACAACTGAGACACCCAGGCGCCCATGTCTGTCCTTCTATTTGCCCACATAGCCCCCATTTGCCTCCACAGTCAGTTGCAATAAAGTGACTACTGAGGCCTCAGCTTGGGGAGGGCCTTGAGAGACCTTCTCGGTGGCCCCTCAGAGAGGGGTGGTGCCTGCCCAGGACACACAGCCCAGCCTGGTGGACAGGTGACCGTGTGGGAAGTTCAGACTTGACCTTCTAAGATCAGGTTCCCATGGTCCCCGTGCAGCCACCGCCCCCCACCCCAATTCTGGAGCACGCGTACACGAGGACCTAAAGGCACCCAGTGCACATTAACACATTTATCCACCTGTGTAGAGTTCTATCTCCATCCAGATGTGCTTCTATGTGTGGACTCCCTCCCCACCCACCCCAGACATACACATGACCCCAGCCCACATCCCTGCCCGTACAAGTTCTCTCACATGTGGCCGCACATTCTCTCACGTGTGGACACATGCCCTCAGATGCATAGCCTCAGGTGCCAGGCGCCATTGCCCGGACATGAGGCTGGAACCTGGGGCCTCCCCAGTGCCTCCTGCACAGACATGCTTAGTCACCTGAATTTGATCCAGGGAGGAGGGAGGGTGGAGGGCCTGACGTCAGCCCTCATAGCCGCCTTGTGCCGCCTGCACATCCATCTGGGCCACAGCGTGTCCTAGGCAATCACAACAACAGCAGCACAACAACTCACTTTTACGGAGCTTCCGCAGTGACAGGCTCAGTTCTGAGACCGGTACGGACAGGATTCACACGTTTATGCCTCACAACTACCCAGGGAGGTGAGACTGCTATTAGCCCCATTCTGTAGATGAGGAAAACTGGGGCACAGAGGTGAAGTCACCTGCCTGTGGACCCAGACCAGGAAGAGATGGGGCCAGCAGCCTGGCATCAGAGCCTGGACCCTTAACCAGGTAATAGGGCCCCAGGGTGGAGCAGAAAGACTTCTGCCTTGGCTTTCTGTGTGAGCCCTTCCCTGGCCCTTGCTGGACCTCACTTTCCCCTCGAGAAAAGAAAAGGAAGGGCATTAGAGGAAGCTGGCTTCCTGCTGGGATAACAGCCTCAGGGAAATCATATGCAAATTTTATGGGCCCGGGCCACCTGTGGCCGCTGCTCTTCAGGGGGCTGCAGACCTAGAGCCTGAGCTCCTGACATTGATTCATTCCCTACGACAGACTGGGGCCCCGGGCTTGTTGGGGTCCCGTTTCTGACGCTGCTTTCCCGTGTCGACTGGGGACAGCGCTCTAATGATCCCTATGGCTACCCCTCGTTCATTCAACACACATTTATTGAGCTTCTACCATGTGCCAGGCACTGCTGCAGATCCCGATGATCTCATGGAGATGAGGCAGACAAGAGCCCTCATCTATGGACTTTATATTCTAGTAGGAGGAAAGAGGCCTACAGGGTGAGGGTGACGGGCAACAGAGTGGGCCATCTACACGGAGTGGGCTAGGCCAGCCAAGCTTGGAGGGCTCCTTTCATCCTTGGCTTCCTCCTTCCCACAAGTGGCCTGGTTCCTGAAGCCTCCCTGATACTTCCTTCAATTGCATACACTGTCCCTCTCATCTTTTCCAGGGAGGACCCCTTAACGCTTCATCCCTACTCACCTTCCTCACCTCCTTCAGAGAGGCCTTCCTGATGTTCCAGTGCTACCTGCCTCCCTCACCTCCTCCAGGGAAGTCTCCCTGATGTTCCAGTCCTACTCATTCTCTCACTTCTTCCAGGGAGGCATCCTTGATTCTCTGGGCTCACCAACTGCTTCCTCATTCCTCTAGGTCCAACCTTCATGTCTTTTCCTATTGCCAGTCTGGATTCCCTTCCCCCTTCCTTTCTGCATGTCAGCATCAGTGATACCACCTCTGGGTTTCCACTCATTCAGCGCACCGTACCAAGCACAGGGCTTCTGGATGACACCCTTGCCCACAGTCCATCTCTAAGCCTTGCATTGGCCCTAGGGAATCTGGGAAGATCCTGCGTCCATGGTACAGATGGAGAGGCTGAGGCTCAGACTCAGGAAGGAGCCCACCCAGGATGCCACAGTAGGCTGACAGGCAGGATTAGAACCCAGCCCAGGCTCCTCTGTGGCCAGTGGGCTCCAGTGAGCCCTACCTGCTTGACATCTCTCAAAGCAAGATGATGGGGGCACAAGGGGTGACTTATGTTCTTAAAGTCACTGTGTGGGTAGAGAGGAGGTTACCACCAAACAGGAAGGGCAGAGGGTCAGGAGTCCACTCACTTCCTTTTCCTGAGAAGATGCTGAGTCTGGCCCAGGAAGGGGGAAGGGCACTGGGCTGGATTGGGGCCACTGCTCAGCCTAGAGCAGATCAGAGATGGAGGCCCAGTCTGAGGGTCAGGGTTTAGCCTGGGGTCAGGGTTCAGCCCAGGGTTGTGGTAGAAGGTGAGGGCTGGGTTAGAGGTCAATTTGGGGTTCAAGCTGGGGTCAGCCTTTGGCCCCGAGCCTGGTTTGGGGCTCAGAATGTAGTGGGGTCAGGGTGGGTGTAAGGTCAGGCCATGGAGAACATCTCAGTCTGAGTAGCTGTGACAAATATTTGGGGCACACAAATAAACTGGAAGGAAAAACCAGGAAAAATAAGGAGTGACCTTTTAAATATTTATTTTTGAGAGAGAGAGAAAAAGAGAGTGTGTGCACATGAGCAAGGAAGGGGCAGAGAGAGAATCCCAAGTAGGCTCCTCACTGTTAGCACAGAGCCCCAAGTGGGGCTCGGACTCACAAACTGTGAGATTATGACCTGAGCCAAAGTTGGACACTTAATCAACTGAGCCACCCAGGCACCCCGGGAGTGACCTTTTAGTTTAGTGAATTCTCTCTTGACAGCCACCAAAGCAGCAGCCCCTCCCCTAAAGGACCCTCTCCTAGGCTTCAGGCTCTGCTGAGGCAGGGAAGGGAGTAATGGGGGATGGGAAACTCGCTCTGTGGTCCTGGAGAGGCCTTCCTGGAGGGTAAGTGACTGGTTTGGAGTATCAGGGAGGCCTGTGCATTACCAGTGCCCAGCTCAGCTTCCAGGCAGCAGCACTGGAATGCTCTGCAGTCCAGGGTGGGGCTGGTGACTCACTGGACCGTCTGCTGGAAGGGGCCTGAGCTGACCCTGGACTCTGTTTCTCCCATTGCTGCTGGGCCTCCAGTATTCTGCCCATGTCAGTCTGTCCTGACTCCAGAATCTCGGATTCTCCCTGCTTCCCTGTGAAGCCAGCAAGGCAGATGTGACTATGCCCATTTCACCAATGGGGATACTGAGGTCTAGAGGGCTGCTGTGCAGCAGAGCCACATGAGTTCCTGGAACTCCTTCAGTTAGCAGGGGCAGACCTGACTTCGGATGCTGGCAACTCAGGCAGGGGAAACAGGGAGGGCAAAGTCATGAAGGTGGGACCAAAGGGCCTGGAAATCTGACCTCCTTAGTCCATGCTCAGGATTGAAGCCTTCTCTGTCCTCTTTTTTCAGGTTCCCAGTAAGGCTGCACAGAGGACCCCCTTAACTGTGGCAATGGAAGGGGGCCCAGCAGTCTGCTGCCAGGACCCTCGGGCAGAGTTGGTGGAACGAGTGGCAGCCATTGATGTGGCCCACTTGGAGGAGGCAGGTGGTGGTCCAGAGCCTGCCAGGAATGGCGTGGACCCTCCGCCAAGGACCAGAGCTGCCTCTGTGATCCCTGGTGGTGCTTCAAGACCCCCACTAGCCCGGCCCAGCCTTTCAGCCAGGAAGTTCTCCCTGCAAGAGCGGCCAGCAGGAAGCTGCCTGGAGGCCCAGGCTGGGCCTTATGCCACAGGGCCTGCCAGCCACATCTCCCCACGGGTCTGGAGGAGGCCCACCATTGAGTCCCACCATGTGGCTATCTCAGATACAGAGGTTGGTGGGGCAGAGCTAGGGGGTGCTCACAAGCTTTTAATAGTCCTAAATGAAGATGTTTTTCTTTCTGTGCCCCTGCTGCACAGCTGTTTAGCCTTTGCTTTGCATACCCCCAGAGTTGAGGAGCCTGCTACCTCACAATATGGCTCTTCCCACCAGGGAGCTCCTTCTGAGCCAATCACTGTTAAGTTCCATTCCTGTCCCTAGGCCAGGCCTCAGAAATAGGCCCTCCCCTTGTCCCCCAAGAAGTTCTCTTAGAAATTTGAAGATCGATAGTATGTCCACCCTCCCCATAACAAGTCAAACCTAGCTTTAGCCCCCACTTCTAATCCTGCTTCTTAGAGTCTCCTCTGACTCAGAAGCTGCCAGCACGCTTCCAGTCTCTGTTCTTACTTCTGCGCCTCTATCCCACTGGCTCTGTTTTCCACTTAGATCTGACAGTGAACCCTAGTACCGAGCAATCTACTGATTGCACAGGCTGAGCTTCTTATGCCTGAGCCAGGGCTGTGGTCTCCTGTCCCCAAGGCTCTCTTCATCTTTCTTGTCCATGCAGCCAAGACCTTGCATTCAGCTACTTCTATAAATACTTGCTTATGCATTTCTCACAGATTTAGGTCTCCCAGACCCCAGCATCCAGGCAGGAATCAGTGTATTTTTCCTTCACCACTTCCTAGGGAGTAAAGTACAGCCATGGCTCACCATTCATGTTTGCAGACATGAGCGTGCAAGGCCTCTTGTCCTTTTTCGTGGCATAGAGACCACCAAGTTTCCCCATCCAAACATGAAAGCTTGATGAGATGGGGGGGGGGGGGGGTCTGGGATTGAGGGGCCCAGAGCCAGGATTGGACCCTGAGCAGGCTGCTGAGGTGGGATCAATACTGCCTCTGGATTAAGCTTCATCTGATGCTTCCCTTTCCCCTCCCTGCCCCCCCCCCCCCCCCAGGACTGTGTGCAGCTGAACCAATACAAGCTACAGAGTGAGATTGGCAAGGTAGGACTGGGACAGGCAGTGGGGACTGTTCCTTTGAGGCTTTGGGTAGGCAGCCTATCAGGATCCTCTGCTTGGCAGTTCTTTCTCCCCTGGGAATGTAAGGCAGAGCCGGGAAGGCCCCAGCTTAGAAATGAAGAAAGTTTTGTCCTCTAGGAAATACCTAAGGTGGGGTGGGAAATGATTCTCCATTCCTGATTCCTTAGTTTTTGATGGAAGACAAAGAGGGTCTGAGGCAGCATAGAGCTGCATTGAGCCAAGCAGAGGCAATTACCAGGAACAGCAGCCCTCTTTCTGTCTGCCTGAAATGTATGCCTGCTGGTGGCCAGCTGGTGGGGGTGGAGATGGGATGAGGGGGGAGGGAGCCGGAGCTGTTCAGGCTCCCCATTCCCTGAGCTAGTCCTGGAGGAGGTTGCCCTGTCCAGGCAGGGCTGACTGGTGCCTATTTCCAGGGTGCCTACGGCGTGGTGAGACTGGCCTACAACGAAAGTGAAGACAGGCACTATGTGAGTCTGGGGAGGGGAGGGAGTTGTTGCCCCAGCCAGGCCCCAGAAGCCTGGGAGGTGGGCAGTGGCTGTGCTGGGAAGACAGAGGACAAGGCTGCCTCTAGAGGGAGTGGGCTCCTGTCCCTGAGGGAATGAAAACGGAGTAAGCTTCTTGAGAATATGCAAGCAGAGGCTGGACCTTCTGAGAGGAGAGCTCCAGAAAGGCTTGTTGGGGAAATAGGGTAAGGCTTAGACTCAGATATGGCCACCTCCTAACCCAGCTTAACCACACCTAGGCCATACTTTCAGTTCTGGTGGCAGTCACCCACTAGTGATTGGACCTCCATCCACATGTAACCAGCCTGTTCTAGCTCCTGGTGGCTGCACACAAATGACATTTCTACCCCTCCCTCCTCAGGCAATGAAAGTTCTTTCCAAAAAGAAGTTACTGAAGCAGTATGGCTTTCCACGTATGTATCTATTGGGTCCTATGCTTGGGAGCTCCCTGCTTGGGGGCAGAAGAGGAGGACACTTCAGTCCCTCACTATTTTTGTTAGGACTGGGGGTAGAGGTGGGGAAAGCATGAGCAAAGGCTTGGTAGTGGGGATGTGTTTGGTGGGTTGGGGACAAGACCATTGCAAGATTCTTGCTTGAGGCTGGTTGTGGGGCCAAGGTGAGGCCCAGCCTCCTGCAATAGAGGCTCGACTCCCCTTCCTGGTCACAGGTCGCCCTCCCCCAAGGGGGTCCCAAGCTACCCAAGGAGGACCAGCCAAGCAGCTGCTGCCACTGGAGCGAGTGTACCAGGAGATTGCCATCTTGAAGAAGCTGGACCATGTGAATGTGGTCAAGCTGATTGAGGTAGGAGGCAGTGGTGAGTGGGTGGGAACTCAAGTCCTGTGAAGAAACCTGTGGTGCTTGGGGACACTCAGCACAGACCTAGGGTTCCCACCAGATACTCCTCCCAAAGTATCTGTGGCTAAGGCCTCCAAAGACAGAGCTAGACTTGGGGTGGCAGCTATAGGGAGGCTTTAGGGTTCAGTTCAGGCTGGTCTGCAATATTCTCAAGGTCTCAGTGAGGATAAGGGGCTGCCCAGAAGCAAGAAGTGAGCCCCCAGTCATGGCAGGAGGAGAGAACAGCTGGATGTCACTTGGTGGGCCAGGGTTGGGGGTCAGTGATTTTCGAGGCCTCATCTGTCTGGGGCCTACATAGTTCCTGCTCCATTGTCCAGGGAGGCTGCACAGCATACTGGGGGTCCTCAAACCCTACCACCATGTCTGTTCCCTCTGACTAGGTTTTGGATGACCCAGCTGAGGACAATCTCTATTTAGGTGAGTGACCCAGCTCTTCCCAAAGCAGCTTACCTAGGGTCAGTCCAAGGGCTCCCCAGGGACACATGTGACCTTCAAATGGGCTGTATGAGCATGTTCTCAAGCCCTGGATTCCCTTGCCCAGCCCTGCCAATCCAAACTTAGAATACCCACATAGATTCAATAAATATTCCCAAGCTCCCACTCCACTGATCAGAGAGACAGTGGATCAAGTACGTGCAGGAAGCAGGCTATGTGATATGGGTTCCCAGACCCTGTATGATAGCTCTGTGCCTCAGTTTCCTCACCTGTAAAATGGGGGATAATATATCTAACTCATAGGGTTGATATGAGGAGTAAATGAGTCATTATATACAAGATTGTTATTAATGTTGTTATTATTTAAGTTCACGGTGCCTGATTCATGAGTTTAGAGGCCCTCCAGAAACGGGACAGAAAAAACACTGGGCTTAGAAATTAAGGTCAAGGCTTTAGTCTTCACTCCCTGTCCTACTTGCCTATCTGCTGTGACCCTCAGGGAAATTCCTGCCCCTTCTGCAAGCCTCAGTTACCCACCTCCTTCCCAAGAAAGGAATCCATGGTGAATCAGGATGAGGCAGATCCATAGTAGACCAAAGTAGACCATACTTTCACCCATTTATTTCCTCTGATACCCTGGGACCCTTGTCCCATCCATCCTGCAAGTATGCCTGGATGCCTGACCCTCTCCTACTTTCCAGAACAGGGAGGGACCTTGGCATCACCTGCTTTGCAAGCCTGGCTGCATCTTACTTACTTTACTTTTCTTTTCTTTTCTTTCAGTGTTTGACCTCCTGAGAAAGGGGTGAGTTCCCCATCCCAATCAGGCAGGTCAAGTCTAATCCAGGCCTTCTTTTCCCTCCCTGTGCCCTTAGTCCCAGGGTCAGCTACTCTAGGAGAAAGCGGAGACCCAGGCCCTGCCCTTGGGGAGCTCTGATCTGGGGGGAAATGAGAGACAAATAGGGCAATTCTTTGAAGTCTGCTGGGGGTCAGTGAGGCTGGAATATTCAGAGTTCTCTGGAAGAGGGGGTGGGTTTTGAGCCAGGCCTTGAAGAACTGGAAAGATTTTGAGGGAGGAGTGGGAGAAGAAAGGAGTGTTTCTCAAGCAAATATGTAGAGATGGGGCTCTCACCTGGATTCAAATCACAAAGAGTTCTTTCAGCTTTACAAGTTTATGAGTTGGGTGGGTGGGACTCCATTTGCTCCCATTTACAAGAGGGGAAGCTGAGGTTCAGAGGGGGTAAGTGGCTTGTCCAAGGTCACACACTGAGTCTAATTCATGTCTGCTCTATTTGGCCTTCTCACAGTATTAGCAAAGCAGCAGACTTGGGGTAGTGGGCATAGGCCTGGGTGGACCATAGGCCCTAACTGTCAAGACCTTAAATACAGGGTATGGCTTGTGATTGCCTCTCTGCCGGGAGGAGGGGGCTGGGAGTAGTATCCCTTTAAGACTCAGAGCTTTTCAAACGTTTTTGACCTTCATCGAAGTAAGCAATATAAGTTTCACATTGTCATCCATCTCTGTAATTGAAACCAAAGTTTTACAAAACATTACATGTCTTTATCACATATGATGTACTCTGATAAATTCTACTTCATTAGAAATTTTTAAAAAAGCATTAGCCAACCACTAAATTAATTTCATAACCCTCTATTAGGTCTGGACCTACAGTTTGAAAAACACTGCGGTAAATGGCATCTTTGCAACAGTTTGGTTATAGAGAAGTACTTAGTAGAAGGAATACCAAGCCAATCAGAAATTAAGATAAAGCTAATTTGAAATTATAATGATTGTAAGGGGATATTTGTGTCTATGTGTTTTCAATGTTTCATCATATGGGAGAAAAAGCTAATGTCTTGAGTTCTGGGGAGGTGTTTGAGCATAGAGGGCTCCCGGGAAGTCCTGAGGGGCCTAAATGGCCCAGCCCCTGTCCTACCAGCTGTCTGCTTTTACTCGTTATGATTCAGCTGAACACCCCTCCTCCCCTCCCTTTCTGTAGGCCGGTCATGGAGGTGCCCAGCGACAAGCCCTTCCCCGAAGAGCAAGCTCGCCTCTACTTGCGGGACGTCATCTTGGGCCTTGAGTACTGTGAGCGAGGGTCTGCTTGCCCCTTGGAACGGGGGACGGGGTTGGGGGCGGGGGGGTGGCGGGCACCGGAAGGGTAGAGCCCGGGCTGAGCTAGCTCTTAGCAGTCCTATCAGTCAGCGCTGATCTACCAATCAGCTTCGTTTGGGGGCGTGGTGTGGACTGTGGGAGGGGCCAGAACCTCCCGGATTGGAAAAGGGAACGGAGTGGTGGCCGGTTTCGCTGGGTTTGCACCAGGTTGTTCAAGTGGAGCTGCGCCTTGGGTGTTCTCTGTATCTCTTCTGCTGAGTTATTAGTCAAGCTTAACCTTTCCGCAGGGCCTCAAGAGATGTAGGAAGGAAGAGATTTATGTCCAGCTGCTTGAAGAATAGTCTGTCATGTCATGCGTCCTGTAGATGAGGAAGGGTGGGTTTACTGTGAGGGCTCAAAGGTGATGAGAGCTCAGGAGGGAGGATGTTAGCTTAGCCTCTGTCCCTGGAATTCACTTATTTACTCATTCATTTACTTCTTTTTTTTCACTTGCTTCTTTCATATATGAGTACCTACTAAGCGCCAGCTAGACGCCAGGAGATTGACAAAGACCCAAATGTGACCTCGAGAATCTCAGTGTAGCAGAAGGAACAGGAACCTAAGCAGGCAGATACAGTGCAGTGCTGGCTAAGGCTGGGGTGGCACAGGGCTGTCAGATACTGAAGGGAGGCTTCCCAGAGGAGACCATTTGTGACCAGGGTCCTTAAGGATAAGTAGGAGTTCATCGGCCAGGCTTGAGGGATGGATAGGAGAGAGTATGTCAAGCAGAGAGAACTGCATAGCAGGGGCACAGAGGGGAGTGGACATGTTCTATTTAAGAATGGGGAGACGTAAAATCTGGTTGAAGCATGGGGTGGAGAGTGGTGAAACACAAAGCTGGAAAGCTACTCAGGCCATACCAGGAGGGCTGGGAATACCTCCACAGAGGACTTTCATGACTTCATTCTGTCAGCATTGTAAACCGATGAGGGCTTTGAGAAGGGAGGGGCATGATAGGATTTGCATCTCAGAAAGCTCGGCAGCTGTGTAGTGGCTGAATGAAGGGCAAGAGGTGAGGAAGGAGGCTTTTTCTACAGCCCAAGCGACAGATGGTGAGGCCTGGATTAGGGCAGTGGCAGTGGGGAGGAGACATGAAGGAGGTGAGGGGGGGCAGCACTGGATGACTGGCTGGTCATGGGGAGGGGAGGTTCCTCAGACATTGAGGGTTCTGGCCTGGTTTGGGGAACAGGAGTGGTGCCCATCTCTCTCAAATCTTAGCTGGATTTATCAGGAGCATATTCTCTTCCTAGGGGAACAGGGTGAGGACCTATCTGAGGTATCAGATACCAGGATTGTCTTTATCTCATTTGAGCCACTCCACTGCCCTCTAATACTCTCTTTGCACATATGGGGAAACTGAGGCACACAGAGAGGAGGGCTTTGCAGAAACTCTCTATCAAGGGTTTAGAGTTATGGGAAGGGGGCATTTCACCCTGGGTGTGATGAGTGGTGGGCACAACCCTGTACCAGGTTGGCTTCCACCCCTTCCTGTCCTGGGCCCTTCTCTTCAGCTCAGTGCCTTTTGTTTCCCATCCTCTGTTTCCCCCATCCCAAAACAAGCTAATCCATCTGGCTTTGGAGTAAAGTCTTGTCAAGACCCAGCTAATCACAGTGAAGGGCTTCCCAGAGCCCACTGGTCAGAACCACAGGTTGGACAGGCAGATGAATGGAGGCGTCAGGTGCTGAAGACCTTCCTTGTCATTCTGGTCCTCAGAAGGGAAGATGAAGGCTGCCTGGGGAAGGCTCCATGGTCAGGGGGCCCAGACCTGATTCTTGTAGATGGGGCAAGTATAGCAATGCAGGTATGAGAAGCAGTCACATCTGGAATATATCTTAGAAGTTGAGCCCATAGGACTTGTTGATTGAATAGGATGTGGTGTCTGAAAGAGAGAGGAGTTGGAGATGATCCTGAGGTTTTTGGCCTGAGCAACTGGTAATGTGCCATTAACCCGATAGGAAAGACTAGAGGAGAAGCAGAGGTCTTCTGTTTTGTTTGTTTGGTGAGGGATGGGGAGGGGGTTGCAGACAGTGCAATCAAGTTCTGAATTAGATGTGTTGTTGAGAAATTTTGAGAAATATATTACATGTCTGCCGGATATCCATGTGGATAAATATCCCGGAGTTCAGGGGAGAGGCCAGGGTTTGAGATAAGAATTTGAGACCACTTTCCGTGGTCAAATACACAGTCTCTTGAGCCTCTGGACTCTGATGGGTATGTGTCAAATCTCTTGAGTGCATCAGGCACATAAGAGGCAGTCACTAGAGGAACATTGGTTTCGTAGTTATTGTTGTGTGACACTCACTCCCTTTGCCGTTCATCTCCGCCTCTCCTCTCTTCTTTCCTCCTGCCCTTTCCATCTTCCCTCCTCTCCAACATCTTGGGGACTGCTGATCCAGAGGAAAGTATTTGCTGAGGTAGAGCCCATAAGTGGGTGACTGTGGGGTAGAGTCAGTGCCTTCTCTAAGCTGGGATGTCTCTGGCCATCTCAGCCTGAGCTTCCCATCTTTTCCTGGCACTGCTGAACCCAGGAAGCAAGGTGAGCTCTCAGTCCACTGGAGAAGGCTGACCCTTACCCCAGCCATGTTCATCCCAGCAGTCCCAAGGCTTGGGATGCCCTCTCCCCCTGATGCTCTTCAGCCCAGAATCCCTAAGCCCGAGGCAGTACTTCTGCAGGATACCCCACTATTCCACCCTAAGTCCGAGGAGGAGGAACATTTCCGACCTGGCTGGGTGGGAGAAGAGACTGAGAAAAGGTTTTGACAGGCTTTGGGACTGCAGACAACATGGGGAGGGCCAGAGATGGCCTCTGGAGAGGCTCCCTTCCCAATTTCCTCTGACAGCCCCTTCAGCAACAAGGTGTCTTGATTGCCACAGGGAGCACTGCACTTGGAGTCCAAAGATTCCAGTCCTAGCTCTGCTTCTGACAGCCTGGACTGGCTGTGATGTCACTACTGCATAGTGGAGCAGAGGGCCCTGAATTCTTTTGAGGTCCTCACGAGATGAGTGTGTGCATGGGCTAGGATAGCCCCGCTCCTTCTCACCTAGAGTTTAAGATGGGCTTCCCTGGCCAGGCGAGGGCAGGTGGGGGGGGGTTCCAGGCAGTGGCCCCCCAGGCCAGCACTCAAGCTGCCTCTTTCTGCAGTGCACTGCCAGAAGATCATCCACCGGGACATCAAGCCGTCCAACCTGCTCCTGGGCGATGATGGGCATGTGAAAATTGCCGACTTTGGCGTCAGCAACCAGTTTGAGGGGAACGACGCTCAGCTGTCCAGCACTGCTGGGACTCCAGCGTTCATGGCCCCCGAAGCCATTTCTGATTCCGGCCAGAGCTTCAGTGGGAAGGTGGCTTCTAGGACCTAGGCTGAGTTGGCATTCAGGTGGAGGGGTGGAATGGTTTGCAGTGGAGCCTCATTTCCAACCTGAGGGTATCAGAGTCCTTATGTCTCAGGCGCGAACACTGAACACAGTCCTCTCCTTCCTGTTTGCCTCCTGAAGTCTGAGAAACTCCCCATCTTTGGCTTCCTGTCATTTTCCAGCAGGATGGCCCCGGGTCTCCACTGCAGATATTTCCTGCCAGCTTCTCTGTACGGAGCACCGGGCTGGGCTGTGGAACAGACAGAGCCCAGATGGCCCAGTTCTCTGTCCTTCTGGAGATGGTGAAAAGAACAGGAGAGCTCATGTTTGGGAAGAAGTTGGAGCTTCCTCTCAGACTTTTTGGAGACGGCAGGGTTTGAACTAGGCCTTGAAGAATGGGGAGGATTTGAGCATGAGATGGAGACCACAGAATGTACAAGAGCACTGAGGAGCATTGGGAAGGGGGCATGATGGGTCTTGGGCAGAGTTTAGAAGGCCTGGAAGTTTGTGCTTCCTCCTAACTGACAGAGGCGGTGGGCAAAGCTTTCTGAGCAGAGGGCTGCGGTTCCGTCTGTTCCCCTGGCCACATGCCTGTTCCCACCTGTGGAGTGCTGGCTGCCTCACTGTGCCTCTGCCAGGGAGCCGATGGTCAGGAGGCATTTGGACATGTGTGTGGGTGTGGAGCTCAAGAGAGGTCAGGGATGTAGATAGAGATTGTTTTCAAGAATTTCTAATTTTGATGTAATTCCAAATTTACAAAAAATTACAACAATAATACAAAAAAAACCCTCCCATGTATCTTTTTACCTATGTCACCAATTATTGACATTTTATCCCATTTACCTTTTCACCGTCTCTCCCTATATTTGTTATACACGTATTGCATTTTTCTGAACTGCACGAGAGTTAAGTTGGAGACCTTACCCTCCTTTATCACAGTATAGTTTGGCAGGTATTTTCTAAGAACAAGGACATTCTCTTACATAACCTCAGTACAATTATTAAAATTAGGAAACTAATCATTGATAAAAGACTGTTATCTAATCGACCTTATTCAGATTTCATCAGTTGTCTGGATACTGTTCTTTAATGCCTTTTTTTTTTTTTCTGGTCTAAGATCTGATTCAAAGTTAGTCACTGCGTTCACTTGTCACATCTCTTTGGGGTCCCTTCATCTGGAAGAGTTCCTCAGCCTTTCTTTGTCTATTCTGACCTTGACATTTTTGAAGAGAACAGTCCTGTTACTTTGCAGAATGATATCAGTTTGCATTCGTCTGGCGTTCCCTGGTTGGATTCAGATTGAATCATCTGTGGCAGGAATATGTAGGTAGACATTTGAGAATCATTCACATAGGAGAGAAAGTGGAAACCAGGAGAGGAGGTGGGGTTCCAGAGGGGGAAGATGTAGAGAGAGCACATGTTAGAACCCAGGATATGGGGGAGCCGTGAGGAGCTGTGGAGGTGGCCAAGGGCCAGGGCCTTGGGGTGGGCAGGGGCTGTTTCTGGTGTCAGAAGGAAGGTGGATGGTGGCTTCTCCAATGGAATATCGGGAAAAGGGATGACGAGCTAATTTAGTGAGTATAAGGTCAATACATAGCATGGTTTCTGGGGTGCATCTGTGTCACAGGTATAGCAATGTGACCCTGTAGGTGAAGGAAGTTTTGCACCTATTGAGTTGGAACTGTATCTGGTTTGGGTCTGTGACAAGGGGACATGGAAACCCTGAGAGGCCGGGACCTTGTTCTTGTCAGCCCTGTGTCCCTAGTGCTCAGCACAGGTCAGGCATGGAACGAGTGCCTGGGAGTGTTTGTTGAGTGAATGTATGACTGAGGAAGGAGGTTCCCAGCATGCCCTCTCCCATAGCCCATGGGAGCTAGGTGAGCAAGGGGTGTTGGTTCCTTTTGGGGAACTGATGCGAGCTGTTTCTTCCTAGGCCTTGGACGTGTGGGCCACTGGGGTCACATTATACTGCTTTGTCTATGGCAAGGTGAGTGTTGGGTGGGCTGGCAGAGCTGGGTGGGCCCAGCCCCTTGGTGCCATGGGCGGGGCCAAGCTGAACCAGGATGAATGATAGCTGCAGGCTGTCATTTCCTTTGTGTCCTAAAGTAAAGTGACTTTTGAAAGGAGCCACCTGACCCAGAGAAGACTGAGGGAAAAGAGGCTTTTTTCTTTTTTCTCCTGACCCTTGGAAGGAGATCCATATGAAGGAGTCCCGGACAGCAGACATCCCAATGGGAGGTGTAGATGGCGGTATTGCCATCTTCCCACCAGAGTGCTCCCTGTCCTTCTGGCCCTGATGCCATTCATTCTTTTGTTCATTCACATGTTCACTCATTCATTCATTCATTCATTCATTCTGCAAATTGTCCTTGACTCTTGCTCTGGGTCAGGATGGGCCTTGGGAACACTAAACATTGACTTAGCCAAAATCCCTGTCCACAGGTGCTCCTACTCTAGTGACTGCACTGAGAGCCAGGAGGGAATCTCAGTGAACATGTTCGCAAACTCCAAGCCCTGGGAGTGGAAGCCTTTCTGCAGGTGGCTCTATGGCCAGTGGGTACACCCAGCCTCATAGTTCCCTCAATGACTCATTTGTTCAGTTAGTGTTTCTTGAGCACCTACTGTATGCTGAGCCCTGAACAAGTTAGACAGGGTTCTTCCCTTCTACTAAGGAGCCCAGAGCTGCCCCCCACTTCTGGCCACACCGAGAAATGGGGTCAGTCCCCCACGGCAAGTTGAGGCACTGGGCCTGCATCCTTTGTCTGTTTTTACACCCCACAGTGCCCGTTCATCGATGATTACATCCTGGCCCTGCATAGGAAGATCAAGAATGAGGCCGTGGTGTTTCCCGAGGAGTGAGTTGCCCATGAAAGGGGGCTCCTGCCCACCCCCAGGGAGGCATGTCTGAGTTATAGCAGAGCATTTGCCTTTTGAAGGCCCCACCCCAACTTTCTGGGGGTGCTGTTCCCTGGGAGGGGCTCCTGAGCAGATGGAGGGGTGGGACTGTCTCAGAGACATCTAATCGGATTCCACTGTACAAATGGAACTCTGAGGCTGGGAGTTGGGCAAGAATGACGCCAGGTCACACATTCACACTACTCCTTCACTAAAAGCCTGTGTGGGGTCAATGGGCATCAACTTTACACGGACCCTGGAATCATGGGGAACCCCTATCTTCCCCACATGGGGTAGGAGGCCTTCAAGATCCCAGTTTGCTTCCCCATTTCATAGATGGAAAAGTGGAGGCTCCAGAGGAGAGTTATCAGTGGGTCTGGGATTTGAAGCCACTCCCTCCTCCCCATCCATTCATTTGTAACTGGGGTCTCTGAGCCGAGAGGGACTATTTGGAGAGGTCTCCCTGCTCATCTGTGGTTCTTCTGGTTATGATATTGGCTACCATGGCTCCTTATTTATCAGGCCCTTCTGCCATCTGATCAAAGTGCCCTGGGAAGGTCAGAAACCAAACTGGGCATTGTCCTCAATGATTCCTGCTCCCTCGTTCCCACTCCCTGTCTGGTCCCCGAGCCCTGTTGAGTCCACCTCTTCTGTATCTCTTGACTCCATTGCCACCTGCGCCCCTGACTGGTTCTGTCCTTGGATTTATCTAGCTACCTTCTCTTTGGTCTCCCTGCTGCCAGCCTCCCTCCAGTCCAGCCGCCAGTCAGGCCAGGGTGACCCTGATGAAGCACAACAAATCTCACCATATCTCCTGCTTAAAGTTTTTCCAAGGCTTCCCAAAAGCCTGCATGAAGAGGCCATTCCCTGACCCTGGCATTCAAGGACATCTGGGTTCTACCACCTGTTCCCCCACAGCACTAGCCAACTAGACTCCACCCCTTTTTGCCTGTCTCTGTACCTTTCCTCCTGCTGTACCCCCTGCCGGAGGTCTCTTTCTTCCCTCTTTCTTCCCATCCCAAGAGTTGTAAATGGGATTAAATATCTAGGACAGCAGAGGGAACCAAGGTCAACAGTCCCAAGAGTGAGTTCCTTCTCTGCAGGCTTGGATGGATGGGCTCCCCAAAAATGTTGTAGCAAAGAAGCCTGGAGTTTGGGCAGAAACAGTCAGGCTAATGTGGGGCTGAGTGTCCTGCTCCCCCTTCCCCTGAATCTCTCATCCCTGCCCTCACTCTTGTGGGTAGCAATGTGCCAACCCGCTAACCTCTCTGGGCCTAAGTTTCCTCCTCTGTCAAATGAGAGTATTTCCTGGCTACCTCCCAGGCAGAGGAGAGGATAAGATGGTGAGCGGGGTGAAGGCCCCTGGTGTCCCATAAAATGACTTTTCTCACTATCCTCACCATCTCTGCACTGAGAGGGTCTCCAGTACCCCTGGACCGCATTTGTATTTGTGGCCCCTGCCTCTGGAGGAGATGGCTTTACTTCCTATTCAGGAAAGAAGGATATCCATCTACTTGTTCTGAAACTCCTTCCTTCTGCCTCAATACCTTCCTGCTCTCTGAGAAGTGAGGGTTGGGTGTGTCTCTGACCTGGCATGTACTATTCAGGGAATCCCAGAGCAGGTGGGGATGGAGAGGTGGGCAAGAAAGAAGCCTCACTGACTGTCTCTCCCTCATCTCCTTCCTTCCCCACTTTTAGGCCAAACATCAGTGAGGAGCTCAAGGACCTAATTCTGAAGATGCTAGACAAGAATCCTGAAACAAGGATTGGGGTGCCAGACATCAAGGTTGGGGAACCAGAGGTCTTGAGCTGGGCTGGCCTTGGACACAGCAAACAGGCCTCAGTATCTCCTTCTAGAGAGCCCTACACCAAGTCATATATATATTGGGTTTGGATTGGGGGTTTATGGGCGTTGGGTCCCCTCAAGGCGATTGCTGATAGAATGCCCGTGGTATTCTTTGCTGACTGGGTGTCTGTCTGACCTCTCTCTGTCCTCCCACACCACAGTTGCACCCCTGGGTGACCAAGAGTGGGGAGGAGCCCCTTCCCTCAGAGGAGGAACACTGCAGTGTGGTGGAGGTGACCGAGGAGGAAGTGAAGAACTCGGTCAAGCTCATCCCCAGCTGGACCACGGTGGTAAGAGGGTGATGGGCCAAAGACTCCCTTATCCTGGGAGGGCCTGAGGAGGGCATGGTCATTGCCTGAGACTAGCTCTATGCGGGCCCTGTCAGGGGACAGAGGGCCATCTGGTCAGTCATCCCCAATGCTGATCTACTGGGGCGCTGCTGAAAGGCAGTGGGGAAAGAGGCCATGTTATTCAGCCTCACAGTAGGGAGAACAGGAGACTTGGTGAGGAGAGTGACTGATTTAAAGAAATATACTGCCCTCACCGAGTATCTTTCACCATGACTAGAAGAAATATTTTCTTCCTTCCCCCTTCCTTCCTTCCTTCCTTCCTTCCTTCCTTCCTTCCTTCCTTCCTTCCTTTCTTCCTTCCTTCCTTTCCTCCCTCCCTCCCTCCCTCCCTCCTTCCCTCCTTGCTTCCAAGCACTGTACTTTGTGTCAAGGACATGACGCTAAGAAGGCATAGGAAGCGTTTGAATTGGAGAGGTGGCCCTGAGCTCTTTGGACCGCACCCATGTGCTCCCTCCACTCTCCTCTCACATTTTACTTTTTCTCATCTTTCTCTGGACATCTTCCATGTTAACTGTTGGAAGTTATTCATGTAGCCCCTCGTGGCCACATGGGGTTTTGTGGAGGACACTGAGAACCATGACCTTCCCTGCACTGAGATATCACAGCGAGTCAGAGTAAGCACGAGGCAAAGAGAGAGCTGGTACCTGTGCTGTGGGTACATCAGGCCTGTGTGCATTAGCCCTCCCTGCTTGGTCCAGGCCCGGCTAGGGACAGGTGGCCAGAGTCCTGCTTATTCCTGTGCTCCAGGGCTCTGTGGTCTCTGGAACCAGTCAGCTCCCATAGGGTCTCTGCTTCTTCCTTTGTCTTAGCCACCATTAACCACTGGAATAGCCTCCCAAGTTGTCCCCTGCTTCCACCGTCACCCGCATGACAGTTAGTGCTCAGCTCAGCAGCCAGGGTGGGTCCCAGTGACTGTTCATGTCACTTTTCATGTCTACCCTGCTCACGTAGGCTCCCATGTCACTCGGAGTAGGAGCCACAACCTTGACTGCCTGCGCAGTCCGCGTACCTTCCGCCCCCATCTCCCTGTGGACCTCGTCTCTCCTCTCCTCTCTCCATTTGCTCAGCTCCAACCATGTGCTGCATAAGCTGCTGCTCCAGAACCTTTGCACTTCCCTTTCCTCCTGGGGGGTGCTCCTGCCCAGAAATCTGCAGGGCTCGCTTCCTCACTCCCTTCAGACCTTTACTCCAAAGTCACCTCAGTGAGAAGTGGGCCTTCCCTGGCCCCTTATCAAAAGTTCCCATCTCCTCTTTGTCCTTCCATATCCTCCTGCCTTGTTTTACTGTTTTCTCCTCAGCCCGTATCACTAACTCATGTATTTTACTGATTTGTCTTATTTACTACTTGTCCCCCTAACTAGAACATAAGCTCCATAAAGGGCAAGAATTTTTGCCTCAGTGTGGCCCCTGCACCTAGAATAGTGTCTGGAATATGCTAGGCACTTGATAAATAGTTGTTGATTGAATGAATGAATGAATGAATGAATGAAGTAAACGAATGCACCCCCATGCCAGGCATGTGTTTGTGAGTGTGTGTGTGTGTGTGTGTGTGTGTGTGTGTGTGTGTAGGCAGCAGCCTAGAACTGTCCTTGCTGCAGGAGGAGGGACAAAGTCAGAGAGCTGGGGTGCAGCAGCCTCTACCTGTCCAGGCATCTCCCCCAGGCTGCTGTGCGCCTCCTCTCTGCTCTGCCTGGCACAACCTCTCCTTCACTCCATGCTCCCCACCTTAGCTCTAAAGCATTTCCTGATTGCACGCCCCATGTCTTCAAGATAAAGCCCCCTTTCAGCCTGGCATTCCAGACCCTTCGTAGTCTGTTCCTGGCCTCTGGGCACCCCCACCAGTTGTGCCAAGCTCCTCACCATTCCCAGAATTCACCTTTCAACATCACCGCTCGTGCTCTTGCCATTTCCTCTGCTTGGAATTCTCTTCCTTTCTCTGCTGACTGAAAGGGAGCCTAGGCAGGGCCACCTGGAAGCTGTGCCCTTAGGGAATCAGAGTAGAGGCTGCCAATGTGTCTGGGAGCCTGGGTTTCTGTGTTCCTCACTCTGACATGTGTGTCCTCCCCAGATCCTGGTTAAGTCCATGCTGAGAAAGCGTTCCTTTGGGAACCCATTTGAGCCCCAAGCTCGGAGGGAAGAGCGATCTATGTCTGCTCCAGGAAACTTACTGTCGTAAGTATCTGTGGGCTGAGGCCTGCAGGGTGCTCCCTGGGGTAGGGTGGGGGCTGTGTTATATCCCCGAGACTCTCACTGTCACTGGGCTGTGCAGGCTGAGCCTGGAGCCTGGGGACTCGCCAGGTCCCAGAGGAAGGCCCTGTTTACACCTCTGTCCTCAGCCCATGGCAGCCTGGTAGAGGTTTGCGGATAGGCCTCGTATCTGCTCCTTGTAGAAGGTTGCCTGTCTGTGGAAGGAGGGGCACTTCTGCTGACTCTTCCTGGCCCGGGGGGATTGTTAGCTGCCTTCCTGAGTGGCTCATGCTACCTCCAGCCATTGCTGAGGCCATGTGCTCAGTCATCACTTTGTAAATGCTTGTCCCGCAAGTATGGATGGGTTGGCTGATAGGGCCAGGGAAGAGATTCCCGTTTGTTGAAGGCTCCCTACTGTGACCCAGGCATGTGCATTCACCACCTCCTAGGAGAGGTCAGAGAAGCAATTCCCCAAACCTCTGTGAGCCTCGTCCTCAGCTTTTCCGCCTTCTTCCATTAAAATAAAAGTCAGTTTGGGATGCCAACAAGGCCTGCTGGAGTTTGTGCGCAGACCTGCAGAGAGAAAACCCTGAGGGGTCCTAGACCAGAAGGTGGTCCTGGGACATTGGTTGCTTTCCTCTGGCCCATGAAGGATGCTGCAGGGAGGAGACGTTGTGCACCCCCACCCCCATCTTCCGCCCCTTCCACCTGCTGTGTGGAAAAGGCGTGCTCCCTAGAGAGGTGAGTGCCAGATGTTGTCTACGTACCTCAGCCTGTCCGGAAAGAGTAGCACCACTTGTGCTGTGCAGGGGCCCACACACTGGCTTCGTGTGAGGCCACCCTTTTGTAAGTGGGCTCTTCAGAAGTGTCAAGTCCCATCACAGTGGGTGAGCTGGGGTCTGCTCCAGCCAGAGGTTGCTTGCACTCAGTAATGTCCATATACCAACTTCTTGCCCTCCAGCTGACAAATTTCCTGGCCAATGGAAGTTGAGGTTGGGGGGGCTTTGGAGAGGCCTTGACGGTACTGAGCTTATTTTCAGTTCCCTGTCTCTTCAGTGAGGTGGGCAGGACTGGAAGAAGGGGTTCCCTGGGTTCCTCTAAGTCTGCAGGCCTCGAGGCTGGAATTGGGTTTAGTGTAGGGGATCACATATTTAACATCTAAATGGAGCCACTTTTGAGAGTGAAAGAGGAATCTGTTACTAATTATGGCAGGACAAAAGGCATAAGTACGACCGTAATGAACAAACCTGGACGTCTGGTAACTCTAGCTCAGTGCCTGTGATTCAGTGCCCCCTAGGGGTGTGAAAAGGCAGTCACAGGCTAAAGACATCTAGTCTATATCTGGCACAGAACTGGGACCCAGGAATACAACCGAGCAACGTTGTACTAATCATTGTCCTTTTATGGACACGTTAATGGGGAGAAAGGCCCGTTTCCTCATCTGGACTGTGAGAGGATTGGGCTTAATCCTTTTCAGCTATAAAATTCTATAATTCTGTGACCCAAGTTGAATTTTGAAAAGTAGGTTTTACTTCATCATAGAGTCCCAACATTTATCCTTGACAGACTCTGGGTTTTTTTTCTTTTTTAATTTTTAAGTTTATTATTTTTTTATTTTTAAGTTTATCTTGAGAGAGAGCAAGTGGGGTAGGGTCAGAGAGAAGGGAGAGATTGAATCCCAAGCAGGCTCTGTCAGTGCAGAGCCCAATGTGGGGCTCGAACTCATTAACTGTGAGTGAGATCATGACCTGAGCTGAAATCAAGAGTTGCACGCTTAACCGACTGAGCCACCCAGGTGCCCCGACTCGTGTTTTTTTTGTTTTTGTTTTTAATGTTTTATTTTATGTAAAAAAATGTTTTTAACATTTATTCCTTTTGAGAGGCAGAGAGAGAGACACGAGTATGAGCGGGGCAGGGGCAGAGAGAGATAGAGACACAGAATCCAAAGCAGGCTCCAGGCTCTGAGCTGTCAGCACAGAGCCCAATGCGGGGCTCTAACCCACGGACTGTGAGATCATGACCTGAGCTGAAGTTGGACGCTCAACCAACTGAGCCACCCAGGTGCCCCTATTTTATTTTTATTTTTAAGAGAGAGAGGCAGATATAGAATCCAAAGCAGGCTCCAGGCTCTGAGCTGTCAGCATAGAGCCCGACGCAGGACTTAAATTTACCTTGAACCGTGAGATCATGACCTTTCCCTGTGAAAGCAAAGGAAATTCAAAACCAAAGCTCCTCTACCCAGGACCATGGGGGCTGAGCTAGGTCAACATGGAGAGCCTGTGACCTGGGTCAAGTTGTGAGCCAGCCGGGTCAGGTTGTGAGAAGCTCTGAAAGCCGGGCTGGGAAGTGTGGACTTCATCTCCAGGCGACAAGGAATGGTGGAAGGTTGTGGGCCGACGCTAGGGGTAGGGAGACTAGCAAGGGGCCACAGTGCGGTGGCGGGAGGGGGGGGGGGGTGAGGCTGAGGTGAGCTTGGGGAAATGGGTAGGGGGACGTGGCTGAGAAATTGTGAAAAGGAATGGCTGTGTGAGTATGTGTGAGAGTGTCTTCCTGAGTGCGTGTTCTGACCCCTGAGGTCCCTCTGCCCGTGGTGTCCCCTGAACAGGAAAGACAGGTGTGGCGAAGGGGGCAAGAGCCTGGAGCTCCCCGGCGTTCAAGAAGATGAGGCTGCATCCTGAGCCCCTGCATGCGCCCAGGGCCGCCGGCAGCACGCTCATCCCACGCCTCCAAAGGCCCACTGCCCTCATGCCGACAGTCGCCCCTGCGGGCAGGGGGCTGAGGACTGTGGCCCCTCTTCCGGCCCTCCTCCTTCTATCATGCTGCATGACCTCAGCGCGCAAGTCCAGGGACAGGACTGGAATGTTTGTCATCTGGGGTTTGGGGGGCAGGGCTCCCATAAGGCCTTTCTCCTTGTCCTGGCTCTCCCTGATGGGATCCATCCTATGGGAAAGAGAGGTACCCATGGTGCCTTAGAAACGCCACCTGGCTGCTTGGCAAGGCAGGAGGTAGGAAACCAAGGTAGCAGGTGGAGTCCTGGCTTACCACCATAGCAGAGACCGCCCACGGGGAGCCAGGCGGGCCTGGCTCACTGCCTCATGCGCATGGAGAGCTGTACCTTGCCCACCTCAGAGGGGGTCCTGCCGGAGCTCTTGTCTACTGAGAATGCTGACATGGAGGCTCTGAGCCCTCAGTGGGTATTCCTAGGCCTCAGGGAGGCAGGGGCCAGCATTGGAGAATTCAGATTCCTTTTTTGCTGTCTTTTACTTTTGTTTTTAATGTCAGGAGTGGAGTGGTGTAAAGGCCTGCTTGGGAACACCTAGAAAGCTCTCCTACAGCTTTGGGTGGTTCCCGGCACACTCCTCATTATTTGGCAGCCAGGTGGGATGGACTGACCTTCCTTGATTTTGTCACACTCGGCGCCACCGGGAGAATGGGTTAAATGAAAGCTTCCGGCAGGGGCCTGAGCCAGGAGCACCCACCTTCCCTGCCCACTTTACTCCCTCCCCGTGTGGCTCCCCTGTAGGAGAGACACCAGGGGCTGGCCGACCAAAGGCCCTGGACTCACAGGGCTGTGGCCTTGCAGATGCTGATGTAACTGGAATCCAATCTCCGACCCTACACTGGCCTACCCATCTGGCCCCAGAAGCTGCCCTCACGTTCCTACAATGAAGGACAAACTGCCCAGGTTGGAGGCAGCACTGGAAGCAGGACCCTGGTGGGGTGTGCATGCTGGCAAGTGGCCACAGAGAGGTGGGCCTCCTGCCACTGCCTCACCCCAAAGACGGTTGACATTCGGCCTGCTCAGAGCTGGTGCGCTGGAGCATGTGTGTGGACCTGGCCATGCTGGGGCAGACTTTATCTTCTCCCTGGGATCTGTGCCTGGTTGGCTTGGCACTTACTGACCAAATGGCTCAAGAGATTGACCCCAAAGGAAAATAAAGCAGGACTCAGATACCTCCCCTGAAAACATGGGCTAAACACGGGATTTCAGTTGCCTCTGTGGGGTTCCTACTGCAGGAAGGCGGGCACTGAGAAGGAAAGGGAGGCTGGGCTGGAGGAGTGTCTGTGTCCTGTTCATCTTTGTGCCTGTGGGTATGTGTCGCGCCTCCACGCACACACGCATGTGCGTGCCCATCTGCTGCACACAGCACACCTGCATGTCTTGCACTGGCACGTGCATCTGTAATATAGTTTCTATGTGTCTTTAAGGCTATGAGCAGAATGTGGCCCATTGTCAATGGGCCCACATTTCTCCCTGGCCCCTCTGCACTAAGGCATTGTAACCCAGGGCTTAAACAATAATTCGATACTGTTTTTAAGAACACTTTTTCAGAGTTCATGGGAGGCTAATCACAGATCCACAAGTTTCCTTGAGCATCTCTACACTGGGGCCCGGAGGGTGGGAGTTTCAGGGGCCTACATCGATTGGACCTGCCCTCGCAGACCTCAAAGGTGGGCCTGGCTTCATTGCCCACGTGAGCCTGGATGGGGTGCTTACCGCATCACTGAAGGTTTGGGTTGGCATTACTGCTTTTGAATGTAGCACAAATGATGAACAAACTCCATAAGAGTGTTTAAAAAATTAACTTCCCAGGAAGTGAGTTAAAAACAATAAAAGCCCTTTCTTGAGTTAAACAACAACAACAACAACAAACTGTGTGTACATTTTCAACATTGGGATGTGTGCTCTTTCTCACCAGCTGGATCGCTGGCTTTCTAGTTTTTCTGCAAGGGTCTGAACAGGACAGTGGTGAGAGGAGCTCTGGAGGGAGGCGAGAAAGAGGAAAGGAGGGAGAGGGAGGGAGAAAGACTGGCTCTGGAGGGTGAGGAGCTACAGTCCAGGATGTGGCTCAGGCTCTGGAGCAGGTTCTGCGGCCCCTCCTTGGGAAGAACACGATGTTTAGGAGCCAATGGGCTGCCCATGTTTCACAGGGGCCCAGGGAGCCCAAGGTCGGGTCCTTGGGAGCCATCCCACTCCTCATAGGGCAAAAGTCCCAGTGGAGCATCACGGAGTCTCTGTGACATGAGCCTAGTGTCTTTACTCTGGCCCCTTGGCCTTGAGCACTGCTATGGGCTCTCTGGACCCTGCAGCCCCCTGCTCATAGTAGGCCCCCCATGGCCATCATGAACAGTCATCATTGAGGCCAGACAGCCTTGAGCTTGAATCCAAGCTTTTGTTTTAATAGCTCTGTGTGACCTTTGGCAAGCCATCGGAGGAGAGGAGTCTCGGTTGTCTTATTGGTAGAATGTGGATAACAGCTGCACCTCCTCGGGGGGTTCTTGTGACATTAAATGAAGTCCTGGTGCCAAGCATCTGATACAGTGCTGTGTATCTAGTAAGGACTCAGCAAGGGAGGGTCTTAAAAAGAACTTTCTGTCTCTGGAGCTGCCCAGAACCAGCCTTAATGACTATGGGCTCAGCATATCCTGCATGATTGGTATTTACCCATCTGTGGAGTTCCCAGCTGGGTAAAACTGGAGCCCCACCAGGAGACCAAGCCAAAGGCTACCCAGCCTGGGGATCAGTTTTTCCGTCTGAGAAATGGATACCAAAGTTTCTCCTGCATGTTTCCTGGTCATCCTGTGAAGGTCCCATGAGAGACTGACTGTACCAAGCCCTCTACAAGAGGGACACTGGTAGCCAGGCAGAAGTTTCCCAAATGCCGAGACCAGTAAGTAGATCTGTTCCCAGTTCTTCCCCACCATCTCTCACTTCCTCACTGATCTGGCCTTGGTCCTTAGGACTCCAATCCATCCTCTCACTGCCTGCCAGAGCAATCTTCAGGCACCAACCTGGCCATACTCCTCCCTCTCAGAATCCTACCATGCTCCTCCAGTTTGAGGCCCCTGCCATCAACCCTGCTACCCTCTCTGGATGGTTTCCTAGCCATGCCCTACACTCCATTGAGTCCTTACTCCCCACAGCTCTCCAGACCCACCCACTCCTCTAGAACACTGCCTTCCCTCATCCCTGCCTTTGCTTGTCAAAGTCAGTCCCACCTTCAAGGTGTTGGTTCATCCCTGGCATTGGTCACCAAGCCCTGGGCCTGGGTATGACAGGCCAAATCATGCATAAGAGCTTTGAATAGGACCACAGGTTGCATGACACCATTTCCCCACAAGGACAACCACTCTAGGAGGCACACCGTGGTAGGGAAACTGAGGCTCAGGAAATAGTGTCTCGCTCCGTCACATGGCAAGCTAGGGAAGAGCCAGACTAGAGCCCAGGTCCCCAGCCCACCTACCCCACCCAGGTCTTCCCACATCAGCTGCCAGGAAAATGGAGAACGCTGCACAGGGTAAGGACATCTAGGAAAACCAGAGACAGAGGCTGTACTTCCAAGCCTAAACACAGGGGAGCTGAGCTGAGGCCAGTGGTGTCCAACTGAAGGCTCGGGGCCAGTCTGGGGTTTGCCCTTGGAGTGCCCTGATTACTTGCAGAGAATCTCTTTGGGCTCTGGAACCCATGAGCACTTTGTTTGGTATCTGATCTCCCCAATACTTATTATCCTAAGTGGTCTCAGTCTAAGGTAGAAGAGGGAGAGGTGCTCAAGGCTACTGCGGGTTCGAATTTTCCCAGGGGGACACCCAGACATATACTGGGACCCATATAAACACCCCACAGATAATGGAGTCTCTTACACACAAACACACACATGCCTGCACACCCCTTGGGCAAACAAGCAGGCCTGCTTCCTGGGCCATTGGGACCCTGCCGAGAGTGGCCAGGGGAGCCATGCAGTGGGTGGCACTGGACTCTGGGGATCAACTGAGGCCCAGAAGGGTCTGGAGAAAGGCTTGTTCTCCATCTCACCGGCAGTACAGAGCCCTGGTCTGCAAGGACTCCCTGCACCACTCCAGCCCCCTAGTGGACTGGGTGGCCATGGCTTAAATGACCATCTTCTTCCCAGGTCCCCTCCCCCATACATACACAGACCTGGCTTTGCCCTCTGGGATCTCAGACCCATTTATTTCTCCAGCTAGGACAACCCAGGCAACAAAGTCCGTATCCTCTCATTCTCCAGGGCAGCTGCCAATCCCCTCCCAGGTTAAGCTGACCAGTTTGTCATTAGCCCATCCCAGCTTTGTGGTCAGCCTCCCTGCCCTCCCCACTGCCTGGGCCCCCACCATCTCCAAGTCACCTCCTCTAGGAATCCATCCCTGGTCCATAGCCCCTGAGACACCCTTGGTATGTGGTCTGGTGTCCAGTCCTTCTCCCACAAGACTGGAATCGGGGCCCAGGAACTGCAACCTCACCCACTGGCTGAGTCACTTTCTCAACTTATATCTGCCCATTGACTGTTTCACCATGATGAAGATCGTTCAAAAAGCATCTCTCAGCTGAATCACAAGATGGGGCCTTCCCTCTGGGAGCCCCATTCTCTCCACCTGATCTGTAATGAGGCCTTTCTCTGGCCTGTATATCTCTGGCTTTTTCCAGTTCCCTGTTCCTGCTCCTCAGCCTAGCAAACTAGCTCAGGACTCCCCTGTAGCTATAACCCAGATTTCCACCCCTTTGGCTTTCCAAAGGCTACTGCCCCACTCTCCAGGACATGTGGGAGGAAGCCCCTCCTGCTTTCTCTCTCAGATGCCCTCTGCTGTGGCTCTTTCTTTCCTGTTACTGACTGGCTCACTCTGCCCCATCCCCTGCAAGATCAGTCACTTTCCTAGCCGTGGTCCTTGCAATTGGCTGCTGCTGTCTGCATTGAGGATCTTGTGACATTCCCCTCCCTGCCCCCCGCCCGCAGACCTTTGGTCTCCTCAAGAGCCACCCCCACCCCCCCCCCACCCCCCATGGCCTGGACAGGGCTCTATGCTGAAGGAACAGAAAGGGAACAATGGGGAGCTGCAACACAGGAAGAAGCTGGTTAAACCTGTACACTTGGTCTCCCGCAGAGTCCAGGGACCATCCCTAAGGCTCTGGGGCCTTCACAAAAGAGGATCCCCTCCCCGCTCCCATCTCCTTTTAGGCAAGGCGTGCCAATATCCACCCACCTTCCTGGGAAACCTGCCTCAGAGCTGAGAGAGGGCTCCCAGCTGCCGTCTCCCCCTCCCATTCCCAATTCAGTCTAGATAGTAGTTATCAACATGCCTACATGCCAGGATCTCCTAGGGAGCTTTGAAAACACCCTGATGCCTGGGCTCAACCCTCAGAGATCTGATTTAACTGGTCTGGGAGTCACGATTTTTTTTTTTTTTAATTAATAGACTTTATTTTTTGGAACAGTTTTAGGCTTACAGAAACTTTGAAAGGAAAGTACAGAGTCCCCTGTTATACCCTCTCAACCTCCTCTCTGGCCTCCCAGTTTCCCCTGTTAGTAACATCTTGCTTTAGTGTGGTACATTTGTTACAAATGGTGAGGCAGTACGGACACATCATCATTAGCTAAAGACCACAGTTGAGAGTTTACTCTTTGTGTTGTACATTGTATGAGTTTTGACAAATGTATAATATCATGTCTCCATCCTTACAGTTTGGTACAGAATAGTTTCACTGCCCTAAGAATCCCCCATGTTCCACCTGTCTATCCCTCCCTCCCCCCACCGTCACCCCTTACAAATCCCCAACCCCTGGCAACCACTGTCTTTTTACTGTATCCATACTTTTGCTTTTTCCAGAATGTCAGAGAGTTGGAATCATACAGTATGTAATCTTTTCAGCTTCCTAGCTTCCAATCTTTTCAGTTGATTTTTAAGTTTCTTCATCAGTTTTAATTGAGATGTAATTGCCATTTAATATAGTATGTTTAAGGTGTACAACGTATTGATTTGATACATTTGTACTACAATACGATTGCCATTGTAGCATTAGCTGACACCTCTGTCTCTTCACATACTTATCATTTCTTCTAGTGGTGGGAACAATTAAGATCTAGTCTCTTAGAAAGTTTAATATTTATAATAGTTTTGTTTTCTATAATCACTGTACCGTGTATTACATCTCCAACACTTATTTATCTACCAGTTGCAAGTATCTATCCTTACCTAGGTGATTTTAACAAACAGTGATGGTTCACATGGATAGCCCTGGTCTAGAATTTGGTAAAGATGGGTAGTAGATCTGTTGCTCCATGCTTCTAAATATAATGTGGACAAAAGTCTCATTTTCTTTAGGTATGTCCATCCATTCACCCATCCATCCATCTATCAATCCATCCATCGTTTCAGTATATGTCCAGGGCCTTCTATAACTAGACACTGACTTAGACACTCAGCTAAATCAACACTATTCCTGCTCTCATGGCTCTCACAGTCTGTTGCAGGCAACAGACATTAATCAAGTTGCCACGCATGTGTGTGGATGATTTTGAACTGACATGAGTGCTGTATAGGAAAGGCTTGTGGTGGTGGCTTTCTAAGAGTAGTTAGGGAGGTTTCCCAGAGAAAAGGAGGTTCCAGCTGAGATCTGAAGTTGAGGAAGAACTAACTAGGCCAAGGGGGAGGAAAGAAAGCTCCAAACAGAGATCCGGTTGTGCAAGAATCCTGTGGTAAGAGGGAGCATGGTGCTTACCAACTGAAGTGGAGATGTTAGGAGTGAGGAGAACAGTGCAAAGTGAAGCTGGAGGGGAGGCAGACCTGGATAATGTGTATCGAAAGGATCAGTCTGGCTACAGTGTAGAGGAGGCATGAGGGTGAAGAAATCAGAAAAACGGAGAAATCGAGGGGGGGTGAGGGGGGAAGGCCACTGCAGTGTCCAGACAAGATAGGATACAATGATAGCTGGGATGGAAATAAGCTGAGGAGCAGTAGCCAAGAGGATGCAAAGAAGCAGACGGACGTGAGGGAGACGTAGGAAGCAGAGGTGCCTTAAGATATTCAAGGGAAGATGTGCGGTAGGTAGTTAGACATGTGGATCTGGAGCTTGGAGGAGAGGGGAGAACCAGAGATGGAGATGTGGGTGTCCTTGGAGTATGGTTGGCAGTGGAATTGGAAGCCATGGATGTGATAAGATGGCCTAGAGTGTGAGCATGGGGTGAGAAGAAAGAGGGTCTAGGATTGACCCATGGAGGACTGGAAACAGAGGAAGAACCCAAAAAGGCATTGGAGCAGGAGGGGCAGGGAAGGTGAAAAAGAAAAACCAAGTGTGGCTTTATAATGAAAGAGTGTGTGCAGTTTCAAGAACTAGGGAGTTGCCATCAGTGTCCATGAGGCTGAATGGTCAAGTCAGATGGAGAAAATGAGGGATGATAGTCCTTTCAAGACTTTAGCTGTGTAGCAGGTTGGGGGACATGGATACAACCCTGTCACCAGGGTCAGCTGCCTCATGACCTTTCTTTTAACCGTGGAAATTTTTCCTTAACTAACGACCTGTACATGTTCCAAGGATAGACATGAACTTGGGGGTGTGGAGCATGAGGTTATGTTTGCCCAATTTAAAACAGCATTAAAGAACATCTCTGAATAGGCATCACATCAGGTCAGTGGGCCATGTTACCAGTTCTCGGGTAGCATTTGACTTCACCTTAGAAGCTTATATTGCCTTTTAATGGCTCTTCCTTTTGTTACCCTAGGAGAGGTATGCTTCTATTATTTTTATTCCCCTCATCCCTGAATGGGAGAGAAAGAAAGGAAAGGGTGTGGCCAACTTCAGTCAAAGAAAAAAAAGAACGTGAATTCCATAGAAGACCCTGTTAATATCCTCCCTTGTCTCCTAGCCTCCATCTTGACAAACTTTTCAAAAGAGTCGTCCATAACTTCTCACATTGCGCCATTAATCTACCTTCCCCTTCATGGACATTGGTCTCCTCAAGGTCACCAACAGTCAACAAACCTCTAGACCCAAGCCAAGTTCCACCACATTTGCCACTTGATCACTTCCTTCGTGGAACTCCCTATCCTGTCTGTCCCAATGTCCCACTTCCCTGGTTTCCTCTGTCAATAAAAAATCATCCAGACTTGGACATAGGAAAAAGGAATAGGAAAAAGAACTACGCTGATGTCCTCTCAGTGTAGTGTCAGGTGTTGTCCAACCTGCCAGTTCCAGCTGGCGAGCATCTGATTTTCTAGGGATGTGTATCTTTGCTTGACTTCTGACTTACTTTTGATTAGGGTATTTTACAACTCTGTAAGTGTAGAGGCTAATTTATAGGAGACTTATAATGAGTAAATAATTCTTGTCCAATAGCAATATAGATATTTTCTGCCTGGTAGAAAATGGAACCGCAAAGGTTGCACTTTCTTGCCTTGTGGGGCATTAACCTGTCTTGTTAAGTTCATTTCAGTATTCCTTTGACCAACTCTGTATTCATTCTCAAATTCTCTTTTGAACTAGTTTTAATATCTTATTGATGTCCTCATTCATTAACCAGTGAATAAAAACTTTGACATGTGTTCATTTTATACGTAAGTCATGTTTTTTGACTGTTTTGAAAATTATTCTTTACCCCTCCTAATTCTGTGGCTCCACCACAGCAGGCTAACACTGAGGACCGAAGTGAAGGTGGTGAGGTGGGGATAAATTATGTGAACCCAAAAAGGATAGGCACAAAGGGCTTTCCTGGTAGGAGTCTAGGAACTTGATGTTTACCTGATGTCCTGGCTTGCTCTGGATTCCTAATTCTCCTGCCAGCTAGAGCTCTGCCAGGGGACTGGTTTTCCTCTGAACTGTGCTGAACTGCAATGCCTGGATCCTCAAGCAAGAAGACTCCTATGCTGAGGGGGGAGGGCTTACCCAGCTTTATGTGCTGGCCTCCTGAGGCCAAAGTTGAGGAAGGATTGCTTTCTCCTCTCCCCATCCCTCTCCCCTTCAGGCCTAAAAATAAGTGTAACGGTGGGGTCTGTAACTGTCATCCAAAGCTGGCCACTCCAAGCAAAAAATGTCTTTGAAATGTTCTTAAAAATGCATGCATATGCATTCCATGCATTCAATCCAATGTTGTAACTATTGTCACCAAGCAAAACTAGCCCTCTAAAGAGCCCCACCTTGTGTTCGTGCTGCGATACAGCCCACATTTAAGAAAAACTTTGATGTGTGTACCCCTTCCGTTGGGTCCTGCATCTACATACATCATTTAACCCTCACAATCTCCTTTGAGGGGAGGTAAGAAATATTGTCCCATTTTACTGAAGATTTTTGAAGGGTTAAGTGGCTTGGCCAAAGTCACACATGGTGCAAGGGGCAGAGCCAGTCAGTTTGGAACCCAGGTGTGTCTGATGCTGATCATATTCTCCCTTGGTTTATAATTATTTGTTCCTCCACCGTCAGAGCTGGTAGGGCCTGGGAGACCATAGGAGTCCACCTACGCCCTCTTCAGATGGGAAGATAGGGCCCAGTTAGGGGCCAGAACTAGACCAAGGTAACACAGGGAGAAAGGTGAAAAATCAGGACTCAAAGCAAAAACTGACCAGTGGTGCCCTCTGGAAGCCTAGAGGACTCTCCCTGTCTCCCGACCAGGCTGTTAGAAATGTTGCAAGAAACCATGCTCAGGAATTTACAGTGGACTGAGCCCTGGGGAGTCAAGAAATTGGGGGTCAAGCTCTGGGCTTTGGGCAGTTCACTGCCCTCTTGGAGTCTCAATTTTTATGCATGTAAAATGGACCAATTATTGGGAGACTTGAAAGAGACAAAAGTTCTCAAGACAAGTATGTTGTAAACCTACATATTGCCCAGAAGTGATAGACCAAGGCTCACTCTGGGCTCTGGAGCCAGACTCGGTAGGCTCAGGTTCAGGTTTTATTCCTTAAATAAACCCTTGGGTAAATTTCTATGCCTCACTTTCCTCATATGTGAAATGGTAATAATAGCACCTATTCAACAGAGTTGTATGATTTCAAGCACTTGGAACACTGACATGTAATGCTCTCTCAGTAAAATTGCCTTTTCTAACAGGTTTACTGCTCAAGGCATAGCTATTCTCTCAGAGTGGACTACACCAATCTCCTTCAGGCCCCGCCCCCTCAAGCAGGCCCCGCCCACGTCTTCATTCGAGCCCGCCTTCTCTTCACCAGGTCCCGCTCCATCTGTCCTGGGTTTCTCCCGCCACCAGGGGGCGGCAGCGCTGAGTGGGGGGGGCTTCTAGCCGAAGCAGGTGACACTCTAGGGAGCAGCAGCGGCTGCTCTATGGCCAGTGGCGGCGGCGCTCTAGCCGGCGGGTGTGTGAGGCGGGCTCTCGGTGGTGCGGCCGGCGGGCGGCTATGGCGGCCGTACGGGGCCTGCGAGTGTCGGTGAAAGCAGAGGCCCCAGCGGGGCCGGCCCTGGGCCTCCCGTCGCCTGAGACGGACTCCAGTTTGGAGCGTGGCGAGCCGGAGCCCATGGAGGTGGAGGAGGGCGAGCTGGAGATTGTGCCGGTGCGGCGCTCACTGAAAGAACTGATCCCGGTACGGGCGGGGGGCGGGGGTGAGGAGGAGGTCGCCAAGCTAGTGTCCCGCGGGGGAGGCGGCCGGCGCCTGGGCTGGGGGAGTCACCGGGAGCGAGCGCTCAGGGGACGGAGGCGCCAAGCTCGAGGAGAGACGGGCAGCGGGAGAAGGGACCCCAGGGCGCCCGGAAATGGGTGTTGAGGGGGCTGGAGAAGATGGGGGAGCGGAGGGGGGTAGTTGAGGACACCCCCTTTGCTGCTTCTCTGAGGCAGGCTGTGCAAAGGGGTGAGTGAGGAGGGGCTGGGGTTGTCTGAGGGCTTGAGATAAAGGGGGGGGGGGGGCGGGCAGGCGGGAACAGAAGGAACTGTCGAGTGACGCCGGTGTCCAGGTCTCCCTTGAGTTCAGCTCCGGTGGAGCTGATATTTGTTAAACATAGCACTCGCGGTTTCTCTTGGAGGGCTGGACTTGTTAGCAGCAGAAACTCAGTGTTTCTTTTGTGACTTCAGAGGCATCTTGTCCTCATTCCAGCTGCTCTGTATAACACCTTCACCGTGGCCCCAGCATATGACCCTTAGTGAGACCAAAACGTAAACGAACCAGCAGTGGTCCGTCTTTTATCACAAAGGGGTTGGTGAGAGGCGTTTTGCTTTTGATTTGGTGGGTCTGGTTCTTAGGGCTGGTCTCAGTCCTGCATGGCTCTTGTACTTAATTTCTCATCTAACATGAACTACTTTTTACCACATGTCAGCAAGTCTGGCTTTTAAACTGAAATTATGGAAAAAGGTGAAGATAGAAATCACTAAAGACAGCAAATGATGATGACTCTAGTAACAACGTAGTGGCATTTTACCATTTACTATATCGTATTGTTTAAATATTACTGCAGTTGTGAAGTAGGTATCATCCCTTTACTCATTCAGTGCAACATGCAATTCTTGTGTCCCTATTAAACTCTCTACTGGACTTTATGTTTCAGTTGGAGGACACAAAGAATTTCTAGCAGTGGTAAGTGCTATGAAGAGAGTAAAACATATTAATGGGACAGAGTATACAGAAGACAGGGAGGGTGTGCAGTGTGGGAAGCCAACGGGATAGGATGGTCAGGGAATTCCTCTGAGATAGTGATATTTAAGCTGAAGCCTAAATGACAAAAAAGGAACCTACCGTGTGCAGATTTGGAAGAAAGTGTTCCCAGCAGGGGCAACAGTAGGTGCAAAGGCTCTGAGATGGGAACAAGATTGTTTTGTTGGAGAAACGTTAAGTTCTGTAGAGCAAATGGGAGAGCAGTTAAAGAGTTCAGGAAGGTTGGCAGATACCATGGAGGAAACCCAGCCCAGAGAGACCAAAGGAGTTGTACAGTGTCATGTAATCAGTGAATGTCAGAGCTGTGACTTGAGTCTTTGGCTTTGATGTCCCATCCTCTTTTCATTGCACTGTACTGTTTTCCCAGGACATCTAGGGGAGTCTGGACTTTCTGCATTTTGGTGAGGAGTTGTGCTCCACCTGGTGGCATGACATGATGAATTTGTCCTGTGTGGGTTGGGGAGATGAATGAGTATGCCTTAACTTATCTTGGACATTTTTCATGGAAGCCTGTAGATTTTTTTTTTTTTTTTTAACCTAAATACCTTCAGCTGATAGACTTAGTTAAGGTTTGGGACAGGATCTGGTCTAGAAAAGACTTCTTGTTAGAGGGGTTGATTGCTTACTACCCAGAGTCGCTGAGACAGGCTTCCTCATAATAAAGGGTTGTCAGGGTGAGGAAGGATTGCTGAAAGGAATGACTATCCCAAAGGAATCTGTTGCGGAACTGGTGTTTTTAAAAAATTTTTAATTAAAAAAATTTTTTTTTAAATCTTTATTTATTTTTGAGAGAGAGTGTGAGCTGGGGAGGAGCAGAGAGAGAGGGAGACACAGAATCCGAAGCAGGTTCCAGGCTCTGAGCTGTCAGCACAGAGCCTGACGTGGGGCTCGAACTCACGAACCGCGAGATCGTGACCTGAGCCGAAGTCAGACATTCAACCGACTGAGCCACCCAGGCGCCCCACGGAACTATCTTTTATCATGAGTTTTTCCTCAATTGCTGTTAGCATTTCTCACCCTTCCCCCTCGTGTTAGGACACAAGCAGAAGATACGAAAACAAGGCTGGCAGCTTCATCACTGGAATTGATGTCACCTCCAAGGTAAGACAGACCATAATTTATTCATTTTGCTAAGCAAGTGAACTCCATGAGCTTGGTCCCCAGGACTTGTAGAACAGCAGTTATTCTTTACCTCCTTTTTTCTTTTGTTGGTGGATTAAAACATTTCTTTAACTTAAATTTTGTGTTGCACAATGATGCCTTCATGCCTCCTGAAAACATCCAGGTAGCATTTGTGTTCTGGCATTTATGACAAGATAAAATCCATGTACCTAGTTGCCCATGCTTAACCATGTCTGGAAAAAGTTCTGCTCTGGGAATGCTTTTTTTGTGTTTTGTCCACTCTTTAAAAATGTGTATACTGATTCCACTTTATATGAAACAAACATGAAAAGTACCTGGCATATAGTAGGCCGTTAGTAAATGTCTTTATTCTTTCACTGGTTGCAGGCTTAGAAAAATAGGATTTCCTGATTATGTGGCTGTCTAAATTTTGAAGGCCAAGTCAGCCGAATTACTCAGTACCTGGGAGTATTGCCTTTTATCTGGTGATTACTATTACTAGATTACCAGCTTTCCTATAACTCCTCACCGAGCCAAACCTATTATTTTCCTTATTATAAACAGTACACATCTGTCACTTTAATTAGTGACGTCCAACTTAGACATTCTTTCTGATTTTAATGTGTGCAATTAAGTTTAGAATAGAATTTTGAATTGTAATTCTAAATAATAGTACTATTTAACTATATTTGCTGTATAAAAACAAAAAATAAAAATAAATATGTCATGCTCACCTTTTTATATTTTATCTGGGTCTCAATCTGTTTCAGATTGCTTAAAGGCCAAAAGAAGGAACTGATCATCTTTTAGACAGGCAAGAAAATAGACTAAAGTGTTTTCTTACTGTAACTGAAAAAGCGGTAGACTGTGCTCTTCTTGCTCCTGTACAGTTTGCCATTATGTGAAACGTGTGGGGGAAAAGATGGTAGCCCCAGAATTGGTACTTAAGGTTACTAAGGGAAGATAGGTTAGTTGTTTGCAGCCCTTGAAGAAAATTAGCATAACTATTGGGGAGTAACAAAGTGTTGCTGCTTCACCAATCCCCACAAGCTTTCTTGTAGTCAGACCTTCAGCCAGGGTGGCAAAGTCAATATACAATGAGTGAAGAGTTCCTGGATCTGGATTTATTTTAGCTCTTGGAGAAAAATTTATGAAGCTGATTATTTTGCTTTTCAGTGAAGTATCAGTGCTGCTTGTCACTTACAGATGAAAACTGGCAATTCCATGGACACAAGCCTAGAATAGAGGAGAGAGTTTCTTTGCTTTGGTGTTATTTTTAAACAGGGAAAATGCTTTAGGGAGTGCACTGCTCAGGCAGACATAATGTGATAGGTGTGATTACCATGCTCACAGATGATGTGAAATGGGGGTGGTGGTTGTGGGGCCTCTAGAAATAGAACCAACATCAGATCTATTCCCCCCACTAGCCAAAGTATCTCCAACAAACCTTTTGACTTTTTTATACCTCAGTTTCTGCACCTGGAAGATTGGAGGGAGATTGTTCAGTTGTAATTTGTTTGCATGATTCCAAATAATAAATAAAATGTCAGAGAACTAAAACATTCATTACTCATTGAGTCAAATATTCACTGAATTCCTACTATGCCCCAGACATAGTGATAGGCACTGAATCATGGAGGTGATTGCAAATTATAGCAGTGGTAGCGTACACTCTCCCAGTCATTGTCAATAACCAGTTCTCTGCAAAAATTATTAAAGGCATGATGTTGCTTATTTCTTCTGATTTACTTCAGGGTTGTCACTGAATCGTTATGTTGCATTTGTGATTTAACTTTCCTTCTCCACGTGTCACTTTTTTGGCCTTTTCTGTACCTTGTAGGAAGCAATTGAAAAGAAAGAACAGCGAGCCAAGCGCTTCCATTTTCGATCAGAAGTAAATCTTGCCCAAAGAAATGTAGCCTTGGACCGAGACATGATGAAGAAAGGTACACGGTGTTTGGGGGGCATTTTTCTGCATTTCCCCAGAGAATGACCTTTCCCTGTCATGGCCTTGTGCTTCTGGCCTTGCCTTGCATGCCCAGTCCTCATCCAAACACTCCCAAAGGAAGGGACTTGTGAAAGCTCCGTGTCTGAAGTGACCTGTTTAAAGTTGAGTTGCTGTTAGCTATGTCTCAGATGTTATAGCTGGAAAAAAAAGATGATCTTGTTTGAGAAAGCCCAGTGAAGGTCACCCAGTTAATGGCAGAGCTGAGATTAGAACCTACACTTCTACAGACTCTTACTGATTTTCTGCTTTTATCCTAGAAGTGTTAACTTCTCCTTGCCTGTAAATGTAGTGGAAGTGTATCACAGTGCCACTTTTTTTTTAGGGGAGTCAGAGGGATACTGGGATTGGTAGGGAAAGCCATTAATACATCTGTTGATACAGGCTTGTAATTCTATTTTTATGTTTTGTTAGGGTAAATATTTTGCTTCCTAAAACTCACCATGAATTATATATAGTAATCTGCCCCAGTCTTCCAAAGCAATTTATGAATAACAGGAAAAAGTACTACTTTTTTAGTTCGCAACCTGTATTATTCCACTCAATGCAGAAAGTTTCCCTCTCTTGTATTTGCAAATTTGGGTATTTGTGAAGGGCTTAATAGACATCCCTCTGGATGCATTTTAAAGTTCACCACTTGGCTGAGAGTTTCTCTAGGTTTATTTGGTTAATAAAAGCATGTTGAATGAATGAAAGAATAGCTACTATTTTTTGGGAGCTTGCTCTCTTACCAGGCACTATGTTAATTAGCATATTACATACTCCTTTCTTATTTGTTTCTCACAACAACCTTCTAAGGAATATATTTTTATCCCTATTTTACAAAGAAGGTAACAGGCTCAAAGAAATTTAATAAATTCCCAGGCTTACGCAGCTAGTGATAAGTGGAATCAGGGTATGAATCCAGGTTTCTCTGACTCTAAAGCCTTGCTCTTAATTACTCTGCTCTTTTGCCTTATAATATGTATGATGCCATAAACTCAAACCTCCTGAGTCCATCCCAGTGGACACCGTAGCTTGGATGCAGAGCTCAACTTTGGATACTGCTTTACGCTTTTTCTGCATCATGAGTTCAAGTTGGAAATATGACCTTGCTTCCCTTGTCGACTGGGTTTCCAGGCATCCGCTTGAGTGGATTTCTGTTTTAGGAAAACTCCTTTGAAGGCCAAGGACAGCTGTGCAGCCTGGAATTCATGTGCATGTACAGTCTGGGCTGAAGTAGAGCTCTGCGGCTGCTCTCACAATTCCACCTTTAAGCACCATAGTTTCACCACCTGTTTACTTATAGTCCTGTGAACATTTCTTGTGATATCTTGTCTCTTATTCATGCTTTTCACTCTGCTGATTAACCCTTTCTTATGCCATGCTTTGTCCAGCTCAGATGTCACTTCCTCCGTAAAGCAGCCCTAATCATCCACTCAAATTTCTCTCCCAACTCTGTTGGAGCTCTTTAGGGTCCTAAGCCCTCCTAGAATTCAGTATTCATTTCCTTGTGAATGTGGTCAAGTTACTGAATCTTTTTATGTCTGTCTCCTTGTCTATAAAGTAGGAAAATGACACCTACCTGAAAAGGATCACTTTCAGGGTTAAGTTTTAAATAAATAAATAAAAAGTTGTAGGTAGTTTTTTTTTTTTTTTTTTTTTTAAATTTTTTTAATGTTTATTTTTGAGACAAAGAGAGAGAGAAAGAGAGAGAGGGACAGAACATGAGTGGGGGAGGAGCAGAGAGAGAGGGAGACACAGAATCTGAAGCAGGCTCCAGGCTCTGAGCTGTCAGCACGGAGCCTGATGTGGGGCTCGAACCATGAACGTGAAATCATGACCTGAGCTGAAGTCGGACACTTAACTGACTAAGCCACCCAGGTGCCCCGTGGGTGGTTTTTGTTTTTTGTTTGTCTTGTTTGTTTGTTTGTTTTTGGAAAAGCAGTCCTGATCTCATGGTTCTAAAGATATTTCTAAAAAGCAGTCGATCTGCTTGGGATGTCAGCCGGAGCAAGTTGTTCATTACAACTTGTTTTTCCTCTAGGAGGTGGCATGCCCTAGGATAGTGTTGCTGAACTCTGGAGAACCCTGCTGCCTATCCCAGATGAATTGAAGTCAGAATGGGAGGGGGGGTTATAAAGGTCCCAGAGATCATTCTTTCTTTTGTGTCTCTGCAGGTAATTCTAAACATGTACAGTCAGGATTGAGAGCTGTTATAGTCATGGTTAAGAGCATGGGTTCTGAAGCCTGACCTGTTACTTTCTGAAGCGTGACCTTGGGCAAGTTATTTAGCCTCTAACCCTCCGTTTCGTCTTCTGGAAAGGCATATAACAGTACTTCTTACAGGGTTATTGAGAAGCTTTATTAAAATGTTACAGTTCTTAGAGTGGTATGACTGACATATAGTTAAGTGCCCAATAAATGTGTTGTTATCATTATCTGGTGTTCTCCATATTCCAGGTAGTCATCTAAGTGGCCTAGCCTCTTGGGAGAATGGGCACATCGTAATAAGCATCTTAACTCCTGGAGCTATACCAGGTGTCAAGTTATTTCTTCTTAATACCAACAGTAATAAAAGATATCACTTGATAAATGCTTATTATGTGCTGGTCATTCTGTTAGGTAGTCAGTTTACCCTTTGAACAATGCTGTGAGGGAAGAATATTCATCGTTTGTTTTACTGATGAGGAAACTAAGGTGCTGAGAGGTTGAGAAGCTTGCCCAGGGTCCCACAGCTAGGTAAGCAGCAAGGCTGGGATTTGAAGGCCAGTCTAACTGAGGCCTGTGTTCCTAATCCCTCTGCCAGCATTCAAGAACATAGTTTGGGATATGCTGTACTAGACCATTCTTCAGTAAGAATTCTTGCTATTCTTGAGTGATTCAGCGTAAGCAGCTTCAGTCTCCTTATTCCCAAGTTCAAAGCTCTTGTGGTTGGAAGGAGGACCTTAGAGGTTATCTAGACCAACCTCCTGCCCAGTGCTGCAGGCCTTTTGGCAAAGTTTCCAATGGTCATTTGGCTCTGCCTGAACATTTCCTAGTGATGGCACAAGAACTATTTATGAAGTGGTCGGTCTTGTGTTTGAATATTTCCTCATGTTGAGCAGAAAGTGCTTTCTAGTAATTTCTGTTGGTTACTGTGTACCTCTTAGAACAACATTAAGTCCTTTCCTTATTCACACAGTGAACCTTCTGGTGAAGGGATGGGCAGCCTATGCCCACTTTCTTTATGTGTCATGACTTTCTGGTCTTCGTCCTCTAGATTCTTTCCAGTCTCAAAATGCCCTACATAAGGTGAGGTGTAGATTCCAGATGGAGAGTATGGCAGGACTGTTACTCTAGTCTCTGTTCTAGCTATTTCATAGTATTGTATTACTCTTCTAGTCAACCTAACTATCCGGGGCTTTTTCCTACGAACTGCACCCGTCAAAACAATCTTTCTCATCTTGTACTTGAGGCACTTTAAAGAAGTTACCTTTTTATTTGTCCCTATCAGTTTACATCCTGTTGGTTTCAAGACTATTTCAGCCTGTTGAGTTGATTTTATCTTAACTCTGCCTTTAAACATTTTAGCTATACTCCTCACTTCGGTATGCATGGCTTCTGCATCCTTATCTTGTTGGTAAATCTTAAAATCCATGAATTATTAGTCTTATTCTGTTTTCAGGTCCACATTTAATTTTGTTGTCATGAGAAACTAGATTATATGCTTTAATAAATAAACTTGAGGTAGAACACCGTCTGTGGTATTCTTTGAATTTCTTGGTCTGGTGACCCTATTAAAAAAGAAAGAGATTAGTGTAAGCTCTTGTCATTTCTTATGGGAAAGACTTAGTTTCTTAAAAGATCATAGATTCTGAGAAGTTTTTTGGTTTTTGTTTTTAATTTCAGAGAATGACATTGATCATCTTTTCCTCTTTCTTTCCTTTTTTTTTTTTTTTTTTTTTTAGTTTATTTATATTTTGAGAGAGAGAGAAAGAGCATGTGCATGCAAGCTGGGAAGAGGCAGAGAGAGCAGGAGAGAGAGAATCCCAAGCAGGCTCTGTGCTGTCAGTGCAGAGCCTGATGCAGGGCTCAATCTCACGAATTGAACTGTGAGATCATGACCTGAGCTGAAATCGAGAGTTGGACACTTAACGACTGAACCACCCAGGCACCCCAACATTGATCTTTTTAATCTGTGGTTTGGAAATTCTCTTTTCCTCTTATAAAATCAGCACAGGATTAGTCCCTCTCAAGACTTTAAGGAACTTTACTCCCCTGCAATTTTCTAGAGCTTACCTGATTTAGAGATTATTGTTTAAGTGTGAACTCATAGCTGAGTATGAGTCCAGTGCAACCAGGTGTAATTTTGGACTAGAAGATTTAAGTCTATTAAAACTGATTCTCGCTGTTGTCATCTATCTTGGGTTTTAGGTTTTAGGTTTTTGTTTTTGTTTTTTTTAATTTTTTTTAATGTGTATTTATTTTTGAGAGACTGAGAGAGACAGTGTGAGTGGGGGAGGGGCAGGGAGCCAGGGAGACACAGAATCTGAATCAGGCTCCAGGCTCTGAGCTGTCAACTGACTGAGCCACGCAGGTGCCCTCTTGGGTTTTAGTTCTTATGTAATAATAGCTGCTCTACTGTCAGTTATTAGAATAGCACAAAAGAGCAACAGTTCTGTCCTTTTTCTTGCTTCTCTTCCCAAAGCAGTGTTGCTCCAAACACTTAAAAACAAAGCCATTAGCATTTTTGATAAGCCCGTTTACTCTGGACTTTAACCTTTCCTTCATTAGATTTTATACAATTTATATTCACCAAAGAAAATTAGCCAAGTAGAGTAAGAAAAGAGGTTGCCCACAGTCTACCACCTAAACTCAGTCATTTTTGACATTTTGTGTATTTTCTTCTAATCCTTTCTGGGTAGGGACTTTATTTTTGTTATTCCCTTTGTAGTCATATTGATTTTTTCCTTTTTGCTTGATAGCTGATCATCGACATTTTCCATGCCTGATGTTAGTCTTCTAGATTTTTATATTTTTGATGTTCATTCTCTTACATTAATCATTAGTAATTTACTCTTTATCTGTTTTCCATGTTTGTTGTTTGGCAACTTGTGCTCACCTAAGCTCCACTGCCTTTTGTTTTTTGGAGATTGCCTCTCTCATACTCCCAAGTTACTGTATTTAGTGTCTTCCAGAGTTTTTAATCATTTTTATCTGAGGTCTTAGAATTGGATACTTTTTCTCTGGATTTTCCTTGAGTTTTGTGTCCTACTGTCTGTCATTCATTGTCTTATTTCCTGTTAGAAAATCCAAGGTGATGCCCCTCGCCACCTTGCTTATAGTTAGCACTCAACGTGTCCAGTCCTCATTCCCCAGTGCATCTGTTCACTGCCACTTCAGCAGTTAGCCCTTTCTCATAGGTTGGGCATAAATCTAGGCGCCTTTTTGTTGTTTTATTTTAAGCAGTGACCTTGTCAGCAAGGTGAGGGAGTATTGAGCATTCTCCTTTGGCAGTCTTCCGTCAACTCTTGAGCTTAAGGTTTCCATTTCCAGTGGGTCTTCCCACTGTCAGTCAGTTTGGTTCTCTTTTGAGAATGAACCTTTCTTATCCTCCAGATGACTAAGAGTAGTTTTTCTCTGCAATGATACGACTTTGCATCTTTTTTTTTTTTTTTGCATCTTTACCTGCTTCTTTTGAGCAAGATTGTCCACTGTCCATTTCTAGATTTGTATATCATTCTCTCTATTTTAAAATATCTGGGGGTGCCTGGGGGGTTCATTCGGTTAAGTGTCCAACTTTGGCTGAGGTCATGATCTCACAGTTGGTGGGTTTGAGCCCCATGTAGCATCTGTGCGGACGGCTCAGAGCCTGGAGCGTGCTTCAGATACTGGAGCCTGCCTCAGATACTGTGTCTCCCTCTCTCTCTGCCCCTCCCCACTCATGCTCTGTCTCTCTTTGTCTCTCAAAAATAATAAATAAAAAGTGTTAAAAAATTTTTTTAAAATACAAACATCTGAGGCTAGAAGCTTTGTTCTTTATGTTCTTTTCCTTTCATTTTTAAGCTATTTTCTCCTCACATGTAGGGTTGTTTTTTTTTTTTTTTAATGTTAAGGTTTTGATAGAACAGTGCTGTGATACTCTTGATGTTTATTTTTGTCATTTTTTTGGTCTTTATTTTTTCTGATTGTCTCATTTGTGATTAAATCCTTATTACCAGATCAACAAGTCTCCTACAAGGTATTTTCTCCCTGATCTTAATGCTTTTCCCTCTGTCATCACCAGGAGATCTCCTGGTTGTTCATTACCTTCTTCAGAACCATGTCTGTGTTTCTCAGGATTGTTTCTTCAAAGTCATGATTTAGCTTAAAGAACTGAGAAAGCTCCTGTCCAATGTGCACATCCATCTCATTTGCATTTGGCTGCTGTTCACTAATTTTTTTAATTAAAAAAAGTTTTATTTAAATCAAAGTTAACATATAGTGTAATAATGGTTTCAGAAGTAGAATTTAGTGATTCATCACTTACATATAAAACCAGTGCTCATCCCAACAAGTGCCCTCCTTAATACCCATCATCCATTTAGCCCATCCCCCTACACAACACCCCTCCAGCAACCGTATTTGTTCTCTGTATTGAGTCTCTTATGATTTGTCTCCCTCTCTGTCTTTATCATATTTTTTTCCCTTTCCCTATGTTCATCTGTTTTGTTTCTTAAATTCCACATAGGAGTGAAATCATAAGGTATTTATCTTTCTCTGAATGACTTATTTCTCTTATCCTAATACATTCTAGTTCCATCCATATTGCAAATGGCAAGATTTCATTCTTTTTGGTCACTGAATAGTATTCCATTGTGTATATATACCACATCTTCTTACTCCATTCATCAGTCAATGGACATTTGGGCTTTTTCCATAATTTGGCTATTGTTGCTAGAGCCACTATAAACACTGGGGTGCATGTGCCCCTTAAAATCAGCATTTTTGTATCCTTTGGATAAATATCTAGTAGTGCAATTCTGGGTCATAGGGCATTTTTAACTTTTTGAGGAACCTCCATACTGTTTTCCAGAGTGGCTGCACCAGTTTGCATTCCCACCAGCAGTGCAAAAGTGTTCCCCTATCTCTGCATCCTCGGCAACATCTGTTGTTTTCCAAGTTGTTCATTTTAGCCATTCTGACAGGTGTGAAGTGGTATCTCGTTGTGGTTTTGATTTGTATTTCCCTGATGGTGAGTGATGTTGAGCATCTTTTCATGTCTGTTAGTCATGTGGATGTCTTCCTTGTAAAAGTGTTTTTTCATGTCTGTTGCCCATTTCTTCACTGGATTATTTGTGTTTTGGATGTTGAGTTTGATAAGTTCTTTACAGATTTTGGATATAACCCTTTATTTGATATATCATTTGCAAATATCTTCTCCCATCCTGTCAGTTGCCTTTTAGTTTGGGGTTTGTTTCCTTTGCTGTGCAGAAGCTTTTTATCTTGATGAGGTCCCAATAGTTCATTTTTGTTTTTATTTTCCTTGTCTCTGGAGACTTGTTTAGTAAGAAGTTGCTCTGGCCAAGGTCAAAGAGGTTGCTGCCTGTTTTCTTCTGTAGGATTTTGATGGTTTTCTGTCTTATGTTTAGGTCTTTCATCCATTTTGAATTTATTTTTGTGTATGGTGTAAGAAAGTGGACTTGTTCCATTCTTCTGCATGTTGCTGTCCAGTTTTCCCAACACCATTTGTTAAAGAGACTGTCGTTTTTCCATTGGATATTCTTTCCTGCTTTGTCAAAGATTAGTTGGCCATATATTTGTGGGTCCATTTCTGGGTCCTCTATTCTGTTCCATTGATCTGTAGGTCTGTTTTTGTGCCAGTACTGTTTTGATGATTACAGCTTTGTAATGCAGCTTGAAGTCTGGAATTGTAATGCCTCCAGCTTTGGTTTTCTTTTTCAGGATTGCTTTGGCTGTTCAGGGTCTTTTCTGGATTCATACACATTTTAGAGTTGTTTAGCTCTGTGAAGAATGCTGGTGTTATTTTGATAGGGATTGACATTGAATGTATAGATTGCTTTAAGTCGTATCAACACTGAACAGTATTTGTTCTGGGGTGCCTGGGTGGCTTAGTCAGGTAAGCGTCTGACTTCAGCTCAGGTCATGATCTCGTGTTTTGTGAGTTAGAGCCCTGCATCGGACTCTGTGCTGACAGTACGGAACCTGCTCCGGATTCTGTCTCTCTCTCTCTCTCTCTCTCTCTCTCTCTGCCCCTCCCCTGCTCATGCATTTTCTCTCTCTCAAAATAAGTAAACTTAAAAAAAAAGTCAATATTTGTTTTTCCAATCCATGAGCATGGAACGTTTTTCCATTTCTTTGTATCTTCTTCAATTTCTTTCATAAACTTTCTGTAGTTTTCAGCATACAGATCTTTGGCCTCTTTGCTAAAATTTATTCCTAGGTATTTTATGGTTTTTGATGCAGTTATAAATGGGATTGATTCCTTGATTTCTCCTTCTGCTACTTCATTATTGGTGTATAGAAATGAAATGATTTCTGTACATTGATTTTATATCCTGCAACTCTGGCGAATTCATATATCAGTTTTAGCAGTTTTTTGGTGTAGTCTTTTAGGTATTCCTCATAGACTATCATGTGGTCTGTGAAGAGTGAAAGTTTGACTTCTTCCTTGGCGATTTGGATACCTTTTATTTCTTTTTGTTGTCTGATTGCGGAGGCTAGGACTTAACACAGCATTGAACAACAGTGGTGAGAGTGTAGACATCCCTGTCATGTTCCTGACCTTAGGGAGAAAGCTCTCAGTTTTTCCCCATTGAGGATATTAGCTGTGGATCTTTCGTATATGACGTTTATGATCCTGAGGTATGTTCCTTCTGTTCCTACATTATTGAGGGTTTTTATCAAGAAAGGATGCTGTATTTTGTCAAATGCTTTTTCTGTCATCTACTGAGAGGATCATGTGGTTCTTACCCTTTCTTTTATTAATGTGATATATCACATTGATTGATTTGCGGATGTTGAACCAGCCCTGCAGCCCAGGAATAAATTCCACTTGATCATGGTGAATAATTCTTTTAATGTATTGTTGGATTTGGTTTGCTGGTATCTTGTTGAGAATTTTTGCATCCATGTTCATCAGGGAGATTGGTCTGTAATTCTCCTTTTTGTGGGGTCTTTGGTTTTGGAATCAAGGTAATCCTGGCGCCTCTGTTTACTATTGAACTGCTGGTCACTAATAAGGACTTGCCAGAGTTTATAAGTCTTGATATCTCTGTCTTCCTGAATCTGGCTGGCAGGAAAGCACTCACCTGATTTAGTTTGGCCATATCTACATGATTTCTAGTTAAACCTGGCTTGTACTCTTCAAATGGACAGAACAATAGGAGCGCCTGGGTGGCTCAGTCGGTTAAGTGCCTGACTTCCTCTCAGGTCGTGATCTCATGGTTCGTGAGTTTGAGCCCCACGTCGGACACTATGCTGACAGCTCAGAGCCTGGAGCCTGCTTCGGATTCTGTGTCTCCTCTCTCTACCCCTTCCATGCTTATGTTCTGTCTGTCTCTCTTTCTCAAAAATCAGTAAACATTTAAAAAACAAACAAGACCAAAATGACAGAACAACAAGTATTTAAACATTTTATTTTTTAATCTGAAAGTGTTCACCTACTTTTAAGTATTTAAGTTCATTTGTTTTTTTTTTGTTTTTTTTGTTTTGTTTTTTTAACGTTTATTTACTTTTGAGACAGAGAGAGACAGAACATGAACGGGGGAGGGTCAGAGAGAGAGGGAGACACAGAATCTGAAACAGGCTCCAGGCTCTGAGCTGTCAGCACAGAGCCCGACGTGGGGCTTGAACTCACGGACCGCGAGATCATGACCTGAGCCGAAGTCAGACGCTTAACCGACTGAGCCACCCAGGTGCCCCTAAGTTCATTTGTTTTAAACAGACATATGGGGGGGGGGGGGGGTCTTGGTGGCTTAGTCAATTAAGTATCCTACTTTTGATTTCTGCTCAGGTCATGATCTCATGGTTCATGAGATCCAGCCCTGTGCTGGCAGCATGGAGCCTGCTTGGGATTCTCTCCCCCACTCGCTGCCACTCTCCCTTGCATCCTCTCTTTCTCAAAAAAATAAATAAATAAATAAATTGACATGAAAACGTACTTGGGAGTAATGGACATTGAATTCTTGACGAATTACTTCAAAGATGGGAGGGAGAGAAGGGTGAGGAGTTACACAGGCCCCAATTTTATATGTAATGTTTTATGTGCCTCATCTTTTTAGGAAATTAAGCATAAGGTTAGGTGGTAGATGTACAGGTATTTAAAAAATTTTTATTGATATGTTTGTGTATTTCACAACTATGAAGATTAAGTGTTTAAAGTATTTAGTAAAAAATTAACATCCTGGTAAAGCTGAGATTCCTTTTTGCGGGGGGGGGGAGGGGGTTCTGGCTTTTAATTTATTTTATCTCATCATGATACGTGTACTCTTTTTTTTTTTTATAATGTTTATTTATTTTGAGAGAGAGAAGAGAGAGCGCATGAGCAGGGGAGGGGCAGAGAGAGAGGGAAAGAGAGAAAGAATCCCAAGCAGGCTCTGCCCTGCCTGTGCAGAGCTGGATGCAGAGCTCAGACTCATGAACTGTGAGATCATGACCTGAGCTAAAATCAAGAGTTGAATGTTTAACCAACTGAGCCACGCAGGCACCCCTCTTTTTTTTTTTTTTTTTTTAAATGTTTGTTTATTTGAGAGAGAGAGAGAGCGTGCACACACTAGCGGGGGAAGGGCAGAGAGAAGGAGAGAGAGAATCCCCAACGAGCATGGAGCCCAACGTGGGGCTCGATCTCACGACCATGAAATCATGACCTGAGTGGAAATCAAGAGCCTGAGCCACCCAGGTGCCTGGTACTATACTGTTTTAATTACTACTGCTTTGTAATGTAAATGAATCTGGAATTGTGATACTTCTTGTTTTTTAGCTTTTCAAGATTGCTCTGGGTATTTGAGGTCTTTTGTGGTTCCATACAAATTTTAGGATTGTTTGTTCTAGTTCTGTGAAAAATTATGTTGTTATTTTGATAGGAATTGCTTTAAATTTGTAGATTGCTTTGGCTAATAGACATTTTAGCAGTATTTGTTCTTCCAACTCATGAGCATGGAATGTCTTTCCATTTCTTTATGCCATCTTGAATTTCTTTCCTTAGTGTTTTACAGTTTTCAGAATACAGGTCTTTAGGTTCCTTCTTGACTATAGCCGTCAGCCTTTCTTCTTCCCCAGCAGTAACAGCTGTTATCAGTGTGAATTATACCAGCCTTTTTCTAGGTCTTTGTGTTCACAAATACATACCCTTAGAAAGTGTATGATGGTGTTTATATTTTAATTTTTTCATGTCGTCACATTGCAAGGCATACCTCGTTTCATCGCACTTCACTTTATTGCACTTTGCAGATGTTGCTCTTTTTTTTTTTTTTTTTTTTAAACAAATTAAAGGTTTGTAGCAACCCTGTGTCGAGCAGGTCTGTTGGTGCCATTTTTCCAATAGTGGTTTCTCACTTTGTATCTCTGTGTCACATTTTGATAATTCTTGCAATATTTCAAACTTTTTCATTATTATTGTATTTGTTTTGGTGATCCCTGATCAGTGATCTTGATGTTACTGTCGTAATTGTTTGGGGATGCCACGAACCACTCCCTTATAAGATGGAGAACTTTGGTAAGTGTTGTGTGTATTCTGAGTGCTCCACCAACTGGCTGGTCTCTTGTTTCTCTCCCTGTCCTTGAGTCCCCATTCCCTGAGACACAACAGTATTGAAATTAGGCCAATTAATGACCCTTACAATGGCCTCTAAGTGTCTAAGTGAAAGGAGGATCCACTTCCCTCACTTTCAATCAAAAGCTAGATGTGATTAAGCTTAGTGAGGAAGGCATGTCCAAAGCCAAGACAGGCCAAAACTAGAGCTCTTGTGCCAAACAGCCAAGTTGTGAATGCAAAGGAAAAGTTCTCAAAGAAATTAAAAGTACTACTCCAGGGAACACACAAATGATAAGTGAAACAGCCTTATTGCTGATATGAAGAGAGTTTTGTGGTCTGCATAGAAGATCAAACCAGCCTATTCCCTTAAGCCAAGGCCTAATCCAGAGCAAGGAAGGCCCTGACTCTCTTCTATTCTGTGAAGCTGAGAGAGGTGAGGAAACTGCAGAAGAAAAGTTCGAAGGCAGCAGCGGTTGGGTCATGAGGTTTAAGGAAAGAAGCCATCCAATTCTGTAATCTAAAAGCACAAAGTGAAGCAGCAAGCATGTAGAAGCTGCAGCAGATAATCCAGAAGATCTAGCTAAGATAATTAATGAAGGTGACTACACCAAACAATAGATGGGCCATGAAAGCTGGTGTATTCTTTTAATGTGCATTTTCCTGATCATTAGTGAGATCAACCTTTTTATATGTTTATTGACCACTTATATTTCCTTTTGTGTGAAATGTCTGTTCATGTCCATGTTTATCTTGGGCTGTCATTTTATTATTGTTTGTAAGATTTCTTTAGTTTGATACTTTGCTTTATATTCAGAGGCAACATCTCTTTGGAATTGTCTTTATTATTGCACATCTCTCTTTGACAAGCATTTAAAAATTATAGAATCAGCTTGTCAAGTTCAAGGAGTAATCCTGCTGAATTTGGTATTGCTTTAATTATTACAGGTTAATCTGGGGAGCGGTATCATGTATTTTACCAACACCATTTGTTTCATCTTTTTCAGCCTAATATGCCTGTTCTGAATTAGATCATTTGTTTAATGCTCTTGCTTTGTGATGAAAATTAAAATAGTTTACCTTTCTGTCATATTTCCTTTCTTTTGAAATAATTGTCATCTCTTTTAACATATTTCTTTTCTAAATATATGTTATCTGAACTGTCATAAATGACTACTTGTGGGATGTACAATAGTGGGTGGGAAAATTCTATCATCTCTTTTGTGTCTTGTTTTTCTAGCAATCCCCAAAGTGAGATTGGAGACAATCTACATTTGCGGAGTAGATGAGATGAGTACCCAGGATATCTTTTCCTATTTTAAAGAATATCCTCCAGCTCACATTGAATGGTTGGATGATACCTCCTGTAAGTACATGCAAGTTTTTTTTTGAATATGCTTTTGTTTATGATTTTAGGAGTTCTTGCCATGTCAGATGGTGAATGATTATGGTTCAGACTACTTGCTGGCATCTAAGTCATATGTACATGACCGAGGCCTCCTTAACTCCCACAATTTCCCAATAAAAGGGTGGATCCAACTGTATAGACTTGGGCTGTGTGTTCAGGGCTTTAGCTTTTGTCAGTGCACCTTCCCATGTAGCTACTCACATGTCTGGTTCTGCCTTAGTATCTGAGCTAGAACTGAACCAGAACCTTCTGACACTGTATCAGACCTCTCACCCGTACTTGCTTTGGAACTTCACCTGCTTGCTCTAACTTGTGAACTAGCTGTAATTTTTACTTGCTTGCCCACTCCAAGCCTGGCAGGACCTGTGGTAACCACTCTGCCAGCTTCTTGTCTTAACTCACTTCTAGTCTGGCTTTACTTAACTATCAGCTTGCTGATCTGCTAGGTGGTACCCTGGATAGCTGCCTGGGTTTCCCAGCTGCTTTCTTTAGAAGATGTTGATTCAGGGGCACCTGGGTGGCTCAGTTGGTTGAGTGTCTGACTTTGGCTCAGGTCATGATCTCCCAGTTTTGGGATCAAACCCCACATTGAGCTCACTGCTATCAGCACAGAGCCTGCTTCGGATCCTCTGTGCCCCTCTCTCTCTCTCCAAAATAAATAAAACATTAAAAAAAAAAAAAAAAAAAGCTTTTAAAGATGTTGATTCAGTGTTTTCATTGAAAGAAGAAACATGATTGAAGAGTTTTCTCCATTTTTCCGTTTGCTTAACTTATTTAACCATCTAAATAAAAGGTTGACACACCTTTTTTTATAAAGAGCTAGACAGTAAATATTTTAGGTTTTGTAGGCCATACAGTCTTTGTTTTGTTGTGTTGGTTCAGCTCTGCTATTGTAGCATGAAAGCAGCCATAGACAATATGTTATTGAACGAGCCTGGCTGTTTTCCATAGAAATTTTTTTTTACAAAAACATGGGGGATGTATACTTTATTTTACATTAATTATACCTATATAAAGCTGGTACTAATACAAATAAATAAATGAACGGGTGGTGGACTGGATTTGGCCTACAGGTTGTAGTTTGCTAACTCCTGATCTAAGTCACTAAAACTATAGCTAAGGGATATTAGAGTTGGAGGGACCCTTATTAGATTTACAGTTTTGCTAACTCATGTTGTACATCAGAACTGAAAAACAGAGAAGGGAAATTGTTTACCCAAGGCCACATGGCATATTTATAACAAAAGTGAGAAAGAATCTGTAGCCTTTCATTTCCCAAACTGAGATGTAAGTAAGATGTAAGGGTAACTTTAGTTTGAGAAATGCTGTTTTAAACAAAATTAAACAGATTTCTTTTCTACAAGACTTTTCAACACCTTTTTCTTGCTAAATTCTCTTGCTTAAAGAAGCAGATTAAAGTAGTTGCTACAAAGCCAAGTGACTGTCATGCCTCCATTGTATATTCTGTGGATGCCATCATCACTCATACTTTACAGTGGGAAACAGTCATTCAGCACATTTGAGTGATAAGGAACAGCAGATGGCTTCCCTGTAGGGGACAGTAGTATGAAGGATAATCCAAATTTGTTTTGATGTTATCATCTTGTCGTCATCATCATCGTCATCATCATCATCATCAGAACTGCTAACGCTACGTAACACTCGCTGAGCCAGGCAGGTTTAATACACAGAACCCATTTTCATCGAATACTTGACAGTTATTTTGTGGAACCCCATTTGGGAATGCAGCTCTAGGCTGATTTTATCAAGGAGGTTTTACTACCACTTTCTGTACTTCTTTCATTAGTTGGTTTGTACATTTACTGATGCTGATCTGTAGCTAGATGAGGCCATAGCAAGGAACATGTTGCAGTCTTTGTTTTTAAAAAACTTACCATTTAGATGCGATGTCAGGTTTTTTACATTTTGTTTCAGGTAATGTTGTCTGGCTGGATGAAATGACAGCCACACGAGCCCTTATCAATATGAGCTCTTTGCCAGCCCTGGATAAGATAAGAAGCAGGGATGCCAATGAGGACAGGTCATCTGAGAAAAGTAAAAAAGGTAACACAAAGGAGGGACTTTTGGGCTAAAAGTCCTGTTATTTACACAGTTAGTTTGGGTTTCTGTGCAGAGCATTATATAGCATTTCATTGTCAGTTGTTTCTAAAATAAGCTATGATAATCCAAAGAGGGAGAAAATCTTGAACTTTTAAATTACATGAGATGGAGTTATGTTAAGGTTCATCTTGTCGCTTGCATTATGTTTTAGACAAGCAGGAAGACAGTTCAGATGATGATGAGGCCGAAGAAGGAGAAGTTGAAGATGAGAACTCCAGTGATATAGAGGTTAGTAATAGGGCAAAGATATATTAAAGGTTTGAGTGCAAAAGGCTGTCTTTTTATATGACAGCAAAAGCTGTCTTTTTATATAAGTCTTAAAGACTTAGTGCGTTGCATTCTTCCTCTGGCTTTCACTTTTAGACCTTTGGAGGGTGCACCAGGTGCCTGGCCTTTCAGTTCATGTGGCTGTAATGAGTGATTCTTCTTGAGATCATAGAATTGTACTCATACTTCTGTATAAAAGAAAATGGTTTTATTGACAAATACTTTGAAGTGTTACTTGTCTAATCCGTAAAATTAAGAAGAAGCAAGTGATGGACTACTTCCTGATGGAGCATGTATTTTGTTGGAAATATCAAAGTGTATTCATTTAAAGAACATTTATTGAGTACCTGCTATATACCAAATTCTAGGTGCTATGGATATAGATCAAGCCAAAGTCCTTCCCCTGTTGGAACATACATTCTAGTGGAGAAGACAGAGAATGCACAGATACACAGATATGTAATATAATGTCAGGAAGTGAGGAGTGCTATGGAGGAAAGTAAAGAAGGGTGAGCAGATAGAGAATGATGGAGACTCTTAGAATGTTCAGGGAGAACATCTGACTTAGCAATGCTTCAGAGGAACAGTGCTGTCATGCTTTGAGAATTGTTGAAGAATGCTTTCTCAATCAATGGTGACTTTGCTGTTGAATAAATATTAAAGAAGCTTTAATGTTTATATTGAAAATGCTCTTTTTTCTTAAGTTGGACACATTGTCTCAAGTAGAAGAAGAGTCTCTGCTAAGAAACGATCTTCGTCCAGCTAACAAACTTGCTAAAGGAAATAGGTTATTCATGAGATTTGCTACAAAAGGTAAATGTGATTCTTGGCATAGTTTTAATCAAAGTCATTTATTTTTCAGTGACATCCTTCTCTTTTGAATAGGAAGTTCGGTCAAGTAATCTCAAAGTCCATTCAAACTGTATAATATTCTGTACTTGTAAAATGATGGCTTGCTGCCTAAGTTAAATTTCAGACTTTGAAAGTGAATGTTAGCTATTTGTATACTTTTGTGATTTTTGCCTAAAGGAAGTTATTTTCTGTTAAAGCTACTTTGCCCTCTGTGTTTTTCAGCCAAATTATCATCTGAACTATGAAAACATTTTTTTTAAGTTTCTATTTATTTTTGAGAGAGAAAGAGAGTGAGCAGGGGAGAGGCAGAAAGAGAGGGAAAGAGAATCCCAAGCAGGCTCCATGCTGTCAGTGCAGAGCCCAATGTAGGGCTTGAACTCATGAACCATGAGATCATGCATGACCTGAGCCAAAATGAAGAGTCGGATGCTTAACTGACTGAGCCACCCAGGCGTCCCTGAAAACATTATCTATCTATCTGTCTATCTATCTATCTATCTATCTATCTATCTATTTATTTTTTAAGGTTTATTCATTTCTCAGAGACAGAGACAGGGCGTGAGTGAGTGAGGGGCAGAGAGAGAGGGAGACACAGAATCTGAAGCCGGCTCCAGGCTCCGAGCTGTCAGCACAGAGCCCGATGTGGGGCTGGAACTCATGAACTGTGAGATCATGACCTGAGATGGAGTTGGAGGTTTAACCAACTGAGCCACCCAGGCGCCCCCCTGAAAACATTTTTAAATTATACTTTTAAATTTATCACAGCAGTGTCCTCCTGGACATTGCTAATAGTGCCATTCAGCTCTAATTCTCTAAGGAGTCCAATTAAAAGCCTCGTAAATTTTTTAATGTTTTTATTTATTTTTGAGAGAGAGAAAGAGAGTGTGCATGTGAGCATGTGGGGGCGAGGGGTAGAGAGAGGAAGATGGAGGATCCAAAGCGGGCTCTGCATGGACAGCCGAGAACCTGATGTGGGACTCGAACTCACCAACTGCAAGATCATGACCTCAGCCGAAGTTAGGTGCTTAACCAACTAAGCCACTCAGTCGCGCCAAGCCTTTTAAGTTTGCAAGTCTCTTTATGCACAGTGATTTTGGTGTACATTAAAATATGTAAGAATTTTGAATATGGAGTACTCTGGTTTGTTTTTCTTGACTGAGACATATTTTAAGAGTATAGGCTTGGAGTGCCTGGGTGGCTCAGTCAGTTAAGAATCCGACTCTTGATCTCACCTCAGGTCTTGATCTCAGGGTCGTGAGTTCAAGCCCCATGTTGGGCTCTGCACTGGATATGGAGCCTAGTTTAAAAAAAAAAAAAAAATGGGGCACCTGGGTGGCTCAGTTGGTTAAGCATCCGACTTCGGCTCAGGTCATGATCTCACGGTTTGTGGGTTTGAGCCCCGCATCGGGCTCTGTGCTGACAGCTCAGAGCCTGGAGCTTGCTTCTGATTCTGTGTCTCCCTCTCTCTCTGCCCCTCCCCTGCTCACGCTGTCTCTGTCTGTCTCTGAAAAAAAAAAATAAATGTAAAAACAAAAAAATTAAAAAAAAAAGTATTGGCTCATTATTTTATCGACTCTGCCTCAGTGTTGATTTGTCTGTTACCTCCTCATGATTAAATCAGGTTGTGCGTGTTCGCAAGAGTACCACAGAAGTGCTGCTGTTATCATTTTCAGTGCATCGTGTCAGGAGGCACATGATATTTATTTGTCCCATTTCTGGAGGTGTTAACTTTTCTCACTTGGTTAAAGTAATGATTGTCAGGTTTCTCCTGTTTTTCCATTTGTAAATCTAAAATTTGTAGGGAGGTACTTTGAGATTATGTGAACTTCTTTCTGCTCATCATACTTCCAATTATCACCCATTGAGGACTTTTTAATTCTACATTTCTTTATGAGTTGGCATTCTGCTACAAGGAAGAACTTTCTTTTTGTACCCATTTGTTTATTTACTTACATCAGTTAGACTCATGAGTCTTATTCAGTGGTTTATCATTCATTCGTATCATTTGTTTGATTTACAAATGTTCTTGAATTGGGCCAGAGGAGTCCCTTCAAGTTACATTATTTTGACATGCCTCCATGATTCTTTGAGCAATTTCTTACTTTGTGGCCCAGTGAAACATGTTGTTTTCCCAGACTCAACTTGTACTTTTCCTGTCCCAGATCTGGAATCAGCCATTTCTCCAAGGAGCTGGTGGGCATGTCTTTCTGAAGGGTGTACATACTAGCTTGTGCCACTGTTTACTTGTAGTACTGGATGGATACATTCGCACTGGTTTTCATCCTTTGCAGTCAGTGAGTGCCCTAGGAGCCATCAGAGATGTTTATGTTATGAAAGTTATGTTATGTTATGTTTATGATGAAAACATCAGAGATGTTTATGTTATGAAAGCCATCAGAGATGTTTATGTTATGAAAGATCACTGCCCACTTTTTCTTTCTGTTAACTGGCATTTTAACTTGACAGAAGTGATCTTTTCTGTGTTCATTTGAGTGGCTTATTGGAGTGCATTCTAGATAAATGGTGCTAGGCTATTTTCTTTAAGCCATTTTGAGGAACATAACAATAAATTGGAAAAACTGGTTTACCAAATATATGGAATTATGTATAATCTGTTTCTTTAATACTTAGATTCTGTGTTACGGTGTTGTCATTCAGAAACAAATACCTTTCAGGGGACCAGTAAAAAAGCTACCTCATCTAGAAAGCCTTTTAGTTTTTGAACAGCTCTAATGACTGAAGTTCTCCTATGCTTCTTGGAACCTTGTATGCTGTGTTGTTGTTTTTAATAGTATTTTCTCTGTGAGGTCAGTCAGCTCCTTAACAACAGCTTAACCTCATTCATCTCTGTTTTTTGCCCCACCCCCTGAACACTGCAGTGCTTTTATAGGCACTGAGAGTGAATGTTTGTAGTGCATCTTTCCCTTTTATTGGCAAATTGTGCTGATGTGATCCCAGCTACAGAAAACATTTTTTTTACCTTTATTTATTTTTGAGAGAGAGAGAGCAAGTGCGAGCGAGCGGGGGAAGGGGTGGAAGAGGGAGACACAGAATCCAAAGCAGGCTCCAGGCTCTGAGCTGTTAGCATAGAGCCAGACGTGGAGCCCGAACTCACAAACCGTGAGATCATGACCTGAGCCGAAGTCAGACGCTCAACCAACTGAGCCACCCAGGCTCCCCGGCAGACATTTTTTTAAACCATTCAACATTGTCTTCACACCAGTGGGAAATCCTGGGTAACTGTTGTAATTAATTTTAGATGACAAAAAGGAACTTGGAGCAGCCAGAAGAAGTCAGTATTACATGAAATACGGGAATCCAAATTACGGAGGCATGAAAGGAATTCTTAGTAATTCTTGGTGAGTCCAAAACTTTAAAATACAGTAGTTTAAATAGTACTTAAGGTTTCCTTAATCCTTCAGTTGGTCTTCTGCAGTGCAGTGTCAGTGCCATGTGTGGACTTGAAGGAAGACAAGAAGGAGTCAGGATTCTTAACTGTGGTAAATGGTATGAAAGGCTGAGTTACAGTTTCATGTAAAATGTCTCTGTTTCAGTACCTAACATTTCATCAGTGTATAGTTGAATTCAATTAGTGGATTTCAGAGTCCTTCTTGTTGGTTTTTGATCATGTGCTTATTTTGGAACGTTGCAGGAAGCGAAGGTATCATTCCCGTCGCATTCAGCGGGATGTGATCAAGAAGAGAGCCCTGATTGGGGATGACGTTGGCTTGACGTCCTATAAACACCGACATTCCGGTAGTTGCCTGCTCAGCTCTTGGGTAGACACATGTTTGGCTCCCGAAATCATATTCTTATTCTTAATACAGTCTTTTAAGGTTCCAAACTTTATCATCCTCTCTTCCTTGCCCTCACCCTCTGCCAACATATAGGAAAGTAAGTCAAGTCACAATTAATTTTAAATTGCCCATACAAAAGAGGTCAAATGATTTTATGAAAGCTGTTCTAACAAAAAAAGGCCAAATGTGACATAGGAAAAAGTGAAAATTTTTTGTAAGAATCTAATTTTTCTACTATTAATATCAAAAGCTGAATGAAAAAAATTTATCAGATGACTTGATTTTATTTTTTTGTCTGATGATGAAAATAGGCTGCTGTGTCTGGTGTTTTATGCTTATTGGCTCATGCACACGAATGCCTCAGCTAAATGAGATATCGTGACCTGGGTTTCATTTCGTTTGTTCGTTTGTTCCTTCCTTTCTTTCTTTGGTGCTTATTATAGAAGAACCATTTTCATTATGTTTTATAAAGATTTGTTTTTATTTTGAATCTAAAGATGTGAAATCTTCTACATGCTTTGAGAACTAAGTTAGCATACAAACATGGGATAACATGCATACATGTTTATCATTGTGACAGGGACAAGGAGAGGTGAAGTCTATCGTTTTTATTTTATGTGTATATCCAAAATTGTATATTTGAAATCTGCATCTTAAAAATGCACATACTTTTCTATTACACAGTTATAGGCTTCTAATTTCAGTTACTCTAAGATATTTTTATAATCTTTATGTATATATTACTAAAGAAATTAAAAAGCAAATTGCCCATAATTCTAGCACTCTAATATAACAACTGATTTAATTTTACATTTTTCCTATTTGTCTCTTCATAATAAATATAATCGCTACGAACATATATTTTATAGTCCTCCACTTATGAGCATCTTCTCATGAACTTTGAAGTTAGAATTCATTTTCATTGTTCACAGTGGTTATGTGCTATAAAGTCACTGTGACAATTGATATAGTGAATACTAAACCATTCAGAGACTCTGGTCACACCATTTCCATCAGCTGATCAATATATAACCTTGTCTGATGTGTGTTTCTGTTTAAAGACATTTAATACATATTATTGATTCATTAACATTGGGCTCACGGCCAACAGCACTTTAACTCATGCTTGAACAAAGCTTATTTAACACGTATTTTCTCTATAAGGCATATCACAGCTTTCTTGAGCTTAGAAACACTAGACAGCTTTGGAACTACACTTGGAAGCCCTTTTCAACAGTGAAATCACCAACAAAAGCCTCAAAAATATGAAAAACATGACACTTAATAGTCTGCAAAAAGGATACTTGTGTATAGTATGAGACCTGAACCATGAAGGCAGAGTGTTGCCTCGTTTGACCTCAGCTGGGAATATGCCTGTCTGGTTTTTTTGCCATTCTGCATATGTCCACAAATGATCATGAAAGCACTGTGAGTGTGGATTTTGGAGTTACAAATAAATTTGGCAGATTTGCAAATATAGAACTCATGAATAACGACAGTCGACTAGATTGTAGGTAATTTTATAATATCCGTCAGCTTGCTAGATCATACTTTACCTAGCCATTTTTCTGTTGTAGATATCGGAATGGCAACTGGGTTGGCACTAATGTAGATAATGCTCCAGTAAGATCTCAGGCGTGGGAACCCCACCTTTTTAAAAAAGGCCACCAGTGTAGAGCAGAAAATCAGATTTGTTAGTTTTAATACTTTTCCTAATGTTTCTTGGTTAAATTTCTTAGGACTAGTAAATGTTCCGGAGGAACCCATTGAAGAGGAGGAAGAGGAGGAGGAGGAGGAGGAGGAAGACCAGGACATGGATGCAGATGACAGAGTGGTGGTAGAGTACCACGAGGAGCTCCCAGCTCTCAAGCAGACCCGGGAGCGGAGCACATCGAGGCAGTCCAGTGCCAGCAGTTCAGACTCCGATGAAATGGACTATGATCTAGAACTGAAAATGATTTCCACTCCTTCACCAAAGAAAAGCATGAAAATGACCATGTACGCTGATGAAGTGGAATCTCAGTTGAAAAATATTAGGTAAAAGCCTTTTCTTTTTATCAATGCGAGCTTTTAATTTGATTTTTTTAATTAAAAATTTTTTTTTATGTTTATTTATTTTTGAGAGAGAGAGAGGGAGACAGAGGATCTGAGACAGGCTCTGCACTGATAGCACAGAGACCGATGTGGGGCTCGAACTCACAAACCGCGAGATCATGACCTGAGCTGAAGTCAGACACTCAGCTGACTGAGCCATTCGCTTTTAATTTGATTTTAAATACTAATTCCTAACTTCCTCTTAGCTCCTCTTAATTTTATAGTCACTTTTATCTGTTCTAATTTCAGTCTTATGAAGAATTTGAATAAAAGCATCCATTTGTTTCTTTAAATACACAATTGATTCCTTGTTATAAAAATGTTAGTATATTAAGTGAAAATCACCCATGGTTTCAATCTCTCCTAAAATAGCGACTAAGCAATTGAATGAATAATTTTATGTGTATACATAACACACGGAGAAATATATTTCTTCAAAAATGAAGTTGGATTTATATTGTTTTACAGTGTGCTTTTTCCATTTCATATATTATATATACACCTCTGTTATTTTTCACCCAGATGTAGTCCATTGTTTGAAAGGAGCATGATTTATTTAACCGGTCCCTTATTGATGGACATTTAGGTTTCTATTTTCTTACTGTTGCACTAATTAAATTTCTTGAATTCCAGTTATTGTACAAAACAATATGTGTGTTTAAAAATGTGGTGTTGCTAAATATCTTTCCAGAAGGGTTTTACTCACTTTATAACCTATTACTTATATACTTGCCAAACTTATCACTCTCTACTTTTTGCTAATTTTGTGGGCCAAAAAAAAAAAAAAAAAAAATTTTATTTTAATGTGTATTTCTTTGATGACTAGTGGGGATGAGCAGATTCCTGAGGGCAGATGTACAGCTCAAAGGGTTGGTTGGGGTCTAGAGTTGCTCTCCCTAAGTGTACTTGGTGGTGTGTTTGGGGAAAGGAAAAACAGTTCAATCTGGTTTGTTTGTATGACTTTGTTCACATCCTTATTTTTAGTTTTTAGAGAACTTTCCAGTGTTGAATGCTGTCAGAATAATGCTGGTGCATGGTAGCAGATGTCTTTGACAGAGAAGTCTGCTCTTTAAAGAAAGAGATTATAGATCCTCTTGTATCTTGACTACTGTGAAATCACAGCCTGCATGAACAGAGATCCCTGAGCGCTTTGCAGGCCTTACTTAATGTTTGTCTCAGAAGGGAGGGAACTTGTAATTATACATTCTGTGATAGTTTACAGGTATCATTTGTGGAAACCACCCTGGAAAACTCAGGAACCTATTTGCCCTGACTAGTCTCTCTGTAGCAAGCTGATCATGATTTTTATAAGCAAATAATTATTGGTGTATGGTATTTGTGAGTGAATATTTGGTATATTAAATTGGGTATCTTAAGTTTTCTCCAAAGTATATGAGATTGTTGCATAGGCGTTGTCCCACAGTTGAAGTTGGTTAATTGTGCCTTTTTTTTTTTTTAAAGGAACTCCATGAGGGCAGATACTGTATCCACAAGCAATATCAAAAACCGAATCGGTAACAAGTTACCGACTGAGAAATTTGTAGATGTCCGACATCTGTTAGATGAAAAACGTCAGCACACACGTCCACGGCCACCAGGCAGCAATACTAAATCAGGTAGTATTCATTTGCATTTCTCAGCTTCATTCTGAGCTCCAGAAAGTGAATTCAGGCAGAGATAAGTCCTTGGTTAAAACATTGCCATTAGTGAACTGATTTAGTTATCCTGCTTCATCACTTCTAAATTTTTGGTTAGGCATTGGAACCTTAAGACATGGAACATAATCATACTTTTACAATACTGGCTTTCAATATTTTTGTCCCAAACAATTATTTTGCTCTGAATGTCATTGATATACTTCATACATAAGGATAATAGAAATTGGGTTGTTGTGTAAATGGTTAAGAATTTGAACTAGATAGTATATATGTGCAAATACACATAGAGTGGGTACTTGGGCATGCCTGCTGTGTGCCAGGGATAGGTGCTGGGAGTGTTAGAATCTTTGGAGGGTCTGCCGAGTCATCCTAGGACTCAGATGTAGTAACGTGAGTGTGCATATTCAGGTAATCCCACCCCACAGCAGAGTGTAAGTATTCTCATAGGTCTGTAAGCAGTGGGCAGTGGGCACACGGAGGGAGGGAGTCTACTGAGGGAATTGTGGAAGGCTTCTCAGAGGAAGTGGCTTTAGTGCAAGGCCTTGGTAGCGGTGGTGTGGGATCTCAGTTGGCAAACCTAGTTTTTTGATGTGGGAGATAACCTAATCTTATATCTATTTTAGAAAGATAATTTTGTGGCCAGGTAGGGTAGGGTAGAGATTTAAGTAAGTAACAAGGACCTGAACTAGATCAGGGAAAGTAGAGACGGAATGGATGAGAACATCAAACTTTGTGAAGATAGAAGACTCAGCATTGGGAAGAAGGGAGCAAAGGGAAAGGAGCCAAAGGGCTCAGCCCTGAGGAACCAGAAAGTTGGGAATGCTGCTCTGTGAGACAATTAGCAGGATGGGTAAAAACCCCAATGACTTGCGAATAAACCTATTGTTGCTGCTGCTGCTGCTGCTGCTGCTGCTGCATATTGTTAGAGGGAACTCAACAGGACAGACTTCGGAGGGATGGGAGGGAGGAAAAGCAAATTTGATTTGGAATATCTTCTCTCGATCCTTTGGGTTTTAGCCATCTTGTTACATTTATTGTTAAATGTAATAAGTTTATTAAAAATTCCTTATATGTTCAAAGACTGTGGCTTCTGCCCTCAGGGAACTTATAGTATTGTTAGCTGAGATGTTTGGAAATTCTTTGGTATACTTGGTTCTACTAAAAACAAAAAAACAAAAACAAAAAAACCAAAAAAACCAAACAGCTGATTCTGCCTCAGAAATTCCTTTCTGGAGCAGTCAGCTGAGAGGCTTTTTTTCCATTGAAAGCCCCTATGTCTGCACTTTCCTAGGGGAATCCAGACTGATTACACAGAAGAATTTTAGAAGCTTGATTTTGTCAGGCTCTTTGTCCTCCTTTGGGGAGATTTGGCACTAGGTCCTGTCGAGATCTCAGGTTGACAGTATGAATAACAAAGCACACAAGCTTGGTCACAGTAATACTTTTTTTTCTTCTTCTAGATATACGCCAGCGGTTAGGAAAAAGACCATATTCTCCAGAAAAGGCTTTTAGTAGTAACCCAGTCTTTCGGAGAGAGCCTTTTTCTGATGTACATAGTAGACTGGGTGTTCCCAGGCAAGATGTTAAAGGCCTCTACTCTGATACTCGGGAGAAGAAATCAGGTTGGTAACACTTAAAACTGAAGGAGATAGGAATTGGGTAAGAGCAGACTATAGCATAGAAATACTTTGTTAGTTGAAGGCAGGAAATAGCATATGTCAAAATTAAATTATTTTTCCTCTTCTGTTATAGTCATTGTCATAATTGTAATAATAACAGTATAGGAAATGTAGAAAATAGAAAAAAACAAAACCAGCCTTGGTTCTTTGTGTTTAGCACAAATACTTTTTAGTCTTAAGTCTCCATTAAAGTCTTTGTCCATATACATAACCTGCTTTCTTCATTTTATTGTGATCATTTTTCCACATTGTTAAGTTCTTTTTTTTTTTTTTAATATTTTTAATGTTCATTTTTGAGAGAGAGCGTGAGCAGGGGAGGGACAGAGAGAGGGGGACAGCTGTGCTGACAGCAGAGAGCCTGATGCAGGGCTGGAACTCATGAACCGTGAGATCACGACCTGAGCCGAAGTCAGAGGCTTAACTGACCGAGCCACCCCGGTGCCCCACATGTTGTTAAAATTCTTTATAAATAAAATGTTTAATTGCCTTATAGTATGCTATGAAATTCTAAACGCATATTTCTCTATTGTGAGATATTAATAAAGTATATTTTAAAAATGAATAGATATTGGGCCAAATCTCTGAAAGTTTACAGTGTAGCAGGTCCCTCACTTTGCAGAATTTATAGCTGGGAATGATCTGGGAATGGCCCGCTCCCGGCAGAATGAAGCTCTACACTGAATGGTGAGTCTCACCAGGGAGGGGAGATGTAGCATAAGTAGCCTTGCAGGTGATTCTGATACGCATATGGGAGGCACATGTCCCTAGCTGTGAGAGTCTCCCATTGGGTCCAGATCCCTCACTTTGCAGGCAGGGGACTATAGCCAGGGAAAGGAGATAACCTTCCCAGCACTGCACAAAGGTTCCAAGAGCCACAGACCCCCTCCCCCGTGTTTCTTGCACATTAGGTTGTTGGCAGTGCCCCTGCTTCTCAGCATTGACCACCAAAACTGAAATGCCTTCTCACCCAAACAGGTAGTTTATGGACTCGCTTAGGATCTGCACCCAAGACCAAAGAAAAGAACACGAAGAAGGTGGATCACAGAACACCGGGCACTGAGGAAGACGACTCTGAGCTGCAAAGGGCATGGGGGGCTCTGATAAAGGAGAAAGAACAGTCTCGTCAAAAGAAGAGCCGGTTAGATAACTTACCATCTCTCCAGATTGAAGTTAGTCGGGAAAGCAGCTCTGGTTCAGAGGCAGAGTCCTGATGCCCTTGGGGCCAATGGCAGCTGCCCTAAAGTCTGACATTCTCGTGCAGGGTGGGGTGCACAGTAGGAACCTTCCCTCCCTCCCCCTGCAGGAGTTGGCGCCTCTCCTGCTCTTACACAGTCACCCTCAGCTCTTGCTACTTCAGCAAGACATATTAAGAATGTGACGTGTTTTGAAGGGCATCTATCTTTTGCTGCAGAGTTAGAGTTCTGGGCCCTCAACTTTTTTCCCACTATCCCACAAGCTTTACCCTTTGAGGAAAGGCAGCCCTCCAGATTTTGTAGAAGTTTTTCTTAATATTTTTAACATTGTGTCTTTTAAAGAAATGTTTTACACAGTTCATCCAAAGAGCAGAGAACTGAACTTCTCACTATTGCCTTGGCCCTGACAGCTGTTACCAGCACCCTTTTCCCAAGAAAAGTCAATTCCCAGGTGCTTATTGGACAGCCTTCGAGGGGGAAGATGAGGGAAGCTGCCAGCTCACCCTTCCAGGACCCTAGTGTCGGGGCCGAATCTCATGGACCTGACTACAGAGGTGCACCAGTGCCGCCCAGGTAGATAAGAGATGCAGCGTCGATCGTGCTTCCATTCCTTCCTGGGGATTTCTGTTAGGGGCCTCTTCGTAGCAATCAGCTTGAAGTGAAGATCAAGTTCAGTGCTGTGGGATTTTTAGGAACAAAAAACTGTGACTTCTGGATTTGGGGTGGACTTTTGTGCTAGGGGTGGGGTCATGGGTTAATGTTGAACAATTTTTAAGTCTGTATTATGTTTAAAAATATTAATGATTTAAAAGTTAAAATTTTTAATTTTTATATGTGAAAATACTTCCTGTTGGCTACAAGGGAAGCTCAAGTGGTGTCTTATGTGTGCTGTTAAATATATATTATATACTTTGGAAGAAGGCAAAGAGAGGAGTCTCATTATTTTTAAATGATCCTAATTGTATAGTCTGTCTGTTGTATATAGAATTCAACTTGTTTTTTGGCCACTGTAGGAAAAAAAAATCCATCCATCAGAGATGGGGTCCTGTTGTTTATTATCACTTCAGAAGTGATACGTTGGTATTTATTCTATTTCCAAGTTCTGGCACCTGAAGTTATCTTTAAAACTGGCTAATAAGATCATAGTTATGGAAATTTTAGTTTGTTTATTTCTTGTTTATTTCTAAACTCCTTTCAGATTGTTTTAAAGGCAGTAGATTATTTTGTCTTCCTGTTTGATCTCTATCTTGAAGTATTTAATGTTTATATTCCTTTGCAGGCTTAAAAATAGTGTTTCTCTTCAATTCACTAGAATTTAGGAGTTAGAGATTATAAACCTTTGTCCCTTTGTGATGTCACAGCTCTTCACCTGTCTGGCGTGTTTCAGTACCTAGTGTAGCCCTGGATTCTAGAGATCTTTACTTGTGGCTGAGCTGATGGTCGCATTGATAGTTGATTACAGTATGGTATGATTGAATGCAGAATGCTGCTGCTAATAAAGAAAATAAAGGGCTGTGGGACTTAAGAGCTGCAACAGTTGTACTGTACCATGTTTTGTTGGTTAACCTGCTTTTTTCACTCCCTTTAGAAAGATCGGAGCCTGTAACTATTGTATGTTTCTGCTTCCTGATAGGATTCTGGGAAAGAGATGGTTCTCTGCCAGTTGAGACCTAATGTTTCTGAAGTTTCTCAGCTATTTTGGTCCTGTGAAGCACACAGCTGAAAGCCAGGTTCTTGAGAAGGGGCAAGGTTTAGGGAGTTGGTAGAATGAGAAGGACAAGGACCTGAGAGTCAGAGACCCGGGTGCCAACTCCTGGTTCTGTCCACGGGCCTGGGCCTCAGTTTTCCCATCTAGCAACTGAATGGGCTGGTACCACAGCTTCTGACTTCATCGGTGCATCTCTGTGGTGTTTTTACTCTTCCTGAAGCAATGGTTGTGGTGGGCTGGCCAGCCCTGGTTTCTGTTACAGGTGTGGGGTAGGTCAGAGAGACAGTTGAGGGTTGTGACACCATGAGGTTGTGGACAAGGATTCACCCCCATCCCTTTTCCATTACAGTCTGTGGGTCTTCAAGCATGACAAAGATGTCCTTGTGGTCAGGGTCCTAACTGATGTGGTCTCAGCAGTGTTCAAGAAATGCCCTTCTTTATGCTTCTGTGTTTCCCAGTCATGACCTTTTCCACCAGTAGTTCAGGCCCATCTGTCCCATGACCTTAAGCCCTTGACAGTCTCCTTTTAGAGATCAGGGAAGGCTTTCTGGGAGGTTGGTGGTGGTGTATAGTGAAAACTGGACTTTTGATCTAACCAAGAAAAATGCCCGCTTGAGCAGCCTTGCAATCCTTACAAATACACAGAACCAGAAAAGTATCTTAAAGATTTTATTTCCCCAAGTTATGGTTGGTCACCTCCTGTCTCACTCTCCAGCCTACACTCAGGCACTCAGATCTTGAAACATCTTACAGGAGCTTTGAATGCCCAGGCCCTCTCTTTGGAGTTTGGGAGTGGGGGTGGATAGTCAGGATGGTCCCCTAGTGGCAGCTCAGCGTGCCTGGGTGCTCCTTATGCATGTGGGCAGGAGAGCTACACATTTTTCTGTATTCTTCTTAGTCTTTACACATGAGATTTCAAATACGTTTTGCTGCTTGATAGTAATTGCAGATACCTCATTTCTGTGCCCCCACTCTCCCTCTTGGGAGACACACCAGCTACCCAGGAGAACTTGTGGAGCCCGTGACAAGCGCTCCTCTGGCCTCTAGTCTGGTCCCATGAAATCTTCCCCTTAGTTCAGTCACTATCTTCTCCTGCTCTATCCCTGTAGCAGCCTCCTCCCCGGTCTCTGGCCCGTACCCCATCCCTTCCTCTGTTATGTGCACTGCAGCTGGGATGAACTTTCGTTGTCTTTTGCAGCTTTACTGAGATATTATTTACATAGCATACAGTTCCCTCTTCTATAGTATACACTTCAGGGGCGCCTAGCCAGCTTAGTTGGTAGAGCATGTGACTTTGATCTTAGGGTTGTGAGTTCGAGCCCCACGTTGGATGTTAGGTTACTTAAAAATACCTTTAAAAAAACAGTATACACTTCAGTGGCTTTTAGTCTATTCACAGAATTGTGCAACCATCACCATAGTCAATTTTAGAACATTTTCATCACCCTAAAGAAACCCAGTACCCATTAGCAGTCACTCTCCAGTCCCTTTTCCCACCCTGGCAACCACTACTTGTTGTCTGTATGGATTTGCCTATTCTGAACATTCATATAAATGGAATCATACACTTTGTGGTGATGTGTGATTGGCTTCTTTCACTAAACATATTTTCGAGGATCATGGTGTATTGTAGTATGTGTCAGTACTTCTTTTTATTAACGAATGATATTCCATTGTATGAACAGTACATTTTATTTATCCGTTCACCAGTCGATGGTCATTTGAGTTATTTCCATTTTTGGCTGATATGACTAATGCTGCTATGGAACATTTATGTTCAAGTTTTACGTGGTGATGTTTTCATTACTCTTGGGTTATATACCTAGGAGTAGAATTGCTGGGTCATATGGTAACTCCGTCTTCACCTTTTGAAGAATTGCCAGACTGTTTTCCCAAGTGGCTCCATCATTTTCCATTTTTCCCATTAGCGTATAAAGGTTCCAGTTTTTCCGCATCTTCATCAACACTTGTTATTTTGCAGTGTGAATTGGTGTCTCATTGTGGTTTTGATTTGCATTTCCCTGATGACTAATGATGTTGGGCATCTTTTCATGCACTTCGGAATGAACTTTCTTAAAGTTATTCCTGTTATTCCTCTGCTTAAAACCTTTCCAGACTTCACTGTTGCACTTGGAATAAATTCCAAACTACTGTGGTAGCTCACAAGGCTCGTGTTCTCATCCTCCCCTGCCCTTGTGCCCACAAGTTCCCTGGACCCACCTTGATCTCACCAGCCTTTCAAACTCTGCTCGGTGCTGTTCTTCTCTAGCAGTGACGCGCTCCCCCCGGACCTTTCTCTCTCCCATCTGAGCCTTGCCTTCTCTTTTGCTCATCTTCAAGGACTTAGAGACCCCTCCAGGAGGCTACCTCCCAACTTCCAGAGCCAGATTATGGGCCCCTGCTATGTATCCCACAGTACTGCCTTGGACGAGACTCGGCTCATTCCACGGTTGGGTTATACAGTCACACCTAAGATAAAAATGGAGTGTAATCAAAATTCCTCTTGGAAACCCTGAGTAAGGTGCCATGTTGAAAACCGGCATCGAAAGATCCAGCACAGTTGGTTCCTTCCTGTGTGGGAATACATCAGAGTTTCTTTGGTTGAGCTCCAGATAAAATGGTTGGCCTGCAATTAGGGCCATATTGTGCAAAAATACCCACATATTTTTAGGTGTTGGACTTACACTTAGGCAAGCAGCTCACTTTTGAAAGGGCTCTTGGGAACTGTAACAGGCCACAAGGAGTGGCAGGGGCACAAGCTTGCCTTAGGCCCTCCAGCCGGTCTGTTCAGTGAGTGGAGGCGCCGGTGAAATGGCGCAAATGACTTAACATTGTTTTCCTTTTTCCTTGTCTTTTTTTTTTAACTTTTCAGAAAAATACACCATTGTGTTTGCCTAAGTGAAATGTGTGTATGATGCCAAATCTCTGTACCCATCCCCACCCCCCGCCCCGAGTCAGCACACCTATATGCTGAATTGTAATACCCTGATCCTACTTTGTCTTTTTTGCTAGATTGTAAGCTCCGTGAGAGCAGAGACCATGTCTGGTTTGTTCATGGGGGTTTCTCCAGTCTTAGAACATGTCTGGCACCTGGTAGGTCGTCCGGAAACATGTGGTGAATGTATAAATCCTTCAGCTGCAGGAACAGCTCCATTTTCTGAGGCCCTGGGGTCCTATTACAGGCTAGTCCTTGTTTTCTGCCCTGTACACATAATACTTGATGTTCATGTTTTATTTTCCCTGTTAGCCTGTGAGCTCCTAACGAGCAGGTGTCTTCATGTTGTTATCTCTGTGTCCTCCCACCATGCCAGTTCAGAGTAAATAGTACTTAAAGAGTGGTTGGTAAATGAGTGAATTACGGTAACAACCCAGCTCTGGCTCCTTTGTCTGCAAGCTGGTCAAATTCTAGGTAAGACTACCAGATTCAAAAAGAGGAAGATGATCCAGTAGTGCATAAACTGTACTTGTATAAGGGAAAAAAACCTCATTAATTCGATCTCCATAAAATTCAAATTTTGATGATCTGGCCATATCTGAGCTGAAGCTTACTTGCTGTGTAAAGAATTTGTTAGAGAATCGTGGAGGATATTTTTTAGAAAGCATTCATCTGCCCCAGGAGAGCAGGAAAGGAAGCTGGCCGGTGGATGAGAGGCCCCAAAGAGGGATTGCTGAGCCAGGTCTTAGGTGGGTCCTGTTGGAGAGGAAAGTGACATCAGTCCAGAGAAGGTGAAGAGGAACCCCTTTTCGGGCAGTAGCTCTTTTGCCTCCAGCAGCCCTCCACCTCTCAGTCTGGGCATTCTGAGAGTTATGCTGAAGTGCCAGTGGGCAGTTTGGATTCATATTAACAGCAGATCATGGCTTCACGGATCAATTCATCGCTGCACAAAGAAATTTGGTGTACGAGTAGTTGCTTTTAAACTTTATATAATGGGAAACAAATGAGAAGTTAAACCATTTTTTTTCCTTTAAGAACTAAAAGTACAGAATGTTTTTGATAATTTTGAGAAAATCACACTTGCCTCAAGGCAGATTGTTATTGCATAATCTGACCAACAGAAATCCAGAACTTTTCTTACATGTTTATTAAATAAATCTTAGAAGAAAAAATATGGTAGCGTTTTTTAAAAATGAAATTCTATGAACATTTGAAAGGACTTTGATGTTCCTGGGAACATTTACGGAAATGCTGGCTCAAAAGCCTATTTCAGATTGTGAGCACTAAAGTGGGACTTTCCTGTGCTATAAATAAAACTCTAGAGTATGGGTGGTACTAACCTGCCAAAACCAGTAACCTGCCCTAGGCTTCTTACCTGTTTTTGTTTGAGCAATTCTAGAGGCCCTCTCTGCATGACCAGATTCTTCAGTAGCTGAAACTTTGTGTTATCTCCAGTTGTCTGTCACCCTCACCCCTGACTGGTGTAGGTTAGTTAGTGAAGGCAGGAGGCCCACACCATTGGCAGGAGAGGAGACATGACCTTTCTGTCCCTTCCTGGGTGTTGTGTGTTTACCTGTGTGACACATCCCCTCTTGTCATTGGCAAGGATTAGAGGGCCTATGAGCAGTAGGCAGCACTTTTAGCTCAAGTAGGGTGTCTTTTGGGGAGGGTCAAATAGAGTGCCAGAGGCTGGGCCTGAAGCCCTGGGGACTCATTTTGTCTCCCATACAAACTGGAAAAGACTGAACAAATCCCTTCACCTCTCTGGATATCAGTTTCTCTGTCAGATGAAGGGCTCAACTGGGATTGTCTCCTGGTTTCCTTGTAGTGCTAATGTTGTGTTCTAGGATCTTTGCTCTAGTTTTCCAAAGACCATTAGGAACCTAAGTTGAACAGGAAGGAGGTAGGGGCGAGCAAGAGGCCCAAGTCCTTGGACCCTTGGTCTGTAAACCAACCCCTCAGGGAAAACCAAGAGGATCCTCCTCCATGCTCCCTCCCCATTAAGCCCACCTTCCCCAACACACACACACACACACACACACACACACACACACACACCATTCAGTGTTTTGGTTTTTTTAGGAGGTAGTCCACTGTATTAGGTTGGGCTGCCATAACAAAATATCATAGACTGAGTGGCTTAAACAACAGAAATTTATTTTCTCACAGTCTAGAGGCTGAAAAGCCAAGATCAGGATGCTAGCATAGGTCAGGATCTGGTGAGGTCTCTTCTCGGCTTGTAGACAGACATGGTGTCTTCACATGGCCTTTCCTTGGTACATGCACGTGGAGAGAGAGATCTCTCTTCCTTTTCTAAGGCCACTAAGCCTATTGATTAAAGCCCTATCTTTATGGCCTTAATTATCTCCTTTAGGATCTTTAGGCTCTATCTCGAATGTACTTACTCACATTGGGGCGTATGGCTTCAACATGTGAATTTGGCAGCTGGGAGGTGGGTGGTACACAATTTAGTCCATGACACCCAGTAATGCAAAAAACCCAGGTTTGTGAAATGTTTGTGAAATGAGGTCTCTGCTTTTAAAAGCTCACAAACTGGGAAGGATTTAGACCAATGGATGTGAGGGTAATAGGGTTGTAGTGGTTCAGAGTCCTGGCTCTGGAGGACATACACCTGTCTTGAGTCCCAACTCTCCACTTACTAGCCATATGGCCTTGGGCAAGTCACTTAACCTCTCCGATCCATCATCCTCATTTGGGAAATCAGGATAGCCAAGTAGGGTGGCTGTTAGGATAAGCTGAGGGCCTTGCATGGAAGGCCCTTGGCATTGAGTCTGGCACTCCCTCCTTAGCACTCAAATGGTAGTGATTCCTACTGCTCTTCAGACTTCCCCTAGCTCCCTTTGCCAGCTCTGTCCTCTACTGCAGTCCTGTCTTAATAAGTCCTCACTTCCAAATTCCCTCTTCCTAGCTTCCCAGAACTCAAGAAGGCCAATGGGTAGTTAGAAACCTGTGCCTAGAGGCTATGAGGAACAGCCCCGCATCCACTGGTGAGTGCAGACATCAGGAGCTTTTGACTCGCTCTCAAGGCAGAGCAGTTAGTTTTTTTACCTCTTGCTGAACAGATCTTCTCTATTCTCTTAACCTTTAAGACTTTATTTTGAAATTATTCCAAAATTACAGAAAAGTTTCGAGGGTAGGACAAAGAATATTTTGCCATATTTTATCATTCCTTCTTTCCCTTCTCCCCTCTGTCTCTGTGCCTTCCACCTTCCCCCCACTCCATAGCTCCCCACCTCTAAAACATGAACTATTTGAGAATTATTTGCATACATCCTGCCCCTTTACCCCTAAATATTTTAGTATACATTTCCTAAGAATAAGGATAATCTCTCATATGACCATGATATAGTTATCAAATTCAGGAAATACGTTATTTTATCTGGTCAGTACAGTGATATCTAATCTTTAGTTCATGTTTCAATTTTGCCAATTATCCCAATAAGGTTTTTTAAAGCATTTTCTTTTTTTTTTCCTACTCTGGGATCCAATCCAGGATCACACTGCATTTTGGGTCCTCTCCTTAGTCTTCTTTAACCTGGAACAATTTCTTAACCTTTGTCTTATGATATGTTTTTGAAGAGTTCTGTCCAGTTATGTTGTGGAATGTCCCTCAAGTTGGTCCCTTAACATTTGTCTAAAGCCTGTATGAGGCTGTGTGAGTGGAAGCATTGTACAGCACAGTCTGGCTCTTTGTTTGGGATCTTAAGTTTTTATGTGTGGGGACAGCAGTTACTGTCAAATGGGCTTGAAGGGCCTTTGTGTGCTCATGATTAGGAGTCTGCCATGCTGATACCACCAAGCTTGGATAAATAACATCTTTGAGGGATGCAGGATGAGTCTGCATTCTAGGAGTCTCCAAAGATGCAGAAGTGGCCCTGCGCCCTGTCCACCCTCCTCCGGTCATCACCTTGGCTTGGCCTCCTGAGGTGTCCTGAAGTTTACACTCCAGACATGAAGTCCTGCTCTTAGAAATCTTGAGCAAGCTGCAGTCCTGGGTTCCAACCTGTCCCTACCGCTGATCTACTCCGTGGCCTGGGGCTACTCTCTCTCCCCGCTCTGGGCCAGCGGTGGGGAGAGGAGCCTCTCCTGGCTCTGCCATGTGCCCCTGGCACTCCAAACAAGTGTGGAATAGGGGGAGAGTTACTGAACCCTGGAGTGGTAGGAAGACCAGCCAGGCCTCTGACCTGTGACAAGGTTAAGCCAATTTGGATGGTTTTCATTGTGATCTGGCAGGCAGAGCATCAGACCTAGAATTTCATTTTTTTTGTTGTTTCTTTTTCTTTTTTAGCAGGCCAAATAATGAATACATTGTAATCTCTGTTCAAGCAACCATATAGCATCGGGGAACTATTGCATTAGGTTATAGGTATTTTGTCAGACCAAAGCAGACAATGCAAAAATGTTTTAAGTGTCATTGATCTCCACAAGACTTTGGCCAAGTAAGCTTTCAGTGTGAGAAACAAAATAAAATTGATTTTCATCTATATAGTCATTAAGCCAACACCCTTGTCTGCCTTAACACTTAACATTAACACTTGAGTGCTCTTCCCGGGGATGCAAACATGTGAGAGACAGAATGTCCTGCCTTTTTGAATGTAACTTAATTAAAATTAAATTAAAAATTCAGCTCCTCAGTTGCACTGGCAACATTTCAAGGGCTTAGTAGCCACATGTGGCTCTTGACTGCTGTGTTGGACAATGCAGATCTAGAACATCATAGTTCTGCTGGACAATGCTCTGCACTTCCAACAACTGGGAAGTAGGGGTGCAGGCGACACTTCCTTAAGCGACAGACGTGCTCACACATGGAAAACTGACAAATTGTGAAGTTAGCTTTTAAATATGGTTGCAGACTATTGGCAGTTGGGGTGCTGGATTGGATCAGAGGTATGCTGGTAAGACTTATGGAATTTTACCTCATCTGTTGTCCTGGTACCTTAGAGCTGTTTTATTTTGTTTTGTTTTATTTTATTTTATTTTATTTTATTTTATTTTATTTTATTTTATTTTATTTTATTATTTCTTTTAAAGTTTATTTTGAGAGACGCAGAGATAGTGTGACTAGGGGAGGGGCAGAGAGAGAGAGAGGGAAAGAGAGAGAGATAGAGAATCCCAAGCAGGCTCCACACCATCAGTGCACAGCCTGATGTGGGGCTCGAACTCACGAAACCGTGAGATCATGACCTGAGCTGAAACTGAGAGTCAGATGCTTAACCGACTGAGCCACCCAGGCACCCCACCTCAGAGCTCTTTTAAATTACTCCCCACAGTATGGTACTGTAGTCAGGTTTTAAAGAGAATGTAGCCAAAGCTGAATTCACTGAGCCAGTGTTTTCAGTCAGTGCATTGGGTCTTTCAACTTACCAGGCCCTCCATAGTCTCAGGGCCTTGAGTGTGGGAGCCAGGTGCAAGAGCCCAGTTTCTAGCTGTGGGAGCACTTGCAGTGGGAAGGGGACCTCATTCTCTCTGCTGAGGCAAACACCACCAAGGACCATAGGCTGGGTGTTGGGCTGAGGCATCTGGTGGTAGGTACTAGGACAGGGGAGGGGACTGGGACTCTCACACATGAATGGTAAACAATGGCCAGGTTAATACTCCTACACTCAAACATCTGTTGACGAGGATATCCAGAACTATGTTCCTAGGCCAAACCTCGGGCTCATCGTTCACAGAAGCGTGCCTGATGGAGCAGGGCTGACGAATGTCTCTAAGCTTCCAGAACCCAGCCCACAACTGCTGAGGAAGCCACACAGCTAGCTGTGTACAAGTGGGAACCTCCGTGTCTACTTTAAAGTGCTTATCTGCTTGTGGGTCCTTGCTTTTGTGTGTCTCTGACCCCGCCTTCTGGCTACCCAAGCTGAAGAGGGGAAGCTGAATAGGCCGAGGTCCACACTGCTGCCTCTGCTCCAGCTAGGATGTGGCTCTTCCACACTCTGCTCTACATGACCAGTAAGTCAGCCTCACCCCCTGCCCTGAGAGACTGCTGTGCCCTCAGCACAGCCTGTGTGTCTAAATGGGGCTCACTCAGAGCCAGAAGTCAGAGAAAGTGGGGAATCCCTCAGGGAGGTACTCTTGCTTGCTGGATCCCCAGCCTTGCTCAGAAGGGCTTCTGAAGCTATTGACGGTGCCAACAGCCTGTGGCTTCAGATTCCAGAGCTCTGCCGCCCTGTTCCTCCTCCAGCCAGCCTCCCCTCCCTGCCCTGGGCTTTCTCTCTACAGCACCCCTTACGGGTGGGTCCCTGGGTCTGTGTGAGTTTGTTCTGAGCATGGAGGTTGATGATGCCCATCCTGCCCAGTAGAGCACCCTCTTCCATCACAGATGGGTTCAGCTGAGGAGGGTGAGGGCCCTGTGAGAAGGTGAGCATGGAGGAGAGACGGGGGCAGGTGTCTGTGTGGCAGAAGGCGAATGTACTGGGAGAGTCTGCTTCCTGTTTCTGATGTTAGGGCCGGTATGAGAACCTGTGTGTGGACAGAGGGGGCCACTTCCTTTTCTCCCGGATTGGGGGTCCCATTTCTAGGAGACCATGGAAACCACTTGGGGCAAGCCAAGCCATGAGCCGGCAACTGCCCAGATGGCCTCGGTTGAGATTCAACATGGTCAGTGAGCCCCTGGAGGCCGCTCAGATCAAGCCAGGGTGGTCCAGCCTAGTGATCTGGACAAGCTTCCCCAGGGGTCTCCTGCATTGGGCAGAAACTTGACAGAAGAATGAGATGGACATCAGGCAGATACAGTTTCAAGGCTCTTGGGAGCCTGAGTTCTCCCTGAAGGATGGGCAGGGGCAAGCAAGTGAGTACTAGACAGTGTCTGAGAAAGCTGAATCCGTTGTTGGAGGGAGCTCAAAATTAGCATCTAGCCGGGGGCCAGGTCACCAGGAGGCAGGCCAAACATGTAGGGCACGGCACCAGCAAAGCGTACATTTTTGGACACATTTTCATATTTGATGTTCAAAATAGTCATTATGAAAAGGTCGAAACTTTGTTGAACTTCCGTTTCCTTATTTTACAGTTTAGACTTCTCTTTATTTTCAGTCACATAGTGCGGAGAAAATCTCACACTTTTTATGGCATATGGCTTTGATGCCCCATCACCAAGTACGTCTGAAAAAGGTGCTTAGACTAGACTCTGGGTCCCAGAGAGGTGCAGTGACTGTCGGGGGTTACAAGCAAGTACCAGTAGAAATGGGGCTCAAGCTCAGGCCTCTGTCCTGCCTCCCAAATTCTAGACTACCCAATGGCCTGGGATGCTAACCCTGGCATCATTTGGGGCTCCTGCTAGTCTCTGTTTCCTGTGGCCTAAGGCATGACCAGCCATTGCCCCAGCACCTTTTTCAGTAATGTCAATCCAGGAGACATTTATCAAAGCCCTTCTGGGGCCTAGACAGTCTCCAGGCCAATGGACAGCAGAGAGCAAGATGGAGCAGGCTTGCAATGAGGTCACTGAGCCCTCAGCTTGGCTAAGCTAAGGAAAGGGTGTAAGAGCAAGGCCCCAGTGGCTCCAGTCTGAGTGGGAGAAATAAAGCTGTGACAGTTCTGCTCTGAGCTGTGAGGTGGGATGGAGGGATGGACCAATCCTGAAGAGCTTCCTGGAGGAGGTGAGACTGGTGCTGAGTCTTAAGGGCTGGGGAGAGTCTGAGAAATTGACGAGGAGATGCAGCGAAGGTGGGAGGGACCCCTCAGACTATGACTCCAGGTCCAGGCTGGGCCTCTCTAGGCTGGGGAGAATCCAGACTGTTCCTGGCCTGACCCTGACCTTCCACCCTTCCCAAGCCACCCACAGTGGTGTCCACTTCTCATCTGTGGGAGCAGATGAGATAGTATCAGTTATCAAAGAGTTTTCTAGTCAGGAACAGATACACAGACACACTGTGATGCTGGAGCTACCCATACCCACACCCCTAGCCCCATCTCATCCTGCTACCATGCAGCCTGCTATCCCCAGGTTAGTTTTTACACTTGAGCCATTCTGTGACCCCAGCCACTTAACTTCTCTTCCCTGGGTCACCTTACAATGGTGAAGAAGGAGCCAGAAGTCTAGGGCCCGCTGTGCTGTCGCACCAACTTCAGGCTGAGGCCTGTGGCCCTGCTGGGCCTTTGTGGGGGGTTGGGAAGGTGTCAGTCCTGGTTCTGCCCCAGGAACACCCCTATATTTGTGTGCAATTACATAATGACAAACCTTGGTTGTTAGGGATGGGGGACCGCGGTGTCCAATGTGGCCCTGAGGATGGAGGAGGTCTTTGGCAAGTATAGAGTGCTGGAGTGAGGCGGGGGGTGTTTCTGTGTAGAAACAGTATGGACAAAGATGGGGAGTGTGAGGAGTCTGTTCAGGAAGATGCAGGGCAAGGCTTGAGTGAGAGCAGAAGGCTCTCTGCTCTGACATTGTCTATCCTGCACCCCCTACCCCTAGCCAGAACATGCTGAGCCCTGGGGGTGAGCGTGTACCAATCCCTGTCCTGGGTCCCCTGTGTGAAGAGAGAGTCGGCTGCACTCACACACAGAGAAACCTCTAGCCCCAGCCAGCAGATCCATTGAGGATTCCTTCAGGTCTCCCGCGTGGGGGATGGGTAAAGGGCATTGCAAGCAGAGGAAAAACATCTGCGAAGTGCGGTGTTTGTGGACAAGCCAGGTGTGGACTGTAGGCCACTTGGGAACCAGATGTCTCCAACGTTGGCTGGGAGGTCGGCTTATAGGGTATATATGGGGGGCATGTGGGGCAGTCAGGCTGGAGAGGTCCAGGGTGCTGGTGGGCAGTGTGGAGGGCCAGAGTACCAGGCTAAGGGAGCTTAGACCTCACCCAGAGGGGAACGGGAAGCCACAGCAGATCTTGAGCAGGGTGGCAACAGTGAGACTTGCACGTTGGGAGGTGGAGTCCTGGAGAAAGGCGAGACGATGAGGCTCCTGTGTGAAAGACTGGTGTGGGTGGGTGGGTTGAAAGTGAGCTCCTCTGTGGGACAGGCACCTTGCAGGCGGCTCTGAGGCAAGAGCTTCCCCAAGGCCCTTCTGGGTGTCCTGAGTGGCGGGTCAGGACACCTGACTCTAGTCCCAGTTCTACAGCCAGCTCCTAGTATAAATTTGGGCAAATCATTCCCCCTGGGCCTGAGTTTGCTAAACAGAGACTAGTGGCGTGAGAATGTGTATTTAAAATGCCCAGTGTGTTGGGGGAAGATAGATGGTTGAGGGGGAAGCGATGCTGGCTGACAGGATGGAGGGAGGGTCTTATTCTGACTCAGAAGGCCTATGTGGCTGGAGACAGCTCAGGGGAGGCAGCCTTGTGGGTAGTGTGGTGACAGACACTGGTTTGGCTGGGCTCTCATGTCTGACAGCACACAAGAGGGGCTTGAGATGGAGGGTAAGGCTGTCAGAGGGAGCATGACAGGCCCTCCCTTGTGGCTTTACGCTGACGTCAGCGCCCACACTGGGCCTCCGGTGTGTCAGACACTGGGCAGGCATTGCCCTATTTGCTCTGCACAGCACAGCCCTCTATCACAGATGGGGAAGCAGGTGAGGTGACAAGCCCAAGGTCCTTAAGTAACTCGGTGGCAAAGCAAGATTTGAACACAGGACCGTCTCCCTCTGGGACCCATGCTATTTTTTCTGTTTCAGTAGGAAAGGAAGCAGTTGCCTGATCTAGGGACAGCCCAAGCAAAAGTAAAATGCCAGGGGCCTGGAGGGAGTCTGCTCTAGCAAGGTGGCCTACGGCTGGCAGATCCTAGGCACCAGCCAGCTCTCAGGGTGGGTGCTGGTAACTGGGAAAGCTCAGTGAATATGGTGCTGCCCTCCACACACGTTCTCGTGCCACTGTGCCTGCACAGGAGGTTCTCGCTGACCTCATTACCAACTGTCTAACCCAGAGCTCTGCCCAGGCTCAGTGAGCTGCTGGCACAGCTGGGAGCTGTGCCCAGCTTCTGGGACCATTTGTGACCCTCTTGTCTGTTTAACAACCCCTCAGTGCCTCCAGCTTTTACTAAAGCTTTTGGAATTAGGCAGACCTGGGCCCTAGACACAAGTATTCAATCTGCTGATGGGCCACAAGCAAATAATTCAACTTCTCTGAGCCTCAGCACCCAGTGTGGTGCCTGGAAGGAATCAGGTGCTCCGGGAGGGTAGCTGTGATTGGTCTCCTCCCCTTTCCCACCCCTCAGGGTTCTTGCTCCACGATCCCTCAGTTGAAAACAGCAAAAATGGGGACAGGGGTGGGGTGGGGAACAGGAATCTCTGACCTACTCTGACAGTTCCAGGACACCTCTTCTGGGCCCGGCCCTGTGCTGAACCGGGCTTTGTGGTTAGGGGGTTGTCATGGATGACTCAGATTAGGTCACATTTTGGGGGGAGACAGACTTAATCACAGATCACTCTGACCTAGACAGGACTTAGTCAGAGCCAGACAGAGACACTGTGGGATGTGGTGGGGGCTCAGGGACCAGTGAGTTACTCTGGCTGAGGATCTGGATTAGTGCCTGAGCAGGTCCCCAAAGACGGGGCAGAGGTGAGAGCAAGGAAGGCATGCGGGCAGAGGGAACTGCTTGTGCAAAGGCCCAGAGGTGGGAGGTATGGGGATGGTGTTCAGGGAGTGAGGTGTAGAGGAGCTTGAAGCGGCTGGAGAGCAGACCTGGCAGAAGGGGCACTGGGCTGGGCAGGGAGATGCCGCAGATGCCCAGGTGAGGAGACTGGACTTACCTCAGGGGTTTCAAACCATGTCTATCAGTTACACGGTAAAACGGGAAAGAAAGCCTCCTAATCACTCCTTGCAAGAAGAAGCTGCTCGTTCTTACTTTTTAATTCTCTCCTACTCAGTTTGCTTACCCTAACCTGCCTGACCAACAAACACAGGGCTTGGTGTAAAATGAGCCAAGGAGCCTGAGCCCAATCCTCCTGTATTCACAGAGAACAGTGCTCCCCATTCCCCACGTAGGGTCTTGATCTAGAACCCTTGAGGATCCATGGGTTGGCTACAGAGGTGCCTGTGAGCCCTGTTCACTCATCTAGCACGCACTAGGTGTAGGCCACCTACCAGGCCCTGGGATGACATGATGAACAAGGCTGACGCCCAGTCTTTGCCCTCAGAGGGGCTCACCGGTGGTGGGAGAAAGAGTCACAGGCAATAAATAAACAAGGAGATAAGCAGGAGAGTTTCAGTTTGTGATCGAAGGTTTGCAGGGGTACAGAGGGCCCAGATAGGGGTCTGGAGGTCAGGAAGGCCTCTTGGAGGAGTTGAATGGTGAAGATGGCAAGGCAGGAGATCACCTCGGAGTAGAGCAGAGCTAAGACTTGGGCATAGATACAGCTGGGTGGGTGGGGAAGGCTCTGATGCTCTCATCCCATTCTCAAAGTGATCCATGGCCCCCAGACAGGGAACAGCTTGCAGTCTGGTCGTGTTTTATGCATTGTACTTTGGGTGATGGCAGGGAGGACACGAATAACAGCTGCGGGTAACTTGGGATGTAGGTTTGTTCATTCACTGCTGCTGCTGTTTTTTTTTAACCCCACTCTGCCCCCATTCATTCAGTGGTCTCATGAAGAGAATCCTCAGGGAAATTTTTTGTTTTGTTTTTTTTTCTGCTTCCCCGGGATAAGTTTTTCCCTCTGATTTTGTGGACACTGTGAGTAATATAGCTTATCATCTTCATCCTTACTTTGGCTTCAAGGAAGTTTATCCATTTATACAGTTTTTCAAGAAATCATTTTATTTTTATTTTTATTTATTTTTATTTTTTTTTAACGTTTATTTATTTTTGAGACAGAGAGAGACAGAGCATGAACAGGGGAGGGGCAGAGAGAGAGGGAGACACAGAATCTGAAACAGGCTCCAGGCTCTGAGCTGTCAGCACAGAGCCCGACGCGGGGCTCGAACCCACGAACTGTGAGATCATGACCTGAGCCGAAGTCGGACGCTTAACCGACTGAGCCACCCAGGCGCCCCAAAATTAGTTTTATCTTAATGCATTGTATGCTTTTATGAGTTGCCACAAATCATTCTGGGCAAGGCCGAGGTATAAAGGGAACGAAATAAAGTACAGATGGCTGCTTTGTGCGGGTTCAGGGAGAGGGCCTGGGAATTGAGAAATGAGAGCTCAAACACTGCCCTCTCACATTGTGCCACCTACTTGAGCCTCTGGAAGGTGACTTTTGAACAAAATTTGAAGCATGTACAAAAGCAGAGGAAATAACAGTCACAAACTCAATATACCATTGCCCAGATAGACCGTCACACTGGCTGCATTATTTCACTATCCCTTTTGGTTTCCTTGAAAGCTGTGCTGCTCAAACTTGGTGTTGTGACCAGCAGTCTGGCATCACTGAGGATCTCATTAGACGAGGCTCTCAGTCCCACTCCTGATCCACTGAATCAGAATCTGTATTTTAATAAGAAACTTGGGTGATTCACTAGCACTTTAATGTTTCCGAAACATTATTTTAAGGCAAACCCAAAAAACCATTGTGTCGTTTCACCCCTAAGTACTTCAGTGCAGGTTTCTGAGCTGTGTGGTTATTTTCTCACATAGCCACAATGTTTTTTTAATCACCTAACAAAGTTAAAAATAATTTTGAGGTATTATCTAATGCCCAGTCCACATTCAAATCTTCCTGTCTCCATTTATCTTTTTATTAACAATAAGTTTGTTCAAGTCAAGATCCAAACGAGGTCCACATTACATTTGGTTGTTGTGCCTCTCTTAGTCTAGAGTGGCCCCCTTGCCAATTTTTTGGTTTGTGTGTCTTTTTGAAGTCTTTCCTTTACTGCAGATCTTGGTCACTTTTCTTATAGAACAGCTTCATTCAGGGTTTGTGTGTTTCCTCCTTTTGGTGCAGTTTGTCTTCTATCCCCTGAATTTCCCAAAACCTGGATGTTGGTGGCAATGACTTCATTAAATTCAGGTTTAACTGTTTTGGCAAACACACTCTAAAACTTTCGGGGGGTTGTGACATACTTCCTTCCTGGATTTATCTCACTCCCCCCTTTTTGTTTCTTTTGCCAAAGTATTTTAAAGACTTGCTACTCAAAATGTGGTCTGAGGACCAGCAGCGTGGGCATCACTTGGGAGCTTGTTAGGAACACAGAGTCTAGGGCTCCTATAATCTTCCTGTGGTATCACACTCAGAGGGACATATGTCTGAGGACCCAGTATTCCTGGGGACATTAAGATTGACTGGTGGGCTCAGGTGGTGTCAGTCTAATTGTAAAGTTTTCTACCAAACTTTCTTCTACTAGTTTCATCCATTGATGGTCATGGCCTGAATTAATTATTGTATAATGGCTTGCCAAGTTGTGTTTTTATGATTCTATTATTCTTCCCACATCAACTAGAACTATTTGGTGATCCTGAAATTCAATTTATATAGGGAAGACAAGAAAACTACTTAATATTTTCCTTTTAGTAAACAATTTTCAGAGTAAAGGGATGGTTGCCCTCATTACTTCCAATGCTAACCAATGCAGTTTTAAAATTTTTGGTTTTTTTTCTCTCTCCAAAATATTATTATTAACGTATAGAATGTTTATATATTCGTGTGTTTCAGAAACTTGCGATTATTTTTTTATATAAACTTTTTTGAATTACACAATACAATGGACAAATTCAGATTAGTGAATTTTCAAATTAAACCAAATCCATGCCACTAACACCCATTTCAAGAAACAGAGTATGACTAACAGCCCAGAAATACCCTTTATCACTCCCTCCGGTCATTCATTACCTTACCCCCAAGGGTAACACTCTCCTAACTTTCAATAGCATAGATTAGTTTGCCTGTTTTCAACTTTGTATAACTGGAATTATACGATACGATCTGGTTTGTTCCTAGTCTTTCACCCAACACTGTGTTTTTTGAAATGCAGCCACCTTGTTGTAGGTTATTTTCACTGCTGTAGAGTATTCCATTGGTGACTATTCAGTTTATGCTCAACTTGAGTTGATGCTCTCAAATGGTTTCCTAAAGGGGTTGTACTGACTTACATTCTTACCAGCAGTATCTCACCAGTAGAGTTCTAGTTGCTCCCAATCAGTGTCAACTCTTGGTATTGGGTTTTGTTTTGTTTTATTTTGTTTTTTTTCATTTAACCATTCTGGTAGTTGTGTGGTGGTATTATATGGTGGTTCTAATTTGCCTTTCTCTGAAGTCTAATGAGTGCCTTTTCATTTGATTACTAGCCATTGGATAATCTCTTGTGAAACGTCTTTCTGTTAGCTTACATGCATTTTCCTTATTGATCTATAGGAATCTTATACATATTCTGATAATCTTTTGTCAGATATTTGTGTTGCAAATATCTCTTCTCACTCTGTCTTGCCTCTATTCCCTTAATGGTGTCTTTTGATAAACAGAAGTTCTTAAGTTTAATGAAGATCTGTCTATCAGTTATTTCCTTTACATTAGTGTGTTTTGTGTCCTGTTGAAAAAAATATTTGTCTACCCCAGGGTCCTTCATTTTCCCTTAAAAACTTTATTGTTTCATTTTTCACATTTAGATATACAGTCTATCTAAATTCACATTTCAGCCCATCAAGAACTTTTGTGTGTGTGTGATCGTGTGAGAATAGTCAAGATGAATTTTTTTCAATATTGATATTCCAGTGACCCAGCACCTTTTATTTAAAAGATCATTCTTTCCTCTCTGTTCTTCACTGTCACTTTTGTCATAAAACAGGTGATCATATGTGTTTGTACTCTCTGTTCCACTGGTCTATCTGCCTGTCTGGTGCTAGTATAATTCTGTCTTGACTATAACTTTGTAATGTCTTGATGAATAATAGTGTAATGTTATCAAGTCCTACAAGTTTGTTATTCTCCCTTAAGAGTGCCAGACTATTCTTGCCTTGTGCAATTTCATATAAATTTTTAATTGGCTTGTTAACACCCCCCCCCCAATAATTTGCTGAGATTTTGATTAGGATTCTATTGAAGCTATAGATCAATAGAGTGGTAACTGACAACAATTATTGAGTCTTAACTTCATGAACATGATCTATTCCTCCATGTATCTAGATCTTTAATATCTCCTAATCTTTTATAGTTTTCAGCATGGAGGTTTTACATATCTTTAAGTAGACTTATTTTTAAGCATTTGATATTTCTATCTTTTGTTAATGACATCTTTAAAAATTGTTCACTCTTTATTTGATCATTGATAGTGTATAGAAGTACAGTGGTTCTTCATATATTGCCTCTGTATCCAGTAACCTTGCTAAAAAGGCTCTTGTTAATTCTCAGTGTTTGTAGATCTGTTGGATTTCTCAGTGTACTTAATAGTTTCACCTGCCAATAATGACAGTTTTATTTTTTCCTTTTTAATCTCTATGCTCCATTTTTTCCCCCTTTTCTCACTGCTCTAAGTCCTCCAGTAAAATGTTGAGTAAAAGTGGTGAGAGTAGTCATCCCTGTCTCAATCCTGATTTTAGGGAAAGATTTTAATAACACACCAATAAGAATGATGTTTGCTGACGGTTTTTTGTGGATATTCTTGATAAGATTATATAAATTCCTTCTATTCTGATTTACTATGATTTTTGTAAATCACAGAGCAGTATTGGATTTTATCAAATGCCTTTTTCTTGCTTCTATCATAATGATCATATGATTTTTTTCCTGTTAATGTGAAAAAGAAATAAATTATTATCAAATGTCAAACCACCCTTGCATTCCTGAAAAAACTCCACTCGGTTGTGATGTATTATGATTTTTATATGTCACCGGATTTGATTTGCTAATATTTGGTTAGGATTCCTACATCTGTGTTCAAGAGAGATCATCAATTGTCCTTCCTTGTACGGCTCCTGTCAGACTTTTTCTGATTTTTGTTTGTTTGTTTTTTAAGTCTTTGCTCTTGTCAGGTTTTAATATCAATGTTAGGGCACCTGGGTGGCTCAGTCGGTTAAGCATCCGACTCTTGATTTTGGCTCAGGTCATGATCTCACAGTTTGTGGGATAGAGCCCCGTGTCAGGCTCTGCACTGAGAGTGCAGAGTCTGCTTGGGATTCTCTCTCTGTCCTCACTCAAAATAAATAAATAAATAAACATTTAAAACATATATCAATGTTATTCTCGTCCTGTAAAATGATTGGAAAGTATTCCCTCAATTCTTTTCTTTGGAATAGTTTGTGTAAGTTTGGTATTTCTTCTCTAAATGTTTGGAAGAGTTCACAGTGAAGCTATCTGGGTTGGAATTCTTCCTAAGATTTTTAATAATGGGATTTACTTTTTTTGATACAAGATTATTCAGCTTGCATTTCTTTCATCAGTTGTGGTAAATCTTTATCTCAAGGAATTTGTCTATTACAACAAAATTGTGAAGTATAGTGGCATAAAGTTGTGTATACTATCCTCATTATTTCTTAATGTCTTAGGATCTATTCTGATGGCTTCTTTTTCATTCATGTTGGTAACTTGTGTGTTCTCTCTTTTTTTCTTGACAATGTTGCTAAGAGTTTATCGGTTTCATTAAGCTTTTTTAAAAGTAAACTTTTGCTTTGTTGATTTCTCTACTCTAAGTTAGTTTTCTATTTCATTGATACATACTCATATCTTTATTCCTGTACTTTCTTTGGGTTTGATTTACTATTCTTTTACCTTTTTGAGATGGAAGTGTAGATCATTGATTTTAGCTTTTTGTCTTTTTTAACATTGGCACTTAAGGCTGCACATTTCCTCTGAGCACTGCCTTAACTGTTTCCCACAAGTTTTGATTTGTCATATCTTAATTATCACTAAAAAATATCCATGGCGATTTCATTTTTGACTTATGCAGACGTGCATTGCTTGATTTCTGAGAAGTTCAAGTTATTATAGTTTTCTTTTGTTATTGGCTTCTAGTTTAATTCCAGTGTAGTCAGAGAACCTATTCTGAATTACTTCAATGCATTGAAATTTATTGAGGCTTGCTTTTTGACCTTTCATATATATTTGATTTGGGTAAATGTTTCATGTGCATTTGAAAAAATGTTTCTTTTACCATTGTTAGGTACAGTGTTCTGTTAGTTGTGATATTCAGATCTTCTATATCATTATTGATACTTTAATGTGCTTTTGTAGCTTGATGAAAGATTTGTTAAAGCATTAAAGTCTCCCATTTTGGTTGTGGATTTTTGTATTTTTAATTCAGTCAATTTTTTTTAATTTTTTTTTTAATTTTTTTTAACGTTTTTTATTTATTTTTGAGACAGAGAGAGGCAGAGCATGAACGGGGGAGGGGCAGAGAGAGAGGGAGACACAGAATCGGAAGCAGGCTCCAGGCTCTGAGCCATCAGCCCAGAGGCCGACGCGGGGCTCGAACTCACGGACCGCGAGATCGTGACCTGAGCTGAAGTCGGCCGCTTAACCGACTGAGCCACCCAGGCGCCCCATTCAGTCAATTTTTAAAATATATTTTGAAGTGATGTTAATGGAGACATATAGATTTTAAATTTATATCTTCTTGGTGAATGAAGAACAGCATATTTATATGTATATATTTCTTTCTCTTCCTTACTTAAAAGTCCGTTAACGTATCCTTTGCCTAATGATTTTTATTTGTTTTTAACGTCTGTGCTGCTAAGTGAAAAGTCATTAATTGGAAAAACTATTTCCATCAATTTCATTGGAAAAACTGTGGTTCATTCCATCTAGCTCAATATACCCAAACAGTTTTTACTGATGGAAAAATTTATTAGCTGGCCGATAAAACAAGTTTATACCAAAAAAATTAATTTGAATATAAAATATAATTTACATATACAACTTACTGTAATAAAAGTTTACTGTCCTCATTAAGAGAGGAAATGAAGACTTGATGAGTAGTGGAGGATAATTGTGAGGGAGTCATTATTGAGAAGGTACATTTCTCATTCACCATTTCTTCACTGTTTCTTCAGTCTTTTGGGTACTCGTGGTTATCTTGCATTCAAACTACCTTTAAAAATAAAGTTATAGCACATTGGGGCACCTGGGTGGCTCAGTCGGTTAAGCGTCCAGCTTCGGCTTAGGTCATGATCTTGTGGTTCGTGAGTTCAAGCCCAACATCGGGGTCTGTGCTGACAGCTCTGAGCCTGGAACCTGCTTCGGATTCTGTGTCTCCCTCTCTCTCTGACCCTTCCCTACTCATGCTCTGTCTCTCTCTCTGTCTCTGTCTCTCTCTCTCAAAAAGAAATAAACATTAAAAAAATGTTTAAATATAGTTATAGCACAGAAAACATACCTTGAGGGAAAAATAAATGCTAAACCTGAAAGCACTTCAAAATACATGGCATAGTTTGTACATTTTAACAGACTGCAGAATCACAGAAGCTACACCCCTTCAGCCGTCTCAGTTGGCTTGTACATGCTAAACAAGACATTTTGAATTTATCCAAACAAGATGAGCAGTTCACATTTGTTTCCTATGAATTGTGGGGCTAAAAACTGCTTTACTAAGTAAATTAGTGAGTATGTTTTTGCATGAATGTGTGATGTCAGAACATCATTCTTATGGCATGTTTATGTGGTATATTTAGGAATGAAAAAGTCGTTATGCCATCATTAAAAAAGAGTGTTTTCCAAAAAGCTTTTTTTCCCCCAAAACGTTGTTCATTGAACAGTAATTGAACAGATAAGTTCTGTACACTCAACTTCACCTTGCCCTTTTTCTCTGTAAATATACATTAGAGTTTTTACGGTGGAGTGTCATAGTCAGGACATACTTTTAAAATCTCTCTGGCAGTTGATATGGGGAGGTTGTATCCAGAGGGACAAGACTTGGAAAAGAAAGGTCAGGAGACTAATGAACATATCCAAGCGGGAGACAATGTGGTCAGTAGGGCAGAACTGAGTCCCAGCTGAGGCCCAAATGCATATGGGAATTCTGAGAATGATAAAGGTGATACTGCAGATCTGTGGGGATAAGACGAGCCATTCAAGGAAAAATGTTGAGACAATTTCAATTGTGGGGAGAAAGGGTAAAAGCTGGATCCCTCTTTCACTCTGTACACAAAAATAGAGTGCAGATCAATCAAAGATTCAAGTATAAGAAGTGAAACAAAACCCTCCAAAATACAGACAAAAACATGAGTGAACTTAAAAAAAAATAATCGCTGAATGGGGAAGCATGACATAAAACTGAAGAGTCATAAAAGAAAAATAACTTGACTACGTATAAATTCTAGATGTGGGAAAAGATACCTACATCAAATAGCTAAGTGTGAAGTATTATCTTGAACACATTGGTAATTTTTTCTGATTCAAAACGCTCTTGCAAATTAATAAGAAAGCAATATGTCCTACAAATGGATAATGTATATGAATAGGCAGTAAACAACTTAAAATAAGGGACTCGGCCTCATTCAGAATTAAAAAAAGATATTTTGGAACAAAATGATAAGAAACTCTTTCAAAACAAGGATGGTCTGCACACACCTCAAGCAGTGCTGTGAGGAAACAGGCCTTCTCCTCTTCTGTTGTTGTGGTATGAATTGGCACAACCTCTGAGGTTGGGGGCAATCTGTGAATATCAGTTTTTCCCCAAAACTTTTTAGTGAAAAATTTCAAGTATACAGAAAAGTTGAAATAATTGTACGGTGGAAAACTATATGCCACACTTAGATTTTACAGTTGTCAACATTTCGTTATATTTGCAACATCACACAGACACATATGTAAACATATATCTATATATCCATCTGCATATATCCATCTATCCATCCATCAAGCCACGTTACATTTTGATGCATTCCAAAGTAAATTGCAGAGGTTGGTACACTTCATCCCTAAATGCTTCCGCATACCTATCAACCAGAGGTCAATGTTTGTTTCTCGTTCTTTTTTGAGGGAAAATTTATATTCGGTGAAAGTCACAAGTTTTAAGTTGACCATTCAGTGTGTTTTTGACAAACGCACACACCTTCGTCATCCAAATTCTTATCAAGACCTAGGGTGTTTCCATAAGCCTACAGAGTTTCTTCCTGTCCCTTCCCAGTTAAGCCACATCCCTTTACCCCCAGGAAATATTTTTTATTATAGATTAGCTTTGCTGGTTCTAGAACATCATGTAAATGGAATTAGACAGTACTCTTTTATGTAAAGCTTCTTTCAGTCAGCATAATGATTTTTGTGATTCACCCATCTTGTCGTGTGTGTCAATCGCTCATTTCTTTTTACTCCTGAGTAGTATTCCATTGTGTGACTCTACCAGTTAGTTTATCCCTTCCCCAGTTGATGGACATTTGGGTTGTTTCCACTCGGGAACTATTACACGTAAAGCTTCTGTAAACATTCTTGTACATGTTTGAGGACATGTTTTCTCCTGGGTCATCTGATGGGGCCTCATAGACAGAATGAATGTATATCCTAGCCCTAGGGCTCATAGTCTATTTGAACTTTGGTACAAGACACTGTCATGAGTATATGCTATCTGACAGGTACAGAAAGTGCACAGTGGGAGGTGTGAGAAGGTGGGAAGTACTTCTAGGAGAGAACCAGGGAAGGCTTGCTGCAGGAGGGGCCTTGGTGCTGACATAGTAGGAGGATCAGGAGCTCTGGGTCAGACATGCCTGCACTCCTGTCCTATTCCCATAGGGAAAAGGTCCTGGGGAATCTCATTTTTCTCATCTGTAAAATGGGGATGATGACACCACCAGATGTGACAGAATGATGGGAGTCAAAGGGCCAGCCATGGCTTTAACAGACATCTCTTAAATGTCCCTCTAGGGGCGCCTGAGTGGCTCAGTCAGTTAAGCGTCTGACTTCAGCTCAGGTCATGATCTCACAGTTTGTGAGTTCGAGCCCCATGTCAGGCTCTGTGCTGACAGCTCAGAGCCCGGAGCCTGCTTCAGATTCTAGGTCTCCTCCTCTTTCTGCCCCTCCCCTGCTCATGCTCTGTGTCTGTCTCTCAATAATAAATAAACGTTAAAAATTAAAAAAAAAAAATGTCCCTCTGTTCTCCACAGGCCTTGTTCCTCTGGTGGCCTTCAATGTGGATGTGGCCCGGACCTGGGTGACTCCTGAGGGAGGCGTACCCTACGTGCTCAACGCCCTTCTGCACCAAGACTCCAGCACCAACCGGACCTGGTGAGCAGGGCCTGGCAGATGGGAGGCATAATTGAGGGGGCCTCTGGGGAGCCTGAAAAAGCTGCCGAGGAGGCCTTGGCATCCCTCCCCCAGTTTAGGGACAACCTCCCTTCACCTACAGAGGGTGTGCAGGAGAGAGGCTGTGAGCACCAGACCAATCCTTGCCCTCTTCACTGCCGGGGGTGGGAGAATGACCTCAAAACTAGTTTAAAATAAAATTTCTTAAGGCTCTTTTATCTCTTACAGAAGTAACACATGCTCAGTATATAAACTTTGGACAGTGACAAAAATATCAAAGAAAAAATGGAAAATATGAGGCAGCAGGGAACGTGGTTCAGGGGCAGGCTGTGAATCTCAGCCATGGGTCAGTGACAACTTTTCTCTGTATTTGTAGCAAGGTGCTCAACCCATAGCCTCAGTTTCTTATCTTTACGGGGGTAGAGATTTCTCTACCTTACAGGGTTGTTGCAAAGACTATTTGCATTAATGCACATAAAGGGTTTAGCACAGTTTCTGGCCGAAATCAAGCTCACTAAACATTGCTTTATGTTTTTTTAAAATCTCATCTATACCCACCCAGTAGATAAGCCACCAATTTTAAACATGAGAAAATTCTACTGGTGAGGATGTGGGGACGTGTGGGACTGTAAATTGATATAACCAACCTGGAGAATAGTTTTACCATATCTAGTAATGTTGAAGATGCCTTTGACCCGGCCATTCCACTCACAGACACCAACCTTAAAGATATGAACGGGCACATGTAAGGGTATTTATCGTAGCATTTCTTGGAATAGTGAAAGACTGGAAATGTTCCTCATTAGGTAAATGGAAGAAATAAGTTATGAATCATATACAATGCAATATTAGAAGTAGGTCAAATGAATGAAATGAGCATAGTGGTTGAATCAACCCTGAAACATAAGATAAAAAAAGGCAAGTTGTGGGATTATATATACCATGGTCATTTACTCAGCAAATATTCGTATGGAGCACCTACTATGTGCCTAGCCCTAAAGAGGCCCTGAAAGCTCACAGCAGTGAGCAAAGTAGACAAAAATTCTTTGGCTCGGGGAAGATAGACAATAAACAAGCAAGCAAAATACGTGTTGTATCGGATGGTGATAGTGGTGAGATGGTAATGTAGAAGCATGTCTTTAGTTTTTTCCCTTATTGTCACCAAAATGACCTTTAGAGCTGCTTTGTTTTGAAGCCAGGATCCAGTCAAGGTTCCCGTGTCACATACTGTTGTGTCTCTTTATTCTTTTAATCTAGGGCAATTTTTCCTTTCCTTTTTGTTCATAATGGTTATATGGCTTTCTCTGTGCTTGCTCTGTGACCCAGCCATGCTCATGCCCTGCCTCAGGCGAGTCCCTTCCCCCTCCCCTCTGCTTTGCTTCTAGTCATTGGTCAAGGGTTTCCTTCTTGCACAGCACACATGAACCTTGAGCCTCGCATCTAGATGGGCTTGGGGCAGAGCCAGATGAGGTGCTCAAGGTTTCTGGCTGAGCAGAGCTCCCCATCTTCCTGAGCTGAGCAGAGCAGAAGCTCTGTTTGGTGGAGCGTGGGTGGGCAGTAGCAACTCTTGAGGTGGCCTTATAGCCCTGGGACTTGGGCCATGACCCTGCCAGCCTAGCAGGCTTGGACCGCTTGCTGGACTGTAGTTTCCTCATTGTACAGCAAAGAGGCTGGTGACCATGTAAATGGTGAAGGCAGGGACATTTTGTTCGTTCATTCATTCATTCATTCATTCAGCAAGTATTTATGGAGCATCTACTCAATGACAGGCCAAGTGTGAGGATAAGATAGTGAAACAGGCATAGTCCCTGCTCTCATGGAACTCCCTGGCTCCTGGAGGAGACAGACAAGGCAGGCAGTGACAAGGGGTGTGATGGCTGCTCTGGTGGAGATGTCCAGGACGCTTTGGAGACATAGAGGCAGGCGTACCCTTCAGCCACAGGGTGTGCATCAACACTGGGACCGAGGGGATGAGTAGGAATTAGTGTGAGAAGGCTGGGGAGGGGGATATCCCAACTGAGAGCAGTGTGGCCAGAAGCCTGGAAATTAGCCTGAGCAAAGTCAAGGAACAGAAAATGGCAGGTGGTTGAAGCTGAGTGTAATGAGCATTAGGTTGGGAGAAGTGGGTAGTGCCTTGTTGCCTGGGCATCAAGGGTTTGAGGAGCCAGGAAGCTTTGAAGCAGGGAGGGGAGGTGAGAAGGTTGTTAGCAAGTTTTTGGCTGCAGGAAGATGAATTAAAGGTTGCTGTTTGTTGTCTTTTGTTTTGGTAAAATTTTATGGACATTTGCCACACAGAAAAATGCACCCATCATAAGCCTGTAGGCCAGTGAATGTTGGCAAAGTGAACCACCTATGTAAGTAGCACCCAGATGAAGAAGCAGAACATTACCAGCCTCACCTAAGCCCTCTGTAGCCTGGTGCTCCCTTCCAGGTACATCCCCTGCCAAGAGATAACCAGTGCTCTGACCTCCATCTCCCTGGATTAGTTTTGCCTGTTCTTGAACTTATAAACGAGGTGTGCCGTATGTGGTCTCTTATGTCAGGCTCCTCTCCCTCAATATACAGTCTGTGAATTTTGAATGTGGTATTGCCTGAGACAGTGATACTTATTCTCATTGGTAGAGTTTTCCATCATGTGAACGGTGCTGATGATGAGCATTTGGCCAGTTTCCTTGGACAAATTTTGCTGCTGTGCACTTTCTTTCAAGAGGCAGGTGTACTTCCTTTTATCAGGCATTATACGCACTGGGCCAACATTCAGTTTTGCGAACTTGCAGTGCACGAGCGTTCTGGTTGCTCCATATGTTCGTGAAGGTCAGGAGTCAGTCCCAGTTATCTGTGACCATCTTTTGCCCATTCCCCTTCCACCAGTACCTCAGCAGGGCCCTGCCTCTTAGAAGCCAAGCTGAGAGGACATGGTGGATGAGAGGAGCTTGAAGCTCCTGGAGCAGAAGGCTCTGAGTCCACCCCGGGCTTGCAGGAAGAGCCCAGTTGGGCTCATGAAAACCTCCCTGAATACCTGCTGAAGAGAGGGCTCATGGGAGGATGTGGTGGGAGGCACTTCTTGGTTCCTGCCACAAATGGTGAAGCCTAAGACCACGGGCTTGTGCAGGGCAGGAAATGCACTGCTGGCTGCCCCAGGGCCACAGAAAGCAGCCAGAAAGCCCTGTGAGAGGGTGGCATGTCCCTCTCACTCCCTTGTCCTGTTTCTCCTTAAAATATAACAGCCAGGGCTCATCGCATCATGGGTTTGGTTGCTGTAGGGTGAGATAAGTGGAACATAAAGAAGGCCTTCCACACCTGAAAATAATATAACATTGTATGTTAATTGTACTTCAATAAAAATGCAAATAAAACCATAAAAAGCAAACTAAAAAAAAAAAAACATGATAAAACTTGGAAAAAAAAAAAAAGAAGGCCTTCCCCTGCGAGGTATGGGAATAGACTCTGAACGAAGACAGGTTGGAGGCGGGTCAAGGCAGGAAATGGATTGCTTCCAGCCCAGCATATAATAGGGTCCCTGAGGCTGTGAGCTGATGATAGTTTGATTATTGTTTAGTTAGTCAATCATTCAGTCAACAAACCTGGAGATCAAGAAACTACCCACCATGGGGGGGCGGGGCAGGGATTAAATGGGAGACAACAGAGACAGCTCATACTGGGCCCCAGGCCACAGCACTTCATGACTGTGACATGAATGGCAACCTTGCACAGCCCAGACAGCTGCGTATGGTAGTCTCTTGGGAACTCACAGTCTAGGTGAGTATGGAAGTGGGTTCCAGTAGTCAAGGCTACCTGGAGGGCTTGGAGGGGGTCAAGTTGCTCCTTTTGGGAAGACTTCCTGAGGAGCTGGTGTTTAGAATGACTTTGGCAGGAAAAGGAGGTGGGAAGGAATTATAGGCAAAGGAAATAGCTTGGGTAACAGCATGAAGGAGGAAGGAGAGCCGAAGCTATTCCCGGCCTGGACTTAACCCACCAAAACATGATCTGGGGTGGAGACTAGTTCTGAGCCCATCTTTGTTGGAGACAGGGGATGAGGGCTGTGGCTCAGGCTGGGGAAGGGTCTGGAGCAGAGACAGGGTTGCTGAGCAGGTGACCTATTTTGGGAGCTCAGCTGCAGAGCCCACAGAGCTCATTTACACCTGCCCTCCGCTCTTCAGCCCTGCCCCACATGAGCCCCCTTACCTGCTGCCTGGGCTGTCATTCAGTCTTCATTTAACCATATTTACCGAGCCCTAGCTCTGTGCCAGGCATTCTTCCATGCCCTGGAAATACCATGGTGAACAAGGTAGACATGATCCTTGAGGAACTTACAGTCTAGTGGGGGAGACAGATAACAAGCACACAAGCAAGGAAAGAAGATATTATCAGACATGATGACGAGTTCTGAAAAGGAAATAAAACAGGGTGACATGAAACAGTAGCTATGTTGTGAGGTGGGGCTGGCTGGAGAAAGCATTTATCAGGAAGTGACAGTTAAGCAGAGCCAGGGGATGAAAGTGACCCAGCCTTGGGGAGTGAAAGGCAGGGTTTCCAGGCAAAGGACACAGCAAGGCAGAGGGCTTGAGGTAGGAAAGAACTGGGGCTGTGAAGGAACAGAAACCATCTGGAGCTGGAGCTTGGAGAGCAAAGGAGACGGGAGGGGAGGTCTCAGAGCAGGGAGGGGTCAGACCGCAAGGCCCTGTGGGCTGTATCCAGGAGTATGGACTCTTTCTAAGCGCATGGGAAGCTACTGAAGCAGGGGAGTGACAGGGTGTAAACTACAAGGGTAAGTTTCAAAAACAAATGCTACCAGTCAGGAGGCTATTACCATAGACCAGGCAAGATGGTGGTGGCCAGGATGGTGATGGGGAAATGGAGAGAAGAGATGCTCCATAGATAATAGTTTGGAGGAAGGATCCCCACAGGGTTTAGTGATGGACTTGATGCAGGGATGAGTGAAAAGATGAAGCAAAGATGCCCTCAGGATTCAGGCTTTAGAATGTAGTGGTTGGTTTTACCATTTATTAATAGCCTTGGGGAAGATGGAGAAACACAGGCTTGGGAGGACAAGACCCCAAGCTCAGTTTGAACATTCTAAAGTTTGAGATGCCTGTTAGACAGTGGGGGGTTGGTTATTGTGTTTGTTTCTTGTTGCTGCTGTAACAACTACAAAATTTATGGCTTAAAACAACACAAATATATTGTCTCACAGTTCTGGAGGTTAGCCCAAAATGGGTCTTAATGGGCTAAAATCAAGGTGTTAGCAAGGCTGTGTTTCTTCTGGCGGCCCAAGGGGAGAATCTGTTTCCTCACTGTTTTCAGTTTCTGGAGGCTACCTGCATTCTTTGGCTTTTGGCCTCTTCCTCCATCTTGAAAATCAGCAGTGTCGCATCTTCAGATCTTTCTCTGACTCTGACCCTCTTGCCTCCATCTTATAAGGACCCTTGTGATTACATGGGGTCTACCTGGATAATCCAGGATTATTTCCTTCATCTCAAGATCCTTAACTTAATTAAGTCTACAACATCCCTTTACCCATAAAAAGCACATCCACAGGTTCTGGGGATTAGGACATGGACATCTGTGGTGGAGGCATTATTCTATTTCTTACAGCTATGCTGGTCTGACTTCTGGTGGAGGGATTCTAGGGCCACAGAAGTTCAGCATTTATAGGTGTATTGAAGCCATGGGATTGGAGGGGATCACTAGGGAGAATGTGCTGGCAAGGAAAACAAGGACCAAGCCCCAAGGTTCCAACAACATTTAGAAGTTAGACAGTGAAGAAGCCAATAAGAGTCTCAGAAGGAGTATTGAGAGAGTTAGGGGAAAATCAAGAAGAAAGTGTTTCAAGGAGGAGATGGTCACATGTCCAGGGCTGCTGAGAAGTTGAAGAAGATGAGGACGGAAAGGTGTCCATTGGATTTGGCAAGGTGGAGACCACTGATGACCTTGACAAGAGCTTGTGGAATCAGCTTGGGGTGGGTTAAACGAGGGTTGGGGTATAGGCTTTATTATTATTATTATTATTATTATTATTATCATTATTAATCATGGAGGTAAGTAAATGATCTATTTTATAATTACAATAGAGTGATGGGAAGCAAGGAAGTGGAGATGGTACCTCATTCCTGCCACCTGATTCACCATAGCTACATCTTGACCTTTTTGAAAGTACAGACTAATCCCCTTTATCAAATCCTCCATGACTCCCTTAATGCCCTCAGCACAAAGATCTTGGACGTAGTTCACTGTTACCAAGCCCAGCCTCAGGGTCACTTCCTCAATACCCCCTACTCAAAAGCCCTGTTTTGAGGTAAACCAGTTATCCCTGGGCAGCGTGGATAGGGAGATTGCTTAGGTTAACACTGGACTCTGCTGTCTCTCTGGGCTTGGACTAAGGGGTAAAGTTTGCCATTGGAACTATTTCTGGAGGCTGCTTTAATGAGGCTGAGGTGCTCACCCCTCAAACCTCCATTTCTTTCTTTTAAAAAAAAATTCAAGTTAGTTAACATACAGTGTAGTCTTGGCTTCAGGAGTGGAACCCAGTGATTCATCTTTTACATATGACACCCAGTGCTCATCCCAAAAAATGCCCTCCTTAATGCCCATCACCCATTTAACCCATACCCCCACCCACCTCCCCTCCAGCAGCCCTCAGTTCTCTGTATTTAAGAGTCTCTTATGGTGGAGTGTGTGGGTGGCTCAGTTGGTTAAGCGTCCCACTTTGGCTCATAGTTCATGGGTTTGAACCCCACATTGGGCTCTGTGCTCACAGCACAGAGCCTGGAGCCTGCTTCAAGTTCTGTGTCTCCCTCTCTCTCTGCCCCTCCCCTGCTCATGCATGCATGTGCTCTCGCTCTCTCTCTCAAAAATAAAGATTAAAAAAATTTTTTTTAAGAAGAGTCTCTTATGGTCTGCCTCCCTCTGTTTTTTTTCTTATTTTTCCTTCCCTTCCCTTATGTTCATCTATTGAGTTTCTCAAATTCCAAATATGAGTGAAATCATATATCTGTCTTTCTCTGACTGACTTATTTCACTAGCATAATACCTTCTAGTTCCATTCACGTTGTTGCAAATGGCAAGATTTCATTTTATATTTCATTTATATTTCAAACAATATATATATATATTCTGTTTTATACATATATATATATATATATATATATATATGTACACACACATACACACTACGTCTTCTTACTCCAATCATCAGTCAATGGACATTTGGTCTCTTTCCACAATTTGATTATGGTTGATAGTGCTGCTATAAACATTGGGGTGCATGTGCCCCTTCAAATCAGCATTTTTGTATCCTTTGGATAAATACCTAGTAGTGCAATTGCTGGGTCGTGGGGTAGCTCTATTTTTAACTTTTTGAGGAACCTCTATACTGTTTTCCACAGTGGCTGTACCAGTTTGCATTCCCACCAAAGTGTAAAAGGGTTCCCCTTTCTCGGCATCCTCACCAATATCTGTTGTTTCCCGAGTTGTTCATTTTAGTCATTCTGACAGGTGTGAAGCGAGATCTCATTGTGGTTTTGATTTGTATTTCCCTGATGATGAGTGATGTTGAGCATCTTTTCGTGTGTCTGTGAGCCATGTGGATGTCTTCTTTGGAAAAGTGTCTATTGATGTCTCTTGCCCATTTCTTCACTGGATTATTTATTTTTTGGGTGTTGAGTTTGGTAAATTCCTTATAGATTTTGGATACTAACCCTTTAATCTGATATGTAATTTGCAAATATCTTCTCTCATTCTATTGGTTGCCTTTTATTTCATTGATTGTTGCCTTTGTTGTGCAGAAGCTTTTTATCTTGATGATGTCCCAATAGTTCACTTTTGCTTTTATTTCCCTTGCCTCCAGAGATATGTCAAGTAGGAAGTCACTGCAGCTGAGATCAAAGAGGTTTTTGCTTGTTTTCTCTTGTAGGATTTTGATGGTTTCCTGTCTCACATTTAGGTCTTTTATTCATTTTGATTTATTGTTGTGTATGGTGAAAATGGTCCAGGTTCATTCTTCCACATGTCACTGTCCAGTTTTCCCAGCACCATTTGCTGAAGAGATTGTCTTTTTTTCATTGGATACTGTTTCTTGCTTTGTCAAAGATTAGTTAGCCCTATATTTGTGGGTCAATCTCTGGGTCCTCTATTCTGTTCCATTGATCTATGTATCTGTTTTTGTGCCAGTACCATACTGTCTTGATGATTACAGCTTTGTAATGTAGCTAAAAAGTCCAGAATTGTGATGCTTCCAGCTTTGGTTTTCTTTTTCAACATTACATGGCTATTCTGGGTCTTTTCTCATTCCACACAAATTTTAGGATTGTTTGTTCTAGCTCTGTGAAGAATGTTGGTATTATTTTGATAGGGATTGCATTGAATGTGTGGATTTCCTTGGGTAGTATTGACATTTTAACAATATTTGTTCTTCCAATCCATGAGCACAGAATGTTTTTCCATTTCTTTGTGTTTTCTTTACTTTCTTTTATAAGTATTCTATAGTTTTCAGTGTATAGATCTTTTACCTCTTTGGTTAGGTTTATTCCTAGGTATCTTATGGTTTTTGGTGCAATTGTAAATGAGATCAGTTCCTTGATATCTCTTTCTGCTACTTCATTATTGGTGTAAAGAAATGCAGCTAATTTCTGTATATCGTTTTTATATCCTGCGACATTGCTGAATTCATGTATCAGCTCTAGCAGTTTTTTGGTGGTCTTTCAGATTTCCCATGTAGAGTATCATGTCATCTGTGAAGAGTGAGAATTTGACTTATTCCTTGCCAATTTGGATGCCTTTTATCTCTTTTTGTTGTCTGATTGCTGAGGCTAGGACTTGCTAGCCTCACTTGCTGAGGCTAGTGAGAGTGGACATCCCTGTCGTGTTCCTGACCTTAGGGGCAAAGCTCTCAGTTTTTTCCCATCAAGAATGATATTATCTGTAAGCCTTTCATATATGGTTTTTATGATATTAAGGTATGTTCTTTCTATCTCCACTTTCTTGAGGGTTTTTGTCAAGAAAAGATGCTGTATTTTGTTATATGCTTTTTTTGCATCTATTGAAAGGATCATATGGTTCTTATCCTTTCTTTTATTAATGTGGTGTATCACGTTGATCGATTTGCAAATATTGAATCAGCCCTGCAGCCCAGGAATAAACCCAACTTGATCATGGTGAATAATTCTTTTGATGTACTATTGAATTTGCTTTGCTAGTACACTGCTGAGAATTTTTTGCATCCAGGTTCATCAGGGATATTGGCCTGTAATTCTCCTTTTTAGTGGGGTCTTTGACTGGTTTTGGAATCAAGGCAATGCTGGCTTCATAGAATGAGTTTGGAATCAAACCTCCATTTCTGACTGACCCATTGCATAGCAGTGCCAGGATGCTCTTCTCAAGAAATACCATCACTGAGGCCAGGTGGGTCAGTCCCCCTGGCAGCCACTAGGAAGCCAGCAGTGCCCCTGACAGAACCAGCTGTCCTGTTGATGGCTTCCTAGCATCTACCCACCCTCTCCCCAAAGAGCAGAGAGTCTTTATTTACCATCAATACCACTCCCATTTCTGTCAGGGTAGGTCAGCAGGCAGAGAGCAGATGCATTTAACTATTTCTCCCCTGGAGCTGTGTAAATGTAAATGCTGAGCAAATGCTTTTCACATAATGCAAAGTCTGCCATTTTGGGCTGGGACCCAAGTCTGGACCTCTTCCATTAGTTTTCCAGATAGGGAGCCTGTGAGTCTGGAGTGGGGCCTGGAGTGGGGCCTGGAGTGGGAAGACTGTGCCTGGGCAGGCAGAAAGGAGGAGGGAATCATTGGCCAGCTCAGCTTTGCTGTCTACCTTCCTACTCAGGCTCCTGGTCACCAGTCCTCAAACCAACGGGACAGCAGGCCTCCTACATCGTTGTTCCCTCATCCAGGATGAGATTCTTTGCCAACCAGTAGGTAAGTCAACCACCACTCCAGGGAATGTTCCCTGGACCTCCTTTTGAGGAATCCCACTTATCTGGCTGAAACCATTTGAACCCAGATGCACTTAGTCCAGTTCCTCGACCCTAAATTCCACCACCACCCACAGTAGGCCTTCTATCCCAAAGCCCAATCCCATCCCAACCCAACCCAACCCAAATCCCCAGCCCACCTTTCCATATCTGGTCCTAACAAAAATGATACCTAAAATGTATCGAGTGCTACCTAAATGATACCTAAAATGTAGCAGAGTGCCTGTCACTCTGCTAAGTGCTTTGTTCACTTTTAATTCTCAAATTCACTCCCATTTTATAGAAAAGGAAGCTACAGTTCAGAGCAGTCCTTTAATTGCCAATACGACTAAGGGCATGCATCTAGTGTTGGCAGTACTACAGCTGGCAAACCCGACTCTATCTGATTCCAGCTGGCAAACCCGACTCTATCTGATTCCAGAACCCAACATGTCCCAATTCATCACACCTCCATTTCATCTAACTTTACCCCTCCCGACCTGTGGCCATCCTAGCATCTAGCATGGGGATTGGCACTCAATAAATGCTGTTTGAATGAATGAATGAACAAGTGAATGGACCTAATTCACACATTAACCAACTCTACTCATTCCATCCAGTTCAACTCAAGGCCCACATTTGCTGATGAACCCTCAGCTGTGTATGGTAGGGTTCTTGTCTCTGTGAAAGGCATGGTGTTGATCAGCCTCAGTCTCTGCTTCAGAAGGGGATGCAGGCTGGCAGCATAAGCGGGTGATTCTATGGCTCAAAAATGAGTCTCCTGAGGCCCACCTTGTGGAGGGAGAGGAATGAGCTACACTTTCACCCTGGGGTCTTGAGGCATTAAGAGTCCCCAGAAATAGAACGTGGAGAGTGGAGAGTTCATTGGTCCATGTAGTCAGTTCTTTAGCATCTTTCACCCGTCCCCAGTGCTGCACACAACCACCGGCTAGTTCTTCTCTACCCTCCTGCCCTTCCAAACTGGGATCCCCTGTAAGTAAAGTACCAGGTCTCAGTTATGTCTAGATCCCTATCACCATCTGCCATGAGGCTAGGCACAGAGCAGACATCACAGGGCATTTGTTGAATGAGTCAGTGAATAAGCCCAGGGAATAGGCACTTTGCCTTGAACATGTCCAGGCCTGTGCTTGAAGGCCCCCCAACCAGCTTCTAGAGGCTGCTCTGAGTGGCCGATTGTTCTTTATGGGGCCCTGACCATCATGTGACCTCTGATGTTGGCTGTAGGGTTGCCTCCCAGCATCCTTCCCTCCTTACCTAGGCTTAACTGTTTCAGAGCATGCCCCCATCCCAAAGGGAAGGCAACCGGGAGTGACAGTTGTCCGGAACCACCACAGTGTTTTGGTGAGTATGCATGAGGCGGGATGATGGAGGGCTTCAGGGAAGGTGGAGCTTACCCTGTAGTTGACCGGTGTTGATAACAGTCTGACTGGCATATTCTCAGGGCTGAGCCCAGCTGCCTCCCTGGTACCAAACCCAGGGCTAACCATGGCTCTGACCTGGGTACTCCATGACCCAGCACACTGACCTAAGTGCTTAACTTCAGCTTTGGCCCCAGCACTGACTCCTACCCCTGATGAGGGGTGAGCAAACTATTCCTGCATCTTCTACTTGGTCGTGGCACTTGATTCTGTAATGGAGGTGATGGATTCTGTAATGGGGGTGATGATGTGGCTGTGATTAGGGGGCCTGTGCTGGAGATGACCTAGGCTTTCCCCTTCTTCTCTCCCCCTGTCTCCTAGGTCTGTATTCAAGTGATGTCCCGGAAGCCCCACAGCCTCAGCCCAGAACTCACAGGCACCTGCAGCCTATTAGCCAACAACTTCCAACCCCAGGCTCAGGTCTACTTCTCTGACCTTGGTAAGGGTTGGACACTGACTGACCTTAGACAGCTCTAAAGAGATCTCCTTGGGTCTCCAGGAAGAGGCGTGGCAGATGTTAGAGGGACACAGAAGCCCAGAGAGGGCAAGGCAAGCCTAAGGCCCTGTGAAGAAAATCAGAGCAGAGACAAGTGTGGGCCTGCCTGGAGGTGAACAAGGAGGCTATCTGACTCTGAGTTCTTCTGTATGTGTTTTTAAAGAAAATCTCCTTGATCCCAATGTACATGTGGATGCCAGAGACTGCTATAGGAACAAGAATGGCAGCCTAGAGAAGACAGCCAGGTGGCGCCGGGCTCTGAAGACACAAGAGGGGCAGGATGACGAAGCAGCTGGTGAGAAGCGGCAGATCTGGGTTGTTCCCAGAGGCTGTCAGAGCTGACCCCTAGGCTGGCGACCTCCAGGGGTGAGGTGTGCCGAGGGCCGGAAGATGGGAAGCAGTGGCTGGATTCTATAGGCCTAGTTAGTCCCAGCTCTGCGCCCCCTCCATATTACAGATGGGGAAACTGAGGCCCGAGGAGCAGGAGCTATGGGAGTGATTCACTCAGCAGGTCAGAGCCTGAGTAGGCCGTGGCTATCTATGCCTCCGAGACAAAGGCTTCACTCTTGGGAACTTTACCAGCTTCCTCCCTGAACTGAGCCCTCAGGGCTTGAATGGGGTGGGTGCCCTGCAGGGCAGCACATGCTGCCCTCACTCCTGTGTCAAATTCCGTGTCCACTTCTAACCTGCTCCCTGTTTTGGCCAGGCACTGAGATTGCCATCATCCTAGATGGCTCAGGAAGCATTGATCCCCCTGACTTCCAGAAAGCCAAAGACTTCATCTCCAACATGATGAAGAACTTCTATGCCAAGTGCTTTGAGGTGGGCTTCCCTAAGAGCTAGACTCACACAGTCTATTAGTTCTCTATTGCCATGAACAAACTACCTCAAAACAACAACCATTTATTTGCTCACAGTTCTGTGGGTCAGCTATTTGGGCTGGATTCAGCTGGGTGGTCCTTCTGCTGGCCTTGCCTGGGGTTACTCCTGCAGCTGCAGACATCCTGTTGTTTGACTGGATGGCCTAAGATGGCCTTACTTGTCTGGGCCATGTGCCTCCAGCAGGCCAGCTTAACTTTTTCATGGCTGCAGTGTTCCAAGAGGGCAAGAACCAGCGCATGCATGTACTTTTCAAGTTTCTGACTGTATCGCATTTGCTCATGTTCCATTGACCAAAGCTAGTCACATGACCAACCCCATAGTCAGTATGTGGGAGGGGGACTACACAAAGACATGGTTTCAGGGGCAAGTCTATGATTCACTGTGATCCAGTACTATTATACCTTCCTCCACTTCTCCTTGCTTAGAGATTTCCCTCTGCCTTAACATCTCCTCCTGCCTGGAGGCAAGGAGAAATGAGTGGATTCTTCCACTGCTTCCAGGAGGAACCGTCTAGGGGGCAGGGGCGGCTTTGGGCATGGCGACTCTGCCAACCTCCTCCCCACCTCGGCTCCTCCTCTATAGTGCAACTTTGCCCTTGTGCAATATGGGGAAGTGATACAGACTGAGTTTGATCTTCGGGACAGCCAGGATGCGGTGACCTCCCTCGCCAGAGTCCAGAATATCACTCAAGTGAAGAGTGTCACCAAGACTGCTTCTGCCATACAGCATGTCCTGTAAGTATGAGGGCAGTGGGAATTACCTGAGCACCTACTGGGTGCCAGCTCACGGCCCTGCCCAGAGGTTCTGAGGCCTCATGCCTGGAGAGATGGCTGGATGGAGTTGTGAAGAGGAGAGGATCAGGTTCTAGCTCTTCTTTGGCTGAGGGAAATGTGTGAGGTCTTTCAACCCAGTCTTTGTTAATGGCTGACATCCCAAGACATCCTCCAAAAAGTCTTCCAAAGACTCCTGCTGTGAGCATCAGGAGAGCACGTTACTTACAGGGATGGGCTTCGTGGCCAGGCTGCGTGGGTTCAATCTCTACTTTGTACTCACCTTGGGTAAGTTGCCTAACCTGTCAATGCTTCAGTTGCCTCACGTTTAAAGTGAGAATAATAATAATGCTTGTCAGGGGCACCTGGGTGGCTCAGTCAGTTAAGCATCTGACTCTTGATTTCAGCTCAGGTCATGATCTCACAGTTTGTAAGCTCCAGCCCCACGTCAGGTTCTGCGCTGACAGGTGGAGGCTGCTTGGGATTTTCTCTCCTTCTGCATGCTCCCTTTGTCTCTCAAAATAAATAAATAAACTTGAAAAAATAATATTATTTGTTCTATAGGATTTTGTGAGGATTAAATGGGTTAAAATATGCACAGCACTTACAACAGTGCTTGGCACATAAGTACTATGTAAATATTAGCCACTCTTTATTAATATCATTGTCATTCCTACACATACACACAGAATAGACTCTGCTATCCAGCACCTTTCTATGGGAGGAGGTGAGGGGCTAGGTATGTCTCAGCCTCCCCTCCACCTGGCCCTGCTGTGTGCCACAGGGGCATCACCACCCCTCTTCTGGCTTTTGTTCCCCCATTTTGGAGGGCTCCTTAATCCTCTCCAATTCTGAAACAGGTCAGTGAGTAAAATCTCCCCGGAGCTCAGTATCCCTCTGGCAAAGTTCTCCTCTTTATTCACTCTCCCCTACTTAGAGACAACATCTTCACGCCAAGCCACGGCTCCAGAAAAAATGCACCCAAGGTCATAGTGGTAATCACTGATGGGGACATATTTGGGGATCCACTCAACCTCACAACTGTCATCAGTTCCCCAAAGATGCAAGGTGTTGAGCGCTTTGCCATCAGGGTAAGAGCTGGGAGTTGGGTCGGGGGGCACCTTCTGACCCTGTTCAGCCTGGGGTGGGGAGGAGCCAGGGTTCCCGATAGGGGCTTGCTCTATTCACAGACTCTCACCAACTTCTCCCAGTCCCTATGTCCTGTACTTACCCCATCCCATATCGGGTCCTCACACAGAGGGCTTGTTTCCCAACTGTGGTCACAGCTCACTCACCCAGCAGTGATGGGGAGAGCAGTGGACACTCAGGGATCCCAAAAGAAGAACATCAGGGAAGGTTCCTGGAGGAGATGGTGCTAAGCTAAGTGTTGGAGGACAAGCAGGAGTAGCTGGCCTAGGGTGCAGGGAAGGTAGAAGGGCTCTGCAGGCAAAGGGCACAGCATGTGCAGAGGTGAGAATGAACCTGGTGTGAGAAGGAAGGGGTATGTGTGGGAGAACAGGGAGCAGGGAAAGGAGGCAGGTGGTGAAGGGCCCTGAAGGCCAGCAGAGAGATTCAGCCCTCTCCTAGCCTAGAGAGCTCCCTGGGCTTGGGAACCAGCCAGCCCTCACAGTGCTGACCCACTGACCCGGGGCTTCTGTGCAGGTGGGAAATGAGAGTACTAAGACCCTCAAGGAACTGAAGCTGATTGCCTCAGACCCATTTGAGAGACATGCATTCACAGTGACCAATTATTCAGCCCTGGATGGACTGCTGAGCAAATTGCAGCAGAATATCATTCACACGGAAGGTGAGGGCTCCAGTGTGGTCCACTTAGCCTCTGGCAGGAGGCCAAGCCCTGTGTGTCAGCCCCACCCCTGTCCTACCTCCATATGGTTCTCTGGGCAACTCCTATGACCTCTCTGAGCCTCAGCTGTTCCATCTCTAAAAAGGTAACAATATCCCCAGCTCTCATCGCTTCCCCAGAATTACCTGAACCTCTGATGAGAAGCTTAAGTGCTGGAGAAAGAATGACTGGGACATGGATCCCACTCTCAGGAGCTCACAGATGAGGAAACTGAGGCCCAGAAAGAGGAAGTAAGCTGCCCAAGCTTACTCTGCGGGTAGATACTAAAGCAGGATCAGGTCTCCACTCTCAGCCTGGTATATGTCCTATTATTCCGAACATCGTTCCCTCTGGGTATGAGGTCAAACTGGGCCCTTCCCTGACTTAGTTTCTCCCTTCACCTCAGCCCACAGCAGCATCTCACTGGGCTTCTTGGCTTCTAGGCACTGTTGGAGAGGCCCTCCACTACCAACTGGCACAGATCGGGTTCAGTGCCCAGATCCTGGATGAGGTATGTGGTGAACTCAGCACCAGGCAGGATCACCATAGAGGAAGGGCCTCAGTGACACCCAGGGACTCAGGGACCCCTGGCTCACAGTGCAGGGCTCTGTCCTCCTGTAATGAGGACTCTGAAGGAGCCCGTTTAGGATAAAAGAAAACTCTTGTACTTGCTTGCCCTAATCTGGACCTTTGAGGTAGACAAAAGAATGGCCATATTTATTACGGGGGTCAGTTTTGTTCTGTGTGCTCAAAGATTGAGCAGTTCCCTCTTAATATACGCTACTAACACAAGCTTTGGCTCGGGTCACTTGCCTACCAAGCTGAGTACTCCTCACCGGAGGCACTATTCCTCCCAGATGGGGAAAGATGCAGGCATGGTGAGGACATCAGCCCTGCACGGAGGTGGAATTGGGGTTAGCAAATTACTCAACACAGGTAGGCCTTGGGTGTCAGGCACAGGCTGAGCAACCTGTGCAGAAGGAGATGAGCTCTGTCTTGCTCAACCATACTTTGTTTTAATGCTCAACGTCTTTGGCCCGGGTCAAATTTCCACCCTGGAAATCTGGAGAGGCACTCACTGGAGAGACAGTTGCCCCGATAGGGTCATGGGTACAAGGTAGGAACTGGGTATTTGCCATTTCACCTTCCTTCTGCGTTTCCAGCCAGGTGGTCAGGGATCACCGAACATCCCCCACCCCCAACCCAAGGTTTGTGACACTGGCTGGTAGGCCCATGGCTGCTGTGGCTGGCCCCGGCCCCTCCCTCTCAGATGACCTCCAACCCTCATCCCCTATAGGGGCAGGTGCTGCTCGGTGCCGTCGGGGCCTTTAACTGGTCAGGGGGAGCACTGCTCTACAACTTGCACAGCCGCCGGGGTCGCTTCCTGAACCAGACTGCAGCAGATACCAAGACTGCACAGTACAGCTATCTAGGTGAGGCGGGGCCTGGAGACTACCTGAGTGAGGGTGGGGCCTACACAGGGACACTGAGGCTGTGCATTAGCCTGCACTAGGCTTCCCAGTTAGGGCAGGCTCTGGTCAGTCACATGGACTGAGGGATGGGCCTTGGTTAGGGACGCTCGAGGCTGAGAATTAGGGCCTTTTGGATGAGGACAAGGCCTCCTTGGTACTGAAGCTCAGGGTGGCCCTGAGGATGTGGGGCCTTGCCACTAACGGTAGTGGTGGGTAACCCTTCACCCCTCTCCTTGGTCCTCATATACCATGTGTATGATGAACATGGGTGGTGAATGTGTGTGAAGGAGTATATTTGGAGTGAAGCTGTATATATGATAATGTGTGTGTATCACTTCTGTGTGATGGGGCACATGTGTGTGACCAGCCACGGTGGTTAAGTGGGAGCACTCCCTGATGCCAAGTTTTAAAAGGATGAGAAAGACAGTTTCTCCAGATCTGCTCCCCTCTGCCCAGGCTACTTTGAAGGATTGGCTGGGAAAGTGGGGGTTCTAAGGAGTGGCCTGGGAGCTCCCAACGACAACCACCACCTCCTCCCTCCTAGGTTACTCAGTGGCCCTGCTGCACAAGGCCTGTGGCCTCTCCTATGTGGCAGGGGCTCCACGGTACAAGCAGCGGGGGGCCGTGTTTGAGCTTCAGAAGGAGGGCAAAGAGACCAACTTCGTGCCAGTGCTGGAGGGAGAGCAGGTACTTGCTGGAGAAGGATGCCCCCATTATTATAGATGGAGGATCTGGAAGTCCCAGAGGGAATGGGACAGGCTCCAAGGCACACCGAGGGGCATCACCTCAGCCTGGACAGAACTCAGACAGAATGCAGTGCCACTGCCCCAGCTCTGCATGTCTGGTTATCAACTGGCTTCCTCCGCTGTGGGGCATATGGCCGCTCACCCAGGCTTCTAGGTTTCTCTGGTGAACAGATTGATCTGGAATGACCCAAATTGGCAGTCCAGGAAGAACAGGATCAGGAGTCTAGGCTTGCTGAGGGGTATCAGAGGAGGCCTCCCCAGCATCCTTGTGAGCTGAGCTCCTCCTGGGCTGTAGATGGGATCCTATTTTGGCTCTGAGCTGTGCCCTGTGGACGTTGACATGGATGGGACCACGGACTTCTTGCTCGTGGCTGCTCCTTTCTACCACATTTACGGAGAGGAAGGCAGAGTCTACGTGTACCATCTGAACAAGCAGGTGGGAGTCTCCATCTTCGCAAACTTGCTGAGCTTGTGGGTGCTTAGCCTGCTGCAGAGGTGATGGAGGCTGGGAGCGCCCTGGCCCTGCCTTGCTTGGAAGGACAGTGCTGGGGAGGTGCGCAGGGTGGATGGTGGACAGCTGGGGCGGCTGTTTCATTTGTTCCCCTGCTCCACCTTCTCACTTTCCCCACCCCATCATCCCATGTTGATGATGATAACATCCCAAATAGCTGCACGCTCGACAAAGCATGTTTTGTCTATGATCTCGCTTGTTTCTAACTGTAACTGTGATTTCTCATACTAACTGTGTCACTTCCATTTTACAGATGAGGAAGCTGAGGCTCAACGATGTTGAGACTTGCTAAGGTTTACATAGCGAGTGTGTGGTAGAGCCAAGACTAGAACCCGGGCCTCCCAATTGCCAGTGCGGTACCCCTAACTGTGGGAGTAGAGGGAGAAGGCTCTGGGTCCTAGCAGGCTCTGGGCAGGAGGATCTTAGCCTTACCATTCGCTTGCTGTGTAGCCTTGGGGAGGTCCGTTGCCTTTTCTGAGCCTAAGCCTCCCTGCTAGAGAATCAGAAACAAGTCCAGTGAGCATGCCTTCTGGGATGGCTGTGGTTGTGCACCCTGCATCCCTCTCTTGAGGGCTGAGCTACCTGTTTGCTTTACAGAATGGTTCCTTCTCTTTGGCACACACGCTGAGTGGGTACCCTGGATTCACCGATGTCCGATTTGGCTTTGCCATGGCAACAGTGGGGGATATCAGTCAGGATAAGCTCACAGATGTGGCCATTGGGGCCCCCCTGGAGGGTTTTGGGGCAGATGATGGTACCAGCTTCGGCAGCGTGTACATCTACAATGGACGCTGGGATGGCCTTTCTACCACCCCCTCTCAGGTAACCTGCAGGGCTCTCTCCAGCCTTTACTATGAGATTCTGACCTCCCTAGATGTGATAGCCTGAGCCCCAAGTCAGCTCCAGTTCTAAGTGTCAGGCGAGTCCCAAAGGGTCAGTAGTGCCCAGTGAAGGACAGAAGTCACTTGGAGGTTCCAGGCCAGGACCTCACCCCAGACCCTTCCAGTGGGGTAAGAGGTTGTGGCAACATCTGTTTCTTGACCTGTATCTTCCTTTTTTGGCATTCCTGACCATGGACCTGCCTCAGATTCTCCTTCCTCACTTTCTGTCCCTTCTCTGGCTCCTGCCCCCCCACCCAACCCCATCCATGCCTTAACCCTCATCTCCCAAGACTCCATTGCCAGCCTCTCATGTTACATAGTTTGTGGGCACTTTCACTCATCTCAGACCAAGGTTGTTCTCCTAACTTCAGTTTTGTATGTCCAGCTGTGTCCCGAGCACCTTGCTGGATGGCCCCCCAGGCATCTCAGTCTCATGCTGCCTAACCCAAAGCATCCTCTCCTCCCAGACCTGCTGCTCCTCTGGACCCCTTCTCCTATCCCCCACACATATCCTAATGGTTCTCTCCCATTTCCAGCCCTGGCCTGGCTCCTGTCTCTCTCCATCCCTACCACCCCTGGCCTGGCTGCTCCTACTCGCTATCTTCCACCCTGTGTCTGATTAGTCAGGCCCACCTCATTCTCCAGCCCCTCATCAAGCCTCCTTGCACCCAAACCCCCTCTGTTCCCACTGCAGTGACCCCTAGCTATGTCCTCAGATGTCCTGCTCTTCCCCAACCCCAGCTTTCATCACTTGCCATGTCAAGTCCCACCTGCCCTTCAGGGCTCCATTCAATTGCCATTCCCCCTGGAAAACCTTGCCCTTCTCTTTTCAGTTCCTCAGTTGAGGGCTCACTGGGGTGGGGATCAAGGCTTATCATGCTGATTTGAATAAAACCCAAAAGGGCTCCCCTTCTCCTCCTCCATGCCTTGTGCTTTTCTCTCCACAGCGGATCAGAGCCTCAGAGGTGGCCTCAGGACTCCACTACTTTGGCATGTCAGTGGCTGGTGGCTTAGATTTCACTGGTGACGGCCTTGCTGACATCACCGTGGGCACTCTGGGCCGGGCAGCTGTGCTCCGGTAGGGATTCGTCCTGCCTCCTGGGGTCCCAAGTCCCAGCCTCACCTAGTTGCCCTGTCTTCAGTGACCCCATGAAGACACCAGGCACTGATGGGAGAGAGTAAATGTGGTTGTTGAGGGCACTGGCTCTCGAATCTGCCCATCTGGGTTTGACCCTCAGCTCTCAATTAACCATTTGCCCTTGGGCAGGTTCTTGTATTCTGAGTCCCAGTTTTCTGATCTGTAAATGGGAATAACAACAGCACCTCCCTCACAGAGTTATAAAGATTGAGAGAATCTTTGCAAAGATTTGGTACAGTACTCATTGAAAGCTATTATTTTGATGATATGATGATTTTCAGAACTTCTGTGTTCCATCCCTGAGGGAATTATCAAATCCCGTGGCTATAAATAATCTGGCAGAGCACCTATCTGTCCTGTGCGCTCCACTAAGCTCCAACTTGGCTGCCTATTTAACGCCCCTCTTGGCTGTTGCTGTCTGGCATCTCAAAGTTAACATGTCTAAAAATGGACTTCGTATTCTCACCCACTCCTCATTCTCCCCAAGCTGCCCTTCCCCAGGCTTGCCAGCTAAGTAAATGGCACCATTTGTTCAGGACAAATACCCAGGAGTCATCCTTGATTCCTCTCTTTTCTTTCTCCCACCACCCCATCAACAAGATTTTGTTGGCTCTGCCTCCACAATGCCTCCCGGTATAAGACGCTGGCATCTCTCACCTGCACCACTGCCATGGTGTTCTTCCCTGCTTCCACTCCCCGTGCTCTGTTCTCCACACGGCTGCCAGAGGAGTCCCTTTCTCCTGCTGCTTAAAACCCCTCAGTGGCTCCCACTTAGAGAGTAAAATCCAAATTCTTTACCGTGGCTCACCATCTCCATGGCTTGTCTCTGCTCATCCCTCCATCCCCATCTCCTCTTACTACCTTCTGTCTCACTAATTGTGCTCCAGTCGTGCTGACCTTTGTGTTCCTTACAAGTTCATTGCTACCACATGCCCTTTGCACTAGCTGTGCTTTCTGCCTGGAAGGAGGTTCCCCTTCTCTTCACACAGCTAGCTCTTGTTGACACATCTCAAATGTCTCATCAGGGAGGCCATCCCTGATCACCCAACTAAGTAGCCCCCAATCTCTATTACCCTAACCTGTTTTATTTTCTTAAAATTTTTTAATGTTTATATTTGAGAGAGAGAGAGAGAGAGAGAGAGAGAGAGAGAGAGAGAGAGAGAGAATCCAAAGCAGGCTTCAGGCCCCAAGCTGTCACTGCAGAGCCTGACACAGGGCCTGAACTCACAAACTCTGAGATCATGACCTGAGCCACAGTCAGACCCTTAACTGACTGAGCCACGCAGGTGCCCCCTATTTTACTTTTATCATAGCATTACCTGTACATAGGATTTTCCTGTCTCTTCTTATTTGCTTGTTGTCTATTTTCTCACTAGAGAAGGGACTTGTCTCTTTTCCAACTACTACATCCTGAGGATGCAGAACAGCACTTGGTATACTGGAGATGTTCAATAAATATTCATTGAATAATTGAATGAGCCAAGCACTGAAGTCTTGTGGTCACTCCTCATGGTTCTCTTTGCTATCTTGTTTAGCTCAAGACCTGTGGTTTACCTGAATGTGTCCATGACCTTCACCCCCATGGCACTGCCCATTGGCTTCAACAGCAGTGTGAATGCTTTTTTGTGTTTTGAAATCAGCTCTGTGACTACAGCTGCTGAGAAAGGTAATAGACAGCCTGGCTGACCACCCTCCCCCTCCCCCCCCCCCACCCAGTGTTGTGGTCATTCCTTGTTGGCTTCTGTAGGGGACAGAGAAAGAAGACTGGGAGGGTGGTGGTGTGCCGGGAGTGTTATGAAGTCCTGGTACTTGAAATCCCTCTATTAGAGCTTAGTTCCCTTGAGGTTAGGTTCTGCCCAATGGGAACTGTCCCAGAAAAGAGCGGTCTGCTGTTAAATCCATACTATGAAGGGATTTATCTGACCCTTGTTGGGCAGAAGGATTTTGGATCCCTTCCTCAAGGCTGAAGGATTGAGTTTCTGAAAGAAGACTCAGAAAAAAGGCAGCCACGCCTCCATCCCCCTATCCTGTGCCCGTGTGTGTGTGCATGTGTTTGTAGGGGCTCCTGAGAAGTGCCTTTCCTCTTACTCTCTGATCACATCTTCCCTCCTTCCCTCCTCACTGTGTCTCCCTAGGCAGGTGGGATTAGATAACCTGCTGGAAGCCTGGCCTCTTTTTCCATCCCCATACTTGGCATTGGTTGGGTGCCTTTCCAGAAGGCAGAGGATGGGCATGGTTTTCATAGCCCAGGTACTTATTGCTAACCCAAGAGCTCCCCTCCAGAATAATCCCTCAGTCCCCAAGGTTTAATCTCTCCAGAACAATACCTAAGATGTCTCTTTGCCTCTTGCAGGTCAGAAAGCATTCTCCCAGGTGGGAGTGGCTTTCCTGTAGAAGGAGGCCTTCATCAAATCTGGGGGTAGAAAATGACAGACCTATCAGTTCCAGCTGTATAGGATGAAAGATTCAGGTCACATTGCTTGAATAGCAGCTTCTGAGTGGCTGTGTGACACTGGGCAAGTGTCTTTCATTCTCTGGGCCCTGGTTTCTATTCTGTACAGTAAGAGAGTTGGCCCAGGTAGTCTGTAAGGTGCTTCCAGCTCCGCTATCCTCAGGTTTTACTCTGGTTTCTCTCTCCAGTCTCTGAATTGTTCTTCCTCATAGTTTTCTCTTTCAATCATAGCCCTGGGAATGTGCTGCTTTGGGTTTGGGGCTGGGGCACTGAGGGACTAGAACCAGGTGCCAGAAGACCATGAGAAAAGTACTTTTGAAATGAAGAAACTTGGGATTCCAACACAAGGGACTAGGTGGGGACACCACTCAGGAAGGGCTCATAAAAACTGCAGGCAGGCTAGGGGCCCTCTGTCTAGGGCTTACCCATCCCAGTCTTATCAGGAAGGTCTGGTCTTCATTCCCAGGCCTCAAAGACACGGTTCTGAACTTCACATTGGACGTGGATGTGATGAAGCAGAGGAAAAGACTGCAGTGTTCAGACAAGAATATTTGTCAGAGCCACCTTAGGGAATGGGATGGCAGTGTGTCCCGTCTTTGTGAGCCCCTCCTGCTCATTCCCACAGAGGGAAAGGTAAGTGGAGGAGTTTAGAAGAGAGTCATGATGGGTCTGGGTTTTCTTGAGAAAAAAGATTTGAGATGCTTGCCATGAAGGATATATACCCAAAACAAACTAGACAATTATAATAATCCTAGCAGATCAAGAACCATATAATGGCATGGGAGATGGAGTTAACTATACTAGAACTCCAAAGTAAAGAAATCTACTGAAATTGAACACTATGTCTCTGAGCTTCCTAGAAACTGGACACAAAGGGAAATGCTCTAATGGCTGACATTCTTCTTGGCAACAAATCGGGAATAACGGTGGATCCCCCCACCCCAGCCTCATGTCATCTCACCTAGCAGTGGGGCTGAGTGCCCTTATATGAGTAAACATCAGAAACATTGAATGAGAGAAAATAAAATAAAGACAAAAGGTATCATTTACAAAGGTTTACTCCTGACAGAGGTGCCTGGAGACATAAAAGACATGCGTTTGTCAGGACTCAGCCTTAGAAGGACCTATAAGGATCATTTATTCCAATAAACTTATAAGTTATGCTTCTCACTACGTATCTGTTCCCATATCTGTTCAGGGTGTTAATTGGATTAAGAAAGTGTTTGTAGCAAGTCTATGCCTTCCTTAAATAAAAACTACATTTTCTACCCAGGGATCATGCTCACCTACTCTCAGGTGTTCAAAGCTCCTACCATCACTGAAAGGCTCACTTAAGGCCAATGGCACCCTAGGTAATCTCCTCATCTTTAGGTTTTACCTTTCTTTTTTTTTTTTTTTAATGTTTATTTATTTTTTGAGACAGAGAGAGACAGAGCATGAACGGGGGAGGGTCAGAGAGAGAGGGAGACACAGAATCTGAAGCAGGCTCCAGGCTCTGAGCTGTCAGCCCAGAGCCCGACGCGGGGCTTGAACTCACGGACTGTGAGATCATGACCTGAGCTGAAGTCGGACGCTTAACCGACTGGGCCACCCAGGCGCCCCAGGTTTTACCTTTCTAATAAGTCCTCCAGGTTGCTTTGAGAAAGACCTTTATGAACATAGATGTGACCACAATTCTTCCCTTCTGTGGCTTCCATTTGCCCTCCAAAAAATATTCAAGTTGGTTTGTAACTCTTGATGGCCAAATCCCTTTGTGTTTGGGATGGGAACCATCATGAGTTTTCAGGCCTGAGGTTGTAGCAGATCAAGTGAGATTTTTCCAAAGCTCTAGGCAGCTTGGTTGAAGGAAGTTTCCCTTCAGCTTGGCTTATGTGGAAGAGGCTTATGACTTCTGACTCAACACTTTCATTGTTTATTTCTTATTATGACTACATCAGACTTAAAAGTATTCTCCTTGTCATTTTTCCCCCACATGCCACTCCAATCCTGTATTACTTGGTGACTCTGTGGTAGCTCTGTGAGGAGGACTGCTTCTCCAGCATCAGCGTCAAGGTCAGCTACCAACTCCAGACCTCAGAGAGCCAGAGGGACCATCCCCACCCTGTTTTGGACCTCTACACTGAGCCCTTCACCATCTTCCAGGTGATGCAGCGAGGCGAGACTCCTGGGAGCCATCCCCCAAAAAGTACCTGTTCCTCTAACTTTAAAGAATGTTAAAGTTAGGAGTACCCTCAGACAGTATTTGGGCCCATTGCTGTTTAAACGGGGGAAACTGAGTTCCTGAGATGGTGTTCATTTGCCCAGGGCCTTACTGGTGGGTAACACAAGTCTCCAAACCACATGCAAGGTCAGTTCCTTTATGTTCACAGAAAACATGCTTGCTACATATTTAATGATGCATAGGAATTTGTTGTCCGACTAGGCAAGGGTCTCTGGTGATAGTGTGGTGGGGGTCCTGTGTGGAGTCTGGACTGGGCCAACCTGCTCCTTCCTGTAGATAGGATGCTCTTTAGTGCATCTGCCTACCCAGGCCCTGACCTCGGCCTTCAGGCTGAATGTCTGATCTACCCAGAAACTTGGTGAGTGTCTGTCACAAGAAGCTTCTCTCATAACTCAGAGAAGTCAGAGGGAAAAAGAAACAAATTTCTTTTTTTTATATATTTATTTATTTATTTTGAGAGAGAGAGAGAAAGTACAAGTGGTGGAGGGGCAGAGAGAAAGGGAGAGAGAGAATCCCAAGCAGGGTCTGGGCTAGCAGCGCAGTCCCCACCCTGGGGCTCGATCTCACAAACCGTGAGATCATGACCTGAGCTGAAACCAAGAGTTGGATGCTTAACTGACTGAGCCACCCAGGCACCCCTCAAATTTCTTGATTCTTTGATATATAGGGTGATTTGGTTCTCCATACCCTGGCCCCCATTGGTATTCTGTCAGTCTTCATTTAGAGGGTCTTATGGCATATAGAAAAATCAGCAAGATCAAAGTGACAACATACACATTTAAAATAATAATTACAGTCAGTTGGAATGAAAAGGAAAAGCCGCCAAAAGCAGTTCATACTGACATAGAAAATCTTCAGGTAGCATACATATATTTCCAGGTAATCATAGGACACTCATGACTGTCTAATATTTTTACAACAATGCTCTATATAAATTAAATAAATATTTGGCTTAAGTTTTGGCCAGTATCCAATGAATCAGTCACAAACAGTGAATAGAAATAAGAGGATAATATAACTAGGGTGACTCTTTCCATTGCTCTTCTGCCCAGGAAGGAGAATCAGCCTCCCTATGAGCAAAGATTGTCATCTTAATTCTTTCAGGCAAGAAATTTTATCTTAAATTTATAATAGTATATTTATTTTGTAAATAATTTTTAAAATTTTGGTATTGACAGAATAGATGATTCAGAAAAGATTAGGAGAACTAATGTAACAAAATTTCATGAATAAGTAGATTATAATTAATTATATACATTCTGTTTTTCAAAACCTTTTTATTTTGAAATATTTGGCTTGCTAAAAAATGAAAGAATAGTCCAAAAAATTCCCATGCATTCTTTATCTAGATTCCCCCAAAGTTACCATTTTGATATTTTATCGTATTTGCTTTATCATTCTCTTATTATATATATATATATATATATATATATATATATACACACACACACACACACACACACACATATACATATATACACACATACATATACATATATATGTGAATATATACGTGTCACACATCCATATATGTGTGCATATATACAATGTATACATATCACATATACATATATGTGTATATATACATATCACACATTCCATATATGTATGTGTATGTATATATATCACACGTTTATATTTTGTAACCATTTGAGAGTAAGTTACAAAGTTACAGATAGGATGCCTCTTAAACCCCAATACTTCAGTATATATTTCCTAAAAAACAAGGACATTCTCTTATAAAACCACAGTATGAAGATCAAAATCAGGAAACTAACAATGATAAAATGCTCTTATGTAATGTATAAACTTATTCAGATATCACCAGTTGTCCTATTAGTGTCCTATATGGCAAAAGAAAACAATTTTTTTTTTTTTCTGGCCCAAAATCATTCATTACATTTTTTTATTACTCATCTTTTTTTAGTCTCCTCCTCTGCAATAGTTTCTCGGTCTGTCTCACCATTTTTCAATGGTACAGGCCAATTATTTTGTAGAATATGTTTCCTCATGATTACATTCAGGTTATGCATTTTTGACAGGAGTATCACAGAAGTGAAGTTGTGTCCTAAGTGCACAGCATAGGAGGTACAACATGTTGATCTGTCCCTTTCTGGTACTATTTCCCTTTGTAATTAATAAGTATCTTTAAACTTTTTTTTTTTTAACGTTTATTTACTTTTGAGAAAGAGAGAGACAGAGAGTGAGTGGGGGAGGGGCAGAGAGAGAGGGAGAACACAGAATCTGAAGCAGGCTCTAGGCTCTGAGCTGTCAGCGCAGAGCCCAATGCAGGGCTCGAACCCACGAACTGTGAGATCATGACCTGAGCTGAAGTCAGACGCTTAACTGACTGAGCCATCCAGGCGCCCCTAACAAAGAGATTTTTAAAAAAAAATTTATTCCACTAATGAAATGGGTGAGGAGAAATTATTTGGTGTTAGCTTAGGCACATAGATGTTTCCAAAGAATGAGTTCTAGCTGGGAGCTTAGATGCTTTAATCCTGCTCTCTCTCACTGGGGCTGGGTGAAAAAGCAGGCTACTTGGCTATATTAAAAGCAAAACTAAAAAAAACCTGCCTCAGACTGTTAAGCTAGCCAGATAGAACTCCAAGATCTGACTTCTTCAAACCACATCTCCCTCCTCTGGGAAGTAAGTTCCCTTTCTAGCTTCGGGCTCCCATTCCAGCTCCAGGCCATGGTAACATTCCTTGCAGAAAGCTACTGAGGTGGTCACTGGCTGCTGGGGAGATAAACACAGAGATTCTCCAGTTAAGGAGCTGGCTGTTTCCTTCATAATAAAAAAATAGATCCAGCTCCTTTAGAAAATTTGATTTTTTAACTTAACTAGGGCTGTTCGCCTTGCCTGGGCCTTTTGGACCCAGGCAAATTAGGTAACTTTCCAAATGATTTTGTTTTAGTATAGGCAAAATTACAAGGGGAATATTTATCCTACAGAGAAGACTAGTCATGGGGACAAGAACCTCACAGGACTGGACCTCACAATATTTGGGTTAGGTGTCCCCCCATTCCTGCTCCTGCTGTTCCTGCCTCTACTTAAAAGGACTAAGGAAGCTTTTTTTCTCTTAGGTTTTCCTCCCTAAAATGTTCAGATTAGTGAGTTGTGAGCAAGCCTGCTGCTTAATTCCCATGATATAAATGTGACAGGCACCCCCCCATTCCATGAAGGTCCCCCCATTTTTCACCTTGGCCAGAGGCCTAAATCCCGGTGTACCTTTGTTGTAAGACCAAGCACACTCCGTACCCCTGACAGGTCAAGGAACGTCACAGTCACAGCTCTCTTGGCCAAGTGGGTACAACCCCAGTCTGTTGGCCTTCACGTCCTTCTACCTGCACTTCTCAGAGTCTAAGGAAGGAGAGGTATGTCCTATGGAGAAGATTAAGAGGCAAAGCTCCCAGGGATGGTGGTGTCCCTGGTCTGACCCCTGCCTCTCTCTGTTTGGTTATAGCTGCCCTATGAGAAGAACTGCATGAATAAGCTGTTTTGTGTTGCTGACTTACAGATGGCCATCACCACCTCTCAGTGAGTTGTCAACTGCAACTAACTTTCTCCTGAAGGTGTACCCGGCAAACCCCTCATCAAAATTTGACTTTTCCTCATGACCCACAAAGGGCTTTGAATCTATTACCTCATTGGGTCCTCAGCCACACCATGAGGGAGGCAAGAGATTTGTATTTCTGTCTTATAGATTATGGAACAGACTCAGTAGCTGAGGGACTGTGTGGGATCACAGAGCTCATTTGGTGGACTTGAACCCAGGTCTCTGACACCCTGGACACTGCTATTTTCATACCCTAGTGTTTCTTGCTCCTAGGACTACCCCAGGTAGAGGTAGCCTCTTCCTTGGCTCACCTCTTAACCCAATTACTTAACTAATTCATTAAATATTTATGGAGGATCTCCTCTGTGCCAGGCACTCTACATGCTGGAGATACGTCAGCAAACAACATAGACAAAACAGCCTTGCCCTCCTGGTGTTTTAGGGGGAGAAGATAGTAGGTACATTTTATGTTGATGAGATGTACTATGAAGAAAAGGCAGGGAAGGCGGGAGAAAGTGCCGGGTGGGGGTGGATTGAAGTTTTGGAGTGGTCAGGAAAAGGCTCACTGTGGTGACATTTTGGTACACACAGGAGGAGATTGGGGAATGAACTCTGTGGGTGTCTGCAGGGAGAGCAGCTGCAAATTCCCTGAGATGGGAGCATACCTGGAGGTGGGAGGAATGGCCAGGACACCAGTGTGGTTGCAGTAGAATGAGGGAGAGGTAATGTGGGGGCAGGGAGAAAGGTTATATGGGACTTCTGAGGCCCTGCATAAGGGCTTTTATTGTGAACTGGGAAGCCAGACGAATGACAGGATCTTGCATTTTAACAGGCTCATTCTTGCTGCTGTGTGGTAGACTGCAGGAACAAAGGTGTAAGCAGGGAGATAGTAAGGATCTATTATAATAACTCAGGTGAGAAGCGATGGTGACTTGGGCCAAAGTGGTAGCAGGAAAGTGCCTATATTTTGAAGTTAGAGCCCACAGGACTTGATGACAGATTGGATCAGGGGAGTAAGAGAAAAAGAAGGGTCTACGGCAGCTTCCATGGTTTCATCCTGAACATCTAGATTTGTGCTGTCCAATACAGTAGCCACTAGTCACATTTAACTAGTTAAATTAATTAAAATTAAGTAAAATTAAAATTTTAGTTCCTCAGTTGAACTAGGCACATTTCAAGGGCTCAACACCCACATATGGCCAGTGATATTGAATAGCACAGATATAGACTATTTCCATTACTGCGAAAGTTCCCTTGGATCACACTGAACTCCACAATAATGGCGATGCCAAGAACTGAACTGGGGAAGCCTTTAGAAGACTGATTTTGGAAGGCAGGATGGAGAGAAAGGGATAAGGAGTTTGACTTTGGACACGTGACGGTCTTAAAATGCCCTTCCTGGCTAGTAGTGCTGCACACATAACATGGCACTGATGGCCCATTGGCCGGAGTTGGCATCTGGGTGGAAGAACGCTGTTGCCTGAGTCCTGGTAAGCCTTTTCATAGACATTTGTAGGAATTGTGGATGGCTTAGCGCGGCCCATCCCAATTGCTAAGGATCCAGTTCAAGACTTCTGAGTGTTTTGGAATCCAGCCTAATAAACAGATGCAGCTGTTTCCAACAGGAATTAATTACAGCCAAGAACTTCCCTCCCAGCCAACTCCTTGGGATATATATAGCACACACAGCTGGCCCTACATCACCCCCTAGTGTAAATAGTAAGCAGTCTTTTCTTTTTTCAAAAAGTATGATTGAGTCTAATCCTTAGTTAGCATCCAAATGTTTCAGGGGTTTCAACCTTTTTATGGACATGGATCTCTTAAAGAATCGAAGGAAAAAGCTAGAAGATGACATGGGCATAAAACATAAGTGTTTGCATTTGGGGCCCTCTGAAACTGCCTCTGGCCCTCAGGTTAAGAACCCCTGTGAAATAGAACAGTGGCTCTCAGATCTCTCTCGTGGGCTCTAGAACAGTATAGCCAACTGATGTTTCAACATCTCTACCTTGTTATGCCATAGGCACCTCTCTTTATATCCCTGCCTGAACTCATCTGTCAGCTGCCACCCTCTGGTCTTCCTCCAGTGTTCTCTCCCTCACGAATAGGACCACTTGGTCATCCAGTGTGAAAATTCAGGGGTCATCCTTGACTCCTCTCTCTGCTGCTCTGGTTACAAGCGTGGCCTTACCATATCTGGTTTCTATCCCTTCTCTCTATCCCCGCTACTACTGTATTACATCAGGCATTTGCCATCTTTTTTTTTTTTTTTTAATTTTGTAAAATGTTTATCTTTGAAGGAGAGAGGCAGAGTGTGAGTGGGAGAGGGGCAGAGAGTGAGGGAGACACAGAATCCGAAGCAAGTTCCAGGCTCTGAGCTGTCAGCACAGAGCCCGACGTGGGGCTCCAACCCATGAACCAGGAGATCATGACCTGAACCGAAGTTGGATGCTTAACCATCTGGGGCGCCCAGGTGTCCCAGGCATTTGCCATCTCTTCAATGAATTTCCACAGCAGGCTCTAGTTGTCTCCACACCCTCTCTCCTGCTAATCAATCTATCCTCTTCTCAGTTCTGATAAAACAAAAAGAATACTACCACAACAACAAAACACATGTCACAATACTTCCCAGAGCTTCATATTCTGTTTTTGAACAGATTTCCCAGGTGGCTAGGAAATTTTCCTTATATTGCTAATGTGTTCTCCTGCAGATCTTGGTTATGGATAGTGGTTCTATACTCTGGGGCCCCACAGCACCTCAGTGGGCTGAAGGAAGCTCTCACAAATCCCAAGTCTTCTCAAGTCTGAACAGACTGTTTTAAACCATACATTTAACCAACTGAGCCACCTAGACGCCCCAGTATTGAGCAGAGTATCTGGCACAGAGAAAGTACTCCATAGTATATATGAAATGGATGAATTTGTGTAATGAAGTACCTTGCTTAGGGTTGCAGTGAATTAGCAGTAGAAAGAGTATTATAATTTTCCCAACCCCCTTTTGAGACTGTTAGACCTCAGGCAAATTAGACTCTCTTGGCTTCTGTTTCCTTTTCTATGAAATGGGCAGTAACCATACTATTTTATACAGTTATTACGAGGATTAATTGATGATGTGAAGCATCGAGCACAGTCCCTGCCATATAGTAAGCACCAAATAATGGGAAGCATTATCACCGTCTCACATAGCAACTGAGGGGGTATAGCAGTCCAGGTGTTTGCTTATGTTGAGGGGGAAGAAAATCTAGGCTAAATGTATCCTTTAGGCAATTTAAGAAGTTAGTTAAGATTGTGCTATTGTATTGCATTGAGGTTTTTACAGATCAAATAAATTGGTAACATGTATCTATTTGCCTACTGCTGTGCAGGCAGGAACTGGTGGTGGGTCTCACAAAGGAGCTGACTCTGAACATTAACCTAACTAACTCTGGGGAAGATTCCTACATGACGAGCATGGCTTTGAATTACCCCAGAAACTTACAGTTTAAGAGGATACAGAAGGTAACTACGATGGCAGTTTTGGAAACATACACTCATGGCTGTCCCTTCCTGTACACCTGCTTTTTTATGGCAACCTCTGAACTGGTCTCCCTGCCTCCAGTCTCATCCAGGCCCATCCAATAAACTAGATGGATCCCCTCCAGTCCAACCGCATGCTGTGCTATGGGTTCAGTCGTGCTATTCTCTGCCTAAAGAGCCACCAGTGATGCCGTTCTGCAGTCACTCCTTGCCTGCAGCCTTTCTTAACCAGGGTTCTGAGAGGAAAATATTTTCTAAGTTAGCTGGGAAAGTAAAAGTCTGCCCTGCCATTCATCAACCTGGGATCACAGACTCAAAGCCAGCTGCAAGATACTAGGAAACAATAATTCTCCCAAGGACATCCTGCAGCTGTGAAGTAACGCTGAAAAGTGTTCTCTAAAATCATAGGCAATCAGAGAATTTGCTGCTTGAAGTTATATCTGTAATTATGAAACCATCTCACTCTTGATTGGATATGTCACTTTGAAGAGAAGCTTTCATCTGAGGTACAGCGCTTCAGACAAAGCATTCTGGACACAACTTTACAAATCCACCCTAATAGTTTCCAAGGAAGGGGTCCCTGGGTCTGGCCCTACTTCACTTAGTAGAGCCTGTCAAACCTCTGCTTTACTTATATTTCACCTGAACTGTACCCTTTCCTGGAATCCTTTAACTGTCTTTGCTTTTGTTTGGTGAGACAGACATACCCTGGTGCAGTTTTCCTCATTGTAAGCAATCATTAAACCTGCCTTTGTCAAACTACAGGTTTGTCCCGGGGGTCTTAGACTATTTGAGCTAGGATAGCATCAATTACCTGAAAATAATGAAATTATCTCATAAGCTTCTTGAGTGGAAGTGGTGTTGCACTATCCTTGGGAGAATTAAGAAAATTGTCCATGAAATCACCTTCTGTATTCAGTGGTCTAGATGAAGATCCATGGTTGAGAAAGGCTCCGTGGCAGTGCTTGGCTCATGCTAGCCTTCCAGCCCATCTCAGGATATTAAGTTTGCATTGGTCCAAGGCCCAGTTCAAATGCCTCGCTACCAATGAAGACTTCACAGATTCCTTCCTCCTCGTTGGATTTCACCTCTTTGATACTGTTTTTCAGTGGCAGATCAGGGACTCCCTTCACAGCTTTACAGAACCACTCCCTGGGCCTTGTATTTAAATTCCTCAACTACCTACTACTGATCCCTTTTGCCCAGCTTGTGAGGAAGACAGAGACCAAATCTGATTTGTGTCCTGAGCTCCTGGCAGATAAAGCCTGAGCTCTGGCATGTAGAAAATCAGTGAATATGTGAATTGGTATGAGGCAACTGCTTCCTTTTTTGCTCTTTAAGAACAGGGTCTTTTCTGTGTTAACAGCCTCCTTCTCCAGACATTTGGTGTGATGACCCTAAGCCAACTGCTTCTGTGCTGGTCATGAACTGCAAGATTGGTCACCCTATACTCAGGAGGTCGTCTGTGAGTCTGTTTTGGTCAGCTGACTCTTCTAACTTGGACTTGGTGTCTCTCACGTTCCCGGTCTCATCTGAATCTCTTAGTTGTGGTCTCCACACTGTACTGTAATCAATCCCTTCAGCAGAGCTTAGAGCTGCCAAGTTTGCTCTCAAAGTAGGGAGTGGTGGGGTGGGAGATATAGCCGCAAACTGCTGGTTCACCCCCATTACAGCAGAGTGAAGTTGGGAGTAGTATGGGGGGAGCGGCAGACCCAGCGTTATTATTGTGAAGGGAGTCCCTGATCTGCCACTGATGATCTTTGTGCCGTGGGCAAGCTCTGAAGTGGTTTCCTCACCTGTACAGAAGGAATAATGCTGTCTGCCCAGCTTATTCCATATTGACATTGTGAGGCTTACATGGAATAATAGATGTGGAAGCATCCTGTGCTACAAAAATGTGAGGAATATGAATTGCTTCCCAGGTCTGTTTAGTTAGTAGGAAGCAATCAGAATTGAGGGTGGTATAGAGAGGAACCACGTGACTTTTTTTTTTTTTTTTTTTTAATAGGCAATCTTTTCAGTAATTTGGCAGCTAGAAGAGAATGCCTTTCCAAACAGGACAGCCAGTATCACTGTGACAGCCACCAAGTAAGTACTGTCTGTGTCAGAGCAGGTCCAGGCTGTGGCCCTGGAAGAAGTCTCCATCCCGTGCATGTGTGTTAAGAGTTATGGCTCCCTCACTGCTCAGGAAGAGCCTCAGTGAACCCACAAAAAGAACCTATGCTGCTGCAGTGACCTGGCTTTCCCTTCTTGCTATCAGAAACACTGAAAACCTTCTTTTAGTGACACACAAAGCAAAACTATGGTACAGTCTGGTAAATGAGCCTTGGACGCAAGTTCTAATTCTGGTTCACTTAACTTTGGAGAAGTTCTGTCATCTGCAAAACTTCTATGTTTGGGGGTGTAGGGTATAGTGTTAGGGAAGGGTTCGCAAATGGGGATGATTCTGCCCCTCAGGGGCAGTGCCTGAAAACATTTCTGGTTGCCACAACCTGGAGTAGGGGGTGGAGGGTGCTACTGCTGTCTAGTGGAGAGAGGCCAGGGATGCTGCTAAACATCATACAAGAGGATAGCTTCTCACAAAAAACTGTCTGGCCCAAAATGTCAATATTGTCAAGGTTGAGAAACTCTTTTAAAATCAGTGTTTCTCCAAGTATGGTCTTCTGCACTCTAATTACTTATCTTCAAGAGTCTTTTCTTACCTGACCCTCACTGACCCGGAGAAGCCAAGGTATGTTAAGTAGCTGTGTACAAAGCAGGTGTGCTGTCAACTGACACTCTTATTTCCTAGTTTCAATGGAAAACAGTCTTTGGTCACAAAGACCCAGAGCCTTCAGTTCAAGCATGCCTTCATTGCAGTTCTTCCCAAGTAAGTACTTCCGAGGGGCCAACACCTGCAGGAATTCTCTCTTGTGGGAACTGGTGGTCGGGGTGGATGTGGGCCTTGTCTTTCACTGATAGGAGGCTGCTTAAAGCCCAGGCTCCCACTGATCTCTGGGGCACTAACAGTTGGGTCCTAGAAACACCATGGTAGTAACCAAAGGGGGAGCAGTGCCTGCTGGTCTTGCTACAAACGTTATTGACGTAATGCTAAGGAGGGAAGAGAGGAGCTGTGGCATTGAGAAATAAGGAAAGAGAAAAGTAAGGCCACTCTGAGGAATGATAATTAGACACACACAGAACCAGCCCTAATATACAGAATTCAAATATCCTACCTGATCCCAGCTGCCCTACCGACACTCTACATTTTGATATTCAGCTTTGATTCATCTTAAGGATCTGGTACCCTCTTTCTTAGTGTATACAGTTGGTAGCATTCAGGCTCCTTTGAAAGAAGGGGGCCTTGAGGCCTAACAAATATCGTCTCAATTGCAGACCGTCAGTGATATACATGAACACAAGCCAGGGGCTTTCCGTCTACAAAGAATTCTTCTTCAGTGTAAGTGCTTAGTGCCTATAATTGCAAAGTTACAGGTGGCAAAACACCAGTTTGATTTCCCACGCTCTGATTTTATTTTGCAGATACATGGGGAAAATCTCTTTGGAGCCGAATTCCAGCTGCAAATTTGTGTTCCAATCAAATTACAAGATCTCCAGATTATAAGAGTGAAAAGCCTGACAAAAATTCAGGTACTTAGAGGCATTTCTTTATCATGATCACACGTCTTTTCAAAGTGACTATGGATTCTCAAAGGTATGAAACCAGAGTTCTAGAAAAGGAGTAAAAACATGTTTAGTTGGCCTGGGAACACATTGCCAAAGTCATGTTCACAAGAAATATCAACCATTCAGCTCTTAAAGCAACACTTCTGTTTTCCTCCCCTTGATGAAAAATAAGCAAAAATTCAAACCTTTTTAATACCCATGGAGATACTTACTTTCCCTCTGAAACTGATAAATTCTGTTTCTCTTTGTGACTGGCAAATGAGCTTGATAAACATGAGATATTTCTTGCACTTCTCCCTATAAATTTACCATCTTCCTTTCCTCCCTCCAGTCTATTTCTGCTTTGCTACAGCCTCTTTACTCTCAGTTGACTCTTCATCTGTAGTATGGTTCCCTTATGGTACCTACAGCCACAGGCTCTCATCAGTATGAAAGTTGAGGTCTTTGGCTTTCCTTAGTTACTTATTTATTTATTTAGCTCAAGGTACATGAAATGTCAAGGCTCAGAAATGAATATATGGAAAGGCATTTATAGAATGGACTCTGCTGACAGAAAGAGGACTTCTAAATTGTAATCACTTGTTCCCATGTATAGTTTATTTTTAAAGAACATTTGTTAACTTCAGAAACATTTTAGTTTCTACTAGGAAACAAAATTCTTGTTTCAAAAGTTGATTAGAAACATTTAGAATGGGAAATCCACCCTGCTCTGGGGATGAAGGCTGAAAACAGCATCAAGGGCTTTAAGACCAGTACCCTCTCAGTTTGGGCCTGTAAGGCATGTCTGGCTTACTTAAATAGACTGTGTTGGCAGAGCAGGTCAGTGGCAGACCTGAAATTCAGCATTGTCCTATAGAAATGCTGGATCTTTCTCTTCATTTGCTTCATGGCGGGGGTGTTACATTTAATCTTGAAGGTCATCTGTTTCAGAATCTTATCTGTGAGGTAATGGAGCCAGAGCACATTATTATAAGGGTGATATTCACCCCAGCAGTTGTTGTTCTCCTTCCTCATTAGCCTGTAGATCTCAAACTGGTAGTCACCTTCACCTGTAAATAGGTCCTCATCCATGGAAATGTCACAGAACACCACGATCCCATCCCGTTCCAACCGTGACAGGGTGTAGTCAATGATATTGACTTGTAGTCCACGGGTGGGGATAGTGCTCGTGTTCCCGTTGAGGGTATACTGGAGCTCTTTGAGGCTGGTTTTCTTTAAGAGCACATTCCCCCAGTGTAAGTCTCGGTGCTCAAAGTGCAGTGATGCCTCGGCCACTGCGAGAGATGCTGTGATCTGGTGTAGAATGCTCTTTGCAGTAGCCATGGAGGACAACTTCGTTCTCATTTGCTCTAAGTCAATCCCTCCAAACTCAAATTCCAGCACAATGAAGAGCTGGTCTTCCTCAAAAAAGTCAGGCCGGTCATTTGCAGACCCTTTAGTTGAGTTATAATGGTCCCAGGCTCTGAGGAGCAAGGGAGGGTAAGATCCTTGAACACAGTGCACCGAATTCAAACCAATAAAGCCTTCTGTACGGTTGTGTACCTCATCAGACAAAAGGCTCAACTCTTTGGAGATGATGATCTCCGGCAGAATTTCCTCAAAAGTTTTCTGATGGGCTCCGTTGACCAAATCTGGTCCTTCAATAGCAATGATTTTTAGGGCAACAGGTGTGTGATTAACAACTGTTTGAAACACTTCACCAAACACCCCTTCTCCAATCTTCTGACAGCATTCCAATTTTTCTGTGGAAAGGCAATTGCTAAAGGGGATAGGGCCCTCCTGATTGCATTCCCCGTAAACCTTTTCAGCATCTGATACCTTTTTGTCTGTGACACCTAGTGTCTTAAACGGGGTTAGCAAATACATGGAAGAACAGTTCCAAGGAGACACAGCACTATTTGTTCTGTTCGTAACAGGAGGGTTTGGATATTCAGAGATGAGGGACTCAGAGAGAGAACTGGCAACGGTGTAGCTACTGCATACTTCCGACACGGCGGTCACCATCTTCTTCTTGTGGAAACTGAAGGAAGCCCTGGCTTTGGTCCAAGAGGCATTCTGTAAATGAGTCAGGTCCTGGGTGAGGGATGAGTCTTTTTCCCTCTTTTGGTCTCTCTTAAACTGGTGGTAATGGAGAAGGGAGGTTTCTACTGTTTCCTGCAGTTTCCTTTTTCGACTAGGCCCAGTTCTCTCAGGCCTGTTGATTTCCCCAGGTACAATACAGCCCTTGCAACCATCCGCCTCCTTGGAGTCTATCTGGGCAGCCCCTTGAGACCCAATCTGTTGACAACAGTCCTGGTCTGTGACCCTCTTCTTACCCATGCTTGAAAAACCTGGCCTCTCCAGCCTCTCCCCCCTCTGTTCCATTTCACAGCAAGACTCCCTCATATTCCTCCCAACTGCCCCACTCTCAGAATCCTCAGGGTTTCCAGAGTCCGTGACACTAAAGAGAGCTGACCTGAGGTTGGCATGGGCTTGGTGGGCCAACCTAGTGAACCTGCCTCCTCCTGTTGCTGCCTCCTGGAGGCGGTGGAGGGATGCTGGGTCCAGGGAGGCTGCTGGGAGGTGTAAGCCACTCGGAACTTCAGAGGCTGCATCCAAAGAGGCGGCCGGGCCGGTCCCGAGGACACTGTCTCCTGGCGCTGGGAGGCCGGGGCCAGGAGAGGCCAGACTGCTGAACAGGGAGGCACTGGTGCCCAGCTCGCCGCCGTCCCCGGGCCGGCTGCATGCACTGAGGTCCGGGCTCAGTAGGCACGGGTTGCCGTTAGAGAAGGGCGGCGGTTCGAGCGGCCCGCAGGGGGTGCTGCAGTTCTGCGGAGGCCGAGCTCGCAGCCTCAGGCGTCTTGGGGTCACGATCAAACTCGGCCGGTCCTCGGAGACTCGACCGCCAGGGCCCCTCCGCCGTCGACCCACCGGAAAGCCGAGGAAGTCTGGGTCGTCGGGATCGTCGGAAGCGATAGAGCGCGAGGGGCCGCCGCTGCTGGCGTCGCTGCTACTGCTGCTGCTGAATAAACGCTTCCGGTCTTTCGGCGGGAACCACTGCGCCGCTGCCCTGCCGGGTCGCCGCCGCGGCCCCCCGCCGCCCGCAGCCCCATACGTTCGGAAGAGCCGATTCCCAGGTCGCGGGAGCGACGCCGCCATCGTCGGCACCCGCCCAGAGGTTCAAATGCAAACACCGCGAGACTTCCTGAAGGCAGAAGCGCTCGCCAGCTAGACTGCTGGGTCCTAGCGTCCGGCCATGCGCATGCGCATCACGATGGGTCTCGCCGGGGCTGGGAGAGGGCGGATAACTGATACTTTGGCGTCCTCATATCCGCCGTGGAATGGCTCTCGTTTCAGGACCACACTCTGTGCAGCCAGACTCAGGTGGAAAGGTGCGGGAGCGATCCTGTTCAGGTGAGCGCGGCCTTCCCGAGAGGCCGAGGGAGGGAAGAAGTGCTTGAAGCGGGTGACGTGAGAGGTCCGATGCTCCTTTCCCCGACGTTTACTCCTGAAAACGTATGCAGGGCGGCCTCAAGTCGCTCCTTAGCCTCTTCCCTGGGTAACGTTAGCCATATCTGTGGCTTTGCTTGAGCCAAGGTGAGGGCTGAAACTGTATACACGTCTATTCTGGTATCTTAAGGTGCCCTGCGTGCTAAGTGTTAAAGCTTTCATCTTTTGCACTCAAAAAGGGATTGTGCTAATTACAACCAGAGTTTCCTTTTCAGCATGGGAAGAAATGGCATTCAGTGAGCTGTGTCATCACTTCAAATAAGGAAAATGTAACGGTGGCTGCAGAGCTCTACTTGAGTCAATTTCAGCAGGTACTTGAGATGGTGAAATGCTCCAGATTTGACTCACTTGTTCCTCACGTGCATCTCCTATCTTTCGGAGAAAAATTAAGGGCATCTCAAATGTAACATGTCCAAAACAGGTGTCTCGATCTACTTTTTGCCTCAATCTGTTCTTTACTCAATTACTTGGGGTAACTTAGTAGGGTAACTTACTCTAGTTATTTATTTTAGGAAATACTTGTGACTCTCTCCTTCCTTTCCTACATCCCCATATTACAGCAGCAAGCTCTATCATTCCACCTCCAAAAATGCATTCTAAATCCATTCACTTCTTTCCATCTCCACTGCTACTATTGTAGTTCTGGCCACCATCTTTTGCCCCGGCTATTACAGTAACCTGCCTTTTCCTCTTGTCTGCGCTCTTGCCATGGCCTCTACAAATCTTTCTTCACATAACAGCTATTTTAAAAGTAAACATTGTGCCACGCCTCTCCAAAAACAAAAAAAGTGACATTTGAATACACCTAGACTAGGGCCGCCTGGATGGCTCAGTCAGTTGAAGGTCTGACTCTTGATTTCAGCTCAGGTCATGATCCCAGGGTCGTGGGATTGAGCCCCATGTTGGGCTCTGCGCAGAGCATAGAGCCTGCTTAAGATTCTTTCCTTCCCTCTGCCCCTCTCCCCAACTTGTGCGTGTGCTCTCTCCAAAATATTTTTTAACAAATTAATTAAAAAATGAATACTTCTAGACTAAAACACATACTTTTTCAGTGGCCTGCAAGGTACTGCGTGATCAAGTCTTTGCTACTTCAACTTTATCTCCTAGTACTCTCCTCTTTCCCACTTTTTAAAAAAAATTTTTTTCATTTATTTTGAGAGAGAGAGAGAGAGAGAGAGGGAGGGAGGGAGGAGGAGGGGCAAAGAGCGAGGGAGAGAATCCAAAGCTGGCTCCACACTGTCAGTCAGCATAGAGCCTGATGCGGGGCCTGAATTCACAAATTCTGAGAACATGACCCAAGCTGAAATGGTTGGATGCCCAACCAACTGAGCCACCCAGCCCCCTTTTTTTAATATTTATTTTTGAGAGAGAGAGCGAGCATGGGAAGGGTGAAGAGAGAGGGGGACAGACGATCTGAAGTGGGCTCTGTGCTTACAGGAGAGAGCCCAAAGCAGGGCTCAAACTCAACAAAACTGTGAAATCATGACTTGAGCTGAAGTCAGATGCTTAACTGAGCCACCCAGGGGCACTCCCCTTGCCACTCCCCACTTCTTATACTCCAGATATTGTCCTTTCTCCAATATTGTTCTGGCCACATGATCTTTGTACTTGCTGTCCCTTCTGCATGACAGTGCTTTTTCCCTGTATCTTTATGTGCATGAGGTAAGCTCAGGCATTACCTTAGGGAGGCCTTCCCTGATCACTCACTCTAAAGTGGGAAATAGGAGGATCGAGTGTAACACCTCACAGTGATCCAGATGAGAATGATGAGATCTGAACTGAAGGAGTAGCAATGAGGGTTGGAGAAAACAGACAGATGAGAGAAAGAACAAAAAGAATTATCAGGAACTGATTTGGGGCTGGTGAATGGTGTTGTGACATGAGGTAAAGTGCAAAGGAAAAGCAGTTGGGGAACGATTGCAGGATACTTGCTTGGGTAACTGTGGTTGCCAAGACCACTAACTAGACAAAGGAATACAGGAGAAGGAACACATATAAAGGAAAAGATGCTGTTCAAAAATAGTAAGTCCATGTCTAAAATATGTTTTATCTACCCTCTATCTTATAGTTACAGAGAGATGTAAATGAACTGCAGATCCTTGGTGAAATAACTTTCAACAAATCTCTGTATGAGGGGCTGAATGCAGAGAACCACAGAACTAAGGTAATCCCTGGCTGTTTTCTGTTGTTCTGGACAGAATCCTGGGGAAACTGTGCCTAGCCTTAGAGCCCCTGTACCAGCACTCTTCCTGTTTTCAGTCTTAACACCTCTGATCTTGCCTCTACCACGAGCTGCCTCTGTGACCTTGAATTAGCCAGCATCAACCTCCATTTTTCCATCTGTGAAATGAAGCAATTGAGTAAGAGGCTTAAGCTGAAATAACTAGGTTGAAATCAACAGCTATGTATACTTTGATTTGAGAGTGTATTGTATTTTTAAAATTTGCCAAGTGAGAAATTATTTTTTTGTATACATTAATTGCCTTCCTCGTGTGTAGTATTGTTTAGTTATGGTATTAACCAGTTACAATACTCAGGAATGCATAATTCTTTTATAAATCTTAAACTAAATACTGGAACACTTGTGGTTTCTTTTGCAAAAGTGTGACTACAAATCATACTAATGTCTGTGATCTATGGGCTCAATGCTGTGTGTGCTACTCTGAGCTGTCATTCTTGTTGACACTTAACCTAGATGTGCTCCTGGCTTGAGAGAGAATCCATCTGTGGGCCCTTTAGTCAGGCACGATCATTACTGGAGGGGATGTCAAGAAAATGAGCTGGATTGCTAAATGTTAGGCTCTCTGATTTCCTTCCTGGGGTATGAGAAACGAACAGTTCTCTAGACATGTCAGAAATAACACTTTTCTTTTTAACTATTTCTAATACAGAAAATTATATGGGGGAAAGAGAAGTGCCCCATTGTCCCACTGCCTAGATTAAAAAAAAAAAATAGAAGAGCAAGAAAATCCAAGCCTTACAGAAAAATATCAAATGAAAAATAATGGTTCCTTCATTCCCCCCCCTTTCCCATGCCCCCAGCTCCTTCTTCCCAAAGGGTGTTATGGTTAACAGTTTCTTATATGCACATTTGTAAATTATTTATTTCTTCCTCTTGCTGATGGCTTTTATTTCTATACATAGATTCCTTATAATTATTTTCCTTTCTTTAAATTCAATACTCTAAGCAAAGTGTTAAGTTGTTCCTGACAATAAGCAACAAGGGTAGAATGAACCTGTGAGTATAAATACCTATGTATCCAAGTGCGTTTCATTTGCAAGTAAGGGAAAACTCTCACTAAGGTACCATAAGGGCATCTGTTGTTTCTCTGGTCAACGGCCTGGCTCCTTTGAATCTTGTGCCCTTCCATCTGTGTTGGTGATACCTTCCCTTGTGGCCAGCACAAAGCTACCACCTCTCCAAGTGCTGTGTTTTCATGTGTCAGGATACAAAATAAGAAGCAAGAGATCAGTAGCAAAACTTCCCTTTGTAGGAAGGGAAATTTTCCTAAAAACTCCCAACAGCTGTCTCCTTACATCTTGTCAGTGAGAACTGGATCTCATGTCAGTCACTGGCAAAGGGGAATAGCTCTGTCATGATTAGCTTAGATCAGCCATGATTTCTGATAGAAAATTAAAAAATTCAGTGTTCAGCTGCAAGCAGTAGGTACCCTGTGTCCCGCTTCTCCTTCACTTTTACCAGGGTAGCTTTGGGGTACCTTTGGAACCTGTGGGTTTAGAAGAGGAAAAGGGGAAGAGGCTTTGAGAAAGAGGAGCATTTCTTTTACTCAGATCTGGCCTGTTATACCACTATGACCTTGGGATTTCCTTTCATTATTTTCCTAAACCCATACTCTCAAGTCCTTCCCCCTGCTACCCCCCCCCCCCCCCCATTCACTCTTACATAGAAGAAAAACCAGCTCTCTTCCTGTTCTTCCTCCCAGTCTGTTGCTTTGCTCCCTCTCTATTGTCAAGGCCCAGAACTTACACCTATTAAGCTCAGCTCCGTCTGAATTAAATAGTTGCCTGGAGGGTCAACCCTAGGAAGTAACCAGCATTTATAACTTAATTGAGGAGGCCTTAAAGGAGTATATTTGTCCATCTTTCCAACTCATACAGCAGTTATCCCTGACCTTGTTGCTTATACACTTGCATGAAAGGACTCAGTGTTTGGGCAGGCAGAGAAGTCTTCATGGCCTTCTGGCCCCACTTAAGTCCTGGGAACATGCTCTGGGCATGGTCTGTATGCTGGCTACAGCTTGGGAGGGCCATAAATGGGTCTCAGGAAGCAACATCCGCTGAGCTTTCCAGCTGAGTCCTGTTAGTGAGAAGAGAGCTTAGACTCTTGAGATTGAGACAGCCTTTAGACGACAATGCTGGGGATGCTTCTAATACAAGAACTCTGTAAGTACACTTGACCCTTGAACAACCTGAGGATTAGAAGTGCCGGCTCCCCACATAGTCGAAAATCCATGTATAACTTTTGACTCCCCAAAGACTTAACTACTAATAGTATACCGTTGACTGGATGTCTTATTATATTATTCTATTATATACTGTATTCTTATAATGAAGTAAGCTAGAGAAAAGAAAATGTTAAAGTCATAAAAGATACATTTATAGTACTATATCACAAATAAATCTGCATATAAGTGGACCTACACTGTTCAAGCCTGTGTTGTTGAAGGGTCAACTGTAGTATACATGGATGCCATATTGCATTCATTATCATATCTTAACATATACTTTAGTTTGGTGAAGAGCAGACCAGTGTCTTTGTCATATTTCATGTGGGACAAACGTGTTATCAGACTTTAGGGGTTTGTGCAAGGTCAAAAAGAGCTGTCAGAATGATGTCAGAACAGAGTTGGAAAGGACTTAGAGATCATTTAAAATAGGTCTCATTTTGAAGATGATGAGCTGGGGGCCCAAGGACACAGAGTGGCAGAGCTGGATGTAAAACTGATTTTCTTTCAGTGTTCTCTCAAACCTAGAGACCAGTCCCTTGGGACCTCTGTTAAACTGTCAGATAATCCTTAGCAGATCTCCTGACTGACCAAAATAGTGTAAAGTGTTTTGTTCTTTACATAATTTTGTTGTGCTGTTGGTTTTTTGTTTTTGTTTTGTTTTTTTTTGGGGGGGGGGGTTGTTATTTTTTTTCCTCCAGTTTTTGTTCTCTTTGGTTTTCGAGGATTTTTTTTTTTGTTTTTGGTACATCTGGCTCAGAGATTCTTTCTTTGGCCATGTCCAGTCTTTTTTTTTTAATGAGCCCATCAAAGGCTTTCTTCATTTCTGTTACAGTGTTTTTTTTTTTTATCTCTAGCATTTCTTTTTGGTTCTTTCCTGGGATTTCCATCTCTCTACTTTCATTGCCTATCTGTTCTTTGTCTTTGTTCTTGCATGCTGTCTACTTTATCTGTTAGAGCCCTTAGCATGTTAATCATAGTTGTTGTAAATTCCAAGTCTGATGATAATTCAAACACCTTTCCGTGTCTGCTTCTGAGGCTTGCTTTGTCTCTTCAAGATGTTTTTTGCATCTGGATATGTTTTATGATTTTTTATTTGTTTCTTTTTTCTTGGTAATTTTTTTTTTCCTGATAACCAGATACGATGGACCAGGTAAAGGAACTGTTGTAAATAGGTCTTCAGTGATGTGGTGGTGAGGTGTGGGGGAGGGGAAGGAGGAAGTGCTTATGTGCTCTACCATCCTGTGATCAGATTTCAGTCTTTTAGTGAGCCCATGCTCCTGTGCTGTGAACCTACACCTCTGGGCTGTGAACCTCAGAAGTATTTCTCATTTTTTTTTCAGTCCCCTTAGGTGGGACAGGATACCTAGAGTTGGGTATTTCTCTTACCCTGGGTCAGTTAGGCTCTTAGCAGGTTACGTTCCAATTAACTAGTTTCCCCGATGGCAGGCCAGAGTGCTCTGGCCTATTTCAAAATGGTTCCTTTTCTTCTCCCCTTGCCAGAAGCATCAAGGGATTTTTGTCGAGCATTTACCGTAGGGATCTGGTCAAGCTCCTAGAGGAAAACCTTATAGTGTTGTGGAGGCTCCCATACGACTGGGTTCCCTGGAGGTTTTAAGTCTGAGAGTTGTCAGTACTGAACTTCTTATGATTAATTCATGAATTACAGATTGGGTTTTCCTACCCCAGCGCTGGGAAGCCTGTACTGCCTGTATTTGTCTATCTGTCTCGCTAATCTTGGGGGCAGCAGTTTGCCAAGTATCCTCCCCTCTCTTAGGGCGCCAAGAAGAGTTGTTGCTTTTTCAGTCTGTTCAGCTTTTTACTTGTTAGTACAGAGTGGCACGTACCACGCTCTCTACATGTAGAACCAGAAACTGAAAGCCTCGTTAGGTAATTTTAGATGCTGCATCAGGAAACTTTAGTTTTTTCCCTTACTGTCATCAGTCTTGGTCAATATACAGAGTGTTGCCAAGTTCTCATATTTTGCTCCTTAAAATAACATGTGGAATTTTTTTCTCATCTGCTTTAGGAGACTTATTGGATGATCTCTGTATCTTGTTCTAGATCACTATCATCTTCCTGAAAGAGAAGGAGTATTTGCACCTCATCTTTATAAGCAGTGCTGGTGGCCTTCTGGTTTTGATTGTGATTATAATCACCCTTTTCAAGGTCAGTTCTACTCATGTGAAGTATTAAGATACAGAGAGATTTTCCTAAAACGGATCTGATGGTCATTCCCCTATTTTAAATCCTTTACTTTCCTTCCCCTGTTTTAACGTTCAGACATTTTTTTTACTGCTTTCAAGATCCTCACTCTCCAGCCTTTACCCTTCTCAACTCTTAAGTCTTGCTTTTTCCTCCAAACACGTGTAACTAAATAGGTTTGTGTCTGTGTGCTTGCTGTCTATACTGCCGTCCCCCCACCCCGATGCCCTTTCCCACCTTGCTCACACTCTTTCCTTAAGACCCAGCCCAGAGATTCCTCAGTCCTCTGAGCTATGTGCTTTTCCTGTGAGCTACTTTCTGGAAACCCTTCCAAGTGTCAGTCATCACACCGTATTATAATTATTTCTGTTCCTAGTAGATTGTGAGTTTCCCTTTTATTTTTTTCCTCAATTTTTTTTTTTTATAATTAAGTAATCTCTACACCTAACATGGGGCTTGAACTTAACAACCCTGAGATCAAGAGTCTCATGCTTTACCAACTGAACCAGCCAGCTGCCCCTAGATTGTGCATTTCTTGCTGTAGGAGGCCATACTGTCTGTAGTAGGTTGAGTATTTTTATATAACTAAGATCCATTATAGCCAAAATTATAATATTTTGCAGAATTAGTTAAGTTAAAAAAAGGTTAAGGAGCAGCGCACCTGAGTGGCTCAATGGGTTAAGTGTCTGACTTTTTTTTTTTTAATGTTTATTTATTTGAGAGAGAGAGAGAGAGAGACAGACTGTGACCTGGGGTGGGGCAGGGGGAGAGACAGAGGGAGACACAGAATCCAAAGTAGGCTTTAGGCTCTGAGCTGTCAGTGCAGAGCCTGATACGGGGCTCAAACTTGTGAACCACAAGATCATGACTTGAGCCGAAGTTGGACACTTAACTGACTGAACCACCCAGGCGCCCCATTAAGTGCCTGACTCTTGATTTTGGCTCAGGTCATGATCCTAGGTCATGGGGTCAAGGCTTGCATTGGGCTCCTCACTGAGCTTGGAGCCTGCTTGAGATTCTGTGTCTCTCTCTCTTTTTCTCTTTCTCTTTCTCTTTCTCTTTCTCTTTCTCTTTCTCTTTCTCTTTCTCTTCCTCTGTTTCTTCTCTACTCAAACATGCTCTCTCACTCAAATTTTAAAAAAAAGGTTAAGGAGGTTTGGGGTTTCAGAGGAAGGTGGAAAATCACTTCTGACTGGAGAATGAAAAGACTTGTGGAAAGGTAGCATTTTAAGACTGATCTTGAAGGATTGGATTATCAGGGAGAAATTCAGAGGAGGTGTGAGAAGTTCTAGAGAACTAGATGACGGTTTTCTAAAACAGATGGGTATCTTAGGCCTATAATGGGACTTCCCCTCCTTTGTTTTAGTTTGGCTTTTTTAAAAGAAAATACCAGCATCTGAACTTGGACAGCACACGGAAGGCCTCGCTGAAATCAGAGAATCTGCTCACAGAAGAAAATTAGGACCAGCTTCCTCATCCATTGGGAGAGAACATCAGCCAGTCCTTCAAGTTCTAGAGACTTGGTGTCGTTACTTTTTTTTTTTTTTTTTAAGATGATCTAGAGCAGAATCTAACAAATTGTTAATGGAACATTGTTTTTTAACCATACACTGTCCCCAGAGTGTCTGTGTATTGTGCAGAAAATAAACTTGGGAAACATTTGAAATTAAATAAAATTAAATTTTTCTTTAAAGAAGTGCCTTTAATACAGAAATCTACTTTGTGATATTTTTTTTCTCCAAGAGGAGGTATAGCAATTTCCAACCTTATTTGCCTAAGAATGCTTTTTTCTTGGCATTTCCATTGATGTCTCCCAACATAGTGTTCTACAAAGTACATCTTGGGGGACAGTGGTCAAGTGATCCTGGCATTTTCAAGATCCTAAGATGTGGCCTATTACTTCAAATCAAAACACAAAAAAAGCACGCCTGGAACAAATGTAAAAAGTAGAAAAACAGAGGTCACCAAAACAGGAACTAGGAGGTGAGGAGAAAAGCAACACTGTTCTGTAGTTTCATTTCTGTTGTATGTATGAATACATCTATTTCATGCACTGTGCTAATCCTTACCCAGCTTCCTGATCAGTGGATTGCTCAGGGAGACTTCTGTTCCTTGGTAAATACTGTCACCAGGAGAGAGCATTCTTCCACAGGAGGAGATGGAACCTGGCCTGGGAGTTGGGGGCACAGAGATGAGGGCCTAGTTACAGGCCGGCTTCGCTCTTAGTATCTTATTTTATTTTTATATCCCTTGCTGTCAAAACTTGGCCCCATCTCCCCACTTTTAACCCTGCAATGGAACAGTCTTTGTTTTCATGGATCATAAAAGTCATTGCAATAAATTAAACGGTGTATCAGTATATAATGTAGAAAGATATCCTTGTCTTCTTGATCTAATTCAGATGCTTTCGTTATTTTTTTAATTTTTAATTTTTTCTGAAATGTGTGTATGTATAAAGTGCAAATTAGGGACTGAGTTTTGCTTTTTGTTTTGTTTTTCTCCCAGAAGCATAACTAACTTTCACAGCACCATTAACTGAAATAACCACCTCCTTTTGGCTTATTCACGCTCTCCCGTTTCGCAGGGGCTAAAAGGCTTCAAACATCTCCCAGACTCCTTTGAGGTGGGTTTCTAATTTCGATTTTGCCAGTGAGAGGCACTTGAATGAGATGGAAGGTGGAAAGATAGGAGGTCTTTCTTTTGGTTGCAGCAGCAGTGGTGGAGGCAGGTGAGTACAGACCCCTGAGCGGCAGTGCGACAGCGCGGCCCCTCCCTGCAACTCCCGACCTCTGGGTGATACCAACTCTCCCGTTTTTATCTCCCAGCCCTCCCAACAGATTTGAAACATAACTCTTATTAGTAAATCCCTTTCTGCTTGAAATATCTAGAGTGGTTTCTGTTTTCCTGTTGACCTTGAGTCCAACTATTTTATTTCCAGTGAATAACAGCTGTCTCTATGTCATTAATGAAATGTCCATTAATAAATTAAAATTCTGGGGCGCCTGGGTGGCTCAGTTGGTTGGGCGTCCGACTTCAGCTCAGGTCACAATCTTGTGGTCCGTGGGTTCGAGCCCCGCGTCGGGCTCTGGGCTGATGGCTCAGAGCCTGGAGCCTGCTTCCGATTCTGTGTCTCCCTCTCTCTCTGCCACTCCCCTGTTCATGCTCTGTCTCTCTCTGTCTCAAAAATAAATAAAACGTTAAAAAAAAAATTTTTTTAATAAATTAAAATTCTGCTGTTACTACTCGTGAAATTCCTATGAATACATATAAATTCTGGAAATTTAATTTTGTTTCACTGATGTGTTTGTTACTGTACCAGTACCACAATTGAAGGAACACTTTTTAGCATTATGCAAACGATAAATTCTAAACAGCACAAAGGTATCTAAAAAATAAAAAGTTAGTCTCCCTCTCCTCTCCACCTCCAATCTCTTTCCAAAAGCAACCACTGTTAATACATTTTTAGATATTCTTTAAAAATATTCCTCTGCATATACCAGCATATGCATATCCATGTATGGATATAGGAATTAGATTGTATAGATTGTTCTCCCTCCTACTTTTTCATCTAATGGATTTTAGGCACCTTTCGGTAGCAACCTCTGCAGATCTACCCCATCCTTTTTAACAGTTCCGTGATACACTGCATTGTATTTACCTAACAAATCCCTACAAGTGGATATTTAGGTTGTTTCTATTTCTTTCCTTCTTTTTATTACAAAGAAAAGGTGTGATGAACATCTCTAAACACGTATCCTCCCTGGTGTGCTTTTCAAGTATGTCGATGGGTAAGTTCCCAGCACAATCACTGGCTCCGAGATGACGTGCATTTAAAATTTTGATAGACGAAATAAGTCATGGGAACGAAAGGTACAGAACGGGGATTGTAACCAGTGGCATTGTGACAACACTGTATGGTGACACAGGTAGCTACACTTGTGGTGAGCACAGCAGAACATGTAGAGTTGTTGAATCACCGTTGTACGCCTGAAACGAATATGACATTGTCAGCTACACTTCAATTCAGTTGTTTTTGATAGATGATCACAACCTCCAAAAGGTTTCTACCAGTTGACACCCCCACTCAGAGAATATCAAAGTGCCACCGTGTCCATTGCCACCAGCTGGACATCATCACATTTTCACTATTTTGCCAACCTGATCATTGTGGAAAATGGGATTCTGTTTTTGATACCAGTTTTCATTATAACTTTGCAGTAAACTGTGATACCTGATAGGACATTTTCATTCTTAAGAAAAACTACTGCTTCTATTCTTTCAGATAATTCTTAATATCAGTGTTTCAGATTCCTAAAAGAAAACCTTTGAGGTTTTAATTTAAATGTACAGATTAGGTTGGGGCACCTGGGTGGCTCAGTCGGTTAAGCGTCTGACTTCAGTTCAGGTCACGATCTCGCGGTCCGTGGGTCGAGCCCCACGTCGGGCTCTGGGCTGATGGCTCGGAGCCTGGAGCCTGCTTCCGATTCTGTGTCTCCCTCTCTCTCTGCCCCTACCCCGTTAATGCTCTGTCTCTCTCTGTCTCAAAAATAAATAAACGTTAAAAAAAATTTTTTTAAATAAATAAATGTACAGATTACGTTGAGGAGAACTGCTTTCTTTACAGCATTATTTTCTTACTCAGAAATAAGATATTTCTCCACTCGCTGAGATTTTTGAAAACACCCTGCAGCAAGGTTTTATAATTTCTTTCAGAGATCTTAATTTATGAAGACTTTTATTTTCAGCTGTATTGTTGTTTTTTTTTTTTTTAAGTTTATTTTTGAGAGAGAGAGCGCATGTGCATACATGCCAGCAGTGGAGGGGCAGAGAGAGAGAGAGAGAGAGAGAGAGAGAGAGAAAATCCCAAGCAGGCTCTGCACTGTCAGCACAGAGCCCGATGTAGGACTTGAATTCCCAACTGTGAGATTAGGACATGAGCCAAGAGTCAGATGCTTAACCGACTGAGCCACCCAGGCTCCCCTATATTATATTTTTTATTGCTACTGTGAAAAATGTCTTTTTCCCCTGGCTGATTATAGAGCTTGTATTTAGAAAATTTGTTCTTTTGAATATTTTATCTGGCCATCTTACTGAACTCTGTTTTTTAAATAGCTTTTTAGTTGATTCTCTTGGATTTTCAAAGGAGAAAATCCTGTCTGGAAATAATGGTGATTTGGGGGACGCCTGGGTGACTCAGTCGGTTAAGTGTCCAACTTTGGCTCAGGTCATGATCTCGCAGTTTACGAGTTTGAGCCCCACATCAGGCTCCGTGCTGACATCTCGGAGCCTAGAGCCTGCTTCAGATACTCTGTCCCCCTCTCTCTGTGCCCCTCCTCCACTCATGCATGTGCTCTCTCTCTCTCTCAAAAATAAATAAATGTTAAAAAAAAGAAATAATGGTGATGTGGAGTCTTTCTTGTATTTGTACTCTTTTTCACCCTTATTTCTTTGACTAGAACTTGTAGAGCTCTGGGAAGTTAACTTTGCCTGATGTTAAGGGGATTGCTGTGTGTACCCTCCACTGTCTGCCTCACAGCCTGCCCATGGTCTCACTCCCTGCCACTCTGCCTTTGGCAATTTCTGGGGCTTGATTGGAGAACCCATCCACTTCTCATGGAGCCTCTTATGTTACCTGTGTTAAATCACTGGCTCTTTAGCGTGATCAGCTTTTCTGCTGATCTGATTCCATCTGCATCACTTCTTCCAAGAATTCCTTCATATTTTTGGTTCCTTTATTGTATCATTCTCAATTTCCAGTGCTACCATGGACTTCTTCCCTCTTTACACTTCTTGAGTTACTTCAGAGGATTTGTCTTTGAAGGCAAAGAAAGAGGTAAGTTTGCTTAGATATTTTCCTATTGTTGGATCCAGGAGTTATGTCCAAGTTTGCAGTGTTTTAGGTGAGTTGCACCCCTTGGATTTATATTTTTTTAAACAATTATTATTATGGGGCTCAGTCGGTTAAGCGTCCGACTTCGGCTCAGGTCATGATCTCACGGTCCGTGAGTTCGAGCCCCGCATCAGGCTCTGTGCCGACCGCTCAGAGCCTGGAGCCTGTTTCAGATTCTGTGTCTCCCTCTCTCTCTGGCCCTCCCCCGTTCATGCTCTGTCTCTCTCTGTCTCAAAAATAAATAAACATTAAGAAAAAATTAAAAAAAATTATTATTACAAATAAGATCCTACTCCCATTATAACAGTCAAGCCTTATATTGACCACCTATGAGCTATTGACTGAGCTGTGCTGATCTGATTGGAGTTAAACCAATGCACTTGTAGTCAAGAGACTGTGTAAGGGACCAGTCTGAGAAGGGAAAGGACTATTATAAACAGAGACATGATTAGATTTTACAAATTCATCTGCTATAGCTTGGGCCAAGGCCTTTATTCTAAAAGATGCTTTTCTAGTGCCAGGCATTTTCCATTTCCTGTTCATTGTCCTCTCCCTGAGAACAGGAAGTGCCAAAGCTTGTATAGATACAAGGACAATGGGTTATGGCTGCTGTCTTGACCAGATAAGGACCAAGATGAAGTCAGCTTGACACTAGCATGGGGAAAATGCCCTTTGTGATTTCTCTGTTTTCATTTCCCCCGTTTAACACCTAGTGAGCACAGATTCAAATAACCTTTTTCTCTTCTGAAAACATCTGAACTTTGGTTGTTGAAGAAGGCATGACATCAAGCAGATGTGAAAACCTTAATCTGGCAAGCTTGTTAGGCCTAATTAAATTTTGAGAAAGGATGCTTCGTATGGCAAAGCTCAGCAGTCTTACATTATCCGTATATAGTGAAAGGTCTGTGCACATCTTCTGTACCCTTACAAGAAGGGAAATTAGGTATTTTAGGGATATAGGTATTTTGGGGTCTCCTAGCTATAATTAGTAATGGTAAGCCTTGTAATAGTGCCAGAATTTTACCATTACTTTTTTTTTAAAAAAAGATTTTATTTTTAAGAAATCTCTACACCCCACGTGGGGCCTGAACTCACAACCACAAGATCAGTAGTTGCATGCTCCACCCACCGACTGAGCCAGCCAGCCACCCCTACCATTATTTTAAGAACAGATTTAGTGGGGCGTCTGGGTGGCTCAGTTGGTTAAGCCTCCTACTTCGGCTCAGGTCATAATCTTGCTGTCTGTGAATTCGAGCCCAACAGCGGGCTCTGTGCTGACAGCTCAGAGCCTGGAGCCTGCTTCGGATTGTGTCTCCCTTTCTCTCTGTGCCCCTCCCCTGCTCATGCTCTGTCTCTCTCTGTCTCTCAAAAATAAATAAACCTTAAAAAAAATTAAAAAAAACAAAACAGATTTAGTAAATGGAATCAAGGGAAACATTTAATCACTTTAGGAAGAGTAGTTCTAGTATCAGAGGTCAGGAAGTAGCTGGACGCACCTAAATAGACAATTTCCAACTTCAGTTAACTTGACTTTGATTAGTGGAAGTATATTTTGGAAAGTACATAACTAATAACACTCTCACAGTAAGATCACAGTGAAAAGTGAAAAACTGCCTTTGTCACACCCTGCCCCACCCTGTGGCCCTCCTTAGAAGCTGAGGTGAACTGGTGTGGTGTACATCCTTCCAGGCTTTATCCTGTGCACTTGTAAATATTCACATAAATACGTATATAGTACATAGGTTTGGGGTTTTGTTTTGTTTTCCTTCTTTTTTTTTTTAAATAGCATTATATAATTTTTTTAATGTTTATTTTTGGGAGAGACAGAGCACAAGGGGGCAGGGACAGAGAGGGAGACACAGAATCCAATGCAGGCTCCAGGCTCTGAGCACAGAGCCTGATGTGGGGCTCGAACCATGAACTGTGAGATCGTGACCTGAGGCAAAGTTGGATGCCTAACTGACTGAGCCACCCAGGCGCCCCTGTTTTCTTTTACATAAATAGAACCATATATTTTGCCATTTGTGAGAATTTGTGACCATTTTCAAGGAACCAGTGTCAGAGAAAAAAATGCTGCTGACAAATGTAGGTGGAGGGGATGGGTAGAAGTGACACCTTGGTCTAGTGTGTCTTTGGGGAATTAATAACTGTGCAGAGCTCTTTACAGTTTATAAAGAGACCCTTTCAACATTTCCAAAAGTGGAATTAAAGACATTTTTGTAATTGCTATAGGATGCCAAATAGCTTTCCAGAAGGACTGAGCCATGTTACATGGTATCAGCAGCATGAACATGTCCTGGGATCTCTGTTTTTACTTGACTTATTTGCTTAATGGATATATAATCATAGCTTTAGTTTACCTCACTTTGTCGGCAAGACCACGTACTTTCCCATGAAATAAGAAGACGTTTTTTGGGGGGGACGCCCGGGGCTAAATCGGTTAAGCATCTGACTTCGGCTCAGGTCATGATCTCGCGGTTCCTGGGCTTGAGCCCTGCATCAGGCTCTCTGCTGTCAGTGTAGAGCCCACTTCGGCTCCTCTGTCCACCCACTCTCTGCCCCTGCCTCTCTCTCTCTCTCAAAAATAAGTAAACAACAACAACCACAAAAAAGATGACTTTTTTGTGCCCTCTGTGCTTTACTTTCTTGTCCAGTTCAAATGTGGCCCTGGTTCCTTCTCATTAGCTCTTCTGGACTGCACCGTCTTCTGGGATAGAAGTAAGAGGTGTATTTCTCCCTCTGAACTTTGGAGCCTCTGGGTGAGTAAGGATGCTTTGATTCAGATAGAATTGGAGCAGCGTGACCTCCAGAAATGGGAGAACTGAGTTGTGCAGATTTACCGGTGGGCATCAGGAAGCACTAGTCCTTCCTGGTGGTCTGTCTGAAAGAAGAACTCTTCCCAAGTACCACAAAGGAGCCAGGACCATGGTTCCAATGTCCAGGGGAGCCAGTTGGAGGCTCTGTTCCTCCCCCCTCCCTCCTCCCTGAAAGAAGTTCTGGGACCCCATAGCCAGTTGCAGTCCTGAGGGCAGAGTTGGGGGGCGAGTGGCTGGTGATTGAAGGCGTGTCTCTGGGAATGTCTTCTCTTCTGTCTAGGGCCTGGGAAAGGGGCCCGGACTTGCCCTGCCTGGTGTGCCGGCAGATGTTCTCGTGATCTTGGCTTTGGTTTCTGGGATTTGACTACTGTCCTACTTTGGGGTAATCTTTTCTCTCTTCAGAGCTGTGAGTGAGGTGTAAGATTAAGGTTGGAAGGCTGAGGTGGGAGAAAACACCACTGACCCACTTTGATTCTGCAAAACTTTGAGATTTCCTAGTCTAGGAAAAGGTTACCAGCCTAACTCCTGGAATTCGACACTGGGGCTTGGGGTGCTTTGTCCAATGATGAAGAACTCACCTAGTGAGTGAGTGAAGACTGGCTAGCCAGTAAAGGACACTAGTACCACTAGGTCAGGGGTTTCTAACTTTTTTCCTAGGCCATAAACCCCTCTGGTGGTCTGGTGAAACCTAGGCACCCCTTTTCAGATTTCTCCCAACATTGTATTATGAAAAGTTGAATTCTGCGTTGCGAACAGCTGTCTTCCCACCATCTAGTTTCTTCCATTAACATTTTATACTATGCTTGCTTTATCACATATTTTCCCATCTGTCCATCCATCAGCTTGTTTTCAAGTACATAAAAATAAAAGTTTACAGGGACACCTGGGTGGCTCAGGTGGTTAAGAGTCCATCCGACTTAGCCTATAGGGTCATGATCTTGTAGTTCATGGTTTGAGTCCCATGTCGGGCTCTGTGCTGACAGCTCAGAGCCTGGAAACTGCTTCCGATTCTGTGTCTCCCTCTTTCTTTGCCCCTCACCGGCGCATGCTCTGTCTTTCTCTCTTTTTTAAAAAAATTAAAAAAAAAGTTTACAAAGAACCAATTATATTGAAATACAATAATCAGAATATTGAAAAATTCTTATGGAGACTCATGTGCTTCTTTTTTAAAGCAACAGGTCTAATAACTACCCTTCTTTTATTTATTTTTTAATGTTTATTTTCGAGAGAGAGAAAGAGACAGAGTGCAAGCAGGGGAGGAGCAGAGAGAGAGAGAGAGGGACACACAGAATCCGAAGCAGGATCTAGGCTCTGAGCTGTCAGCACAGAGCACGACACGGGGCTCAAACTCCCAAACCGTGAGATCATGACCTGAGCTGATGTCAGACATTTAACTGACTGGGCCACCCAGGCGCCCCTTAACTACCCATCTTTTAAAGTAGTGGTGAGCTTAAAATGTATTTTGAGATATCTGCAATAACTGTAATGTGGGAAAATATCTGTAATTTCTATTGGTGTGAAGATACAGATACTGCTAACATGGCCATGTTTTGTTGCCTACATTCATAATTAAAGGAAATGTTACATTTCAGTCAAAGAGTGGTAAAAAAAAAAATGTAACATATAGAGACCTCCTACTTCATATGTTCTGGTGCATTTAATAAACGCAGTGTCCTAGGGGCACCCAGGTGGCTCAGTTGGTAAGTGTCTGACTTTTGATTTTGGCTCAGGTCATGATCTCACAGGTTGTAAGTTCAAGCCCTGCATCAGGTTTTGTGCTGACAACATGAAGCCTGCTTGGGATTCTCTCTCTCCCCACCTCTCTCTCTCTCTCTCCCCCTCTCTCTCTCCCTCCCCCTCCCCTGCTTGGGCTGTCTCTCCAAATAAATAAATAAACTTAAAGAAAAAAAAAAAGCAGTGTCCTACCCTGGGCTTTGTACTTTTGCAGCTAATCTTAATGATCATTCCAGAGAGTTTTAGCTCTGTTTTCTGAAGGAAGAAACAACCCCACAGGTCTAGTTATAGCAGAGCTGTTGGAACAACAGCAGATTTTTGGATCTCCAAATCGAATGGTTTTTTTCCACAAAAGCTTCCCGTCGGCTTGGCAAGACGGAGCTGACAGCCCTGGGCAGAGTGGCGGTTTTCAGACTTTGCTGGCACAACAGTTGCAGGTGGCTCAGTTCTTCAGGTTCCTTGGCCTTGCCCACTAAGGGCTGTGATGCTCTGGCCCAGCTTGGGCCTGAAAAAATCTGCTTTTTTGGCAAGCCCTCCAGATGATTTTCATGCAAGGGTCACCCCCTGGGAGATGCTAATTATGAGATCAAATGTGTTCATCTGATTACACTTCTGTCAATGGATAGGCCTTAGCACAGACTTGGAGCCTTGGTGACCTAGAAGTTGCTTCAGAAGACAAATTTAACTTAATGCTCTGGCAGAATTATCTCTGAAATCTATGAATATGCACAGGCTTAGTCACTCTGTCCTCAGACGCTTCAAATATGCCAGCTAATGGCCAGAGGCATGGTGATCAGGAATCAGTCCATCCTCCCTCCCTCCGTTTCTTCCTTCCTTCCTTCCTTTCTGTCCCCCTCCCCATCTCTTATCATTCTACAAGCCTCCGTGACCACCTACTCGATGAAGGCCCCGTGGTACAAAGTAAGGTAAATCCCTTTCCTGCACTCATAGTCCTATATGACAGATATGTATCCAATGGTAACCGCCTAAATTGTACAGATCCTGTCCTTTGGGTATTTAGGGAAGAAGAGGGGGTCCTGGAAGCCTTCATGAAGGAGACAGACCCCTGTAAGGTGAGCCTTGAAGCCATGGAGGACTGAGGGGAGACCAGCCGTGGCAAAGGCACAGAGGTTGGAAAATGACAGATGTGGTAAAGCATGTGAGCCAATTCGGCTGAAGCCGAGTGTGCATGATGTGGCGTGTGAGCTGGAAAGGCAGGCGGGGACAGTAAGTACGATCAAGAATCACCTAAGGAATCACCTTGTGTACAGGAACTACGTGAAGCACAACTACTCATGGTGTATTTTTCATACGAGGATTTCCTGCACGTTCTCATTTCATTACTACCTCAGTTACGTGAACTGGAGAGTGGAGGGGAGTGGAAGGGATGGCTGTGAGGAATTTCGTGAAGGTTACGTGAGAAAGCAGTGCAGGGAGCAGGAGGAAGGAAAAGATGAGATTGCCCTAAGGCACACCTTGTGAGAGATGTCGCTACTCTGAGGGTTTGGTTGACTTGAGTGAATCTTTAGCCTTTTTAGTGCTCGGCAGACCATCACTTGACTCTGCCCTTTTTAAGTACTTGATATCTCCGTAGAGTTTTTCCCCAGGTTGCATTTTGAGAACTAAGTAATGAATAATAACCCATCAATTAAGATGGGTCACACAAGCCACTGATGGACTCAGAAATGCTTCCCACAGAGAGGAGCCACCTTTTCCTGTTGACTGTACTGAAATGGCATTAATAATGCATCTGCTATTTCTTAAATGGACAAGTAATGTCTATTAATGGAATGTGTTTATCATAGAAGGACTGTCGGAGGAAAAGAAAAGCTAAAGGACAGATTACTTTGCAAGGTCTTTTATTGTGAAACCCTTCCCACACCCACTCTTATTGTGAGACCTTTCCCACTCTTGTCCCTTCTGGGCCATCCAGGATACTCAGGACTCAGAAGGAAACCCAGGTCTGCCGATGGCCCTCTAAGGCCTTATGTTGTGGTGACCTCCTCTTGTGCCCCAGCACAGACTCAAATCTACCTCTAGGCCTTGCGTGAACCCTCCTCTCTTAGGGGTGGGAAATAGAAACACATTCGCTGTGTGTAAGTAATATCTGCACCTCTGCTGCAAGAACCATATTATTATATGGAATTTGTGGTTTTTAAATTTCTTTTTGTCTTCCTTTAATGTTTTGGAGAACAGTTTTTGTTGGCCTCCTTGGGCTAAAGGGAAAGCTTTAGTACCTAGGGGAATTTCCACCCTTGCTAGGGCTATAGGGAAAAGTATGTCTTCTGAGGCCACAGGGTGACCAAGTGCTACCTCCAAGCCTCTGATGGAAACGCAGTGATGCTATTGGCTACTCCTGTGGAGCCACCCACCTGCAGGCAGAGTGGTTTCCCTCTTAGAAGCTCCTCATCTCCTAGAGATTGGGAGTTTTTCTTGATTAAAGGGGTGATTTCTGGGGCACCTGGGTTGGCTCAATCGGCTAAGCGTCTGACTTCGGCTCAGGGCATGCTCTCACAGTTCGTGAGTTCGATCCTCACGTCAGGCTCTGCACTGTGAGTTTGAGCCCTACGTTGGGCTCTGTGCTGACAAGCACGGAGCCTGCTTCAGATTCTGTGGCCCCCTCTCTCCTTGCCCCTCCCCTGCTCATGCTCTGTCTCATTCTCTCTCTCTCAAAGATACTAAACATTTAAAAAAAAGATTATAAAGGGGTGATGTCCTTATAATTCTCCTGCCTCCAGGGCCCACTCTATTGCACCATACCCCCTCCCTTATGATCTACAAAATTCGTGGGAATAAGAAGAGAGAATGGTATAGAGAAAAGGTTGGAGTCAGAATCATGAGGGTCTGTTTCCCCTTAAATAAAGAGTCCAGCACATTTCTTTGGGGGAGACATGTGAGGGCTCTGTCTGTGTCAACTTCAACATTTGAGGCTCCATCATGTTTTTAACTAGAAATTATCCCAGGACCCGGAGGAGACCAAGATGGCCACAGCAGGGGGTCCAGACCACACAGAACAATAAGCTTAAAATGTTGGCAAGTCTTAGGAGCAAGTGAGATGATATAAAAAGAAAAAAAAAAAAGGCCCTTTAGAAATTCATTTTCCAAAAAAAAAAAAAAAAAAAAAGAAATTCATCTTATAATTCCCTATCACTTTACTGCTGGTGCCTTAACTCTTTCAGCTGGACAAAGTCTTGTGAACCAGATGAGAATGCTTCACTCACTGCCAACACTCATTATAATGAAGCATCATGTAGACGTCTCTGGGAGAGGGGAGGGAAGGGATGTGGTGGTGAGCCAGGGAGGGGTTTTCACTACTTTGAAGACAGGCCATTCACCCCTGACCCCTGACCCCGGAAGTGAAGTTTCAAGGCACGCGGTCAGTTCTTGGCATGCCAGAATGCGCTCCACCCCCCGCAGCAGTGGGAGCTCCTGCAGAAGGTGCCCATTCTCTTGACGGACCCCTCACTCCAATATGGCATCATGAGAGAATCCATTGCCCTCTGCGGAGCTCTATACTTCTGGGCCTTGGCAGTGGCTTCCCTCCACAGCAGCAGGGCAAACGTGTGAGCTACATATTAAAGGTCATCCAGAGGAAGCCACAGTTCCAGAGGGCTGAGCCCTGAGTGGATGGCTGGGAGACCTAGGACTAATTTTAGCTTTTTAGGTGACCTGGGACCTTGTTCCATCAAATGTGTAATGGGATTGACAGCTACCTCTCTGGCTGGGTTCACAGAATGAGTCAAGTGAATTGATGTGGAAACTGTAAAGCACTGTGCTCATGGTGACAAACGGAGATGACCGCTGGGGTTGGAGAGCCAGATCACCTGGATTCAAATTCTGGCTCAGATGCTTACTCGTAGACTCATCTAGCCTCTTAGGGAAAAATAAAGATAATGATTGTACCAACCACATAGGTGGTTAGGGTGGTGATGATTAAGTGAGCCCACACACATAGTGCATTTAGAAGAGTGCTCGGCAAGTAGTGAGTGCTAAGACATCTGGTAATGGTGACGATACTGGAGCAGGGTGCCTTGGGGCTTGTAAGACGAGATAGGGTTAGGTAGAAGCTGGAAAAACTATCAATCAAAAGCAGTAGGCAATTTTCTTTCAAGTGGAGAATTCATCTTGGATCTGGAAACATCCCTTAGAATTTGAATGATGGAGATGTAAAGTGCATAGGCCCCTTCTCCTGCCTTGGGTATATTGGGTGTTTGGCTGAACTGGTGGGAGTGGGGAGCTGGCCTCCCCCATACGGAGGCAGATTGAAGATACTTGGGTTTGCAGCTTTCTAGAAGCATTTTTCACAGTGTTGTGGCCATGAGCCCCAGGAAGAAATACATTCCACATCACGTGGACACACTCATACTAAAAACAAAAGTTTCACGAAAACTATACCTACTCTACACTGGTATTTTCGCTCTCATTTTTGCTTTTGCTCTTGAACTCTTCAACTCTTGAAATGTCTCTCTCTCTCTCTTTTTGAATGTGCTTGGTTGTAACCCTGTAAATCGATACCATGACCCACTGATGGGTCTGGATCTAGCAGTCTTAAGGAGCTGCGCCATAAGGGAATCCACAGGAAGGGTCTGGCCCGGCCCCAAGAGTGGCCCTTTCCCCTTCAGTCTTCCCTCATGTGGTCCCTAAAGCTTTAGGATAGTTGTGTCAGAAACCGCAGCCTGGTCTTGGCTGAGTCATGGGGTGGTTCGAGAGCAGCTGCCCACACTGGTGGGCGAATAAGTGCAGAGACCCTTCTCTAGAAGGGTCTAGAGTGGCAGTTATATGAGCCACAGAGGGCAGGGAGCCTTGCATTTCAGCCTCTGCCGCAGCGCACAGTAGGTACTCGGTATAGCGAGAACAGGGGAGAGTGCACTGGACTGGGGCTAGTGCTAGGCTGTGCCCTATGACCTGGGGCCTCAGTGATCCAACCTGCAAAATGAAGGCCGTGGCCTCTAGGATCTCTCAGGAGAACACGCAGGCCATGCCACAAAGCCTGGAACTCCCTTTGTGGGGGGGAGAGACCCAGTGGGGCACATCCTATACGCGGCTTATGCAAGGGTGAGGGGGCTCTGTGGGGGGTGATGCTTTCCAGCCTCGAACTCTTCAGGCCAGATCTTGACGTCTTGAAAGCCCTCCTCGTGGGCTCAGGTTAATGGGAATCTTCACAGATGTGGTGTCACTCCATTGAGGCTGCCTCTCCCCTGACTATTGGGAGATCCATGTGAGAGGAGGGCTGAGGAAGAGGCCTGTAGGAGAGTGGAAGGGAGGTCTGGTGACAATTCCCAAGCCTCCCCCCCAGGATGACATCAGCTTCTAAAATCCTTAGTCATGACTGGGACAGGGTGGCAGCTCCAAATCTCCTCCCTATTTAAAAAAACCAGGCCTGATTTTGTTCACTCACTCAACATATATATATTGAACTAATATATGGCAGATACAGCAGTGAGCATAGTATACAAAGCTGTCAAAGGCAAGGTCCCCATCCTCCAGGAGCTTTCTGGTCTTAGTGGGGGACACAGTCAATAAGTAAGCAAGATCCTATCCAAGAATGACAAGTGCTTTCAGGGAATAAGAAGGGGTAATAGAACAGAAAGTGACTGGGGTGGGGAACCTAGGAAGGAGGGGCAGAGAGAGAGAGGGAGACATAGAATCCCAAGCAGGTCTCGTGCTTGGGTCAACACAGAGCCCTACGTGGGGCTCCATCTCACGAACGTCAAGATCATGACCTGAGCCCAAATCAAGAGTCAGATGCTTAACCCACTGAGCCACCAGGCGCCCCTGTAGTTTTTACTTTTAGAGGCACATTTGGTGAGCTTTCGGGAACCTTCCAACTCCTGCAGCCTGTGGTTCAGGGAAGGGAACTTCTCACAGGTATATGAAAGGCCAGGGTAGAGAGAGGAGCCAAACTGTTTCTGGTCAGGTGGCAGGATGTAGAAAGTGAGTGGGCGTACTGTGTTAGCTCAAGGCAGGGGGTGGAGGGGGGCGCACACATAGCTCCCCCAGGGGCCTGCCTCTCCGTGGCTGTCGTAACTTCTAAAACTGATCTCGGACATGCCCTCCTTCATCCCAGGGCTCACACCCTCTCATTTCATTTCACCTCTTGTGAAGAGGGGTGCAGGGTTAGCACCCTAGACTAGGCCCATCTCTTGCTTTGGGGAACCTTTCAAACAGTTGGTCTGAACACCCCCCTGGCATATTTTATGATCCTAGGTCTCGGTTGCCTGCATCTCCACACCCCCAGCCCATCCGTCTGTCCTAGATGTGGTGGGGAGTTCATGCTGTGGGCGCTGGCTGGGGCCTGCTTGCCAACTGACCCCCTGGGAACGTGGGGTTTTAAAAGAGAGGCAGCTGCGGCAGCAGGAACACCCACTTAAACACAGAGGACACGGGAGCCGTGGGTCGGGCCTGTCTTCAGTGTTTTCAGCCTGAGTGGTGAGAATCAAGGTTCCCCAGAGAGCAGGAAAAATCAAGAAACCTGGTGTGTTTGCCTCCAACTTTTTTTCAACCCCTCCTCACTTCCTGCGCTGTAGGTCCCTCCTCCCCTGGCCTCAGTTTCCCTATCTATTCCATCTATTCAACGCCCCCTGGGATTTCTTTGGGAGTAGAGAAAGGTGGGTTTGAAAAGCGGCCCTGCCTACTCTCCTCTCCTCGCCCCTGCAGCGCCGGATTTCCGATTTCCTGCGCCGCACGTGCGGTCCTGCGCCTCAGGAGTGCCCTCGCCGGCCGGTGGCCCGGCAGATGGTCGGGGTGTCGCCGTCAGCAGAGGAGGAAGAGGGCGAGGTGGCAGCAAGGTCGCGGCCCGGCGCCGCCCCCGTCCCCATTCCCACCCCCACCCCACCCCCACCCCCCGGGCCCCGGCCGCGGCTTCCGCAGCCTCGCCCGCAGCGGCCGGTGCCCCCGCGCGCTCCTCGCCCTGCACGCCCGGCCGGCGACCCCGCTGCTTGGAGTCGCGCCCTCGGGAGCCGCAGTGCCGAGCCTCCTAGGACCCGCGGGGAGCAGCGGCGAGAGGCGACTCCCATGCGGCACCCGAGCGGAGGCCCGGGCCGCAGGCGCAGGTGAGGCAGCGCCATGGGGCAGGCGGGCTGCAAGGGGCTCTCCCAGTCGCTGTTGGACTACAAGACCGAGAAATATGTCATCGCCAAGAACAAGAAGGTGGGCCTGCTCTACCGGCTGCTGCAGGTCTCCATCCTGACCTACCTGGTGGTGTGAGTTCTCCGGGGGCTGTCGGGGGGTGGGGGAGGCGCGGGGCCGCGGCTGCCCCCTCCAGGGACCTGGGACCTGGAACCTGGACGAGCGTTCCTCGGGCTCGGCCAGGGGCTCTTAGGTCTAAGGGTGGCAGGTAAGGAGAGAGCCCTCTTCCCCCACCGGCTCTGGAGGTGATGAGATGCGAGCAGGGAAATCTGCGTTCCTTCATTTATCAGCCTCTCCGTGGGCAGCTCCTTCCTCTGGGCCGGGGCCCTGGGGTCGGGGCCACTCGAAAGGGGCAAAGACGCAGGGGCCTGGCTCCAGCTGTCTCTCTGGGAGCCTCCCTGGTCTCTTTGGTGCAGGCCCAGGCACCGGGTGGGTTATTTATAATCACTGAGCTCAGTGGCAAGCTCCTGGCCGGGACAACTCAGCAGCCTGGTATGTCCCAGCACTCCCTTCTGGTCAACTCAGCACACCCCGGGCAGGCGGCCTCTCTGGTGTCCCGCTGGGGGTCCTGCCCTGAGGCCCTCTACCGGGCACCCAGCCGGACCTTCTGCCTCTACCTTTCCCCCCTCCCACCTGGCGGGAGCTGGCACCATGGGCAGAGGGGGCAGCTCCTTGGAGTTGCTGGGCCAGGCACTGTTCAGTACCCTCGCCCCCAAGGAGGGAGAGAACAGGTGGAGGGAGGAAATGATACCAGATGTCTGGGAGGCTGGTGTGCCTCTTTTGCTGCTTCAGTAAATGCTGTTGAGTCCCTACTATTTCCTGACTGGGGGAGGAACAGATGCTCCTCCTGGGAGCGCCACCCTGACCTCACTAGGAGGCCAAATGCCCCCACTGCCCCAACTGCCCGTGGAGCTTCATCCCAAGGCACCTGCATGCCTCCCACCTGAGGGCCTTTGGACACGCTGTTCCTCAGCCACGTGCGCCTTTACGCCTCTCCTTGGTTAGCGCCCGCTCATGCTTCAGACCCACGTTCTCGAATAACTGATGCATTCCATAGGGATCGTTTGCTTAATGCCTGACTCCCGTCCATTCTGGAGACACTATGAAGGCAGGCAGGGCCTGGCATCACCTAACTGCTAGGAAGTAGGTGTGAAATGAATGAATGAATGAGTGAATGAATGAGTGTTGTTCCCTGAGAATTTGCTCAATGTTTCTGTCCAGGCTGGGCCCAGTTTGTGCCTACTAATGTTGGCTCACTGTCCCAGCCCTCTCAGGGTTCCTTGGAGACAAGGAGAATCTAGGGCTTAGGGCATAGCAGGTCTGCCTCCAGAGATGAAGAGGGTGGGCACATTTTGGTTGGCACCTGCTATGCAAAGAACCCTTACTGGCATCATGGGAAGTGAAGGCCATCCCCCTTACTGGCATCATGGGAAGTGAAGGCCATCCCCCATTACTCCTGCATGACCTCAGGCAGGCAGCTTCCTGCCCTCTCCTGGCCTCCCAACTTTCCCAAGCGGTCAAGCTGTATAGTCTCTAACCTTAACTGTCATGTCATCAGTAAGTTGATGAATTGTATTTATTGAGCTCTTCCCTGGCCTGGCAGGCACTGTGCTAAGCAATTTACATGTGCCATCTCATTGAAAAAACAAAATTTTTTTTGATATTTTGAAATAATTTTAGATTTACAGAAAGGTTACAAGAGTAGCATAAACTTTTTGAAACGTCCTTCACCTAGATTGCTCAGATGTTAACATTTTACTACGTTTGTGTTGTCCTTTTCCCTTTTTCTCTCCACACATGTGATGTGTGTGTATATATGCAATTTTTTCTGTTTAAGAGGAAGTTGCAGACATTATGCCCCTTTACCACTAAATACTTTGGTGTGTATTTCTTAAAACCAAGGAATTCTCTTATTTAACCAAGTACAGCTACGGAAATTAGATAATTAACATTGAATCAATATTATTTTCTAACCTACAGACCTTTTGTAAATGGTTCCAATAATTACCTTTATTTATATTTTATTAAAAAAAAGTTTTTATTAAGTTTATTTTTGACAGAGAGAGAGAGAGAGAGAGAGAGAGCGAGCATGAGTGGGGGAGCGGCAGAGAGAGGGAGACACAGAATCCCAGGCAGGCTCCAGGCTCCGAGCTGTCAGCACAGACCCGACGCAGGGCTCGAACTCACAGACCGCGAGATCATGACCTGAGCTGAAGTTGGACGCTCAACCGACTGAGCCACCCAGGCACCCCTAATAATTACCTTTAATAACAAAAAAAAAAAAAAAAAAAAAATCAAATCCTGCCTTGCATTCATTTGTCTTATCTCCTTAGTCTCCTTTAATCTGTAATTGTACCTGAGACTGTCTTTGTATTTCATGACACTGATGTTTTTTGAAGAGTGCAGGATTTTTACTTTATTACAGTTTTTAAATTGAAGTAAAATTCACATAGTATGTAACGCACTGTTTCAAGCATTTAAAATTATCCGATTCAGTGGCTTTTAGAATACTCACCATGTTTACAACTGTCACCGCTATCTTGTTTCAGAACCTTTCCATCACCCCAGGAGGAAACCCGTAACTAACTGCTAGCAGTGGGTTGGCATTCTCCCTTACTTCACTTAACAGAATGTTTCCAAGGTTTACCTATGCTGTCGCGTATATCAGTCATTCATTCCTTTTATGGCTGAACACGATCCCACTGTATGGATAAACCGCATTTTGTTTATCTGTTCTGTGTGGACAGACATTTGGGTTGTTTCTCCCTTTTGGCTGTCACAGACAACATTGCCGAGACCATTCGTGTGCAAGTTTTTGTGTGCACGTGGGTTTCCAGTTCTCTGGGGTGTATATTTTGGAGTGAAGTTGCGAGGACAGATCATTACCTTTTGAGGAATGGTCAGACTTTGCCACAGCAGCTGTACCGTGGCAGGTACCCGTTTCTCTGCAGCCTCACCAACACTCGTTATTTTCCTTTTTTTTTTAACTGGGTTATTTGTGTTTTTTATTGCTGAGTTGTAAGAGTTCTTTATATGTTCTGGGTACCAGACCCTGACCAGCTATCTGATTCGCAAATATTTCTCCCCTTCTGTGGGTTATCTTTTCATTTGCTCGACAGTGTCCTTTGATGCACAAAAGTTTTTAATGTTGGTGAAGTTCCACTCATCTATTTTTTCTTTCATTGCATGTGTTTTGGGTGTCAAAGAGTATAGGATTTTGTACTCTTGTTTTGTAGAATGCCCCAGGTTGGATTTGTCTGAGGTGTCCTCATGATTAGTTTCAGGTTGTGCCCCATTTCCTTTAACTGTCTTCACACCCCTGGAGGGAGGCACTGTTGTCCCTGTGCTGACCCCCGGAGTTCATCAGCCCTCCCGAGGTCACATCACCAGCGCAGGGGTGAGCGGGCTGGCACAGCCTGGGCCAGCTTCAAGGCCTTAGCCCCTGAGGGCAGCCATCTTCCTGCTCTCGGGGTTGCTTGTCGCCTCTGCTGCTTGCAGGACCGGGTCTCAGGCAGCAGTGCCGTCGTGGCCCCTGCTCAGGAGCTGGGGAAAGGTGAATACCCCGGGGAAAATTCCCAGAGGGTAGCAGTGACGCTGATGCCCACCTGCCGGGCCCTCTTCCCACAGGTGGGTGTTCCTGGTGAAGAAGGGTTACCAAGACACCGACACCTCCCTGCAGAGCAGTATCATCACGAAAGTCAAGGGCGTGACCTTCACCAACACCTCTGAGCTCGGAGAGCGACTTTGGGATGTTGCGGACTACGTCATCCCACCCCAGGTCTGAGCCCCACCCAGCACTGGGACCTCAGCTAGTAGGGCTTGGCTCGGGGTGGGTCACATAGGAAGCTGCTGAGGTACCCAGGGACTTCATCGATTTTCTCCCTTGGCCCGGGACAGCTGCCAGGGTTTGCAGATGGAGACCCTGCACAGATCCTTCCCCCAACACCAACCCCTTGTCCTCCTTGACTGCACCTATGGGACCGCTCCCTTCCCAACAAACCCTGAGCCTATAGAGACCAAATGGGGCCCCAAGGAGTTCCAGATCAGTGTGAGTCAGGTGGCCTGGCACAGAGAACTGCTCCCATACATTAGCTGCTGCCCTTGGGAATGGCTCCCTGGCCTATTCACAACTGGCCCGGGCCAGGGCCTTGGCCACCCTGTCAGTACCTCTTCTCCCAGATCTGGGCTTAGATCCCAGGGGCTGAGGTCAGAATAGGGATCCGTGGATGGGGCCAGTTTGGGGTTGTGGGCCTGAAAGGGACCTATCGAAGGACATCTACTCAAGGACTTCAGAGTCAGTGGGCAAATGGGTGGGATCCACTGATTTTGTGGCCCCATTGTCCTCAACAACCCCTGCCAGGAATCCTGGGAAGGAGGGTCCCCGAGAGGGTAAGAGGATATCCCTCAACCCCTCTCTGGCTTCTCAGGGAGAGAACGTCTTCTTTGTCATCACCAACTTGATCGTGACCCCCAACCAGCAGCAGAAAACCTGTGCTGAGGTTTGATTTGGTGCAGAAAGCTGGGGGTGGGGGGGGTGAGCCTCCATCAGTGGTTGGGGTCTACCCTTCTCCTGAAGTAGGGGTTTCTGCCCCCTTCCAATGCCCGGAGGATATGTACACTGGAGCACAGACCTGCATCGCTTTGGGGGAGAGAAGCAGGTTTCCCAGGGTGTGTGTGGCCCCACTCAGGGGAGGAACCCCCGTCCCAACACCTGGGGTGGGGCCTTGGTTATGAACTGGAGCCCCTGCAGGGGAACGCCCAGCCAGGTGCCCCTTCTCTTCCGGCAGAGTGAAAGCATTCCGGATGCCTTGTGTTACAGAGACAGTGACTGCCCTCCTGGGGAGCCCGTTGTGGCTGGAAATGGTGAGGCCTGGAATGGCGGGTTTGGGAGCAAAGCGGGGAGATTGGAGCCAGGAGGCTTATAGCATTGTTCCTGTCCCAATCTCGCAGGAGTGCGGACTGGCCGCTGCCTTCGGGTGGGGAACATGCAAAGGGGCACCTGCGAGATCTTCGCCTGGTGCCCAGTGGAGACAAAGTCCAGGCCAGAGTGAGTGGCTATGGCCTGGGGACCCTGAAGAACTACCCGGGCAGTGAGCGGGTCTCAGCCTGATGGTGGAGACATGTGTACTCTGAGATCCTCTTTCTGAGGATGCCCCACAAAGGCCTGAGGATCACCCCAACATGAACAAATTGGTGGTCCTCGGCAAAGGCTCCAGGGGACCCAGGGAGCAGGCAGGCTTCAGCCGTGCCACAGGCCTGGGGGGATGTATAGAGGGAGCAGGGCCAGGGCCTCCTGGACAGACTGTCCTGGCTTGATTTGCAGGAAGCCACTCCTGGGCAAGGCTGAAGACTTCACCATTTACATAAAGAACTTCATCCGTTTCCCCAAATTCAACTTCTCCAAGTATGTGGGACTTGGTTCCTGGGGATCTAGGGCCTGCCTCCTTGTTCACTGTGCGTGGGCCCGTGTGCATGGGCGTGTGCGACATCTGCATGTGAACGAACCACTGGGTGATGCTGGGGCACGCCTCCCCTCTGCTGTGGGAGGGGCGTTCTGTCCTTGAATGGAGGAGGGTGCTGAGGGGGAGTAGCCAGGACTTGAGTAGGGGCTGAAGTTGGGGACTCAGCCTGGACCAAGTAAAGGCCCTGGGACTCCTGCGTCAGTCAGGCTGTGTCTGGCCTGGGAACAGCCAGTCTCGGCTTCATTTCACTGTCTGTTCGTGGCCTCCATCCAGGACCAATGTGCTGGACACCAAAGACAAGGCTTTCCTGAAGTCCTGTCACTTTGGCCCCGAGAACCCCTACTGCCCCATCTTCCGACTGGGGTCTGTGGTCAGCTGGACAGGGAGCAACTTCCAGGAGATAGCCCTGCAGGTGGGTAGCGTGCACTCAGGAGCCCTGCCTGGGGGCTCGCGGGCCCAAGAGCTCTGGGCCTGGGCCCAGGAAGAGGGTGGTGAGGAGGGGGACCCCTGGGGTTGGGTAGTAGTGCAGAGTCCCCTGCCCCAGGGACTCACTGTCTTCAGGATTAGCTCTGACGCACAGCCTGTCAGAACCCAGGCACTCAGTGAAACGCACAGCGAGCACCTGCTGTTTGGTTCGTAGTCCTTGGGGGCATCAGTTGAAACTGAGCCCGAAGGAGCCCCACTGGTGCGTCTGGCTCTCATGTAAGGTGCTGGCTCCAGTAGTTCCCTTCTCCTTGGAAGCATGAAACAGGGGACTTGGGGGGTGGGGGCTGTCACAAAGTGCTTTTCTCAGCCTCTCCAAAGGGACCTGGAGCTTCTGCCTTCCTCCTGGGAGGATGCTCCGGCGGGGCTGACCCGTGGCCTGAGCACTTTCCCCGTCTTGTCCAGCTCTCGGTGAAGAGCCGGTCTGTGACTTCTGCCCATCTCCACAAAGTTCTGTGCACTAATTCTTGTCTCTTCTTCATCAAGGGTGGTGTGATAGGAATTCAGATTGAATGGGATTGTGATCTTGATAAAGCTTCTTCTGAATGCAACCCTCGCTATTCTTTTAGCCGTCTGGACAACAAATTTTCAGAAAACTCAATCTCCTCTGGGTACAACTTCAGGTAACTGGGGCTAGACTTGCTGTCTTGTGATCCTGGCCACATTTTGTCCTTTTCTGGGTGCCAGCACTATGACACCCCTTACTCGGGGGAGGTTGTCAGAGTGGGAGGTGTAGGGAGAAGGAGCTGAGGAGAGGTGAGGGGTGCCAGCTGGGAGCATCACTGGGAGAGGAGAGAAGTTCCTGTCACCCTGTGGGTTCGCCAGGAAGCTGAGGCTTAGCTTCTTAGCTCGGTCACTTCCATCAGTGCTTTAGTGGCCCTGGGTTGGCCCAGTGTGTCGTGGGAAAGCCCTTGCCTCTTGGGGGATGTCTGTAAGGATTTCAAAGATCTGGATGAGTCTTTACCATAACGTTAGCAAGAGGGTCTCCAACCTCCCCGGGGGTGCTCATAAATCTCCAAAGCGGCCTGGTATGTGTTGCCAAGCACAGAAGGTCTCCCCTGGGCCATGTCTCCCCTAGGTTCGCCAAATATTACCGAGATGGAGCTGGAGTGGAGTTCCGCACCCTCATGAAGGCCTATGGGATCCGCTTTGATGTGATGGTGAATGGCAAGGTGTGTGGGTGTATCTCCCATCCTGAGGCCGGGCAGGTCTGGAGTGGGGCATGTTGGGAGTACCTAGGAATCTTGCTGTCCGCCCTTCCTTGTTCACCCTGCTGTGTTTCTCTGTGCTACAGGCAGGGAAGTTCAACATCATCCCCACAATCATCAACATTGGCTCTGGGGTGGCGCTCATGGGTGCTGTGAGTACCTCCTTCCCCTCACCTTCACCCTCTGAGCACTGGCCGGGGAGGGGGACACTGCTCCAGAGGTGCTGTCCTTATGCTTCAGAAAGAATAAGAACGGGCGAGGTCAGTGGGATGCGGGTAAAGAGGGCTTTCTGGGACTTGAAACCTGCCAACAGCCCCCAGGTGGCAGTGACTGACTGACTGACTTTCTCTTTCCAGAGCCAGAGAGGTATCTGCCTGGAGCTCTGGAGCTGGGGGCGGGGCTGGGGTTCTCTGGGATCCTGGGTCAACCCCGAACGTCTAAGCTTCATCTCCACTGCTGCTAAAAAGAAGCAGGATCCAGCTATATGCAGGGCTGCTCAGCTGTGGCCCTACTGCTAATGCTTTTCTGTGTGGGGCCACCCTGTGTGCTGTGAGATGATTAACAGCATCGCACTACCTCCCCGCTAGATGCCCACAGTGCTTTCTCTCCCCCTTGTGAAAGCCAGAAATGTCTCCAGAAATTGCCACATGTCCCCCGGGGAACAAAATCACCCCCGGTTGGAAATCCGGGGGCTAAAAAGATGAGCATCGAGGGAGTCAGGCTGTGGTCCTTCCTCAGATCTGTCCAGCTAGGCCCAGAGGGACGCACAGGAGGGAAAGTAGTTGCTGGAGGGTGGGCAATGCTTTCCCCCGAATCTCTTGTCATGCCCCTTTTTTCTTCTGGAAGTTTTTTTTAAAGACATGGGAGCTGTCCGTGGGTGGCCCCTGCCCATCCTGGCAAGCTCCTTGCCAGGGTTTCCGGCAGCCTCGTCCTCTTGGCCCCACTGGAGGCCTCTGGCAGGACCTAGGATGGACTTTTTATTGAGGCCAGGAAAACCGTGTAACAGTATCAACAAGTCACAGGATTCAGCAAGGCTGTTCTCCTGAGAGGTGGTGGGTGACAGTGAGCCCCAAAGGATTCCTCTTCACTGCAAACAACCATTGTTAGGGAATCCTGTGTTTGCTTATGTAACTTTCTTAGAGAGGGGCCACTGTCAGTCATTACTTTCTTATGATGTGGGTAAATCGGAACACGAGGGCATGGGGTACATACCTGTGAAATCAAGGTAATGGGAAAGGTGGTGGCGGAGGCTGGGTTGGGTGGAGTGTTCTCTGTGGAAGGAGGAGTTGATAAATAACATTTGGGGCATCTGGGCAGGGGCGGGGGAAGAGTTGTGCAGTGCCCTGTCAGAGGCCTAGGTCTCCCTTGGCCCACCCCCCTGCTTCATCCCCTCCGTGATGGGCTGGAGTGGCCCTCTGGTGGACGAGACGGGCGTGTGCACCATGCACTCTGGTCCGAAGCCCCTGTGAACAGGTGTGGGTGGGTTCCCCTGAGTTAGCTCCGTCCTCAACCTCATCCTGTCGTTCGCCCCATCCCTGACCACCCCTGTCGTTCTTGTTCTTCAGATCCTCTCCAACCCGTCTCTCACACTGACTACCAGAAAGAAAGTTAGAAATTTCTAGAATGCCACAGTTCTGTGTCTGCCCCTATTCAAGGCCTCCCCCTGAGGGATTAAGACCAAGGCCTCAAAGGCATTATAAGAAAATTTTCAGGCTGGTCCCCATGTCCCCATCCCCATCTCCAGAAGTGTCTCTTGCTTTTGCAACACGGGCCCTCTGGAATTTCCTTTGCTCCCTCTGCAATGCCTGTGCTCAGTAGACATTTGTTGAAGACATGATTGGATGGGGTCAGGGCAACGCAGGAGTGCCTGGCCTGATAGAGCAGATGGAGTCCATCTGCTAACTCTGGGCTAACTTTGGCTGTACCACGGACAAACTTTGTGGCCTTGGACAAAGGTGCCTCTTTCTGAGCCCAGTTTCCTATCTATTGATTGGGGATAATGGTGCTCTTTAGGGGTCGTTATAGGGTCCGACGGAAGGTACTGTGTGTCAAATGGCAGGGTGCTTTCTGGAAACCTAGGATTCTGAGTCAGGAACCCTAACTCTTTTGCTGCAGGGGGCTTTCTTCTGTGACTTGGTACTTATCTACTTAATCAAGAAGAGCCACTTTTACCGAGACAAGAAGTACGAGGAAGTGAGGTCAGTTATGCTTCTTCCCCTGCAGCCTGGGGGGACCTTTGTGGGGGCCCCCTTGATCAGAGCTCCCCTCCCTGGCCTAGAAACTTTACCCTGGTTGGATGGTAATGCTTGGTGTGTGGCAGCAGGGCCATTGGGAGCCCCCCTGGAAGGGCCGCGGAAGGTGGAATGTTCTGAGAACATGCTTTACAGAGCTGGATACAGCCTCAGAGCAGCTGGCAGAAGAAAAGGCCTCCAGAGGCCATGGGCAGGGGACGTGGTTTCCAGGCCTGACTCTGCCGCTATCTGCCATGTGACTTCAGACAAGTCCGAGGCCTCCTTGGGCCTCAGTTTCTCTCTCCGTGAGCATGCTAGCACTTATGTTTTAGGATTCTTGGACTTGTAGTCCTGGTTGGCTGGGGTTGAGGGTAGCTGGAGTGGTAACGGAAGAAAACGATAGATTTCTTGTTTTTTCCTGTGGGGGCCATTTCCAGGCTCTCTCGGGCCCTGAGCATGGTGGTGTGTATGCGTGTATTCATAGCAGCAGAACATAGTATGAGTGGGAAATCCTGATGTCTGTGGGCATACTGGAAGGGGAAAGGGGTTCTGACCCAGCCATTCTGGAGGAGCTGGGATCAGAATGGGCAATTGCAGATGGTGGGCTCCAGATGGGCACCTGGGCACTCCCTCCACCCCACCGCAGCCTGGGACAGCAGGTGGAGGGTCAGCCCACATCACTTGCCTGGACTGAACTCAGCCCTGATGCAGGCTGAGCCCTCAGCCCTGATCCTGGTCGCAGACGGAGCCCTCATTGCCCATGCCTCCTGGCTGAGCTGCTGGAGGAAGAGGGGTGCCCCCCACAGGGCGAGGGGCTCTACAGGGCCTGCCCCACGCCCCCACCCCGCCAGTCTGGGGAAGGTGGGCTGGGCTCTGCAGGCCAGGGTTAACTGGGTCCTGTCCTGCCCAGTGTCCTACGGGTCCTGGCTGAGTCCTCGCAACAGGACAGGACCCCAGAGGCAGAGGAGGCGGCGGCGGGGCCTGGGTTGGCCGAGCAGCCGGAGGCACAGCACGGAGGCGGCAGCCAGAAGGAGAATGGCTGCCCGCCAGGTGAGGGGCTGCTGGGCTGAGGACCCGAGAACAAGCCTTGCAGAGACGGCCTGGCCCTCTCCTCTCCTCCCTGCTCCAGGGTGACCTGGACACAAGGCAGGACATCCGGGACGCAGGAGCACCCACCCAAGCTGGACTTTGTGGGGGACAGGGGTGCTTTAGCTCCTTTGTGATCCCCATTATTTCCTCAACACCCCTAAGTTACCACAAAGCAGTCTGCTTGCCGTGCTATCCCAGAATTAAGACAAGAGTACGATGTCATTTCCTCAGGCTTCCTCTGCCTGGCACCTCTCCTCTCTGAGCTCTTTGTTTGTATGAACCCATTTCAGCAACTTAATGAGGTGGACACTCACAGTCCCTGTTCTAATGAGGAAACCGAGGCAAGAAAGGTTGTGGCTTGCTCAAGTCACACAGCTAATAAATGGCAGAGCTGGGATTTGAACCTAGTCAGTATGTCTCTAGAATCCAGTTCTTCTCCATGATGCTTTTCTGCCTTATCAAGCCCCCCATTCCCCTACTCCTCATCAGATGCCTTCCAGAAAGTCTGGAGCTGCCCTCGCCTTAGGAGGGTGGTGGTATGTTGACAGGTGGGCCTGCAGGCTGCCCTTCCCTGGGGAGCCTGGCCATATCTGCAGATGCGACCTCAGCCTGGTGCAGGAGGTGGCCCTGGGCTGGGTCAGGAGGCTGGCCTTAGGCCTCTCCTTCTGCCTGTGTGTCCTTGAACAGGTACGTGGTCCGTTTTGGGCCTGTAAACGCCCTTTATTTCCCCAACTGGGGGCTGCACACAGGGGATCCTCTTGCTCAGTCAGGCTGGGCTGCTAACTCTCCTTTTGTAAACCATATCCATTTACTGGCCTGGACTGGGGGACTTTCCTCTGGTTCCCAGCTTTCATTCTTTGTTGACTCAGGGACTGGCAGCTTCCAGTGGGGAGCTGGGCCTGTGCAGGGCAGGAGTGAGAAATGGACTGGGAAGGAGACGCAGGCAAAGGAGGGAGAGAAGTGAGGAAGACAGAGACGGGGCTGGGGCATGGAGGCAGGGAGGCTGGGGTCCCAGCAGCAGTTCCCAATGTGCTCCCTGAGCTCCTCAGCCTGTGAGAGGGAAGAATGACCACCCCGCTGGTGTTGGCTGTGGGACCAGCTTTGCCTGTTGCTCTGGGAGGCCCCAGTGCCCTCAGGGTGCCACCACAGGGCAGCTGCTCATTGCTGGTACAGCTCCGGAGGCCCCGGCCCGAGCACCTACACAGACCTGGGCTGTGGCCAGGGACTCCGCCAGTCTGCCCGTCTCTGCAAACTCTCTGTCTGCAGTGCCACCAGCGAGAGGCTGCCACGGGTGGAGTCTGCCCTTAGGGAGGCCTGCCCTCTTCACAGGGTCCCCAGTTGTCCTCTGTGTGCCCCCTACTCCCCCCACACAGGTCTGGCCACCCGGGGAATGGAAAGGTGAATGTGGAGCAGCTACAGAACCTGCAGACAGCGGAGGCATAGCCAGAGGTGTTCGCTGAGAGCAGATTTGGTGAAGATGTTGCGGCAGAACCGCCTGCAGCTCTGAAAACTCTTTGTGTTTGCGTGGGAGAGGTGCTTCCGGTCACAGCCATCTCTTCTGCACCTTGGGATCTTACTGCAAGCTTTTCGTTGTGTGTCAGGGGAGGGAAGCCTCCTAGTGGCCAGTGTGGCTCGGATCTAGAAGAGGAGGACTTGGAGAGGGAAGTGGGGAAGGCCAGGGGCCTGAGTGGTACTCGAATGTTGTCATTTTTCCGAGAACTCCGTTCATTCATTCATTCACACAGTGAATGCTATGTGCTGTGGGCTGTGCTCTATCCAAGAGATGCTTAAATGAGATGCTGACCTGGCCCCCGGGTGCGGGGAGCACACGTGTAATTCCTTCCAGAGCCAACAGACGTCACAGCCCGGCTCAGCCACTCTGGCCTTCCTCCAGCCTCTAGCTGAGACTTTCACAAATCCCTGTTGAGAATGATGGCTCCTCAGAGAAAGACTTTGGCCGGCATCCAAGGGGACGTTTGGCCTTGCCCTCAGGGATAAAATAATAGGTGGCCAAGGAAGCAACCAGGGAAGGACTGGGCCTTGGAAAGAGGCAGCTAGCCCTTGAGGGGAGAGGCAGCCTCTGAGGGTTTCCAGGTAAGGTGGGGAAGGGGAGGCAGGGAGGCTTCTGCTCCAGTCCTCCTGCCTAGCCTCAGGAAGCTCTGGGCATAGTGTCTCCCCCAAACGGGAGACCAGCTGCCTGGGTCGTTTCTCCCTTGTGGTTCTGTGGGGCTGAGTGTCCCTATCCGCCTTCCCTCCCTTTCTCCTCATAGGCGGGGTCTGAAGGGCTAAGGAGATAAGAATAGGTGGAGCTCACTTGGCAGGTGGAAGCAGTTGTTAACAGGGAGGCCCTCGCCCCTCACCCCAGCCTCTCTCCCTACCCTCCTCCTTCCCAGCCCCACACTGCTGAACTATGCTGCTTCCCCCATTTAGTGGCTGCAGAGCCTCGCTACTCACTCAGAGGTGTGGCCTGTGGACCAGCAGCATCAGCATCACCTGGGAGCTTGTTGGAACGGCAGTCTCTGCCCCCTCCGTCGTCCTCCGAAATCAGAACCTGTGTTTCAACAAGACTTCGGGTGATTTGTACGAACGTTCCCGTGTGAGAGCACTGGTTAAGGAGATACGCAGCGCCTGGTTCTGAGGGAGGAGAAGGCCAGCTTTGGCAGCCGCTGCGGATTTCAGGTCAGACTTACACACGTTCTACTTTGAGAGCAAGAGGATTCCACCCCACCCCCACCCCCGGGAAGGTGACATTATGCTCAATGCATTTAAAGTAAAATATTTTGACTAGATAATACTTATATGATTCAAAAACCAAACAAAAGGTACAAAAGAATAGACAGTGAAAAGCCTGCCTCCCACCCCTGTTCCCCAAGGCGACGTTACTGATGCCAAGAGGCTCTACTGTTTTGCTGAGAATCTGCTTGGTTGCTTGTGCCCTCGCTCAGCAAATGAACTTTTCCTGATGGCTGCAACGTCCCATCAAGTCTCCTCTGTCACGAAGGGACACGATGGAATACAGTGAAGTACCGGGCTAGCTCCCTTCTCCCTCTCCCACCGTCTGAGGAGTCCTCGTGTAAACCCAAGGGGAGAGACCTATAGCTCATCACTAACTGTTGTCTGGTCTGCTCGGTAGCAAAGGCCTGTGGGGCTGCCTGTGGCTCAGCAAGCTCCATGGTTGGTTTGCACAGCTCCCCGGATGCTAAGGAGTGTCCTCTTTGGAAGTGCTCTCTCTGGGCCTCCCTCAGGCCAGAAGGGTTTGGTTCTCCTCTGCACACAGAGGAGGCGGGAAGCATCCTTCCACCGACCGGGGCCTTTGGAGAGGGACAGAGGGGCTTGCAAAAGGCTTTGCCACTGGAGCAGGGCATGGTCCCCGAAACGGGAAGCTTGCTCCTTCTGGAGCAAGTGGCTCCTTCACTCTGGACTGGTAACCTGTCAACAACCCACCTGCTCTCTGAATAGAAAGTGAAAAATCTGGGTGATCTACTATGGTGTTTCACTTCCTCACTAAAGCAAACCCTAGGATTTGATATACTTTTACATTTGGGAGGAAGCAGAAAGGGCAGGGGTCATGACTGCTTAGGAGTTGGTCTGATTTCTTTTAGCCTGTTTTTGGAATTGCTTTGCGGCAGCCATATAACCTGGGGGAAATTGTACTATTCGTTTTACACTGGAATGAAAATGTCTCCCTACAGTTTTCATTCAGTTGGTAAATATTTATTGAGTACCTGTTGTCAGGTGATGGACTAAATCTGGTAACAGTTGTGAGAAACACAGAAACTGTCCCTGCCCAAGTGCTTACAGTCTAGGAGGTGAGCCTTAATCAGTGGTCACACATAGAATCACAGACCGAATTTTCAGTGGAGTAGCCAGAGGTTTCCCCCAGGACGTGACATATAAGCCGAAATCTGAAAGCAGTCTAGTTGATGGGGGAAGCATTCCAGGTAAGGGAACCACATGTGTAAAATAAATGCTTTGACATGAGGAGTAATTGAGGAGCTGGATGGAGATAGTGTGACTGAAGCCGGTTTTATGAGGCTTTCTTTCCATCAACTCTCTTTAATCTTAAGGGCTGCCCCATTAAACTTCACTGCCACAGAGGACCTAACCTAATGGTTTCAAGTCCAGCCAAGCTTTCCAGGTGGCCTCCCCTACATGTCATGGGTCTGTGCTCAGAAAAGCCAGTGACCCCATTACAGCTTCTGGATAGTGCTGCACACTGCCAGTTTCCTTGCTTTTGCACAGCTCCCCACTACCCCCTCTTTCTTTGCATAATCTTGGTGCATGAATGGGAGGTTCATAAATCTTACAGAAACTGGCTTTGAAATGGCAAGTGAAGTGGGAACTCGAGCTGTTTGGGAGAGTCCCTTTCTCTCAGGACACCAGTTGCCTCACCAGGTAGATGAGCACGCCAGCCTCTACAGAGCTCCTGTCTGTGCTGACATTACAGGATCACCTGAACCGTCGCCTATGCTCACATTCAGGCTGTGGCCTAAAGCTATCTACCTAGTAGTTTCCTAATGATTAATTCCATGCCTTGGGAGTGCCATGATGCTGGCTAACGGGATTTGAAAACTGGGTGCTACCAATGTGCCATCAAGAGGACCAGCCATGAAAGAGCGAAGCGCCCTCTACTCCTGATGCAGGGGTCACCAGGACTGCCCAGTCATGGCTGCCTTTTTGCCACCATCCCATCAGCTCTTTCTCCGTGGCTTGCTGCCCTACTGGGGGACCAGTTGTAAAGGGGGAACATGACTTCCTCCAGGTGTCTAAGCACCCCAGCTATGGACGACAGTGCCCTGCAGAGTCCCTAAATCACCCCACTTGGAATGGCATCTTGCATGTCCGGAAAAGGACTCCACCTGGTTGCTACCCACTCCCCTCCACCCAGATGACACAACTTTTCTCAGAGCATACTCTCCAGTGGACCCAAGAGCACCGTCTCCAAAAGGCACACCTTTCTCCCAGCTCTTTGTTTCCCCTCAGGCCAGTGCACAGAATTAAAGGAGGAAAGATGGCAGCCAATATCTGAGACCTGCCCCATAAATGTATTCTGATATTTTTATTTGGTTATAAAACAATAAAAAGTTTTAACTGTAAACATGTCTTGATTTTTTTTTCCCTTCAAGTCTTAGTCACCCCGTGTTTTAGAGGAAAATGTTAAGGAGAAAGTGAGCCCTAAAGAGGCAGACACAAACAATTAGTAAGCAATATATTATGTTCCTTATTCTCTTGCAAAGAAATTCAAATGCAAATAAGGAAACTCTTTAAATGAGCAAACATTAAAGGACTAGGAAGGCACTGATAAAACTGGTAATTTTCATTCAATGAGTGTAATTTGATAAAACTCAGGAAAGCATTTGGAATCAAGCTTTTATCTTGTTTTAGGAGCTTATTAAGTTCCCTGAAAACAATACAGACATTGATATTCTTTGCAGTATTTTTTTTCTAACAGTTAACATTTCAAACAACCTTAACTGCCTAGAGATAGAGAAATAGTTAAGTGAATCAGTTCACTTATTCCACCCCCTCACCCGCCCCCATATCCAGTAGGACTCTCCCTTTACTCCACATCAGGAGTGAATCTTCCCTTCTCCAGAGAAGGCCCTGAGGGGACGGGGGAGTTTAAGAAGGGGGAGTATGCAAATCATGAATGTGAGCCTCTTTAGTCGGGGTCTGAGAAAGGGTTTAGAGGTCTTTGGGAGGGGGAGGCAAAGCTGTGGCCTCACCGGCTTCTTCCCTTCATGTGCAAGCATGTGGTCCAGAGCCCCAAATGGGATTCAGGAGGCCTGGGTCCCAGATCCATTTACGTTATTGGCCATAGACCATACACCATGTGTCAAAGGAGACTTGGACTCAAGCTCTCAGATCATCTTCTGATCTAAATCTGATCTTTTTTGAAAATCCAAATGTCACATCACTCCTGGCTAAAACTTCCAAAGGCTCCCCCAAACTGCTCTTAGGACCAAGACCAAAAAATCCCCACCGTAGCCTTCCAGGTCCCGGTCATGGCCTCTTCTCTAACTCCAGATACATGTCAAACTCCCTCCTGCCCAATGGCCCCCACACATGTGCTTTCTTGCAAGAAGCCTCTTCAACTTTGTTCCTCAACACTGTTCTTCAACTCTGAGGTCTCAAATGTAATGTTATCTCCTCAAGGCTTTCTTGATCCCCACTCCCCAACCTGAGCTCAGTTTGGGGCTCCTATGTGCTCTCTTCACAGCACTTACCATAATTTAAATATTTGTGAAATTAGGTAATACTGGTCTTCCTAGTTAACTATAAATTCCTTGAGCAACACGTTTGCTACTATAACTCTAACGCAATACATATTTCTCAATTAAGTATATGCACTTTATTCTGATGTAACCCCTCAACCCCGACAAGAAGGGATCGTAGATTAGCATATAGACAGACACTCTAAACAAGCCCAAAGTTTAGCTTCAATGTTGTCTGTTTAATCTCCATTAGACATATTCTAGAAAAGAGCTTGAACTTATTTAAAATGGAAATGACAGCCAGCTGTAACCAGGTGAAATGGAACTAAAATGGCACCATTCATACCTGAAAGCAGTGGTTACTGGGAAGGAAGGCTGGAATCTGAAAAGGTACACTCGCCAGTACAGCAAGAGGAATTAAAAGACCTGTATTTGAAATTTGGCTCTGCCTCTTTCTAGCTGTGCCTCTAATGGCAGAGGTATATTTAACCAGAGCCCCAGCTTCATCAACGAGGGATAACGTATCTACCCCATAAGGATATTGCTAGAATTAAGCGAGATAATGGGTGTAAAAGGTACAAGGCACAATGCTTGGCATATAGAAAACACAATAAATATTAACTGTTATTACTTCTCAGGATGTTAACAGTAAGTTTTCTTTTTATTTAGGCCCTACTGGCCCTCTCTGGGTGGCCTATGTGTAAATGCAGGGAAATTACAGAAGCCAGTCCCAGCTCTCCAATTTTGCACCCACGGCACACATGGGGTATGAGTTAAGGTAGGCAAAAAACTCCACGAAGTGTCTCACGCTTCATTTAATCTGAAGAATATTACAGACTCTTCGTCTTCAGATATAAGTTATAACGTTACAGAACAAGCAGCGAATTCAACAATTTAAAAACTAAGTGTACACGGTGTTAAATCCTGGCGACAGTCCTCCCAATCTGGTTTTTTAAAAAAGTCATCCCTGCCCCCATTCAGTAGACGTGCACCATGCCATAGAGGAATGTCCAAAACAGGACGTAGGTGAAGAGGCCTCCGATGAGACCTCCTGTAAAGAGCGGTCTTCGTGATTTGAAGTATTTGTTCCACCTCCTTCCCGCTTTGAGAATTAAGAGCAGGGAGAGCAGGACGGAGGCAAGCAGGTAGAAGATGAAGCCGTAGAGGCCGGTGAGGCCGAGGATGCCGGCCGTGGCCCCCGACAGCGCTGACACTGAGGTCCGGCAGTAATCCAGGACAGCGGCGTTGCCTCGCACAGCTGCCTCGCTGATGAACGGCGGCCCTTCCCGCTTGGCCACCACAGCGGCCATCGCACCCGCCGGGGCTCAGCCTCTGCTTTCTCGCGGAGCTGCAGAGGGAACCAAGTTACAAGTGGCCCCGGGAGCCTGGCGAGTTGCGCTCACGCCGCCCCTCCCCCCCGGGACTTCCAAGACCTCCCACCATTCGCGGATCTCGGACCTTCGCGAGACGCAGAGGAGGCTGAGGGTTCGGACCGGCCCTGCCCAGTTTCGCCCAGGTACCTGCAACACGGCGGCGGACACAGACACTTAGCGTTCCCTCAGACGGCCAGCGGCAGACAACCTCCCCACGCCATCTTGCGCTGGAGGTTGCTGGGAGGACCCAGGTTGCGCATGCGCCAAAACCTCGCTCCCGCCCCCTGACGCGTACGCGGCGGGCTCCCCGAGCACGCTCCACCCCCTCCCCGTCCTTCTGCGCACGCACAGGGACTTCCGAAAGCTGGACAGCGCTCCGACCGGTGACTGGCTGGGGATCTGCTAACTATTCATGAGGGGGCGGGCCGAGTTGGGTTGCCTTTGTTAACCAAGGAGGGCGCGGCCGCTGGGATTTTCGCTGCGGGCTTCACTGAGCTGAGCTTGGTTGCCAGATTGCGGTCGAGATGTCCTACATCCCCGGCCAGCCGGTCACCGCTGTGGTGGTGAGTGCGCTCGCGGGCTCCTCCTCGTCTTGGCTTGTCCCCACTTTGCAGATAGGTAAACTGACGCCCCAGACAGGTTGACAAAGCGTTGAACCCAGGGCTCTTGCAAACCGGCGCCAGGGCTCTGGTCCCGGCTCTGCCTGAGCGGGACCGCGGTCTTCCCCAGCCAGGCAACAGAGATGGCTGGGACCCAAGCGCCTCCTGAAGACCCTGAACCGAGGCCGGACCCCGCACGTTACCGCCGCTGCGTCGGACTCCTTCCTGCGGGAAGGACTGAGGAGAAAGTCCCCAGCTGTGGGAATACCGGGAGAGCGCCCCCTTCCCAGGCCTGAGTCCCCAGCTGAGCAGCCGAGGGGGGCGGGCACCGGGCCCGACGTCCGTGAGTCGCAGCCTCTGGAATGAGGAAGTGCTTCCTCCGCTGCAGCCGACGCCGCCGCCCAGAAGGAAACTTGGGGGGTGGAGATGGCCTGAGCCTGAGTAGCAGCCCAGTATCCTTCCCATCCAGGCTTGCTTGTTCGGACCTTCCGCCGCCCACTCCAGAGTGAAGGCTCATGCAGTTGGCTCGCTCCTGCTCCAAACTTTCCCCGGATCCCTAGCCCTGGGGCAAAGTCCAGGTTCCTCGCCTGGCACTTCGGGCTAGCTCAGGGCCCTGCCTACAGCCCCCCCCCCACCCCCACCCCATTGCCTTGTCTTGGGTGCCAGATGCTATTAGACTAGGCAGAGGGAAGAAGGCAGGCTGGGACATTAGACTCAGAAGCCAGTGCCAAAGCTGAATGAAGCCTGGAGGCAAACTCCAAGGCGGAGGTGGGGAAACTGAGTCCCAGAGAGAAGTCTAGTCATGTCCACGCCTAAAGGAAGTCCTCAGGAAAAACCCAGATCTCTGAGAAGAAATGCCTGCCAGGCAGCATTGGGTCAGATGGAAGTCCCAGTCCTGAGGCCATGGGACTTGCCGCAGAATCTCAGATGGGTGTACAGCGGAGCTCCTGCAGTCAGAAGTTGGCAGGGTGTGAAGCTGCTGATAAAGGTGGCATGTGAGTTTGAGCTTAGAGAACGAGCTGTGGCCTGGGAAAGTACATTTCTGGATCTGGGGACAGCTGTCCTAAGCTTCACCCTGGCCGCACCAACCTTGGCTTTCTAGATCCCTAGCTGCCTCAGAGAGAAGGGGCCAGGTTTGCTTCTTATGGAAAAAAGGGGGTGTACGGGAGGCACCAGAAAGGGGCCGTAACCTTCCTGACTTCACCTAGTGGGTCAGTGACAGGGCCTTGTCTTCCAGCCCAAGGGCCTGTACTCCCTTCTGACCTTGAGGGTGGGTCAATGGTGTGCAAAGTTCTGTTTTGGAGGAGGGGGAGCAAGCCTGGAGGAGCTCACACTTTTGGGCACAAGGACCTAGGTCTAGTGGGCCTAGTTATACTTCCTGCTTCCCCTCTCTCCTATTCTGGCAGGTCCGCAGGCCTTCCTCAAAACTGTAAGACCATGACCTTCCAATTCTTGGGAACACTAGGATCATGTCTGAACATGGTGGGGGTCTGGCCTCTCCCTCTTGTGTTTTGGATTGGGGAAGGGGTAGAGGAGGCTTCCTTCCTGCTTCCTCCCATGTAGTTACCATTTTGCGAATGTTAAAACCATTTTCGCTTCTCCTCTGAACTCTGGTTCCATAGGTCCTTCTGCCTTCTGGACACTTGCCTGGGTGGCTCCTGGAACTCCAAAATGCTTCTTCAGGGTCACCAGCTGAGAGATGGTTGTGTTCAGCCAGGCCAGGTGGCTGCGTGTTTCCCTTGACTCCTCTCCACCATGGGCAGTCCCCAAGTCTGTTGACCTCATTTTCCAAGTAGCCGTGTTCCCTGGCCTCCACATCCCACCTCTGGGATACACCCGTTGCCCTCCTGACTACCCAAGTGGTCATTCTAGCCTCAAACCTGACCATGACCAACCTTACTCCTGGGAGCCCTAGTGGGCCCAGAATCAAAATCAGGTGTCCAGACTCCTGTCACTCCTTCAAGGCCTGCTGCAAATGATCCTTCCTCCGTCCAGATCAAGTCACTTTGGTTTTTTTTCCTTCCTGTTAGAACTCAACTTTGGGTGAGGGGGAGTGGTGGGGAGGGGGCGGGGGCGGGCAGTGATCTTGTCCCACCCCTACTATTTGGTGATTGAAGGGTGCCTGCTGAGGGCTTTGAAAGGAGCTTGGCAGTTTGGGGATCACAGACCTAGAACCCTCTTCTGCCTCCTACACTGCATGAACAGCAAGGTCTGGGGCTTAGGGAGAAACTCCTTCCTTCAGGGCTAGCCTCTTGGGCCCGCACTCCGCAGCTTTTCTGATCTGGCCCCAGCCTTACCTCAGCACCCAGTTCCAGACCTATGCTATACACTCATCTCATGGACATGTATCTGTACCACTTTCAAGTCTATGCTCTTGTCCCTTGGCCAGGACAGCCCTTCCTCTCCTTTCTGTGCAAGTTTGAACTTCTCTGCTTTTCTGGAGCATCTCCAGTCTTGCCCTTGATAGCGTTGGCTCAGCAATGAGCTGCCTCAGCAAGGTACCTACATTCCCTCCCCCCTCCCCCCACAGGGCCTGACCCCTTCTGCCCTGTGTGTTCCTTCCCCTGGGACATAGCCCCCTTCCTCTCCCCTCCCAATCCATAGCAGCCATAGCATGCTGGCTCTTGGGCCAGGAGGGGCTTAAAGCGCATGTTGACTAAGGTTGGTGCCTGAGACTAATAGGAAGGGGAACAAGGCTCCGACAGCTTGCGTAGGTGGATTGTTGTGGCTGAGTTCTGAGTCTCACCCCCGTCTCCCAGGCTGGTGACCAGCTGGAATCTTGAAGAGGGCCCTGGGCCCCACCCCCTTGGCATGGCTCTGAGCTGGCTTAGCAGCCTGAGGCTACTGCTGGACACAGATCAGATTTGTTGTCCACATACCCACCTGCCTCCAACATGTTTTTCCCTTTGCCAGCAAAGAGTTGAAATTCACAAGCTGCGTCAAGGTGAGAATTTAATACTGGGCTTCAGCATTGGAGGTGGAATTGACCAGGATCCCTCCCAGAATCCTTTCTCAGAAGACAAGACAGATAAGGTGAGAGAGACCAGGGGCCTGGGATCTCTCCATTGGGCTCAGAGGCCTGAGATGGTGGGTCTCTGCTTCCAGGGCCTTCACAGAGGGAGCAGACCTCTGTCTTTCAAATAGTCCTCCCTAAGAAGGTTTAAGAAATGATCTGGTGGGAATACATAGGGATGGAGGTGGGGGAGTGGACCTCCCAGCCCTAGGAAGACTCACTCAGGAGTCCAGGAGGAACAGGAAGAGGCCGGCAGGAGGTGCCAGAGCATGGTGGGGCAGCCCCGCTCTCCCCTAGGCTGTCTTGGCACAGCCTGTGCTGGGGGCAGGCTTGTGCAGAGTTGGCTGGGAGTTTGCCATGTTGGGCTTTGCTTTCTGGGTAAGGGACCAGTCTAATGACCTAGGCTGTCTCTTTCCAGGGCATTTATGTCACACGGGTATCTGAAGGAGGCCCTGCTGAAATTGCTGGGCTGCAGATTGGAGACAAGATTATGCAGGTAACACATGTCCCAGACGAGGAAAATAACGCTTGGGTCAGGGTCTGAAGCACTTGGGTTGGGGGCTGCCCCTGCTTCCTGGGGCACCTGGGAGGCTCCCTGAAACTGTTTGGAGCCCCTGCTGGTGTTGCCCCCAGAGGAAGTTGGCTCTCTCCTCTGTGTGCCTCAACTGTGGTACTTGGTGATCCCTCAGCCAAGAGACATCAGCTTGGGAGCCTGCTTGGGTGACCCAGGACCCCAAAACCCAACCTGCTTCCAGATCCGAGAGGGCAGAAAACTGAGGTAGGCTCTATTTTCTCCTTGGGCCAGGTGAATGGCTGGGACATGACCATGGTCACGCACGACCAAGCCCGGAAGCGGCTCACCAAGCGCTCGGAGGAGGTGGTGCGTCTGCTGGTGACGCGGCAGTCGCTGCAGAAGGCAGTGCAGCAGTCCATGCTGTCCTAGCAGCCTGCTGCGGTCCCTGACTTGTGCCTGCCTGCCTGCATTGACGCCACCACGCTCTGTTTGCCCCTCATCTTGGCTTCTGATGTGTGCTGGGCCCCAGCTCTGAAAGGCCAGAGCTGGTCCCAGAGGCCTGTCCCTGGCCTGACTCGGCCTTCCTTCCCCTCTCCCACCACTGGCTTGAGCGTCTGGGACCAGCTCTCTCCTGCAGACACTGATGGAAAGTAAGGGCCTGGAGTTGAATTGTATTCAGTCTGTAGTGACCACAGGTTTGGCCCGCAGACTCTGCTGCTGCATGGCCTCAACAGTGACCAGATGGGCAGAGGCCCCACTTCATGAGAGCCACCACAAAGTCGGAGGATGCCAGGTGGGGCCGGCCTTTCCCACACTCAGTCCCAACTGTAGGGCTTGGCCTTGTCCCTGTGTCTCAGCTCTGCAGTGACCGTGCCCCATGTTTTTCCCTGCCTTCCCCGGCAGGGACTCGACACACTACCAGAGGTGCTACAGAGGTTTGCCCATGTGGAAGCCAGGCAGGCTCACAGTTCACCCCATTACACCCCATTTCCCCAAGGGGCGCTGACCTCCCCAGGATTCACCTGCTTACGAGACTTAGACGAAATTTGAGGCTGACATTTCAGGGCAGTTCTGAGGATTGCCATCTCTATGCCTGTGCGTTTAACTTTATATTTTTTTAATCACAACTTTGATACAAAAGCATTTTTATCTTACTGTTTGGAGGTGCCAATTCTACTTCTGAATTTAGCTTACTAATTCACATCTGGGAACAAGCATTGCTCTGGTTCCTGTGGAAATGGGGCAGTATGAAGCTGCCCATACCTGACATCTTGTGCCCAAATAAAGTGCTGGAATTCATAAGGGGTTTTCGCTGAGGCGTGGGGTAGGGACATCTGGGGATGGATGACAACTAGAGCTCTGGTCGTCGGGCTGGCTTAGCTTGGTCCCCGTCCACTTCTGAGACGAAGCCCAGCTATTCCCAGGCCTGCCTGTTGCTGTCTGGTCAGGGCTGCCTCTGTGGGAACGTCTGGAAGCACCTTCACTGGAACTGGGGGCAGGGAATTCCGAACTTCCCATGTGTCATTTATGTGCTGCTGCACCTTGCGGGGGTGGGGGGGTGGGGGAGGACTCATGGGCACCGAGGTGTTCATGGGAACCCCTCCCACCCCCCGCCAAGACTCTTGGGAGCATGCAGTTTCCTGCAGGCAGGAGTGCAGCTCCACATTCCAGAGGCTGTCCTCCGAGGAGATGGAGGTAAGCTGGACAACACTGGGGCCTCTGCCTGGCCCAGTGTTGCTGTGCTACCGGCTCTGGGGATTACTGTCATTCATGGATCTGCCTACAAGCGTCAAATCCAGTTTTCCAAATTTTCAAACTGGAAATTTGGTATCTCCTATTTTTGCAGGGTGGCACCCAATAAAACAGGTCTGTGGGCTTGGTCAGCCTGCAATCTCTGCTTTTGGGGAAACAAGATCTGAAATTCTTTGATATTTGGATAGAGGAAGAATCTGGAAGATAAGACCCCACCCCCACCCCCGCCAACATGAAGAGTATACACTTAACCCACCCAACCTGTGCTCACAACCACAGTCTAAGTGTCATAGAGAGACATGGTACCTGTGGGACCTACCTGGCCCTGAGCAGGCAGGCATCTTGCACTACCCACGAGGGCTCCCCGATGAAGTGCAGGATCGGCATGCAGCTACCTCGGGATCAGTGTACTTTGCAACCCCTGGCGTTTCCTTTCACGGGTTGAGTAGGGCTGTCTCCCTAAGCCCTAAGGATTGTTTCTGAAGCCAACACACCTGCCTTCTGCATCTGGCAAAGGCTCAGTGTGCAGAAAGGAAACAAATCAGGTTTTAATTAAGGATACAGGCACCTCACATTGATCTCGTAGTAAAAAAGTCTTGAGAGTGAACTGACAAGGCACATCCTGGGACACTCCCCTCCTGCCACAGGAAGGAGAGCTGCCTGGGATAGAAGAGAAGGGGGTTTGGAATAAAGGTTGGGCCCATGAGGATTGTGTGAGGTGGTTTCAAGTCCGTATGTCAGGCTCAGGCTCCTGAACAGCCAAAAAATTGGTGAGGCTCAGGTAGGAATCTGGGGGAAGTGAGGGAAGGGGGCCAGTTTTCCCCTGTAGGGGAGCTACACTCACCAATTGGCAGGTCTTACAGGCCTCTAAGGCACAGGTGTGTGTGTGTGTGTGTGTGTGTGTATATGTGTGTGTGCGCGCGCGCGCGTCCATCCCATACTCCAGATGCAGGATGAGGAGCAGTTGGAGGGGATTACGTGGGGCCCCAGACTCTGGGAAAGTGGAGGTAGGCAGAAGGTGAAGAAATTTAAGCTACTTACTTCCAAAACATCCCTCAAAAAAATCCAAAAGGGGTTAGTGTGATAAAGATCCAGAGGGATTGGGCATAAGCCTAGCTCAGAACCAATCTGTTGGGCACTTCAAGGCTCAGAAATACAGTTTCTTTGCCAGACCTTGGCCGGGGCCACCTGCGATTAAGTTGTGGGAGTTGAATTACGTAGGAGTGTCAGGACGGTGAGTGCTCAGAGATTGTGGCCTTCAGAGAAGGGACCCCAAAGGCCTGACCCCAATATCCTATCCCCTCTGCCACCAGCACCAGCACCTCTGAGTCCACTGGCCACGTCACCAGGCTGCTTGGTCTCTGGGAACACGGCAGTGGCAGCAAAGCGCCCTTGGTTCACAACTGCAGGGTCAGTCCTTCAAGCTGCTCCCAGAAACACTGGTTGTTTAGGTCAAGGCCTTCAGCTCCAAGCTCAGCACTCAATCCTGCCTGGGACGGCTGTCAGAACCCGTGTGTGCTGCCTGAAGCCTTAAAGAAAATAAAGACGGTGGCATCAAGATGCAGGAGGGCCAGATGCCTGGCCGGCAAGGCCTGGGAAGGGCCGTCAGCAGTGTGGTTTTCCGTATCAGAGCAGAATCTGGTGTCTGTCTCAGAGAGAGGTTCCTCCCCAGCCCGGCCTGGGAGAATCCTGGCTGAAGGCAGGCTGGTTTGCGCATAAGGCGTTTGGCCCCGAGGAAGAGAGCGCTTCAACACTGTCAGCACAAGGCGCCAGCCCTGCACTCCAGACTCTGCCCCAGCCTTCGTGGCGGGCGCAGGGCCTGGGCCATTTATGCTGGGTCCCTGGGTGCTAGTTCAGTTGGTCATACCCTGGTTTCTTTCTGTATAAGCAGAAGTGCTGAATGAAGAAGATAATATCGAAGAAGATGGAGAAGACGCCGAGTCCAAACTTGGTTGGGTCTCCAAAGATCAGTGTCCACTGGTCTGTTAATAGCCACAGGGGACAGAGTTTGGCTTTAAGTTGGCAGCTCCTGAAGCAGCTGGAGCATATGGGGCTGTGGGGGTGGGGGGTCCTCATCTGCCCAGGAAACCACAAATCCTCCAGCTGCCAAGGCCCCTAGGTAAGTCTCACCTTGGGTGTTGGGATTGGCTTGGATTCCCAGGCTGAAGGACTGGGGGTCAGATGGAGGGGTGTCCCAGGAAGCCTGGCCCCCACCCTGTGCCTCCAGCCCGCTGAACGGGCAGGAAGCCTGCTGGCTGACTCACCATTGTTGTAGGACTGGAGGAACATCTGGAGGAGGCTGAAGCTGCCCCCGGTGAAGTCCAGAAGCACGTTACCAATGCTCCAGCCCTCGGTGCTTTTGTAGTAAAAGTTCATGTAGGCCTGAGTCAGACACATGGGCAGACATAAGGTCGGCAGTGAGGGGGCTGAGTGGCTGCCTCATGCACCTTGTGACCGCCACTCTAAACAAGAGCAGCTCTAATTCCTCCCACTCATGTGCTTGGGCCTCAGCTCCAAAGAACACAGTGACCTTTGGGCTCTGACAATCTCTGCCAGCAGAGGAAGCAGTATGGGCGGGTCCAGGGGGTCTCATCTGGGTGCACGGCCAACAGCCCTCCTCCTCCCATCCCTGCACCTAGCAACTGCAAAGGAGTGGGGGATGTTGCTTCTCCATAGTCTTCATCCTTTCCTGTTCTGTGACAAAACCCTGCCCTGGTTTTCTAGCAACTGATTTTTCTTCTCATCTCCATTGAAGGGTCTTCCTAAACTCAGCCTGGACTTCATGTTGTGCTTATCAACATAGGCTAGGAGTCTGATTGTCTGGTCTGGTACCCCAGCTCCACCCCGGGAAGGAGGTTATCTCGGGAGAGTTACTGGAGTTCTCTTAACCTCAGTTTTCCCCATCGGTAGAGTGGACTGGACTTCCACCACAGCTCTGGCTGGGCTCTGGGGACTCCGCTTCCTAGGTCTAGTGGGTGGGTCTACGTGGACATCCCCCCACTTCCTGCCGCCGCTGCCCCACATCCTTCCTCCAACACCAGAACCCTCTGGACTTCTCTGACTGGGGCAACCTCCCTATCATCCAAGAGGGAGGGCATGGCCCCTGTGGTGGTCTTCTCTCAGCCAGCCACCTGTGAGTTCCCCTTTGTCCTCTCCCACCCTCTTTTATGCTTGCGGCCACCTCTCCAGTTTTGGGACAATTCCAAGCGTCTCCAGGTGGGGCTCCTGCCTCCTAGACTGACCAGGCCCAAGCCTTCCCACACTCAGGAACTGTGGCCCCGGTTCCCTCAAGACCTATCCCCCTCAACTGCGAAGCCTTCTTCCCCAGCCCCCTAGGGCCCTCTTAGTTTCAACACTGCTCAGCCAGCAAGGTCTCCTTGCTGCCACCCCCCCCCTCCCCAAATGCCCCCTCCTCTCTCATCCACACAGTTAAGTCCTGCTCATCCTTAAGGCTCTTGATCTGTTTCCGTGCCCTCCAGAGGATGGACCTTGACTCTGGCAAAATGCTATCCTTCCTGAGCTCAGGAAATACAAGCCTCTCTGCACCAGGGAGACTGAAAAGGGGGCTTTTGCACTGGAAATGGGGTAGGTTAAAGGAGGCCCTAGATTCAGGGGTGGAGCCCACCATTAGCAGCTATTTCACACCTTCCCCTGTCCTGGGCCATTGGGCTATGGGGCAAGATGTGTTTGACTCTAGGTCTCTGCATCTGAACAGGCCTTAGTACTTGAGGGAGCATGCTGAAGGCCCCTAAAGTGGACCCTGGATGAGACCTCTGAGGAAGGCATCTCTGGATGGGAGATGGAGGTCAGAGGTCGCAGCCCCGGGCCACTTCCTCTCACTTAATCTTTTCCAAGTATCCGGCTGCTGCTCTTCAGGGTCATCAGTTGTGCTAACAGGGGGCGAGAGTAGGGGGCAGACGAAGTCATTAGGAAAGACTGGGATGGCGAGAGAAGTGACCTGCACAACCTGACTCTCAGAGTGGAGCATGAGCTCAGAGAAGTCTCCACTGACTTCCTCAGGCGATTCCTGGCTCCAGGGAGGAGCAGCAGTACTTACGGCCGGCTTTCTGCCTGGCCCTGCTCTGGCTGCGCTCGTGGCTTCCACTGCAACCTTCCATTCATGCCTCCTCACCCTGGCTACGGGCTGCCCCGTGGGAGGACCTGGGGTCTGTATCTCATCCCTCTCACTCTAATGGCCATGTGCAAAGTAAGGAGGGCCCTGGAGGTACCTGTGGAAAATACTTGACCAGCGTCACCGCGAGCTTGATGTAGGAGAAGCAGAAGAGAAACCGCAGCCACGTGGTTACCCCGACTGCAGCCAAAATCATGGTGATGAGCACAAAGAGCCACGAGAGCACCAGGAAGCTGATGGCAGGCCAGGACACGTGCTGGCTGCCTCGCTGAGGATGATGGAGAGAGGGAAGGGAAGGGGATAGGTGGTGGGGGTTGAGAGTCCAGTGCCAAGCACACCACTGTCGCTATCAGGATCTCTAGTTCAGTCATTCTTGGACTTTCCAGAGCCCGTTTGCTTCTTGTTCCCACACTGCAGAACGGGTACCTCTCAGAGGCCACCAAGGGCTGGGAACGTGGCCCCCAACACACTGGAGGCCTGGTGCCCCATTCCAGCCCAGACTTGTTCCATGATCCAGGTGGAGCCTGATCATCTCTGGAATCTATCCCTCACCCCTACCTTTCCCCAAAGCAGGTCTCCTTCACCAGGCTTCACAGAAAGGTAACCTAGAAGGTCCGTGACAGTGGGAACCAAGCAGTCCCCGGCTGACCTTGCATGTGCAAAGGGAACTCCCTGAAGGAAACACTGCACCCACAGGGAAGTGAGAGAAGACGTGCAGGTCAGTGATCCCCTGAAAACCGGCCTTATGGTGCCTTCTTTGCTGAGGCACTCAACAGCCCCCAGCAGTGCAGCGGAGGCCATTCTCCTCAGCCTGGCACTCCAGACCCTTGGACCCCTCAGGAGCCTGCTCCCCTCACCGGGACCCTGAACCCCAGCCACAAACATCTGGTCATAGTTCCTCTCACTGCCCCCTGGCCTTCAGAGTTCTGTCCTCCCACTGGGGCCGCCCCACCACCACGGCAACATCACTTATACTATGGACCACAACTCAGAGCCACTTCCTTGACGCCCTCCCCCTCCTCTCTGGTTGTGTCAGGGCCTCCATGAGCTGCCCGTGTCCTCCCGTCCTACTCAACTCTCAACCCGCTGGGTCATCACTGCCTCTGTGTCTCTCACCCCACACCTGGGGGTCCTGAGGGCTTGGGCTCATGGGTGTTCCCTGTGTCCAGCATGGGGCCGGGCCTCTTATCTCGGCCCCAGTAAGCAGATGCCGAGTTTCTGTGTCTTCTATAAAATAGGAGGTATGGGTGGCGGCTGGTGGTGGTGGGTGTTGGCACCTGAGGTGGGGTGGGCACCAGCTCATCTCTCACCTCGTACAGGAAGCACTGCACGATGATAACCAGGGTGAGGGCAACTGCGTGCAGGCTGAAGAAGACGTCGTTACTATCCACGGGGTTCACTCCATTGGGGTACTTGAGGAAAAACTGCTCCTGTTTGAGGGGTTGGGAGAAGCCTGGGGGTGAGGTGCAGCCAAGCTACCAAACAACCGGGGCCAAGCTGCAGTGGGCATTACCTTGATGTAGGGCACCCAGAAGAGGCCAATGTTGAACACACTGTAGGCCACGAAGCCTGTCAGGTTCAGCGCCACGAAGTCAAAGCTTAGACCAATGACACTGGCATGGGAGCGACAAAGAGACAAAGCAGGGTAAAAGGTGAGACTGGAAAGATGGGAGGGGACAGAGCTCCCAACACATGGGGAGGAGGGCCCAGCTCTCCCAAGGAGAGCACTGTCCTCAGGCCCCTTTGCACACCGCAATCGATGCCACACTATCCCACCCTCTTGGGAACCAGTGTCCTCCCTCCTTCCCCTGTCTCTGCCTCCATAAGTCCTGGCCCGGAGGGAAGTCTGGAGGCCTCCTTCAGAGAGAAAGCATCTCCGTCCCTGGCTCCCAGCTTAGCAGCCCTATGAGGCCCATGTGGCTGGGGTAACTGCAGGACAGCTTGGGTCCTTGCTATGCAAAGACACAACTCCAGGCCCACTTTGTCTTTAAAGTCAGGGTGGGGTCGCTTAACCTCCAAGGCTGAAGGACCCAGCTCTAGCACTGCAGCAGGACTTGACACTAATTCCTGCAGGGCTGGATGGACCAAGAACCGCAGATGTGGTGGACTCCTCCCTCCCAGCACATTCTCTGCTTCCCTGAGAAGCCCCAATTCGTTGCTTTCACAGGGAGGGGCTGAACTGGGCCACAGACCAAATGCCTAGCACTGCAAGTCCTGCCACAGGCTCTTAGAGCTTTCATACTGGACAACTTTCTAGAAAGGGCAGGAAGAGAGAAGAGCCGAGGAAGAAAGTCTGAACCCATGCTGCCTACAGCCTCGCTGGGATGCCTCCCATCTTACCAGCCCCAAGTGACTGCAAGTAAAGCTCAGTGAGTTGGTTACCTTTTCCGCCTCCAGTTGGTGATCACCTGAGGGTAGAAGGAAATGGACCAGGCCACAAAGTAAATCCAGCCAATCACCTGGTTTATGATGCTAACGATATTGCTGTGGACGACCAAGAAGCGGATCCTCGGGCTAGAAAGAATTTGGGGATGAGCGGAGGCTGGGCTCGAAGGAAGCCCCCATGTGCCCAACGATGCCCGCCTCCCATCTCATCATTTAAGCCTATGTGGGCTGAGGCCAGCCTACCCGGTCTGGTTGGAATGGTTTCCGTGCAGATAAGCAGTAAGTTGTCCAACATTTTGAGACGTCACTTGAAAAGAGGAATCTGTCACGCCGGGAGGCACCACAACCTGTTAGGAAAACTGAATTCGATCCAGTGCTACATAGTTATTGGGACCTGAGTGTCCAGCTCCAGGCTCCACTCTAGGAAATAGTGGGACGGATCACACACAGTTCGGACCTTCCAAGAGCTTACTAACAAAAGGGAGAAACATTGGACCAACTACCCCTCCCCCAAGAACCCCCTCCCCCCACCTGTGTGTTAGACTTTCTGAGCAGAACAATAGCCCTGCCCTCAGGCCTCAACTCCCAGGGAAGGTGGGACAGCTCTCCTCTCACTAACCATGTGATCTCAGGCAAGTTATTCAACCTCAGTTTGCTCACCTGTACAAGTGGATAACAGAAGTGTCTACCTTTCAGGGTTGCTATGAATGACATAAAGTCCATAAATACTATGTCTGTTATTACTTCTACTTCTGCTATTATGGAAGGCTCCTCAATATCCACAAACAACATCTGCCCCACGCCCAGTGCGGCTGCCAAGTGACAAAACAGAAGAGGTACAATCAACAGACACTTGTCAGGGAGAACATTCCCACCCTCATTTCTGATAAACATTTTATGTTTATCAAAAGTTCTCTCCAAGAAAGAGAGAGGCTTGCCTGCAACATCTGATCTCCCAGTCATTTCCTTGGATACTCTCAAATCCCCCGAATGTGGCAGGGAGCAGGATGATACCTTTGCTGACCCAAACTGTCTCCCCCTCTTTGCTCCTTGGGTAATGCTCTGGGCCCCACACCTCCACCCATATCACAGGCGTTGTGAGGATGCAGTCATTAGAATTCAGTGGCTTCTTTATGAGGACCCTGGAAGGACTTTATGTTTTTAGCATTAGAAATCAGGGGGCTTTGGCGGAACAAATAAAATGGTATGAGCAGCTGCCGCAAAGCCCAGAGTCTAATTCATGGCCCACCTCTTGCAAGCCACGTCCTCATGATGCATACTACTTTTGGCTATTTTTTTCTTATTCTTAACAGGTTTTCTTGGCAATGTTGTTTGTATATTTGTAAGTGGGCCACTACGTCCCTTCAGGAACTAGGAAGGAAGAAAACTGGTCAACTGGAAATCAACTGGTACAGGGCAGAAGGAAATCATAACTACCACTTTTTTTTTTTTTTTTTAATTAATAAACTTTATTTTTAAGAGCAGTTTTAGGTCCACAAAATTTACCACTATCTTTCACTCTGTGCTTTTTTTCTGCATGCCAGGTACAATCCTAGACATTTTATACTCGCTATGGCTTTTAATCCTCATAACCCTTGTCAAGCAGACATTATTAACCTTATGTCTACAAGTGAGGAATCTGTGATGTGCTGGGTGGGGTACCTTGTCCAAGGCTCATAGGTCAGGCCCCTAGTTCTAACCAGTAGTTTCCAAAGGCAGGAGACAGGACTGGCTAGAGTTGGATGGGAGGGGCCATATAGGTTGGCTCCTGGAAAGTGGGTTGGTACTCATATGGATCACTCTAAAACTGGATTTGACTCCCACCATTGATTTTTTTTTTTATTTATCTTTTTTTTATTTTTTTTAATTTTTTTTTTTAATTTTTTTTTTTCAACGTTTTTTATTTATTTTTGGGACAGAGAGAGACAGAGCATGAACGGGGGAGGGGCAGAGAGAGAGGGAGACACAGAATCGGAAACAGGCTCCAGGCTCCGAGCCATCAGCCCAGAGCCCGACGCGGGGCTCGAACTCACGGACCGCGAGATCGTGACCTGGCTGAAGTCGGACGCTTAACCGACTGCGCCACCCAGGCGCCCCGATTTTTTTTTTTTTTAATTATAGTTGACATACAATGTTATCCACCATTAACATTTTTATGAAAGTGAATTATAACATATGTGCAGAAAAGTTTACACATCACAGCTTGATGAAATAATATCCACAAACCAAGATCAAGCACTCGGGTCAAGAAATGGAACACTTCCAGCATTCAGAAGCCCTATTCGGCTCTTTTCCAGTCACACCTAAGCCCCAAGGGGAAACCACTATGCTGACCAACACCACAGATTTGCCTTGACTGGGTGTGCACTTTATGCACAAAGAAGCATACAGTCTACTTTACTGTGTCAGGCTTCTTTTGCTTAAAATGATGTTTGACTTTCACGGATTTCGAAAAGATGATACTTTTACTTAGCAGTCTGACCTGAAACTAGGCGATCAATGTCATTCCTCAGAGTCTAAATTTGATCTGTGGATCACGCCAGACGTCAGCTGGGTGCCACAACCTGCTGTAAGAACCACCAGGCTTTTCTTACCCTGCAGCAGGCTTCATACCCCAGGGCAGGAGGAAGTGGTGAGAAGTGGCTCAGTCTAATGAGGCGTGGTGCTCACCAAAGGGTGAGAGGGGACTCCCTTCCCACACAAGGCCCTTCTGGGTTGACAGGCTTTATCTGATCTCATGCTTTAGTGCCGTTTTCTTGCCAGGGGCCTCAGAGCCAACTTGCAGCCCATTTCTACAACCACACAGGGCCTGTGACATGCCTCAGAGTTATCCCTGCATTTATTTTGTCTTTTTTTTTAAACCACTGTTTATTCTCTACATTATTCTCCCCTATTGGTATTTTTTACTTAGTCAATTTGTAATTGGCTCAAATGTTGGTAAGGTAGAAGCAGTGTGTATATTAACATATAAATGCATAAGGGCTATGAATCGTGATCATTAGACAGCATTTGGCACTGATTTTTGGAAATAACACTCAACCAATGGAATCTCAGAATAATGCTTTGCAAACTTCAGTGTGGACCTAAATAATCTGGGGATCTTGCTCATACGCAGGTTTTGAATCAGTAGGTCTAGGATGGGGCCCATGATTCTGCATTTCTAAAAGGTTTTCAAGAAGGGACAATAGTATTGGTCCACCAATACCCTCTAAGTAGCACAATTTTAGAAAATCATCATATGAATTTCTTCTACGTTCCCAGGACCATTTTTGCCTCAAATTTCTTACCATCACTTTCCTAATTCCATCTATGTGGCATAAAATGCCCATCGTCAAAGAGACCAACAAAGCCAAAATCAGAGATTTCGAGAATGATGGAACAGGGGCGGCCCACAGTATAAAAACAAGGTGGCCTATTTCTACAGGTACGCACTTAAAGACTATTTTGTTACCCAGCAGTTCTCCACCCATCAGTTAAAATTCATTACTTACTTCATCAGGGAGCTCAAGGATAGTAACATTTTTTGAACGAAATGTGATTTGAAAAGTGATCACCAAAGTTGCATTTAACGGATGCCTGTGGAGGACAAGAGTCTGATTACTACTGAGAAGCCGGACACTGTGAGATCTCAACCAACCCTCTCGATTTCACATAGGCCTGTCACTTCTCAAGCAATTAGCATTAAATGTGCTATGTGCTAGGTCCTGAGTCTCAGACAGGTGGGGTCCTTGCTCCTTAGGAGCTTTCTATCTGTATTAGGAGACAAGAAGCCCATGGGGGCCAGGTGAGACCCTGAGAAGGTGGGGAACTGGCTGTGACTGCCAGAGGCCAACAGGACCATGCCATTTGCTCTGGTGGAGAAGGCTTCCAAGGACTCAATTGTGAGCAGGGATAGGTGTGTCCCTAGAAAGCCATGAGATGTGTCTGATGGGAGTAGTCGGTGGTGTCCTCAAGTGTGGATGTACAGGCCTGGAGTTAATTTGGAAGGCTATGGAATGCCACTCAAGGATTCTGGAGAGGGACGATGTGGTGAGGGGATGGCCTGTCAGATTTATAAGGTATCCACATAGAGAGGTGGCAGGAATTGGGACGGAATGCAGGTCTGTTAGGGAGCCTTGCTACCAAAGCTTTGGTCTGAGATCAGACTGCCCAGGAGAGGTAAAGAAAAGGCAGAAGGGCAAAGAGTAAAGGACAGGGTTCTAGACCTTCATCCTGGGGAATCCTCCTGGCTGGGAGGCAAGAGTAGAGAGAAGCAGTGAAGAATATGGAAGAGGAGGCAGGCTCTCTGGCAGTCTGTACTCAGCCAGCACCTCACCCCTAAACCAGCAAAGGTCAGCAAGGAACACTCTCAGACAAGGCTAAGCATGAGGGTTGCCATGAATGGGATTCACCCAGTATGTTCACTTCTGCTTTCAGGAGGGATCTCAGAAGTGTTGGTGAGCAGCTCAGCAACTTGCCCCCTGATCTTCAGGGCTGTCATCAAATGCTCAGAGCCTTGGGAAGGACCACCCTGAGGTCTGACATCAACTGCTGGTCACTTAAGGACATCTCTCAGAAGGGGAAAAGGTTCACGTCTCTATGGAGAATCCCCCTTCCTCCTCTTCTGACCAGAAACAAGGATTCAGCGGCTGGTGGGGAAAGACTCTAGGACCTCAATCTGCAGACCACCTGCTATCGCCTCTCTTTCTCTGGCTTGTCTTTTGGTTTTTGTTTTTAAAATTTTATTTTTTCAAGAGAGAAGGGACTTGATAATACCATATAGAATACCATATAGCATATCCACTGACCCTTCTCTGGCTTGTCTTTTTCTAATTTTTATTTTGAATGTTTACTTATTTTTGGGTGGTGAGGACAGAGCATGAGCAGGGGAGGGGCAGAGAGACAGGGAGACACACAATCCGAAGCAAGCTCCAGGCTCTGAGCTGTCAGCATAAAGCCCGATGTGGGGTTTGAACTTGTGAACTGGGAGATCACGACCTGAGCCTAAGTTGGACGCTTAACTGACTGAGCCACCCAGGCACCCCATAGTTTGTCTTAAAGTGAAGAGGCAAAGGCATCACACTTGAAATATGAATGGAGCCAGGGGTCAGCTCTGACCCAGCCACAGGGTGAATGAACTCAGCTGATGGTAGAGTTGAGCCCGGGAACTTACTGAAGGGTGATGCTGATGTTGGCCGAACTTCCATTTTCCAGCTTCACAGTGGGAGGAACAGTGAGATCGACTGTCGACTCTGGAAGGGCCCAAACCAATGACAAGCCATCAGGTCAGAGAACTCAGGCCCACAAGAAAAAGCTGAGACAAGGATCCCTGACATCTGAACTCATGAGCGCTGACTCACGGCAACCCCCATGTTCTAGGAGAAGATGTGGACGTCCTGGGGGGCATAAGTGATGGACCTGGAAACCTGAGCCTTCATTACATTCTTTTCCCTCTGACACCAGAGAGACAGAGGCAGACACAGGCCTGAGCAGGAAACAGTGTAGCTTCCTCTTTCCCACACCAAGAAGCTCTGGGGCTGAGTTACCCAGAGATAGGAGCCCCAAAAACTGTCACGCAGGAATTCAAGGATCGATCCGGGACTGGAAAATGTGGACTTGAACCACCTCTTCAGATGGGAAAGCACAGGGGTCTCCTCTGTTCATGGAGCTAAAATGGCCCTGTAGAACTGCTCCAGCCCCTTCCTGTACTCTCAGAGACACACAGGGCTCAGCTATCCTGTTTCTAAAGAACCCCTTTGGGCTCCATACTAACTTAGCTAAACCCATTCACTGATCCCCTTCCTGAGGCTGACTCTGGGGGCTGGAGAATGGTGAACACCACAGTCTCACATAGGGATTTCTTCTTGGCATTAAGGTGTTGATGCAGGATAAAGTAGACAAATAGGCCTTGGGAGTGAGGGCGGAAGCAGGTTGGGAAGGCCAAATACCCTAGAGCAACCTGGCTATAGAACCAGAGTGAGCCAGCCTCTCCCCGACCTCTTCCAGTGTTCTTTGGGCAGCCCACACTCACACCCCACCCCTACTCCCAGGTGTGCTCAAAGCCCCAGGCACCTGTCCACCTCACCTCCCTTACCTCGAGGCCTTCACGGTTATGCAAGGGCTAAGGAGTGGTCACTAATCTAGACTGGGCAGGAAAGGGAGTCCACAGGGGAAAGAAGGAGCTCAACTTGATTAAAGAGGGAGCAGCTGTAGGCAGCCCCAGGTTTCTCTCTCCCCACTCCCCTCTGGGCAGAAGATGAGGAACTGAGATCTGAGATTTTTAGGTGTTCAGATTGGAAGGGAACATAAAAGTTCCCTAATTTAACCTCCACTGTCTGATCCCATTTTTCATGACTCCTACCTGGAAGGTGCTCTTCCTCTGCCTGAACATCTCTAGGAATAGTAACCTCATCTCCTGCAAAGGAATTGGCTAGCCTGGAACTTGTACTCCCGGGCCTGGCTCTGCTGCCTGGGGCCCCTGAGGGGCCCACATTAGCCCTGCACACATGAATGCAGACCCAGGCTCTGTCACCTGCATCTGCAAGCCTCCAAGCTGAGACTCCCACAGTCTGAGGTCTCTAGTTCCATGCTCTCAGTACAGCTGCCTGGCTGACTGCCGCTGAGTAGGTCTGTCCCCATGCTGGCCCTTTCAGAGGCCAAGCTTCTCAGAGCTGAGTAAGATGATCCCTCCCTTAAGTGTAGCCTCAGGGCCTGGAGGCGGCTTTGGCAACTCTGCCCCTTTTCCACACTCTGATGTCAACGCGAAGCTTTGTTCTGGGCTTGTTCTGGGCTTGCACAGCTGGGGGTGGGGTGGAGCGGGGTGGGGCAGTAGTGTGTAAGTCCCTGATGTTACTTTCTGTCTAGAGTTGAGGGCCACACTAGACAAGCAAAACCACTGACGAGACAGTGCCCAGGACAGGGATACTGAAAGTGAGGCCAGGCAGCTACCCACACCTCTGGGTCCACCCATAAGCTCTGGTGCCCTAGGGTTCTGCTGGGCTGTGGTCAGGGTGAGTGAGAGATCAACATGCCTTTGCTCATCCACAGTCTTTGCATTTTAAAAGAGGAGGCTGTGAACTCTCATAGAACCACATCAGGGAATGTTTACTCTCCCCTCACTTAGAGCGAGGGAAGACAGTGGCACTTAGCAGCTGACAGACTGGGCTCTGAAGTCACACGGTTCATCCTGGCTTTGTCACGTCCTCGCTGTGTGACAATGGGTAAGGTTCTGAGCCTCTATGGGTCTGTCTTTCCTCACCCATAAAATGGGGAGAATGGCACTACATGTAACACTGGTGTTTGCGACCCACCCTCCACATGGCCTGAGTGCTAAATAATTGCTGGTGACCATTCTCGTCATCATTTAAACACTGCAGAGCATTTTTAAGCCCAAGATGGAAGGCAGTTACAAAGCAGGCATCATATCCAGGGAAAGCATATTTTACAGTTTGCCCTGGAGGAAGAGTCTCTGGACACATCAGAATTACCAAATAAGTCTTAATGAAACCACCCCAAGTTTCCCCTGAGAAAAACCTGGGTTTTTTTTTTTTAAGAAATACTTGTTGGCACCGCCCACTGTGCTCCCCACCCCACCCACTCTGCTAACACTGTTAACCCATTCTCTAATTATTGTAACAGTGAGAGGTGGGTATTCTCATTTCCAATTCAGATATAAGGAAACTGAGAATCCCAAGAGGGAGTGTCTTGCCCACACGGCTCAGTGATGGAGGCAGGATTCAAACCCAAGTTTCAAGCCCAGGTTCTTGCCACTAGGTTGTAGTACCTCAAGATTCCACCCGGAGAAGTCAGACACCACAAACTCTGAAGGCCAATCATCTCATCCAGTCCTGGACGACCGACGCCCAAAGTAAAGAGCAGACAGGCAAGGCAGAATGAGGTCAGAAACCCAATTTCACTCACTTGATTTTATGGTGGCTTCCACCATTCTTTTTCAATGAGATTCAGGAAAGGAGGTGAAGTAATAAAATGGAGCAGGGATACTAGGCAGGTTCCACCTTTGCTGTTTTCTAGCTCTGTGACTTTGGGGAAGACTTTTACCCCCTCCTGGGCCTAAGTTTCCCCTCTGTTTAATTGAGATGGTGGTGGCTGGATATGCTCTTCTCTCCTAAGGCTTTATCTAAAGCCTGCTAATGCGGGTGTGACATACACTTCAGCCTTTTAGGCCCCGAGAATATGATCCCACAGGTCTGGGGCGGGATTCTGGAATCCGTATTGAGGAACACCAGGATGGTGCAATCTTCCCTTTCTTGGAAATTGTTTATCCACAAGGTGTGACTGCAAAGTAACATGACTGATTGTTTAATAAACCTGGAAGAGCCTTCAAGAGGCCAGATAACTGTAATGGTACAGCCACTGTGTACGGTTGGGAAGCCTCTGCAGGATTTGTATTGCTTGTATAAGGTTCATTTGAAATTGTTAGGGATTTGAAGATATCCCTTAAATAGCCTTGCTATTGTCCCTTGACGATAGCCAAGCTGATGATCAAAATAACTGGCCTGCCATCTTAGGAGTGCTAAACACTTTCTTTTCTTTTCATGAAGGAATCTCAGCAATGTTTCAGGCAGTAGGAGAACTGACAGAATGATGCAGCCCTCTAAGGGCCCTGCTCTGAAGATCAAGCTTCACAAAGATGCACAAACCCTAAGGCATCTTTCGACGACCAGCCTGCGTTCTGTGAGGCCCTACCCCTTCCTGGGCTGCGGCACCCTGTTCCTCGGTTCCTAAGAGAAGGTCTTTTCATCTTACCAGGGGATGCCAGGCAGACTCCTCAGGTATCTGAACCTGAGAGAAGAACCAGGTACAAAAAGGTGGCCACCTCATTTGCTTCTGCGCATCTCCCAGGACCCACATAATTCCTCTGTGAGGTCTACAGGGCAAGAAGTTGTCGGAGTTCCACAGTTTGACTTTGGTGACATGGAAAAGTAACAGGGACCCTGTGAAAAAGGCCAATTATCTTGGAACCGTCTGGCTCCCTGTCAAACTCCTGGACTCCAGACCTGGGTCTGCTCCATCACCGAGTGGTCGTTTGGCCACGGGCAGGCAGGCGCATGCAGTCTGGACAATCCTAAGCCACTGGCTACAAACAGGTCAGGCCACTTACTCTATAGCACCATCTCCCTCTTTACAAAGAGGCCCATTTCTAAACTTACCACATTTCTCTATGAACTTCAGGGGAAGAAGGATAGAAATCATCAGCCAACTGTTTATCATGTTCTTCAATTTCAAAGAACTAGGAAAAAGAACACACAGCAAGAGAAGTTCAGGTTAAAGTTGGAGCAGCTCAGCAACAAGTGGACAATATGCCATTTGGAACCATGGCATAGACAGTTCATAAAGGACTTTCACCTCACACCTGTGACCTCATGGGCTTTGTATCACCAGCTTAGAGGAGGAGACTCTAGGGTGAGTGGGTGTGAGGAGACTTAGTTTTGTTTGATATGTGGGGAAATGGGCTCAGAGAGGCTAAGCGTGTTGTGTAAGGTTCCACTCTGAGGAAGTAGACAAACACTGAATTTTTCCCCTCTTCAACTGCTTCTCGCAACCTAGTTAACGAAAAGAAAGAATGCACTCTTCCCGGTTGAGGGTCCTTTTTTTCAAAAAGTTATTCACACTGTAGTCAGATATTTGACTTTGCGAACCTAAAACCCTTAAGGAAATTAATTTCATTCCCCGTCCGGAGACAAAAGCCTAAGGGGCTAATGCCACCAACTGACATTTGGTTAAGTCCCTCCAGGACTAGCAGGGATCACTCATGATGGGGAGCCAGTGAGGGACAAGGCCCTGATTAGCCCAGGAGAAACTCACTGGTGAAGCGAGGGAGATGCACTGCATAATACCCATAATCCCCGACGCACAGCAGGTGAACCATGTGTCAAGATGGGGCAGGTCAGCATGGATATCTGTAACTTGGTCTATACATGTTGCCTTGGCACACAGAGCCCAGGCCTTCCCACTTGACAGCCTCTGGGGATCCCTGTGGGGACAGCTAGGAGAGGTCTGTGTGGAAACATCCCTTTGGTTTCAGTTTTCCCAAAAGGCCTCAAGGAGCCTCCTGATACACCCCTCCCTTCAAATAAGTCTTCCTCACTGCTCCAGCCTGCCTGACTTCTGCTTGTCCTTGCCTCCTCCAGGGGCCTCTCTGCCTGATGCAGCTCCCTTTGACTGTTAGGTCTTATCTCCGGAGCTTTTCCCCTTGCTGGCACTGACCTCCTCTCTCTAGCCTTCTCTGGAGGCCTCGCCTTTGGCATCCCTGTGCCCTCTACCACCCACTTTCTGTACTGTGACCTGTAGGGAATTGCTCTCCTGTGTCTGGAATGACCATGCATCTCCCATTCACTCTTGCCACTCTCTGCTCCTCACACCTGCCTGTGTCCTCAAGTTCAGGATTAAGAATGTCCCTCAGGGTAGAGTCTAGATTTTCCTCTGGAAATCAGATACAAATCAGGCCTAACCAACTCTTCTCTCATCCTGCAGGAATGGAATGTGGGCTGAAAAACTCAAATATTTGGTTAGCAAAGGTCTCCCAGGCTCAGAGGCTGAGATACCTTGGAGGAAAGACATCAGGACAGATAGACATTAAGAGGTAAGTCGATTAAAATGTGAGAAAAAGGTCAGATTCATAGCTACACACTAAAACTATGTCTTGTGAATGCTGCAAGGTAGAAATGGAGAATTTCATGACAATGGGCTCAGTCAGGCATGCCCCTCTTCCTGTGTTAAGGTCTATCTTCCAGGCCTCACTCAGATACCACTTTAAGAGGTCTCTCACTCCCAAACCATCCATTCCAGAAGAAACCTGTGGCTAGGGGTCTCCAACTCCTGTCAGGTATCTGATTTAGTCCTGTCAACTGTTTTATAACCTGGAATTTCTTGCGTCTCCTCTTGAAGAATACAGAAAGTGGCAAGGAACGTGTACCCTACAGACAGACTGCACAGGTTTGAACCTGAGCTCCCCACTTATTAGCCGTATTACTTTGGGGTGCTATTTAACCTCCTCAAGTTTCAATTTCCTAATGTAAAACAGGGACAGTGAGACTACATCATACGACTTTTAAAGGAAATGAAAAGTAAAGCATGGCTTGTGGCCTTCCAAAGAGCCACAGTTCACAAACAGAGTTAATTCGTGGTATTAAAATTTCATGGTGGTGGGGACGGTCTGATTAGGAAAAAAGACTGAGAAACAAAGTTGTAAAATGATTACTGCTGTTGCCTAGGGCGCCTAGAAAGCTCTCATAAAGCATAGGTGTTACTTTTTCTCAATTCTGTTGAAAAGGCAGGGCCCAGTCATTTGTCATCCTTTCCTCCAGCCTGAAAGCCCCGGAATGCAGGGCAGGGTCTCATCATACCCAGTTCCCCAGAGCCCAGACCCGCGCTCAGCACATCAACTGGAGTTTCTGGAAGGGCCTTCTCAGCATCTCCTCTCTCCAAAGTAGACTGCAAACTCCGCGACCTGGATTCAGGCGGCAACTAACCAGAAGGCGGGGAAGGGGTTCAGACTTGCACTGGGATAGAGCCACCCACACCGCCTCATCAGCCCAACGTCCCCTGCCTCTGCTCACCACCAAGCGGGCCTTTCAACCTCGAGACTGTCCGGTGTCTCGAGGCCGGGACTGCTGGTAGGTGGTGGAGCCCTGGCGCGGCTGGGGGGAAACTAGATGCGCTGCAAGATCTCAACCGACTTACTGTACCAGTCTTTAGCCCTCTGGGGTTCCGTCTGGGAAATGGGGGGAGGCTGTTGGGGCCACGCCGGCTCTCACCTGAGATCCTCTAGGCCCGGGGAACCCAACACACGGCACGCAGGAGCCGTTTGTGACTGCACCCGCTTCCCCCGGCCGGCTTGACTTGGGGTGAGGGCGGACCAGAAGTCACCGGACTCCAGCCACCTGATTCTCCGGGTACAGATTTCGGCGCTATGCACTCTGGGAACTGTAGTTTAGTCGTAGCCCGACCATCAGGAAGGGTTGGGGGCGGAGCAGAGGGGCGCAGGCGTCTGGGGAGGGATGAGGGCTCGGGTGTGAGGGAAGATTAAGCCCCTTTTACGACACAGAGACCCCTGGAGCGCCCAGTGCCTGTCGGCGTGCCCTGCGCTAGTTCGGTAAACGAAGCCCGGGCAGCGCTGCACTGCCCTGGAACTGCTGCCTTGCAGGACGGGCCTTCTAGGTCCCGCCTTCCATAGCCTCTCCGCCTATAGCCAGGGCCTGCCATGAGGGGTGGCGCGGGGCTCCGCTTTTCTTGACCAATGGGAAGGCGAGAGGCCTCCATGTTGGTGTGGCTGAAGGATTGGCAGGAGAGGCCTCGCGTCGGAGCCTTGAAGCCGGGTGGAGGGTGCGGGAGGGGGCGCTACTCCTCCGACGTCAGCTGTGTCGCGCTTTGAAGCTTTGGCAGCTTCGCCCTCCGACTATGGCTGCACGGTCGGTCATTCTCGGTATCGACCTGGGCACTACGTCTGTGAAAGCGGCCCTGGTGGAGTCCGCGCCCGGCGACCCATCCGGGTTCTTGGTACTGGCGAGCTGTGCCCGGGCTGCGCGGGCCGAGGCAGCGGCCCAGAGCGCTGCGGCAGGGCCCCAGGTGAGGCAGCGTCCTGGAGTTGCACCGCCTCGGGGAGCCACTCTCTTGCTCCTCAAAGGAGGCCTCCCCCCCCACCCCTTTTCTGCAAGGAAGTCTCCCCGATTTCTCCAGCCTGCCTGACCTCTGCCTGTCTGCTGCAGCTCCCTCTGATCCGTTAGGTTTCTTCCCGGTAGCTTTCCCACCTGCTGGCACCGATCTCCTTCCTCACTCTCTGGCCTCTGGTGTCCTTGCTTATGGCGCTGTATCCCCGTGCTCTCAGCCCTCCACTTGACCTGCGGGAAATTTCTCTCCTTGTGTCTGTGGAGTGACCTCAGGCCTCTCTTGTTCTTGCTGTCTCTGCACCTCACACCTGCCGGTGTCAAGTTTAGGATTCAGTTTGTTCCCCAGGGCAGAATCTGGATTTTCCTCAGGAACTAAGAGGAAGAATCAGGGCGAAAGAGGCTCTTCTCATTCTGCAGGGGTGGAATGTGGACTGGGGATTTGAAACACTTGGTCAGAAAAAGACACCAGGTTCCAAAAGCTGAGACACCTTGGAGGAAGGACTGCAGAGACAGAAAGACAGGAGAGAGAAGCCGATTAAAATGTTAGAAAAAGATTGGATTCATCATTATACTCAAAACTAGTGTCTTGTGAGAGTTACAAGGTAGAAATGGGGGAGAATTTCACCACAATGAGAGCTCTGGGTTCAGTAACATCATCAGTTCTTAGAACTGGATTCCATTAATTCCCTGAAAAAGGTAGATTCCATTAATCTACCTGGAATCTAATCTACCTTTAATCTAAAACTGGATTCCATTAATTCCCTGTGTTCAGTTAATTGACAATAGAAATTAATATGTAGGAACTTTCTGTGTAACCTTTGGACTTTTTTTCCTGGATCTCTGCTTGTTCTCCTAGTTGTAATAGGAGGCCTCTAAGGCCCCTTCCAGCCACAAACTCCGATTTTTCTGGGCCATACTCCCAAGAGCTTGTTTTTCACAATCTCTTGCCAGTTATCTGGACTCAGTTGTTTACAGTTCAGAGTCTGTCTTGCTCAGAAACATTTCAGAGGATAAAGATTACAGGAGCACTTTGCATTTTCATTTTTTTTTAAATATATGAAATTTATTATCAAATTGGTTTCCATACAACACCCAGTGCTCATCCCAAAAGATGTCCTCTTCAATACCCATCACCTACCCTCCCCTCCCTCCCACCCCCCATCAGCCCTCAGTTTGTTCTCATTTTTTAAGAGTCTCTTATAGCCCTTTGCATTTGCATTTTCATAGAGACTTTCAAAATTAGTTTGGTTGGGGCATCAGGGTACTTTAGAATGATTATTTCACCTCATGGACTGTGAAACGGCAAATTCAGCTCCGACCCTGTGGGGGTGAGCAGCTGGGATTAGAGGATGTGAGTTTAGGCAGTGCCCTTTCTCTTGCAATAGGGCCACTTCTTGAAAACTGCTTTCTCAGCTTCCCCCAGCGTTCAGCAGGCTGTTCCGCGTTTACAGGCACACAGTGTGCCACACCTGCCTAATGAGGGGTTTCGGAGAGGCCAGTAATACCCCCCTTGCATCTTCCATGTGTGCTTTGTGCTCTGGGACAAACGGCATTGCTGTAATTTAATCTTTAGCAGAATTTCTCCACCCTGGCACTGTTGATACTTGGGTCAGATGATTCTTCGTTGTGGGGAGCTGTCCTGTGCATTGTAGGATGTTCAGCACCCCTACCTACTACATGCCCGTAGACCCTTCCTACCCAGTTCTGACACCCCCAAATGTCTCCATATTGCCAAATGTACCCTAGGGGACAGAAACACCTGGTGTCCCTGTGTTCTCTCTATGTCCATACTTTTCATTCTTAAGAAGTATTGTGTAGAACAAGGCCAAGCTTGGCAGCTGTATAGAAAGTCAGGCTTTTAGGTGTTTGCAACCTTAAAATACCAGGATTTTTGAGTGAATCTCTGTGACCCTTTCGGAGTTAGTTTTTCCTTTCTGGGCCTCAGTTTCTTCATCTGTAAAGAGGGGTGTGGAGGAGGAGGGTTGACTTGAGTTTCTAAGTTCTGTTCTCAAATCTAAAGTTCTAGGATTTGATCTGGATAGAGTGATTGATAGTCTGAACCAAGAAATGGAGGCAGCGCCTTTCCTGTTACCTTGTGGGTATGCCCATTGTTCGAGAGCTGCTCCCTCATCATACTCACCACTGAAACTCGAACTAATTGCTGAACACTGACTGCCTCCTTGTCTTCGCTCCCACCTGGCCCATTTCCCTCCTTCACCGTCCCACCCACACAACTCACACACCAGTGGGCCCATTTTAAACAGTGGCTCCTCTGTCCTGGGTTGATATACCAGCTGGCCATGTGGGAACTCTTTAAACTAGCACTGTCCTGTAGAAACTCTAGCTATGAAGCTGACCCACACCTGGAATTTCCAGTTCTCTAGTATTAAAGTAAAAAGTAACAGCTGAAATTAATTTTAACTGCATATTTTATTTAGCTCCCTGTATCCAACAAACTATCATTTCAATATATAATAATGAATATAAATTTATTAATAAGGTATTGTGCATTTTTCATACTAAATCTGAAGTCTGGTATGTATTTTACACTTGCAACACATCTCAATTCAGTGCCAGCCATGCACCTCCTCTCTGCTGGGCTCTCACTGCCCAGCCAGTTCTGCTGTAGTCTCTTCCATATACAGTCTCTTTAGGGTCTGGGGCTGCCTCCTCAGGAAAATGATTTGTGTTCCCTCTGCACTCTTTTCCCCATTCTACTCATCCTCACCTTCCTTTTTTTCTGTTTCTTTGTTCACGCTTGTTTGGAGCCTGGAACTGCCCCTGCCCAAGGCCAGCAGGCTGACGGACAAGTGAGGGGTCGTCCCAAGGAGGGGGAGGGCTGTGTTCTGCCCTGGGCAGGATAGCCTAGGGCTTGAGGGCTCAGTCTTCAGATGCTTTTCCAAGACCGGAAGCTTTCTCAGTTCCCCAGAGACCAGACGTTTATTAAGAACGGAGCCACATTTCTCTTCTGAGTTTTCCAGGGGTCCTTCTAGTTGTTAAGCTTATTATACCTTGAGGTGATTTTTGTGTGCCAGAAACATTGCACTTTGGTTGAAATCAAAGTAAGTATTCAGTTTACTAAATTCAGAACCCTGGTTCTTAAACTTTTAAATTTAGGTTATAAAGCTGGTTCCATTTATAAGTCTAACATGTCACTATCATTTTTGAGGGCCTTTGAATAATACTTAATGCTATTTCAGTTAAGTATCTTAGTTATACAGTATATAAATATATATATTTATATATATAGGTAAATATATATTTATCTAGTGTATAACTAAGATACACTATATACACTAGATAAATGTATATTTATCTATATATAGATTTATATTTATATTTTTTATAAATAAATTTATAAATTTATAAATATTATATTTATATATATTTATATTTATATATATTTATAAACCTATCTATCTATATATATATTTAGGTACTGTAGTTGCCTGACCCACAGCTTTTCAGAATACTTAAATAATTCTTATAAATCTAATAAGTTAAATGGATAACTACATAAACTTTAAATGCTCTTATATGTTTAAAATCCTTTTATAAATATACAGTAATGAGATTTGAACTTATAATTACAAATCTAGATCAGTTACTCAATTTCACATTTTAACTTGGAGTTGCGGAGGTAACCTAGGCCAAATTCTCTTAAACATATAAATTTACCTAAAATACCAAATGCTCAGATTTCCTTAAGCACAAATGTTAATCACATAGGTATGACTCTTTTAAACATGCATGTTTAATTCTTGATCAAGGAAGCAGTTCTGTCATCTGGGTTGCTTTTCCAAGTCTATATATTTTGGTGGTCTCCTTAGCTTACTGAGACTTCTTACTGATTAGAGGCATCTCCTGGGATGGGATGGGATCTTGGAGTCTGATTTCTAGCCTTTAACAGAGACTTCATAATTTAGAAGAAGAGATGGTCATGGAAACCTAAATTTTTTGGTGTGAGTCACCTACTTTTGAAGTTATATTAGTTTCTACCTCCCACCCATCTGGATGTACTGCTTGATTGGATTTGGCATTTCATTATCTCTAAGATCCCTAAATGTGTTTTCCCATCTGATTCCAGACATCTCTAACTTTTTTCAAATCCTGCATTCTATTCATATTCTTGTCTCTTAAGACCACTGGACCCAGAGATATTAGCATGCTATTTGATTATGTTCTTAACTCTCATGACTTTGTTTTTCAAGGTTATTTTGCCTAGACAAGTTTGTAAGGAGGCAAATCAGGGGAAAAGGCAAATCAGGAGAAGATGGTCCTGACTTTCTTGAATCTCATTTCCACCCCTAAAAATCTTTCTATACTATCAGTCTCGTTCTGGGTATCTTATCTCATTGCCTAATTAATATTCTGAAAACACTGCTCTGATGATGATACTGTCCCATTCAGAAAGCCCCAAGGGCTCCCCATTGGCTTTAGGAGGAGCCCCTTACTCTGGGGCTCAAGGTCTGCCATTGGGCTCAGCCTCTCTTTTATAGCTTCATTTCCCACCACACCCTTGCATGGACCATCTCACTGTTGCTGTGCCCAGGTATTCTCTGGGCTTTCTTCTTGCCTGCCTCCCCTAGTGGATGTTTTATTCTTTTTTTTTTTTTTTTTTTTTGGTAAGTTTATTTATTTATTTTGAGAGAGAGAAAACACGTGCGCAAGTGGCCCAGGGTGAAGGCTCGTGTGTGAGAGCCAGGGAGGGGCAGAGAGAAAGGGAGAAAGATAATCCCATGTGGGCTTTACGCTGTCAGCACAGAGCCTGATGCAGGGCTTGATCTCAGGAACCGTGAGATCATGACCTGAGCCAAAATCAAGAGTTGGACAGTTAACTGACTGAACCACCCAGGTGCGCCCCTGCCCCTCCGCCCCCTCCCCCCCCCCCCCCCCCCGCCCCGCCCCGTTGGTGTTTTGTTTCCAAGTCTAAGGCCTGGCCCTAAAGGCACTGAGGAAACGTTTGTCGGATGGATGAACTAAAGTCCCAAGTAGAAGCAAACACTAGGGCTTGTCCACGAGGCCTTTCCTGGCTACACCTTTCCTTCCAGGTTCCTTCCTGCTGTGTTCCATCCTGCCCTTATCCCAATCCTCTGTGTCCCTTGAGATAGACCCTTAATTTCTCCTTACATCTTGGTCTTGTGTTTTCCTATCCTTAATGTTAGACTGTCAGTTCCTATAGGGCAGAGGCAGTGCTTTTCTCAGCTCAGACTTGCCCACAGTAGAGGGCAGAGTCTTAGCCATTTTGGAACCTCATCTGCCCCAGCACCTCACCTGTGCGGGGAGGGAGTGGAATCTCGTCCACCACATTCCTACTCTAGGTGCTGCTGGAGGTGGTGGAGAACCCTCAGTCCCACATGTCATCCGTGAGCCTAGTCAGCAGGTCCTGGAAGTGACCCTAGTGGAATTAGCTGGGCAGCCGCTACCCAGGAAATCCCTTGGGGCCTCTGCCCTTCCCCCCTCCCCCCCCCCCCCCTCCTGTCTGTGTGCCACTGCCTGACGCCTCCTGTTCTGTTTCCAGGGGCGGGAGCAGGATGTAAGTAGAATCATCCAAGCCCTAAATGAGTGCCTTGCTGCCCTTCCTCAGCAGTTGCTCCAGGAAGTCTGTGGCATTGGAGTATCAGGACAGATGCATGGAGTCATGTTTTGGAAAACAGGCCAAGGTACGCTGGGCTCCAGGGATGATCATGTGCTTCTAGCAACCACTGTGGAACAGCAAAGTGCTGCAGGAAGGCTCTCTCTGAAGGATCGGGTCACCCTGCAGTAGGAATGGAATGGCACATATTGTCTCTTGTATTTTGTGTACGTCCTGTATGTTGTGTACCTCCTATCTTGTACAAATGTGTAATGAGTAAGTGAACTGTCCACTCACACACCGTCCATCAGCAGGGTGAGGGAAAAGAGTGACTTGTCTCTGATTCTCTGTAGGATTCAGTGGAGTGGATTTTCCACAGCTTTCTCTTTTGTGTCAGGGTCTCAGAGCATCAAAGTAGACAACTAAGAGATTAGTGTGGTTATAGGAGATGCCAAGACACAGTGGAAATACTTTTGAATTTGGGCATAATTTTTGTTGTTTGTCATAATCACAGACATTTGTGATTTTTGAATTCCAGGGCTTGTCCTTTTTATGGGCTCAAGGGCTAAGAATTATTTAGTTGGTTGCCTTATATCTTAAATGCCACAGTGCAGGTGACCTGTTCTTTTTGGCCTCTAGGAAGAGACTTATTAAGCCAGCAAAATAATGATGAGTAATTTACATGCCAGATGTTGGGCTAAGGATGTTACCTGCATGATCACATTGAACATTCCTGACATCTTCATGATATAGGTTACATTATTGTCCCCATTGTGCAGATGAGAAGTGGAGGTTCTGAAGTTAATATGCCTGGGCTCATATGGCAGCAAGTGGGGACTCCAGCTTTTGAACCCAGGTTGGTGTGACTTCAGACACTAAGCTTTTAAAGGCCTCTTGGAGAACCAAAGCTGCACGAGGGTGCAACAGTTCAATGAAGCCAGGAACTTCCCAACAGAATGTCTGAGGAAGGATTAGGATATTATGAGCTCCTATTACAGCAAGCATTAAAAAACTTTTTTAACTAAAAAGTTCTATACAGACATAAAAGTAGGGAGTATTATGGACCAACACACACCCATTACCCAGCTACTTTACTGCAGGGTTTTTTTTATTAAGGTTTAAAAAATTTATTTTGAGAGAGAGAGAGAGCATGCACGAGCTGGGGAGGGGCAGAGAGAGAGGGAGAGAGAGAGAAACCCAAGCAGGCTCTGCACTGTCAGTGTAGAGCTGGATTCAGGGCTTGATCTCACGAACCGGGAGATCATGACCTGACCTGAAATCAAGAGTCAGACATTTAGCAGACTGAGCCACCCAGGCACCCCCTACTGTAGGTATTTTAAGTAGAGGATGGATGGCTACTTTGGGGGCTGTAGTTAAGGGGATTTGAACACCAGATTCACCCCTTTTTGCCTGGAGAGTCAGTGATTCCAGTTCCCCGGGGCCAAGTGAGTGGTGACCTGCTTCTCAGCAGCATGACTGGTGTCTAGTGATGCATCCTTTGATCAGTTCCCAGGAGGGGCTGGGTGACTGTAGAAGCCAGTGTAGGACCTCTTGCTTCTTCCCTCTTCCTCATCTGCCTGTTGTCAGGCTGGCTGGGACCACAGGAGCTGCTTGGCTCCAATCAGTAGCAGGAGGAGAAGGCCAATTAGGATGTTAGAGCTGACCTCTCAGAGGGAGTCTAGGTTGTAAAAACTTTTTAAACTCCTTAATTTTGCATTAACGAGAATAAATGTCCTTTTAATACTAAAACCTGTCCCAAAGAGGACAGCAGAGATCTAATGATTGTGGTCTGGTCATCTGCCTCCCTTTCTGCCCATTTCCTGGACTCTGTAACAACCACACAAACCATTGCCCACATTGTTGGAGAGAGAGCTGCTTAATATTTCATTGAGTCAGCCCACATGCCTCCTTGCTTTGTTTTCTGCTTCTGGGAAGGAGGGAAACCGCTATTTGACGATGGTAATACTTGCTTAGCAGAGTTGAGTGAAATCGTACTTGGGATCAAGACATTGTGTTTTTAATGGTGGCCATAAATCAGTTTAGCTTCAGTACCTACAGTGAATAAGGCTCAGTACTTGACCCCACGGGAGACGTAGAAACTAGCAGACGAAGCCCTCACCTTCCAGGGCACACTCAAGGCAGTCAACACAGACAGGCACCAGTAAGCCGAGCGGAGAGCTAATTGCTTCCATGAGGGCACAGGCCAGCCAGCAGGGAGAGGAAAAACAGTGAGAGTGTCTTCTGAGAGGCCTGTGGTTATGCCTGTAGACTCCATTTCGAGGGTCAGTAATAGCAGGAGAGAAGTGGGCATGATAAGACCAAGCTAAAAGGCAAGCGGCTGACTGGGAGAAAATGTTTGCTTGTGTGAATAATATGGGTACATATAAAGAAATAAGGACAGAGAAAGGACAAATGGTCCTGTGGAAAATGGGCAAAGGATACCTATAGGCAGTTCCTAGAAGAGGAAATACAAGTGGCTAATAAGCATATAAAAAGAGGCTCAATGTCATTAGTAATTAGGGCAGGGCAGATGAAAACAACAATGAGAAATCATTTCCACCCACTGAGTTGTAAGAAATCAAAGTCTGAAAATGTCAAGGTTGGGAAATGGGGTGGAAAATTGATATTTTTAAATATGGCCGGTGGTAGTATAAATTAGCATGGCGGTTTGGAGGGCAGTTTGGCGGGGGCCTGTTCCAAACAAGGGGGCTGCTGTGACTCAGCAGCTTTGCTACTTGGTATCTGCTCAGGAAAATTACTTTACCATGTATGTGCATAAGGAGGTGTAATCACGGTCGTTCATTACCTTGTTATGGTAGCGAAAACTGGCGTTTAAGCTCTGGGGAATGGATGCATAAATGGTGGTATGCCCAGGCTGTAGGAGGATATGCAGTGTAGTCTAAAAGAATAAGGTGCATTCACATACATTCACATGGAAAGGCCTCTAGAACATTTGCTGGATGTTAAAAACAACCCCTAGAAGAAGAAATATAGTACAATGCTGTTTGCTTAAAAAAAAAAATAGACAAAAACAAAATAAAGTCAATCAAGCCAAACAAAATATGTTGTGTGAGTGTGAAAACTTGAGATAGTTCCCCACAAGTGCTAACAGGGACAGGAGTGGGGCCAGGACTCGGGTAGGGGTATAAGCGGACCTCTGGCTTTATCTGTAATAGCTGAACATCTCATACCGAGAATGCATTCACTTGTCACTTCTGTAATTAAAAAATTAAAAACATATCAATTCTTTGCCGAGAGAGAGAGAGAGAGAGAGAGAGAGAGAGAGAGAGAGAGAAGGAAGAAAGAAAAAAGTTAACAAATATCAGACCAAATTCTGAAACAGTGGATTTGAATCTTGGTTCTACCATTTAATAGCTATGTGACCTTTGGCAAATTTTTCTTAACTTCTCTCTGCTTCATTTTTCTTGTAAAAAGGGAAGAATTATCATGCCTATATTATAAGGCTGTTATATAGATTAAATGAATTATTTTTGAAGTGCTTTGAAGAATACCTGGTACATAGTAAGGATTCCATATTTGTTTTCTCATACAAACAAAATAAAACTGTTAGTCAAAAAAAATTTTTTTTAAAGGATCAAAGAGTTTTGGAAGCAGATAAAGGGGTTGAAAAAAAGCTGTAGAAATCTGGCTTTAGGGCTGGAATAAGAATCCCAACTTTAGGGACACCTGGGTGGCTCAGTCAGTTGAGCATCTGACTCTTGGTTTTGGTTCAGGTCATGATCCCAGGGTCATGGGACTCCATTGCACTGAGCACGGAGCCTTCTCCCTCCTGCCACCCTCTCTCTTTCTCTCCCTCTCTCTGCCCCCTCCCACTCACTTGCTCTCTCTTTCTCTCTCTAAAAAATAAAAGAATTTTTAAAAAGTAAGAAATATATGTTTTAAAAAAAAGAATTCCAGCTTTAAGTGTAGGTACAAATACAGTATGTAGTTGTGGAGGTGCACTGCTTTGCCCTGACCCCTACCCCAAGTGAAACTTCATACACTTCAGGTGCATGATCTGTAAGGCACCTCCCTGCTCTTCTGGTTACTGGCTGGGGATACCAACCAGAGTTTGACAAGCTGTCTCAGAGCCTTTGCCCTGACCCATCTACCTGCAGCATGTATCCCCAGACATTCTTTTAAAAAAAATTTTTTTTTAATGTTTATTTATTTTTGAGAGAGACAGAGACAGAGAGCAGGGTAGGAGCAGAGAGAGGGGGAGACACAGAATCCGAAGCAGGCTCCAGGCTCCCAGCTGTCAGCACAGAGCCTGATGCGGGGCTTGAACTCACAAACCGTGAGAACATGACCTGAGCCAAAGTCAGATGCTTAACCATCTGAGCCACCCAGGCGCCCCCTCCCCAGACATTCTTATGGCTCACTCTCTTCTTTCATCCAGGTCCCTCCTCACACGTCACCTCAGAGAAGACTTCCCTGATCACCCTTCAAAAATCTATCACTGCTGTTTATTTCTTCACAGCAATGAAAAGTATCAGATATTATATACTTGCTTGTGTATATTCTATATACCTAGCGTAGAAGCTTCATGACAGCAGTGACTTTTTCTTGTTGATTGCTGCATTCTCAGGGACTAGAACCCGTGCCTAATACATATTAGATACTTAATAAACATGTCATTCAATCACCCACGTATGAATGAACAAATGGATGTTTCATGGTCTGGAACAAAGAGGGGAGAGGCAGTTAAGTTTCTTTCTTTGGTTCTTAATGAAAAAAATTTATAGGAAAATGTAATGATTTTGGCTCCCAAATCTGGGGCCTGAGATCAGACATAGCCACAAAATAGCTGCATGTGAGGCTTTGCCCTGCTTTGCTTTATGGTAGGCATTGTTCTCATCTGGAGGCCATCTCAGGACATATGGAGAACAAATTCTCATCTCTGTCCATTAGATCCGGAATGTTCTTGTTACTGATAACCTTTCTCAGCTGGCACTCAAGATTCTTTTCCCATTCTGCTACAGTGGTTGTATTTATATTCTGTGGAAGTGTGAGATATATTCCTTATATGAGAAGAGGAGAAAACAAAACATATGTAGGGATGTGTATTGTCTTTCTTGAAGGCCGCTGCAAATCTTAGACCACACACAGAGTTTAGAAGGTAAAGATTCATTTGCATCACCATTATCATCACTAACATTAATTGAGTACTGACTGTGTCAGGTACTGTTCTAAATGCTTTACATGTGTTAACTCATTTAATACTTACAACCCTACACACACAACACACACTACATACCCTAACCCTAACTCTAATCCTTCCCCTTGCCACTAGTCTGAGAGTGAAGTCGACACATGGCAGGAAGAGCTACCAGGACCCAGGAAAGAATTATAAGTGTCCTTTACCTCTGGGCTTCCGGATACAGTTGCCACCAAGATGCTGAACTAGTTTGACAGCTGGCTGTGTCTGCCAAGGTCAGTTTTAGAGGAATCATAAGAGAAAAACACCAAGGAAAGGGGAGAACATTGTGAGAGAGCCTGGGGTGATGGGGCTGCTTTGATTTGGGATGTGTGGGTTGACAGTGGCTTGGGTCTGGGGCAAGAGGCAACCAGCCTTGCCTGTGAGAGGATAAATCAGGAGGGGAACAGCTGGTCCCCTGGACTGCCATGGCTGTGGGACAAGCAGCATTGTCCGCATACCCTCAGCAGCTCAGGTGTCTTCAGGAATAAAATCAAGGCAGTGGAGAAAAGCAGGAGTCTCTTTCCAAATCCCAGGGCTGGTGACATTGTAATCTAAGGATCCTCAAAACATTGTTTTTTCCTGGGAGGCAGAGTGGAAGTACTGACCTGAGGAGATGTTTTGCACGGTGGGATGGATTAGCTGCAGATTTACCCCAGGATTCATTCATCCTTTCCAGCCGCTTGGAGGCTGGCAGGGATGGAGATCTGGCCCGTTTACACTGACTGACAGAGTAGCCAATAGTCCCAGCACAAAATGAGTTCATGGGCCAGGACAATAAGACATTTGAAGAGCACAGCTGTTTCACAAGAAAAACATTGTGCCAGGTGATTTGATGGAGATTCTTTGAGAAACAACTGTTAGAACGGTCAGTCTAATTTAAAATTAGCTTGACATACCTACTAAAATGTATGAAAGGAGAATATTAGCAAGAAAACATAAAAAGGACCAAGGAGAATTATTAGGTCTGAAAAAATATAATGGTTGAAATAAAGAATGTAATAGACGGGATTAATAACAAAATGGATAGAACTTCAGGACAAATTTGAAAATAAAAGATGCAAATTTAGAAAATCTCTCAGAAGGAAGAAGAAAAGGACAAAGAAGTAGAAAATATAAAAGAAAAGGTAAGAGATATTGAAGATACAAATAGAAACACTAGCATCTGAATAATAGGAGATCTAGAAAAGGAAAAATAAAAGTGGTAGAGGAGGAAATATTTGAAGAACTAACGGAGAAAATTTACCATAATTGACAAAATAATATGCACCAGACTGAAGGGGTGCATAGAATGTCAAAGAAGGGAGAGAAGGAAAACCTCACAGCCAGATATAGTGAACTTTCAAGGATTTCAGACAAAGAAAATACCAAAAGCGTACACAGTGAAAGACCAGATCCTATATAAAAGAATTACAAGCAGATTGACTAGACATTTTTCAATAGCAACATTCTATGTAAAAGTGCAATGGAATAGTATTTTGGTTACCTACTGGTGTATAGCAAACTACCTCCAAACTCAGTTACTTAAAACAGCAAACATTTTATTATATCTTGTACAATTTACTTCTGCATATCAGATAGAGCTACTGTACATGGAGTTGATGGAGGTTGCTTGGAAGTATTTGTGTAGTGGACAGATGGGTCTGGAGGGTTCAAGAGTGGCTCTACTCAATGCTTGATGCCTTGGTAGGGAAGGCTGGAAGGCTGGAGTCAGCCTGGAGGATGGCCTCTAGATGCCTACATGTGACTTCTCCATGTAGTTTCTCCAGCATGGTGGCCTTAGGACTTCTTTTTTTTTTTTCTTAAGTTTATTTATTTATTTTGGTGGGGGGAGGGGCAGAGAGAGAGAATTCCAAGTAGGCTCCACATTGTCAGCATGGAGCCCGATGTGGGGCTCAATGTCATGAACCATGAGACCATGACCTGAGCCGAAATCAAGAGTCAGATGCTTAACTGACTGAGCCACCCAAGTGCCCCAGGTAGTGGGACTTCTTACATGGTGGCTGGCTTTCCCCAGAGTGAGTGCTCCAAAAGGCTCTGGTGGGAGCCGCAAGACTTCTATGACCTAGCTTTGGGGGTCCTAGGATGTCACTACCCCCACATTCTCTTGGTCAAGCAAATCATCAAGTCCAGCCTAGATTCAAGGAAAGAGGATTTAGATTCTGCCCCTTAATGGGAGGAGTAGAAAGGAATTTGTGGCAATCTATCACAAATCTACAAAGTGTTTTTAAGTATTGAAGAAAAGGAACTTAGGACCTGGAATATTACAACTGTCCTTCAATTATGAGGATATGAAAAGATATTTGGAGCCATATAGGCCTTTAGATGCTTTGCCACAGAACGAACTATACTGAAACTAGTTTTGAGCAATTTAAATAAGAGCAGAGAAAGATCCAGAAGATTTCAAGAGATAAATGACATAAATGAAGTAAAGATGGCTAGATTCCTGAATAAAGTTTGATGCCTAAAAATCAGTTAGCTAAGACCAAAGTCAAAGAGAAAATATATCCATCATCATCCAGAATCCAGTCTAGGTAGTATCCTCATGGTAAGAGTTGGAAGGATGGAGACTAGGGGACTTGAGAGTGTGCTAAGTTTCTTTCCTTACAGGGTGAAAGGGGATATAATATCAACTGTAAAAAATGAATAAAAAGGAATATAGAAGAAGTGGGATAAATGGAGGGAGTAGGTGACTTGCCCAGGGCCACACAGCCATTGGTGATGGAGCCAGGTATTAAACCCAGGTGCTCTTATATCAGAACCCAGGTGTGTGAGTGAAGCATTATCAGGGGTGATAAAGTTGTGCTTTAACCTCACTAGCAGAATGGTCTCACGGACATGCTGCTGCTGGTCAGTGGCTCTTTTCTCTGTGTTTGGTAATCTCCTTTGTTTCAGGCTGTGAATGGACAGAGGGAGGGGCCTCCCCCGTGTTTGAGCCCAGAGCTGTGAGCCACCTGGTCACATGGCAGGATGGCCGGTGTAGCAGCGAGTTCCTGGCTTCTTTGCCCCGGCCAGAGTCCCATCTCAGTGTGGCCTCAGGGTTTGGCTGTGCAACCATCTTCTGGCTTTCGAAGAATAGGTACGGACAACTGTTTTTGAATTGGATTCTGGGTTTCCGGGGAAATGAGAGTGGCCAGAGGGCTATACCTCCAGCTGGTCAGCATCACTCCACATGCTGGAGTGTTCCTCAGTGAGATGGCCTGGCACAGAGTGTGGTCACAGGACCTAGACTTGGTCCAGAGCTGCTTCATTTCTCAGAAGTTTTGGTTATCTGATTCTAACCAGGGGCGGAAAGAAAGGGGCAGAGAGGACAAGGGACTTGCCAAGGGTCACGTGCTGAGTTAATGGTAGGGTCAGGGCTGCTGAGAACGGCCAATGTCCGGTTTTCCCAAGCGTTCTCCCCTGAGACCACTCCCCTAAGGCTGACCCCAGCCAGCTGTGTTTTGAGTGGCTGGGAGGTCCTCACCCCGGGAGGTTTACTTGTCAGGGAGCTGTTTGTGGGGTGCTGGTTGCCACCCAGCTATGCCATGTCTAGTCTACTGCCTGCAGCTAGGTATGGTGCATGCTTTCAAGTTGCTATTAGACCATGTTGAATTGTTTTTGATATGAAAACTAGCCCAGAGTTCCTGAAGTCCTATGATGCAGTGGGCACCATCCATGACTATGTGGTTGCCATGTTGTGTGGCTTGCCAAGATCCCTGATGTGCGACCAGAATGCTGCTAGCTGGGGATATTTCAACACTCAGAGCCAAAGCTGGAACTTGGAGATGTGAGTATATCCTTGCAGGCCGGCTCCAGGCTAAAGGTCAGAATCTCTAATGTGAGAGCTTCAGTGGGACTTTCCCATTCAAGAAGAGTGGAGGATTCCAAGAGGCCAGGAATCAAGTTCCAATGTCCTTCAGCCCGTTTCAGTCACCAGGCATGGGTGGGCCTAGCTGTCAGTGAACCCTTGCAGGGGATTACCCTGTACGCCATGCTGTCCTGCTCTTCCACAATTGCCCAGACCTAGGTTGGCTTCCCCAGTTCTCTGTGACTCAGCCCTAGCCTATAGATTTCAAAGAATAACTTTCACTGTAATAAAGTTTAAAATAAGGTTAAAAAATGGAAGTAGCAGTCTTGAGAGATGTCTTTTAAAAGTTCTTTTTAAGCAATCTTTTGCCTTTTCAGATCCAGAAATCCAGTGCCCTGTAAGTTCACTTCCTTCAGGGTCCAAATTCTGAGCTCTGTAATAAAACAAAAAGCACCTGGTAGTTCAGGTAAAGGACTTTCCAGCATGTTTTATAAAATTGACAGCCCGTGTTCACTAACCCCGAGTGATGAATGCGTTTGGTATTCAGGAGACTGATGGATTTGACTTTGGTTTGGCCTGTGCTAACTGATTGTGACTTTGTGTTGGAACTCTATCTCCCTTTGCAGAGTATTTGTGTTCCCTTCAAACATAGGAGGCTGAGTGGGGATGATATCTGGCTCTTGTGTAATCCTTCCTGATCACCCCTGCTTACACTGGTTGTTTTCTTTCCTGGAAGGCTAATCCTAAGCTTTTGAAAGCCAGTGTTCATTCTTTAAAAAGTACAAGTCTACTTCTCATGGTTTTAAAAAAAGCCAAAGAGGCCCTCTCTGAAAACACTGGATTCTGCCCTCCCTTCCTGTATGTGTTATCCTCTAGTGCTTTCCTTTGTTGAGTTTCCTGGAAACAACAAAGACCAAAAAAACCCAGCACCAGGTAAATACACTGTCCATTTTTGGATTGCAGATTGAGGACCTCAGGCTTTCCCATCCACCTGCTCCCAGACATCGCTGAGGCCGGCAGCTTGGCGGGCAGAACTTCCCGTGCCTGGTTTGGAGTCCCAAAGGGGACGCGGGTGGGCGTGGCCTTGGGTGATTTACAGGCCTCCGTCTATTCCTGTATGGCCCAAAGGACAGATGCGGGTAAGTCTTTCTTCTTTTCCTTCCTCAGACTTCTACTGGTGCCTTCTAAGCTCCAGGTCTGTGTGAGGGTACAAGGGGAACATGTACCAAAGCCTCGGCATCCTGTTGATCTTTATTCTGTAAACATGAAAAACAGCCTCATTCCTACAGGTTCTGAAGCCCCTCCCCTGGGAGCTTGCAATCCTATAGGGCAAGTTCTGTCCCTGACCACAGTCTGTGCTTTTCCTTTCCATGGCCAGGTAAGGGAAATGACTGTTTCTAGCTGGCTGATTGCTGTGTAACTCCATGACCAAGAAAATAGATTAGTAGATTAGGGTTTTTGTTATTGTGTTTCTCAATGAAAGTTCCATCTCATCTGATTAGAAGTGCAGAGTCTTTTCTGTATTCAGTGTAAGAGAGTCACAGTGAGATGGAGGCTGCGGTCTAGGGCAGAGCTTGGTCGACTTTTCCTGTAAAGGATCGGATAATAAATATATTAGGCTTTGTAGGCCATGTCGTTTCTATCATAACTATGTAACTCTGCTGTTAGAGCCTGAAAGCAGCCATAGCCAATACATAAATGAATGGGTGCCGCTGTGTTCTAATAAAACTTCATTTATAGACACTGAAATGTGAATTCCATAGAATTTTCACGTGTCATGAAATTTTCTTCTCCTTTTGATTTCTTTTCAACCATTTAAAAATGTAAGAACATGCCACTATGATTGTAAAATGCTGCAGCCCCTTTGGAAAACAGCCTGGCAGTTCCTTAAAAGTTAAACATGACCCAGCAATTCCACTCCCAGGTGCACACGCTGAAGAGAACTGGAAGCACGTGTCCACACAAACAAGTGTCCACACTTCACCCAGATGTCCCTAGCAGCATTGTTCATAACAACTTATAATTCAAAAAGTAGAAATAATCCAAACTCCCACCAACTGATAAATGCATTTAGAAAGTGTGCTATATCCACACAGCTGAAATGCCACAACATGGGAGTGAAAGGGAGGAATGAAAGAAACCAGTTCCAAAAGGCCGTGTATCGTATGTTTCCATTCCTGTGAAAAGTCTAGAACAGGCAAATCCATAGAGACAGACAGCAGATGAATGGTTGCCAGGGGCCGGGGGAAGCAGTGATTGCTGATGGGTACAGTTTCTTTTTGGAGTGATAAAAATGTTTTAAAATTAGATAGTGGTGATGGTTGCACAACTGTGAATATACTAAAAACCACTGAATTATACCCTTTAAAAAGTTGTTTTTTATGGTGAATTGATGTGAATTATATCTCAATAAAGCTATTATTTTAAAAAAAAGTGAAAGCCATTCTTAGCTCTCAGACCATACAAAAACACATGGCTGAGTGGGTATGGCCTGTGGGCTGTTGTTTGCCCCTCCCCGGGCTAGGGGGAGAATTGGGGCCTACCTGCCCAGCTAGGTGGTTGCAGGATGGTGGTTTCATTTGACCCTCATGGCAGCTTGGCCAAGTGAGTCCACTCTGGGAGCCCCTCCTTGTTACTAAGGGGAATGGAGAATTCATTCATCTTACCTGAATTCTCTTTGTAGTCACGTCTTCTTTCATCCATCAGATAGAACTATTACACTTCAACCCTGACTTTAAAAAGTCTGACCAGCCTTCTCTATGTAGTTTTTTCCTATTTCATTTCATTTCATTTCATTTCTTTTCTTTTCTTTTCTTTTCTTTTCTTTTCTTTTCTTTTCTTTTCTCTTTTTCTTTCTTTCTTTCTTTCTTTCTTTCTTTCTTTCTTTCTCTTTCTTCTTTCCTCTTTCTTTCCTTCTTTCTTTCTTTCTTTCTTTCTTTCTTTCTTTCTTTCTTTCTTTCTTTCTTTCTTTCTAATGTTTATTTATTTTTGAGAGAGAGACAGAGCACGAGCAGGGGAGGGACAGAGAGAGAGGGGGAGACACAGAATCTGAAGCAGGCTCCGGGCTCTGAGCTGTCAGTACAGAGCCCGAGAGGCAGGGCTCAAGCCCACAAACCATGAGATCATGACTTGAGTGGAAGTCAGACGCTTAACCGACTGAGCCACCCAGGCACCCCTATTTTGTGGTATTCCTAAGAAATAACATTTCAAGGACTGTTATTGTTTTGTTTGGGGTAGCAATTCCTCATTCAAGATTAGCTGAGAGGGAAAAGTGAAATTCTGCCCATTTTGTTGGCACTTATATGTGATAAAGTCTTTTAAGGTCAGAAGTTTTTCAAAACCTTCTTTTCTCCCAAATTTTCATCTAAAATCAATGCTCTGGGAATATGTTAAGTTTGTTCTGTGGCTTTTAATTTTCCCAATACACCAGCTCTTGCCTTGTATCATTTCATCTCAAAGTGTGAATGTCAGGGAACTCATGTGGGCTTTGGAGTCAGTCCCCAGGCCTGGGTTAGAATTTAGCCCCTCTCCTTCTTCTGGTGTGGCCTTAGGCAGGTGGCTTTTCTTCCTGAGCCCTTGTCATCATCTAAAATGAGGGTGACAACACCTTTCTCATGGGGTGGTTATGGTGACACAGTGGGCTGGTGCCTGTAAAGAGCTTGGTTCTTTCTTACTACTCTGGTGGTTTTTAAATCATAGGCTGTTCCCTCGACAGAGGGCTCTCCTGTGCCTGGATGTAAATGTGTGTCCTACATAGTAAGTGAGGGGCTAGTCAAGTGGGAAGAAGCTAAGAATTAGGCTCCCTCTTCAGTGAGCTGGCTGTAGTCTCTGGTTCCAGATTGTGGCTGCTGGCTGTAGTCAGTTGTGCTGTGTCTAAGGGCAAGGTTGGTTGGCCTCCATCCTTGACACCTCCACTTCGGGGGACAGGTAGAGGGCATGTTGCTTCTGGTAAAGAGTCACGGGGAAAGGCTTGATGTGGCAGAAGGTAAAGGATATTGACTTTCTGCGATTTGTTTCTGGTCTCCTTGCTTCCAAACCCCCACTAGATGGGAAAGTTAAACGTTGACCTCAGTTATTTCAGACCCCAATAGACTGAGAAGCACAGGCTTTTTGGCCAAGTCTTGTGAGAAGTGGAAGAGAAGAGACTCCTAGAACAGTCCACAGGCCCTGGCCTCAATCCAGAGGAGAAAATCATCCCCTCCGTGCTGGGTCTGGGACCTTTTCCCCCACTGGTAGAGGAAGGTTAAGAGAGCCATGGAAATGGGAAGGAGGTGGTGCTTGCCAAAAATGAATGAAGCCTCACCAGAGAGTTAAATACTTGGGCTGAGCTCTTTCTCCCTGCAAATATTTCTCTATTGCTGCGTAACAAATCACCCCAATATTCAGTGGCCTAAAACAGCAAACATTTATTATCTCTCAAAGTTTCTGAGAGTCAGGAGTCTGCATGTGGCTGGATGGTTTGGCTCAAGGTCTCTCATGAAACTGCAATCAAGCTGTTGGCCCCCTGGGACTGCGGTCATCCAAAGGCTTGACCAAGCTTGGCGGATCTACTTCTTAGCTCATTCATGTGGTTCTTGGCAGGAGGCCTCAGTTTTTTGCCACATGGGCTTCTGCACAGGGCTGCTCATGACATGGTGCCTGCCTTTCCCCAGAAGAAGTGATCCAACACAGAAGCTGCAGTGCCTTTTTATGACCTGATCTCCAAAGTCACACATGGTCACTTCTGCTTTATTCTCTTCACTAGAAGCAAGTCACCGAGTCCAGCCCACACTCAGGGGGTTGTGATGGGGGGGGTGGGGTGCGCAGGAATTAGGCTCTACATCCTGAAAGGAGGAGTACCAAAGAATTTGTGTACCAACACACTCTCCCCCTTGCCCTTTTGTGACTTGTGACCTCTGGGTCAGCCTGACAGGCCTAACTTCTGCTTTCTTTGGACCCTAGTTCTCAACATCAGCACCTCTGTTCAGTTGGCAACCTCCATGCCTCCAGGATTCCAGCCGGCACAGACTCCAGACCCAACAGCTCCAGTCACCTACTTCCCATACTTTGACAGGACCTACCTGGCGGTGGCAGCGTCGCTCAATGGGGGCAATGTGCTGGCCGCGTTTGTCCACATGCTGGTACAGTGGATGGCCGATCTAGGTAAGGTGTTGCCCATACAGTGATGTGTTCCTGCTTGTCCTTTCTATGTAGCAGTGTCTTGCTGCTGAGTGTGTTATTTAAGCTTCTAGATTCATGTGTCAGACCCAGCCAGGCTCCAACACATTCCTTCCTTCCTTAGGGATCTGGATGTATAGCCTTCCTTCCTCTCATCTTCTGAGCTGCCATCACCTATGGTTTTTTTTTGAGGGGGCATCTTCTCCCCTAACCTTGACTATGGAATATCATAATAGTGTCTTAGCTCTCCCCTGCCCCACTTGGTCACCTTCTCTGTCAAGTAGTCTCTGGGTCCCTTGCATTTGAAGTCTTCCTTCTAATGACTTCAGACAGCTGAAAATAAAATGATCAAATGTGGATGGTATTTGACAGTATTATAAAATCCTCATAGCACTTATTCCTGGCAAGTAGTTCCTGACTCCCTTTCTTAGAAGGATCCCTGGAAACTCTGATGCCCTCCTGCTTTCTTCAGGATAGAACCGATCAGACCTCTCTCTGCTCTTCATTTGCAGGGAAACCTGCAACCTCCTTCTTTCAGAAGAGGTTCCCTTTCCAAGCACTTAAGGTAGAAATGAAATTTCTGGTCAGCCATGCAGATCTGGGGAAATCGTGTTCATCAGGTGCACTGGTCCACCTGTAGGAGCTCTGAATCAGGTCATTCTGGGGAACTTTCAGCATAGTAACAAAGTGAGGCAGAGCAGCAGGGAGCCCATAGGAAGCTCATACTGGTTGTGTAGACAAGCGTCACTGACCCGTGTCAGTCCTCTCTCAGGCTGCCCAGGGATGTCAGGATTTCAGGGGAATTCTGCCCCCTTGGCTCGGATCCCCTCAGGAATGTTTCATTAAAAGAACAGAACTCGGATTTTGTCTTCCCTTGCATCAGAAAAGGTTTTCAAGAACCAGTCATCAGAACCTTCAGGCAAGCCCTATATTTAGATACTGGTTTAACTGGATGACTCTATCAATTATTGACTGGTATTTCTCTTTATACGGAAGTGACTGTTATTTTTACCCCTGAAAGAGATGGTAATACTTGATTTCTCTGTAAGATCTTTTCAAGAAGAAAAGTCTTTTGCATTTTCATGGTTCTTATTTTCATGAAACTGAGTACTTTGAAGGTTAGTATTATAGGTAGCTTAACCTTTTATGAAATTTCTACACTGTGCCATTTGATTAAAAAGTATATAGATGCAAATACAACAGGTTTATTCAGATAAAAGACATCACATCTGTTAACCAGAAATGGAAATATTAAAGCATAAGGTGTAAAAATTAAACTCTCTCTCTCTATTCAGAATACCCTAGGTTTGCATTGTTTTCCAGAAGTTGGAAAACAGGCAGTTCCACCCTCCTGTGGTTTAGAGCAGGGACTCTGGAGCCAGGTGGCCTGGGTTTGAATCCCAGCCCCACCACTTCCTTGTGCCCTTGGGCAGGTTCCTTATCCCGTCTGTTCTTCACTTTCCTCATCTGAAAAGAGGTGCTAGTACCTACCTCAGAGGACAGCAAGGATCAAATGAGTTATACTGCAAAGCGCTTAGAATGATGTCTGGCGCATAATAAGTGTGATACAAATGCTTGTGTGGTGGTGCTGCCCAGGAGAGTGGCCTCAGTTCTCAGCTCTGTCCTAAGTCATTATGTGGCCTTGGCAAGTCCTTTCCCCTTCTGTGTTTTTTCAGTTCCGATGGTCTGTGTTTCTAAGCCCATGATGTGAACATGTGGCAACTCAGTATTTAGATTCTGATGAGGTGGTAAGCCAAGGGATGCAGAAACAGGGCTAGAAGCCGGGTCTTTCCAGTCTCCAGCTGGTATAGACCTTCCTTCAGGTGCTTCTCAAGGCTGGGGTTGTGGCCCAAGTGTTTCCCAGTGAGGAAGAACACTTTATTTTAACATTTTCTTAACATTATTAAGGATATACAAGCACATGGTTCATTGTTTTTTTTTCTTTTTAACTATAGACTTTCTTTTCTTTTGAAAGTTTTCCACTCATGTCGTTTTTCTGTTCCATGATCTACTTCAGGATACCACATTGCATTTCATCATCCGATCTCCTTAGTCTCTCTGTTTTCTTTCTTTCTTTTTTTTAAAGTTTTTATTTATTTAAGTAATTTCTACACCCAACCTGGGGCTCAAACTCATGACCCCGAGATCAAGAGTCACATGCTCCTCTGACTGAGCCAGCTGGGCGCCCCTCTCTGCTTTCTACTTGATTGATCTGTTTTTTTCTATTTCATCTCCCTTCCTTTTCTTCCCATCAGTTTCATGGTTTTATATTCTTCATCTATTCTTTTAGAAGTTTCTAACACACTGTGTTTCCTAGGATATGGAGAGGTAATCCCTCCTGCATATTGCAGTGCTGGTGTAAACCAGGCCTGCTTCTAAGGGGCAAGTATGATGTGCATAACTTTTGAACCAGAAGTTCTCTTCCAAGGACTCGGTCCTACATATTTATACACTTGTACACACATGCTAGGTTATTCACCAAGCACATGATTTTTCTGAGATTTTAGTAGAATTTTTAGAGGGAGAGGAAAGACATTTATTCTGGGTTTTTTTTTTTGTTTGTTTAAAGTAGGCTCCATGCCCAGCGTGGTGCTTGAACTCACAACCCTGAGATCAAGAGTCGCATGTTCTACTGACCGAGGCAGCCAGGTGTCCCCATTCTGACATATTTAACCAAAGTCCTGCTGATCACATTTTGGCTATAATATTTAATTATTTCTCTCTCCCTCTTTGTTTCATTCCTGAGTGTCTATGGTTGAATTTGTACAAGTTAAATGTGCTGCCAATGAGACTCCATGGCGACTCTGGGGTGGTGGCTGTCAGCACTGGCCTGCACACTGGAACCACTTGTGGAATTAAAAAAAAGTTGTTTTTTTTAATTTTCTTTAAAAAAAATTTTTTTTAAAACATTTATTCATTCTTGAGAGAGAGACAGAGCATGCGTGGGGGAGGGGCAGAGAGAGAGGGAGACACAGAATCTGAAGCAGGCTCCAGGCTCTGAGCTGTCAGCATACAGCCTGACGCGGGGCTCGAACCCACGAACTGTGAGATCATGACCTGAGCCAAAGTTGGACACTTAACTGACTGAGCCACCCAAGCTCTCTAAAAAAATTTTTTTCTAAGGTTTATTTATTTACTTAGCACTGCCCGGGAAGGAGCAGAGAGAGACAGAGAGAATCCCAAGTAGGCTCCATGGGCAGTGTGGAACTGACACTGGGCTCAATTTCATGACCAGGAGATCATGACTTGAGCTGAAATCAAGAGTCGGACGCTTAACCAACTGAGCCACCCAGGTGCCCATGCTTGTGGAGTTTTTAAAACAATGCTGATGTCTTCATCCTGCCTGTAGAATGCTGGTGATTTGGCTGTGGGGTGGGATGGGGCAGGCATTTTATAGAAGTTCCTCAGGTGATTCTACTTCAAAAGCGTGGTCCTTGGGCCAGCAGTACTGGCTTTTAGAAGTGAATAACAAATACAGAATCTTAGGGCCTGCCCCAGCCATACTGAGTCAGAAACTGCATTTTAATAAGATCCCTAAGTGATTCATATACATATTCAAATGTGAGAAGCATTGGTCTAGACTGGTGGTTTTCAACCTCTGCTGAGGCTGGGCTGGATTGTGATCAGCACTGTGATCCTGGGGTTTCAATGACACTGCTAATAAGTCTAGTAGCAGCTGTGATGATGCTTTTTTTTTTTTTTTTTAAGTTTATTTTTGGGAGAGAGAAAGTGGGGGAGGGGCAGAGAGACAGGGAGAGAGAGAATCCCAAGCTGAGTCCCATGTGGGGCTTGAACTCACAAACCATGAGATCATGACCTGAGCCAAAATCATGAGTTGGATGCTTAAGACTGAGCCACCCAGGTGCCCCATGACGATGCTTTTTGATCTGTGTATTCATTTGTCCTCCTTGGGAGCATTGTTGTAGGATGATTAGTTGTAGGATGGTTAGCGCTTACAGCAACACTTATGAGATCTCTCCTTTAAGTCTAGTCTGGGGTCTGGGGCAGAGCACAGCTAGCCAGACTATGTGAGTCCCTGAGCCAGGAAACATCTAGCCTCAGTGAGAAGCAGCAAGTAGATCTATCCCTGCCCTCTGGGAATTCCAAACTGTCTCAGCCTGCAGCAACAGGTGGGGTGCATGAACTGACACAGGTCTTTTCTGTTCCTGGAAGGTCTGGAGGTCGAAGAACCCACTGTATATTCGTGCATGATCCAGGCAGCTGCACAGCAGAGAGACACCTGCCTAACTATCACTCCAACGGTGTGGGGCGAGAGGCACCTGCCGGACCAACTGGCCTCAGTGACCAGAATCTCCTCCTCTGACCTCTCCCTGGGTCATGTGACCCGGGCCCTGTGCCGAGGCATTGTTCAAAACCTGCACTCCATGCTTCCATTTCAACAGCTCAAGGAGTGGGGTGTGGAGCGGGTGATTGGCAGTGGGAGTGCGCTGTCCAGGAACGAGGTTCTGAAGCAGGAGGTGCAGAGGGCGTTCCCTTTCCCAGTGTCCTTTGGGCAGGATGTGGACGCAGCTGTGGGGGCAGCTCTGGTCATGCTTCGGAGGAACCTTAACCAGAAGGAGTCTTAATACATTCTTTGGCCAAAGGACTTGCAAATTTTATCTAATTAGCGATTCTCACATGACCTTGGGGTCATCCTTTTCCTGGACACGTTTGTGGGCAGCTTTTTTTTTTTTTTTAATTTTTTTTTTTTTTTTAACGTTTATTTATTTTTGAGACAGAGTGAGACAGAGCATGAATGGGGGAGGGTCAGAGACAGGGAGACAGAATCCGAAACAGGCTCCAGGCTCTGAGCTGTCAGCACAGAGCCCGACGCGGGGCTTGAACTCACGGACCGCGAGATCATGACCCGAGCTGAAGTCGGCTGCTTAACCGACTGAGCCACCCAGGTGCCCCTGTGGGCAGCTTTTAAGCAAAGCTTGTTCTCAGGGCACCATCTTGACCAAGAACCTACCTTCAGGGCATACTCTAATAATGCAGCCAGGACTCATCAACTGGATCCCAAATCAGTACTTTCCAAAAGAGACTCACCTGGGAACTGGTCCCAAATATAAATATGGTGAAGAGAAGAGAGAGAGAAAGAAAAGGAACAGTACCCCAGCATCCCGGTCAGCAGACTCATCTATGACTCACCTGTAGACAAACAGAAAATAAATATGGACTTTAGGCACCAAAAAGTCTGGTGACTGTGCGCTCAAAGTAAGAAAAGAAGACCCCCCCCCCCCCAATCCAGCTTTTTGGATTGTTTTTAAAAGGACATGAAACCCAGGCTTGGGTCCCATGCACTGTTGGAAAAGTCCTTCCCTACTGGATTGTCCCATGTGACCCTGAGGTCCCTTTCTCACTCTTGTTCTCCCTTGGCCACAGCTGGTTATAGCTGAGGCAGGGGGTCACCCAGGGCAGTAAAGCAGACTGGCTGAGATGAAGATGCAGGGATCCATGCTGCCTTCTCACCATGCACTTCCCCTCCAAGGACAGCCTGCTGCACTGGAGCTGCTCCAGATCCTTAACACAACTGGCTCGAAGGCACAGAACAGGGAAGGAAAGGTGGGTGGCATGACCAGCAAGGGGGACGGATGCTATGTGGCCCCACCATTCAAGCACATTGTTCCCAATAGTCTGACCAGGCAGGACCCTTTTTCGGAGGTGTGTCTGGGCAGCAGTGTATTTTTCTCCTGCACATTCTTGGGAGGCCTTCCCAAGGGAAGGGATGCAGCTGGGCATACTCCTGTCAGAGAGGATGGTCAGTTTAATCAGAGAGGACCCCTTATCCTGCAGGCCCTAGATTTTCTTTCTCTTGGTGTCGGCCTTGCTGGCCTACCATGTGTTTCTGGCCTGCAGAAACATCCCACTAGAGTCAGCATCCATGTGGGGGTCCCAGAGCATCTTAAACCTTTCTGTAGTTGGTAGGGATGACCATGGAATGGCTCCAGGAAAAGGCTGTCATTCCTGCATCTAGTTCCAGACTCCTAAGAGTGATCCCAAGGTTCAGGCAGGCCTGACTCTGAGACTCCTAGGCAACTATGAGTTTGGGAAGTGGCCATGTTGTTTCTTTGTAAAGGTCACTTTATGAATTATGTGGTTGTCTGAGCTCTTAGATTAATCTGCCTTGCCATGCTGATTGGATTTCAGATACTAAAGCTCATTCTTTCAGAGCTTTGTCCCTTTAATAAGACACCCCTGTCTGCTTTGGGAACACTGTAAATTATGGCATAGCTGTAGGGCTTGGTTTGGCAGGTTGGACATAAGGATCATTTGTAGGTTGTTCTGCAGAAAACCCCACCTGCTCCATGATTGTACCAGGACAAATAGCTGAAGATCACTCAGGAAAGTCATGTGAGTTTTCTCTCAGCCAAGATGAGTTGACACCATTATTCTGGAGCCCCTATGGAAAGCCTGTGAGAGAGGTCAACTTGGGATAGGCCAAAGGATAACAGATAGCCTGTCCATCAGGAGGAGTTGGCCCTCTGACTCCTGGGAGGCAGCCTGTCTTGTATTCTCACGGTGCTATGGATGGAGCCTGTAAATGTAAGATTAGGAACTGGATGGAAGGCCAGGTAGCCCATACCAGTGCCCAGTGCGGTGCTGGAACTCTCTGTTCCCTTTCCACATGTCCACTCTATCTCTGAGGGCCGAGCCTTGCGCAGTCCAAGCTTGCCAGCTAAAAGCTCTGTTACTGTTTTTATTGCACAGGCCTGGAGCCTCTGCAGTGGGGTTGAGCACAGCTTCCAGGGCCTCATTTCTTCAGCCTGAAATCATAAACCACTCACTGCTTTTGCCGTCATTCCCTGGAGGTACCAGTAAGTGTTTGATACCAGTGTGATCCTCAGATGAGGAACTGGCCTTTAGGACTGTTTGCCCATATCCTGATCTTACGAGCAGGTGGTAGACTTGCACTTTCTCCCCAGATTTGCTTCGGCCAGCAAAATGTGACCAGAAGTGTTCTACTTCTAAGCAGAGGCCCTTAGGAGCCAGTGTGTGATTTTCCACACTCCGTTCCCTTTGCCAGGAGTGACTGGTGGTGTCCCAGAGAATGGAGGCTCTGTCAGCCTGTGTTCCATGTTAGGGCACTATGGTGTAGAACCCTCACCAACAAATGTGCAACATGAAATGTGACTGAGAAATAAACCTTTGATGTTTGAAGCCACTGAGATTTGGGGTTGTTGCCACAGCATAACTTAGTTTATCCTGACCACTACAACCACAGTAGAGACTGTGTCTAAGAAGTCTCAGCTGCACCCAGCACAGACCCAGACATTTATTGAGCACCCACTAGGAGCTGGGTGTTCTGTCAGGACAGGGCTAAATTGCCAACACTAGGACAGATTAACACATGTGTGCAGAAGAAGGAACAATTCATTCTTTATGTAAGTGACATTAAGCTAAACCTTGGAGAGTTTCAGTCCATCAATACCAACAGCAGTTAACATTTTTTGAGCTATGTAGTAAGAGCTAATCTATACTTGTTTGGACCTATTTGATCTATATGGTAACCCTAGAAGGTGGGTACTATTATCTTCATTTCTCAGATGAAGAAACCGAGACACAAGTTAAGTAACCTACCTAAGATCACAACTCTAAGATTCAACCCCAGAGCCCATTTTCTTTAGCATTGTAGGCTGAGAGAGCAGGTGTATTCACATGAAAGTGACTGGCATGAGCAGGGTGTGATGAACTGTCTGGTGTAACTTGGTCACGGGGCTTATGAAAGGGTGTGATAGAACTTGTGGCTGGACGTGTTGGCCAAACTGTGAAGGGTCCTAGATGCCAGACTGAGGGGTTTAGACTTTCTCCTGTGGGCAGCAGAGTGGAGGACAGACTTCATGAGCTTTAGGAGTGTAACTGTCAGCCATGGGGACTTTAGAGTGGAGAATGGGTGTTACAGGAGGTGGGGGCCCAATTGGAGGGGCCTAGAAAACAGCTTGTGAGAGACAGTAGGCCTGAACCAATGTGGGGGCAGAGCCTGCCACACATACCCTTCTTTTGGCCCTTGACTATGCCTAGATGCATATAATGTTTATGTGGCTTTCATGTTCTTTATTCTTCTCAACTGACTGAAAGCTGCTTGAGGGTAGGCTTCCTCTTAGGTGTTCTCTGCCCTGCCCTTCTCCTTAATCTTGGGCTGATGCCCATGTTTGAATGTCCTTCTCCCAGGGAAGAACACAATACCTTGTCCAAGGCCCAGCTCAGATGCTATCTTCCTGCTGCACAGTCTCCCTGGAAGCATATCTGTGACTGGATTATAATTGCAGCTGGCATCTGGGACCCAACTCAGTGTTTGCTGTTGGCATGGCCTGTTGGCTCCTGGCTTGTGCCTGTTACAGCATGCCCCACCCAGTAAAGCGTCAGAGAGAGCCTAGCAGTTTTTCCTCATGTGTCCTGGCCTTCTCGAGGTCAGAGACCCATCTTATTCATCCTACTCACTTGCTGTGGTTTGCTAGTGCTTGGTGGGGCTTCAAGGAAGAGGGTGGTTTGCACCTGACCTCTCAGCCACGATTAGATGGACAGATAGCCCATCTTTGAAATTGAGAGATTCTGGGTTTAGAGATGTTCACTGTGTGACTCATGAAACATTAAGCAAATCTTGTTTTTTTTTCATTAAAAAACAATTAGTCACAACCTCGAGCTAATGGCCGGAGATAGCTCAACAATCAGCAGATGCGGTTCTCTTCTGAAATGATGAGCACAGTAACCCCTCATGCTTGCCTAGAGCTTTACCAGCTCACAGAGACCATTCATTCACATCCAGTATTCTTATTAATCCCCAGAAAAGCCTCATAAAGCAGGCAGGGCAGGTGCTTTCACCCATTTTGGGGATAAGGACCCAGAGCTTCAGCTATCAGCCCAAATTTATGGAGCGGGGTGTCTGCTGGGCCCGTCTGGGTCTCCTCTCCTGCCTCTATTCTCTGCCCATGCTCCTGACCCTCCAATCTCTTCTCTGTCTTGTTGCCAGTACCCACCCTGGGTCCCAGCTCTGCAGAGCGGGGCTCAGCTGTCGGGTGCTGAGTGGATGCCTCATCCCTCCCCAGCTTAGATGGCCAGCTCCATCCACTTCTGGAGTGCGCTGTCCCCTCTCACAGAGCCCTGCCCTCCATGGGAACTGACTCAGGTGGGTACCTGGTGACACTAATGCACAGACCAAATGCAGAAAGGAAAGTAGTTTTCTTCTAAGTCTGCTGTTTGCCATTTGTATCCGGATCCCTGAAGCCGTTTAAAATCTGGGAAGCAAGACACAAAAGTCAGGAAGTTAAAAATCCACACAAGATTTAGCAATCCCAAGATAAGACCGGTAGAGTTGGCACTGTCCTTGGGTGGGTTACAGGTACTCGCGATGGTGCTTTAACCACCTTCTCTGGGGCCGGAACTAGCTCTGCTTATTCCTACTTGGGTCCTCCCAGAAATGAGGGGCTGACGGTTCCTGATTTGGGTAATCAGGCTTTTATTAGCACACGACAGTTTGCTGGTTTCTAGCTGTACCAGAAAGTTTGGCTTCAAATCCATGAGGGACCCAGATGGATGAAGAAAATAAATGAGGATCACATTGCCAGGGTCAAGGGCTGAGTTTAAGTCAATGTGCCCCCCCTGGTGGTGATGCTAAAGAACTGCAGCCATTGATGACCTGGGGCCCAGCCCACTTGGCCCACCCACGTGCTGGTGTGGCCCCTAGCACTTTGCTGCACTGCCTCTTGTTCCCATCAGACCTGAGCTTGGGGTACGTGCCCCCTCCCAGAATTCATCACTGAAACGTGATCTACTTACAAAGAGTTTTAATGGATACATCATTACATAGATTCAAGAACACCTTGTTGGCAAAATACCACCCAGAAAACCAGGCTGATGGCAGCAGTGCTCAACCCTAAGGTCTTGTGTCTGCTGCCATTTCTTGAGTCTTAGTAGAACCACTCAGCGCAGGTTTGGCTCAGATAAAACCATGCCAATAAATGTATATGTTGTGCTCCTTTGGGCAAGTTGTGGAGCTAGGTAGGCTTAGAGAAGGAGAATTGAGGGTGCAAGAGCCCTGTCACTCTGGAGCCATGAAAATCTGCCAAATAAGACACAAACCTCAGAGCAGTTAAAGCTCAATACAAGCTTTAGGAAGCTTCAGACAAGACTAGTATGGTTGTCACTGTCCTTGGGCAGGTAACATAGCCTGTCTATACTTCATTTCCTCATCCATAAAATGGGGGACAAAATCAGACTCTCCTCATGAAACTTTGTGAGAGCCTGATGAGCTAATGCATAAAGTGCTTATCCCAGAACCTGGCACACTGCATGGTCTTAATAAGCATCCACTGCTATTATCGTTGTCTTTGTGATCACATGCACTGGTTGCTGCAGGAAGGTGCGGGTCTAGATTTCTGTAGGGTTTAGAGGTGAGCACTTTGGCTGGGCCCTTGGTGGAGAGGCTTTTTGGAAGAGGTGGGAGTTGAATGATAGAGCCTAAGCATCCAAAGGTCCCACCTGCCACCTGGTCCTTAAAAGACAGGTTAAGCGGATGCATAGTGCAAACACGTTGGGCAGAAAGAGGACAGGGGAAGGGGGTGGAGGCAAGCACAGTTAGTATGGCTTGGGAGGAGATGTGTCCAGGTAACAGGAGGGGCTGGGCCACAGTGGGAGTGGAGACTGGGGTTGTCGGCTCAGGGTACCAAGCCAAGGGGTAGGGCCTTATTCTGTAAGGGGGCGCAGTCAGGAGGATATTCTAGGTCTGGGGATTGGGAGGTCATGAGTCAGGGTGCTGGGCACTTCTGGTGCCTCAGGTGAGAGGAAGTAGCTGCCAGCCGCAGAGGATCCATATGAGCCACAGAAACGTAGCCTGGACAGAACAGAGAAGGAGAGGCTGGAGATGACAAAGTATGTCAGACTTTGACATAAGAAAGTTGGTGCCTTAGGGGCGCCTGGGTGGCTCAGTCGGTTAAGCGTCCAACTTCAGCTCAGGTCATGATCTCGCGGTTTGTGAGTACAAGCCCCACGACGGGCTCTGTGCTGACAGCTCGGAGCCTGGAGCCTGCTTCGGATTCTGTGTTTCCTTCTCTCTCTTCCCCTCCCCCACTTGTATGCTGTCTCTCTCTATCAAAAATAAATAAATGTAAAACAAATTTTTTAAAATGTTGCTGTCTGATAGGCAGTAATGTTGAGGGGAGGGAGTGTGGAGGGCAGAGGGGTTCATCTTGGGACATGCTGATGGGAAGGGGTTTGTGGTCTTTACCTGGAGTTACCAGGAGAGCTCAGGGGAAAGGATGGGGCTGGATCCCTGGATGAGGGAGTCCCTGGCTTGGGCATGTCAGATGGGTCCTTGGAGGAGTGGGGGGTCTCAGAAAGGGGTAGGAGGAGATAAGGGTCCTTTTCCTATATTGAGGAAAAGTTGTCAGGGAAGGAGGAGAAGGGCCAGGATTTCCCTGTAGCCCTCGCAGCGTGCATGGTGCCACGTAGACTCTGGGAGATGTTGTCAGTGCCCAATGGCTATGTTACAAAGGGGACACATTTAGTGACATGTGTTGTCCTCACTGGAGGCAGAAATCACCTTGGAAGCTAAGGGGACACCTCTGGTAGAGAAGTATAACCCTCCCCTTTCTTGGACGTTGCTCTGGGCTGGCCAGTTCTCTCAGTGCCTTTCTCAGATGTCTCCCACCCATGCCCCAGGGCTGCTGTGGCTGAGATCCGGACCAGGCCCAGCCAGTGTGTGAGCCAGAGGCTGTCCCTAACACAGCATCAGCATGTTGGTCTCCACACAGAGGTGTTCTCTGCAGCACCTCTGGCCCACACACATGGTTAGAAGGAACAGTGACCCTAGAGAACTTGTAGGTTGAAGGGTCACTGCTGGTGAGTTTTTAAAATATGTGTAACAGATGGTTATGCATGATTAAGAATGAATTCCATGGTCCAGCAATCCCACTTCTGGGTATATGCCCAAAAGAATCGAAAGCTGTGACTCAAAGAGATATTTGTACACCCATGTTCAGAGCGATATTCCACAGGCAAAAGTTGGAAGCAACCCAAGTGTCCATTGACCGATGAAGGGCTAAACAAAACATGGTCTACACATACAATGGAATATCGTACAACCTTATAAAGGGAGGAAATTCTGTAGTATGCTACAAGATGGATGAATCTTGAGGACATTATGCTAAGTGAAACAAGCCAGTCATAAAAAGATAAATACTGCACAAATTCACTTCCATGATGGTCTTAGAATAATCAAATTCATAGAGACAGAATGTAGACTGGTTGCCAGAGGCTGGGGGAAGGGAAGAATGGGGAATTAGTGTTTAATAGGTATAGGGTTTCAGTTTCACAAGATGAAAACAGTTCCGGAGATGGATGGTGGTGACATTATAAATGTACTTAATGCTCCTGAATTGTACACTGAAAAGTGGTTGAAATGGTATTTTTTCATGTTATAGGTATTTTACCAAAATTTCTCAAAAAAGGATGAATTCCAAGGTTCATTTAAAATTTTTTTTTTAACATTTATTTTTATTTTTGAGACAGAGACAGAGCATGAACGGGGGAGGGTCAGAGAGAGAGGGAGACACAGAATCTGAAGCAGGCTCCAGGCTCTGAGCTGTCAGCACAGAGCCCGATGCAGGGCTCGAACTCATGGACCGTGAGATCATGACCTGAGCCAAAGTCGGCCGCTTAACCGACTGAGCCACCCAGGCACCCCCCAAGGTTCATTTTAATTGAAGCTAAAATGGCACACATATAAAAAAGTGTCCAAGCAAGGGACATGGTATGGCATGCTGAAATGGTGGCTCCTGTGTGCCCAGGCCAGAAGCTTCACCTGGGCAGTCATCTAATTGCACAGATTTCTTTTTTTCTTTCTTTCTTTCTTTCTTTCTTTCTTTCTTTCTTTCTTTCTTTCTTTCTTTCTTTCTTTCTTTCTTTCTTTCTTTCTTTCTTTTTTTCTTTCATGTTTATTTATTTTGGGGGCGCCTGGGTGGCTCAGTCGGTTAAACATCTGACTTCAGCTCAGGTCACGATCTCGTGGTTCATGGGTTCGAGTCCTGCATCGGGCCCCGTGCTGACAGCTCGGAGCCTGCTTCAGGTTCTGTGTCTCCTTCTCTCTCTGCCCCCACCCCCAGCTTGTGCTCTGTCTCTCTCTGTCTCTCAAATATGAATAAATATTAAAAAAAATTTTTTTAAAGAAAAATAAAAAATGTTTCTTTTTGAGAGAAAGAGACAGAGTGCGAATGGGAGAGGGGCAGAGAGAGAGAGGAAGACACAATCCGAAGCAGGCTCCGGGCTCTGAGCTGTCAGCACAGAGTCCAACGTGGGGCTCGAACCCACGAACTGTGAGATCATGACCTGAGCCAAAGTCAGACATTTAGCCAACTGAGCCACCCAGGCACCCAGCACAGATTTCTCATATGTAAAATGAGTATGCCCAGGGTTGTTGTGTGGCATGGGAGAGTGGGTTTGTGCAGCTTCTCTGTAAACTGTAAAATGTCGTGCAGAGTCCACGAAGTGTCTGCACTTCAGTGTCTTGACTCAGGGGTCAACCTTGTGAGCTACTCCAAGGAGGGCTACGATGGGACTTTTCTGGCACATAGCTGCTCATTTCAGGCCATGTAGGGCTCCCGGCTTTTTGGAGTCCTGTAGGGTTCCTACGGGCAGCTGCTGCCAGGATGGGTTCTGCAGGGCATTTCAGGTTGCAGACTGTATACACACTCAGAAGGACTTTGCAGCCTTTCTCAGCCATGTTCCAGGAGGGAATTATGCCTTACAGTATTGACTTTCCTCCTATGCTTTTACAATCATACTAGGAGAAATAAGAAAATAGACACGGAAATAATTTTCTGTGTTTTGTGGTTCCATGAGGAATCCCAGTTGAGTAAGGCTGGGACCTGGCAGACCCAGAAGCCTCCACCTCAATCCTACATGAGGCTCCACAGAGAATGAGAGGCCCAAGAGAGGCAGGCATTCGTCCAAGGTTGCACAGAGTTGGCAAAGCTGTCATTCAAAACCAGGTCCCTGAATGTCAGGCCAGGACTGTGTGATGGGTGATGTGACCCTTTACATTCCTTCCACATTTTCAAACTGGAGCAGTTTCATGATGCTGGGTTTTACTTCTCTGGTTGTTGAGTTTTTTTCCCCAGACCACCCTATCTGTAAGAGTGGTGGGTTTGAGAGGCCTGAGCAGTGGCCTCCTTTTTCTTGAGAGCTGAGGTCACAGCTCTGGCTGGCTCTGGGCTGTGTGTGGCTAAGTGCACTGCAGCCCTGGCATGGTGGGAGGAGGGGCAGCAGCTAAGTGGTTTCTGAAAAAGGGAAAAAATGATGGGAAAAGCTCTGGGATCCTCTGGGAATCAGAACCACGGCAACAGCAGCTGCTGCCATTGCTGGAAACATTTTCCTTGAGTGCCAGAGTGTACCCACAGCCCATCCCTGCCAGTGCTGAGTGACCGCGGCCCAGGGAGGGGCCACGGACCCTCACAGAGGCAACTCTTCTCCCCACACCAGTCCAGCTCTCCCTTCAAGTAACAAAGCCTTGGAGCTCGCCGGCACCTGCTGTGTCCGGGGTGTGCTGCACCTAACTGGTGAGTCCTTTCTGTTGTTTGCTGGCCGGTGCCAATGCTAGCACAGGGAGCTGTCAAAAACTGAGCCCTGCCTCTGTCCGCTTGCGTGACTATGAGCAGTTCAACTAGCCTCTCAGCACCTTAGTTACCCCATCTGAAAACTGGGGATAATAACAGTGGCTGCCTCAAAGGTCATGGTGACGCTGAAGTGAAACTATAGCGGTGGTGCACTTAGCCTGGTTAATCGTAAACACTTGGCAAGTGACTGTGGAGGTTGCTATTGTCATTGTGTATGAGTTGCATCAGGGTCATCCTGGACCCTTCTCCTGGAGCAAAGAGGCCAGTGGTTTGTGGCCGGAGGTTTCGCCACATAGCTCCTTCCAGGCTGAAGGGGTGCTGGGTGGGGTGGCAGGAGTCCTGGGTTCTCACCCAGGCTCCACTCGCTCTCTGTTTTAGATAGGGTTCCTGTGGCTCTTCATCCATAGGCTGGGTAGCCCCCGGATCTCCGTCCCTCTTTAGGAAATGCTCAGGTAGGAATTTCTCTTTAGGAATGATCAGGGGTGGATCCTGGACCAGTTCCCAAGAGCCTGTAGGGAAGCTGGAGGCAGACAGATGCTTTGAGCAGAGAGGGGGCAGGAGAGCTGCGCCCCGGGATGTGTCACATCCCAGATTAGGGAGAAAAAGGGGGCTTCGCCCAGGTGGTGGGAAGTTTCCTTCCTGGCTCTGGAGTTGAGAAAGATCCAGAGGCCAAACCAAGTTTTGCTGAGCAGGGTCATTTTTTTCAGGACAGTCCTTTAGTCTCCATTGGTGGGTTTGTGAATCTTGCCTAAACCAGAACCGCCATCTCCATCAGACACCCCAAGTCATAGTTGGAAATTTCCCCCATCATCGTAGGGCATTCAACTGTGATAGGTACCTTGCCACGGGGCTCATGTGCTAGACACACCCGGGCCTGGCAGTGGCAGACTATCTTGTCCCTGTCCACCCTGCAGCCCAGAGCAAATGGCCTCTCAGTCCCTGTCCTGCCCTCTGCTCTGGAAGAAGCTTAGTTTCCAGTAGGGAATCAAGTGTGAGGCATGCAGTGCAGATTTGGGGTTTGTTGACTGACCGAATGATGGTACTGTGTGGGCTGCTTCATGTTTATTGGGTTTGGTTAGATTTGGACCAGTCAGAGGGAGAGGCAAAAGGTGACACTGTGGAATGATTTGTGGGGGCCCCTGCTAATGGGTGCTCTGGTTGGGATATTAAGAACTGTGAGTCAGGCATCAGGTTTATTCTTGGTTTTGTGGCTAGTCCTACCAAGGGGAGATGCCCTGCGAGAGTCAGGCCCTGGCAGATGGCCTGGTTCCTACTTGTACTTCATTTTGGCCTTTGAGCTTCCTGGGATGCTTGTTTGAGCAGGAAGGTGTTACAGGTTGGGGCTTCTGAGCAGAAGGGGGTTGTCCCTGCCTGCCTGGCCCCAGGGCTAGGGGACTTTGGGCTGATCAGTTCCTCACCCTGGTGTGAAGTCCGGGGCTGAGTTTAATGGCTGAGAAGACCCCTGTGGTGGAGTGCTAGAGATACTCTGCAGTCAGGCTTCCGGGTATCAAATCCAGGTTCCACCTCGTCCTAACTGTGGCCTCCAGCAACCACTGTGCCTGAGTTTCCTCATCTGTCAAATATTTACTTCTTGGAGATGTGAGAATGAAGTGAGCACATGTGAAGTGTTAGAATGGTACCCACCCTCGCACAGTACGTGCTCAAGCACGTTAGTTACTTTTGTTCTTACTAGCCTCCTGTGCCTTTTAATGGTAGCAGGCTCCACATAGTATGAACATAATAAGACGTTCTCTTCCGAAAGCGCAGATGAGTGTTGGTGTTTATGCTTCTGAAGCTTCTCATGGCTTCCTACCATCCACACAATAAAGTCCAAATCCTGTTCCTTGATGTTCAAGGACAATAGCCATCTGGTTCTGCCCTGCTGCCTGTCCTCCAGGCCCACTGGCTTCCTCTTCACCAGCTACTTTGGGATCCCCATCCTCTCCCCTGGCCCCAGATCAACCCTCATCTCTTTCTAGGCCCAGATCCTCTGTCACCTTCTCCATGAGGCCTTCTTCAGGACCCTGGCCCCTCCTGTGATACCCCTGCCCCAGCCAGCACCTGGTTTCTGTCTCAGATGGGGCCGAGTCCTCTCTGTGCCCCCAGCACAGGCCTGGGTACCCAGTAGGATTCAGTAGATGGCTGTTGAGTGATGGGATGAACAAATGGGTGAGTGGTTGGAAGGAGGATTCCCTGTGGCCAGGAACACTTCCTGCTACAGGGTTTCCATCTGAGGGATAACCCAGAGAAAGACTCGAGCCCCCCTGAGAGTCAAGCCCCCCTGAGAGGAACAGCAGGCAGGATGGAAAATGGGCCGGCAGTCAGCTGTCTGTCTTCTTCGCAGGGTGCAGAGTGGTGAGGCTGCCTCATTTATTTTTTCCCCAAGGACCTGGGCATCAGATAATAGCTGATTTATTGCCGAGGCCCAGCTGTGTGCTCTGAGTGTTCACTGCCTGAACTTGCACTTGAAAATGCAGGTTGTGAGCAGCTTCCCATTTCTTGACTGGCTATTTTTTGGAATCCAACCACTGCTGGAACATGAATCTCACTAACTTTCTTTGGAAATTGGAACAAGAAGGGTCTATATCTGATCTCTTTCATGTCCCCGACAGTGACCACAGCTTTATTTCATAGAGAGGGGGATCAGGCAAGTGCCCTGCTCAGGAAGAGGTCATAGGATGTGGGGGAGATAAGGCAGTGCCAGATAGAAATTGCTAGACTGCAAAATGGATGGTGCTAACAGGGCCACGAAGGATGATGGACAACCAACTGGGCCACTCTGGACTGGAAGGGAGCACAGCCAGTGCAGAGCCTGGGGGTGTGGAGGAGGCAGCATTAGTGTTGGACCCCAAAGGGAGGTGGCCTCTGAAAAGTGATAGGATTTGGGCATGAAGAGGAGAAGGAAAATGCCCCCCAAGTGGAAACACTGCAGAGGCAAAGGCCTCTGAGATGTGGGACAGCCCTGGGTACCAGGGAGTGGGGATGCCCTGCTGGATGGAGGGAGGAGTGGGACAGAAGGTTAGGAAGGGGGTGGAAGACACTATCAAAACAAGTTCACGGCCATATGTGCTAGTGCTAGTGCCAGCTGAACACCACATGTTCAGGCCTGGAAGGCCTGCACCAGCCTCTAATCTCTTAAAGTTTAAAAATTCAGGGATGCTTGAAATTTCACAAAAATGACAAAAAAGTGCAAAAAGTCCCCACCAACTCAATAGTTGCAGCTGCCAGGTCGAAGAGCAAAAGCAGGCAAGCACGTGGCTGGTGACGGGGACACGTGGCACAAGAAGGCCTGTGCAGCATGGAGTGTGAGCGTGTCAGTCTCTGCCGCTCACCCTGTTCACAGAGACACAGCCTGTTCTGCTCTTTGAGGCTGAGCCATTCTCATCACCCGAGTCCCTCCCTGAATGCCCAGCCATTGACAGCCACTCCCATTGTTTCCTTTATTCTGATCTTGGAGGGAGGCAGAGCAGTAGTTATGATCCCACTTTACAGATGAGGCAACTGAGGCCCAGAGAGGAGAGCAATCCATTCAAGTCTTTCAGAGCTTATGGCTTCAAGCTGGGGGACACATCCACCCTTGAGCCCAATGCCCATGGGGTTGCTAGGCCTGCTCACCCCTGGGGCCTCTGAGGTAGGAGGTATAGCACCCCTAGAAGCTTTAGTTCTGGGGGGCTAGGGCCAGCAGCTGTTGGATCTCTGGGGTGTCCTGCTTCACAGGGGCTTTTGCAAGGAGGGCAGATGGGGGCTAGAGTTGTGGAGTCCTCAAGCTGGGCACACACCTGATCTTGGTGGCTGCCTGCAGGCTGCCTCTCAGGCCACAACGGATCTGACAAGGATGAAGAAATGGGGGAGCTCAGACTCAGGGGAGTCTGAGGAGCCACCCCAAGAAGACTCCTGCTCAGACCCCCTGGATGGAGACCCTAACTCCAGGCCAGCTCCAGCCAAACCCCACATCTTCCCCACGGCCAAGAGCCGCAGTCGGCTTTTTGGGAAATGCGACTCGGAGGAAGCTTCTCCTATGGACTGCTCTTACGAGGAAGGCCAGCTAGCCTCCTGCCCAGCCATCACCGTCAGCCCTGTTGTCATCATCCAGAAGCATGAGGATGGCCCCACCTGTGACAGGTAAGCTGCATCTGGAGCCTGAGCCCCTCCCCACCAGGAGCCCACTGGCTCTGCCAGCTGAGGCCCCAGCTATGGAGATACCATGTGTTCCTCTAGCTTATGGGCTGAAGGTCATAGAGCCAGGGAACTGGGGAGGCTTCACAAATTGTCTGGTCCAGCATCTGCACTCCTAGGAGCCTCAGGACACATGGTCATGGATGCTGGCCTGTCTGCTGATCTTAGCTGCAGGCTGATCTCTAGGTTTCCAGGCCTCAAATGCTCACCAGCCCCAAACACTTAGACTCTTAAGTTGAAAACCTCAGGGCCAGGATGCTTTTTAGAGAGCGCAGAACAGTTCCAGTGACAAGCCCAAGGGCCCTCTCACTTCCTCCAAGGCAGGTGAGGGAGGTACATGGGCCGGCTGACCTCCAGGCCAGTGTGAAGACACTTTTTCACTTAACAGGAACCGTCCAAACTGCTGCAACTCCCCGCCTTCAGCCCCCTCCGGGCTACTGCCCCCAGAGCCCCAGCTCCTGAGTAGGCAGAGAAGTGAGTGGCTTGGGTGTTGGGGGAAGCGGTGGCAGCAAAGACTTTCTAGATGGTGCCTACAGGCAGGGAGGGGACAGAGTGTGGACACATGCACCCCATCGTTCCCTGTTACATCAGTTTCCTGGACGGTCATCTAGACTGAGGGATGGGTTTTATATCATGTTTTTTCACCTTTTGGTTTGCCCTGGGATTTAGTCATACTCCCTGACAAGCTCTGGAGGCCCCAGGGCTGAAGGGAAGTCAGAGCAGGAGATGAAGGTGTTTTCTGGCCTGCAGGCAGTCTTCCCAGAACTCTGCTCCTGCTGGGTCTGAGAAGAACCTCAAGCTGTATGATCGCAGGAAGATCTTTGAAGCTGTCGCTCAGAATAACTGTGAGGAGCTGCAGAGTCTGCTGCTCTTCCTGCAGAAGAGCCAGAAGCACCTCATGGACAGCGAGTTCAAAGGTGGCCCCTGCAGGGCCGGGCTCCTGGGTCGGGCCCCAGCTGTCATGCGCTGCTCTGACCCTCACTTTGTCTTGCAGACCCAGAGACCGGGAAGACCTGTCTGCTGAAAGCCATGCTCAACCTGCACGATGGGCAGAATGATACCATTCCCCTGCTCCTGGAGATTGCCCGGCAGACGGACAGCCTGAAGGAGTTTGTCAACGCCAGTTACACAGACAGCTACTACAAGGGTGAGGAGGGGGACGGGGTTTGGCATGACTCTGTGCACAAGCACAGCTGGAGCCAGGTGGCATGCCTGGGCAAGCCTCTGAGCTTCGTACTCCCTGCACCAGCCACTGCGTTGGCATCTCCTGGTCCTGGGGGGTCCTTGCCTCCCCCACCTGCTGGACTTGTTTTTTCCTGGTGCTGAGGGTCCCATCCTCCCCTCTGTGGACTCGGTGTTCTTTGCTTCCAGAAGCCATGGCTACTCTCCCTGCTACTGTTCCTTGACCTTGGGCAGTTTTGACTATTCCAGGTCATGGTCGTCATGGTCTGGTGTTCCCTGGGGGTCTCTACTTCTGCCTCAGGGACTCTCTAGGCCCCCTTTGGGCATTCTGGCCTGCTCCCCTCTTGTATGGGGGAGTCATCTGGCATTTTCTGCCCAGGTCTTCCCCCTGCACCTATCTAAGCACCCCCACAGGACTGTGAGTACAAAGCCAACAGCACACACCCTCCACAGGCCAGACGGCCCTGCACATTGCCATTGAGAGGCGGAACATGGCACTAGTGACCCTCCTAGTGGAGAACGGGGCAGACGTCCAGGCTGCAGCCAACGGGGACTTCTTTAAGAAAACCAAAGGGCGGCCCGGCTTCTACTTTGGTAGGGAGACCATGGGGTAGACCCTTGGATTTTTGACAATTGCCAAGGGGAGGTATCGGGTGGAGAGAGAGGGATTTGGAGGCCGGGTGGTCCAGGGACCAAGCCAATCTATTCCTGAGGCCCATCATATGCCTGTGTTGGCCACAGGTGAGCTGCCCCTCTCCTTGGCTGCATGTACCAACCAGCTGGGCATCGTGAAGTTCCTGCTGCAGAACTCTTGGCAGCCAGCAGACATCAGTGCCCGGGACTCGGTGGGCAACACAGTGCTGCATGCGCTGGTGGAGGTGGCCGACAACACAGCCGACAACACTAAGTTTGTGACGAGCATGTACAACGAGATTCTGATCCTGGGGGCCAAGCTCCACCCTACACTGAAGCTGGAGGAGCTCACCAACAAGAAGGGGCTGACGCCACTGGCTCTGGCTGCCAGGAGTGGGAAGATTGGGGTAGGGGGGAGGCTTCGGGCCTGGGCAGGGAGTGTGACTTTAGATGGTGGTGTTGGAGGGACGGTCTGCCTTGCTGCATGCCTGGCATCACCATCACGCAGAGCCCTGCTACTGTGACACTAGCCTGTAGGGGTAGGGCAGGGGGCTGTTAGAGGAAGCCAGAGGAATTGTGAGATGCTGGGCAGAAGCCAGCATCACACCTGACTGTTTCTCATTTCTACGTGTGAGCAGCACTAGCCAGACACAGAGTAGGGGGGATGGGGGCTGCTAGGGCCTGGGGATAGGAGTATGTTGAGTCAAGGGTGAAATTGATGTGATCAAGTGTGATCAGCCAGGTGTGATCAGGCAATGGGTCTGATGTGGCCGCATTTGGGGTCTGAGGCAATGGGTGGGTTGATCTTGATGGTGGTCGGGAGGCTGCCTCATAGAGGTGAGGACTCTCCTAGGGCTTGGGTAGAGTCTCCAACTGAGCTGGGAAGCAGACTTATTCCTGAGGCAGAGTTGGTAGCCTGGTAGAGACACATCTTGTGGTTGGGGCTCCAGGATGGTCTCTAACAGGCTCTCATATCCCCATGGCAGGTCTTGGCCTATATTCTTCAGAGGGAGATCCAGGAGCCTGAGTGCAGGCACCTGTCCAGGAAGTTCACCGAGTGGGCCTACGGGCCTGTGCACTCCTCACTCTACGACCTGTCCTGCGTCGACACTTGCGAGAAGAACTCGGTGCTAGAAGTGATCGCCTACAGCAGCAGTGACACCCCTGTGAGTGGGCCGGGGTGGGACTCAGCCAGGGTGGGCTTCTTGTCTCACTGCACCCCCAGCCTCCACTCCAGCCCCTCGATCCAGCTCTGCCTGTCTTCTCATCACTGAAAACCTGCTGCGTGGGGTCTAGGCCCAGAAGCTTCATCTCCCCATTTGTTCCCACTGAATGTTTTCCTTCATCATACAGTGTACAATGATATTCCCATAAAAGCGTAAATATTTCAGATATACACAGACAAAAACAACCTTCTTTTTATACCATATAAAAACATGTAGCTTTATTTTGTTTATATAAATGGGATCAAACTATGCAAAATGTAAAACAACCAGTTTTTTTACTTACTGGTGTATCTTGTAGATAATTTTATATCAGAGTAGGTATGGATCTGCTTCATTAAAAAAAAACCCCGCAGTGTTCTGTAGGAGGGCTGGGGAAAATGCCCATTGGAGGACATTTGAGTTATATCCAGTTTTCCGCTCTTACAGTACTGCGGGCCACTTAGCATGGGTTTGAGAATGTTTCTAGGATGCCTGGAAATGGAATTGCTAAATCAAAAAGTATGTATGTTTTAGTATTTTAATAGCTACATCCAAGTTGTCCTCCACAGACTCCATCAGTGCATTTGCCCCCACCAGTGGGAAAATCTGCCCATGCCCTTGCCACCCTGGGTATTATCAGTCTTTTCTCAAAAACTGGTTTAAGTTCTTGGGGCCTGAAATGCTATCTTATTGATGTCTTAATTCTCATTTTCTTGGCTAATATGAGGTGAATAATTTTCTCATATATTTACCTGGCCATTCATATTTCCTTGGTAGATTTCCTATTCATTGTCCTTGGCCATCTCTTCTGCTGAACTGTTTGCCCCATTCCTCTTTGTTTCTAGGTTCTCTTAGTATGGAGTGAATCCATCCTTTCTCTATTGCATATATTGCAAATATTTTATTTTCTTCGTCTGCCTCTTGTAACTTCAGTCAATGCATCGTTTGCTTATGAAAGGTTTTTAGTTTGAGAGCCAAATTAGTCTTTTTCTTTTATAACTTCTGTGACTTTTATCTTGCTTTGTAAGTCCTTTTCCACTATAAGGTTATACAATATCCTTCAATATTTTTGTTTAGCTCCTTTGTAGGTATTTTACGTTTGTCTCTTTAATTTGTCTAGAATTTATTTTTGTGTAGGGGTGAGGTAGGCATCTTACTTAATTATTTTGTTTCCACATGAGGGTCCCAGGGCCACTAAATGAAAAGCCTGTCCTACCCCCACTGCTTTGAAAGGCTACTTTCCCTGTCTGTTCTTTCTAAGGTATACCTGCCCCCGAGGCAGCCCCAGGGGCTAGACTGGAGTTTGTGCTGGTGAGGAGGCTACCACAGTATCTTAGAGGGCAGAGGCTGTGTTTACAGGGGCAAAGTCTAGTGGGGGAGAGAGGTCTAGACTGTTTTGCTGTGCCCCGCCAGCCTTCACCTGGGCTGCCATGCTGGATCAGGGCATTGGATTCAGAATCCCGAATGGAGTGTCCCCAGAGAGCTGGCTCATGTAGGAAACAGCTTCAAAAAGGCTGAGGTGTTTGGCCTAGAGAGGAGAGGGCTCTGGGGCCACGCTGCCATTTTCATGTCTTGGAAGGCTCTCTCAGGCAGAAATGCAATACTGGGGTCCCTGAGTGCAGAACTGGGACAACTGGTGGAAAGCAGAGAAGTAAGACCAACTTTACTCCAGAGAATTGATCTTCCTGACAGTTAGCATTTCTCCCCAGGCTGCTCGAGGCAGCGAGGAGCTTCCCATCCCAAAGGCACTGAAGAAAACATTGAACCGGGACCTTACTGGGGGAGCGAGAGCTTGGGCTGGGGGTTGGGTCGATGACCTGCAAAAGAGGATGATTTTGGCTTGTCCATCTTAGGAATATACTGGAACTTCAACAGAGATCTCTTGGATATGAGACTTTGTCATTCCTGGCTGGGGAGTGAGCCTCACCTCTCTCTGCTCCCCTTAGAATCGCCACGACATGCTTTTGGTGGAACCGCTGAACCGACTCCTGCAGGACAAGTGGGACAGATTTGTCAAGCGCATCTTCTACTTCAACTTCTTCGTCTACTGCTTGTATATGATCATCTTCACCACAGCAGCCTACTACAGGCCTGTGGATGGCTTGGTGCGGCCTGAGGCTTGGGGACTGGGGAGAGGGATGGGCATTTCTAGAAGACCCCCGAGACCCAGGCCCAGGCCAGGCCCTGGACTCCTTCCCAGCTCACTGGAGACATGGAAGGATCAGCCGGAGCTCCTCATGTCCCTGTACACAACCCTCCATGTCTCAGGCTGTCCTGGCAACACTCCCTCCCCCTTCTCAGTCCTTCCTGTGGTCTCCTGGTTCTGTGAGGCTGAGTGTGTGGTCTATGAGGTCCCTGATGGCTGAGGAGGGGCAACGGGTTAGAAAAGATGCAGGAACTAGGGCTCTAGAAGCAGCTCTTCCCTCGGTTGGCTGTCTGTAGGGTCATGAGTTGGCGTGAGCCCTGAGCCTATTGCCATCCCACTGGCCTGCCCACTTTTGTTCATTCACTCGCTCATTGTTTGTTCCCTGGACATCTACTTTTGAGCATTTCTTCTGTGCTAGGCCCTGGGCCATCCATCAAATCGGCTTGAGACCAGACTTCTTCCTCTACCAAGAGCCATGGACTCCTTTGAGTTACTAAACTGAATCCTTTCCATTCAATACGCAAGCACTTAATTTGCTGCCTTTGTTTCCAGGGTGCCTTGCTTATAAATGTGATTTAAAACCCCACTTCCTAGTTAGGTGAAACCTGACTTCTATCCACCTAGTAAGGCCATTTAACCATTTCATTTTATGAGAAAAGAGAAATGTGCTAATAAGACAAGCTAGTGAGGCAGTGTTTATCAAACATCAATGGCAAGCAGAAAGGAAACCCACCCCAGGAATGTATCTGAGACACAAGGATGACACACACGTGTGTGGAACATCTCACCTCCCACCATCCAGGGGAAACCCCAACAGTCATGGGACACCAGGGGTTCACCATGGGCTGTGGGAGCAGCAGGAAGCATATGGCATTAGCGTCTATGAGTGTCTCCACCTATGCCATCTACCTCCTCCCATAGGTGCTCCTGGCTGGACAGTATCTGGGAAGGAGCACAGCACTGTAAGGATGCTCTGCTTGGCACCTAAAAGATGCCACTTTGGGAATCAGCTCCCACAGAAGGGCCTCCTTGCAGGTGTCCCCAATAATGCACTGTCTTTAATGATGCCTCTCTCCTGATGGAGGCTGGGCCTCTTGGGCAGCCCAGCTCTTTTTTTTTTTTTTTAATGTTTATTTATTTTTGACATAAAGTGAGTGTGTGAGTGGGGGAGGGGCAGAGAGAGAAGGAGACAGAGGATCTGAAGCAGACTCTGCTGACAGCAGAGAGCTGGATGTGGGGCTTGAACTCATGAACCGTGATGTCATGACCTGAGCCAAAGCCGGACACTTAACCAACTGAGCCACCCACATGCCCCCAGGGGTGGGCTCTTAATCACAGGGCTTGGTAAATGCTTGTTGAGTGAATGAATGAGTGAATTGAGTCACTAACTTCTCTGCACCTTGCAGCCTCCCTATAAGCTGAAACACACTGTTGGGGACTATTTCCGAGTCACTGGCGAGATTCTTTCTGTATCAGGAGGAGTCTACTTTTTTTTCCGAGGGGTAAGCATTCCTTCCCACACTGTGAGTTTCCATTATCACCAAAACAAAAAGCCAAGAGACTCACTCATTGCTCACTCATTCTTGACTTCAGGGGAGAGATGCCCAGGTGAAGATGAGGCATTCGTGCCCAGTGGGTTTCCGCAGACTCAGGACAGTTCGAAGTGTTCGAAGACAGATAGTCAGGACTTTCCACCGGACATACAGTTGACCCTTGAACACTGCAGGGGTTAGGAGCACCAACTTCTCACACAATTGAAAGTCTGCTTATAACATTTGACTGCCCCCAAATTTAACTACCAGTAGCCTACTGTTGATTGGAAGCCTTACTGATAACATAAACAGTCAATTAACACATATTTTGTATGATACATGTATTGCACACTATATTCTTACCATAAAGTAAGAGAAAATAAGAAAATCATAAGGAAGAGAAAATACATTTACAGTACTGTACTGTATTTATATAAAAAACTGCATATAAGTGGACCCTCACAGCTCAAAGCTATGTTGTTCAAGGGTCAACTGTAATGTTTAATTATGAAGTAGAGTGGAAGTCTCTTAAGTGACAGGATCATGACTGGTGGTTATTTAATTAAAACCATCTGTTAAAGCTCAAAACAATGAAAGAAATCTACACATATACTGGAATCATTTTATTTTGCCTGAAAACTCATACATGTACATTCCTTGGCTGTTTTTCTAATATATGAACAGTCTCTTTTCTTTGAAATTGGAACCACTGTTACATATACAAGTAATTGGAGATTATGGTGATTTTCCCCCTTAACATTTTTTTTATTAAAATTTTTTTTTAATGTTTTATTTTCTGAGAGAGAGAGATAGAGAGACAGAATGTGAGCAGGGGAGGGACAGAGAACAGGGGAGACACAGAATTCAAAGCAGTCTCCTGTCAGCACAGAGCCCGATGCAGGGCTTGAACCCATGAACTGTGAGATCATGACCTGAGCTGCAGTTGGATGCTCAACCAACTGAGCCACCCAGGCGCCCCTCCCTTAATCTTTTTGATCTAAGCTACACCTGATTTTTTTTTTTTTTTTTAGTGACTTACCTTTAAGGAATCTTTCCAAATCATTGGATGCTGTCTTCACAGAAACAACTGTCTTTTTATTTTTGTACTCATATTTTATATTATAATAAGATACAAAGCCACAGTAACAAGTGCAGTCTTGATGACAAGGATTAACTGTGGGAGGGAGCAAAGTGTGTGGGTATCCTGGAGAGGGTCTCCTAGCCACCAGCCCTCACTGTGGGCATCAGTCAGAATGTTTTCAGGGAGTAGACAGCACTGGCTAATCTGGTGACTTAGTGCAGTGGAGGCTGCTTAAAGAATTTTTACTATAATGCATAGTTCTTGAAGAAAACTAGGGGAAAATGCACAAATTAGAAAGAAGAAAAGAAATTGCTCAATCTCATCATTCAAACACAGCAATTAATAATATTTTGGTGCTTTTCCTTCCTGTCTTTATTTCTACCTAGAGTCGTAATTCCACTCTCTATTTTTAACAGTCTCTCCTGACTGAGTCACATAATGTTACCCTGTGAACCTGACCCTCGATGTTCTACCCTTTTCAGAACCTCTGCTTTGATGCATTTGTTCCATCGTCGGCCATTTAGGAGCATTGCAAGTACACTCACCATTTCACCTTTCCTGGCTTCTTACTCTGTCTGTTTGTTTGCAGATTCAATATTTCCTGCAGAGGCGGCCGTCTCTGAAGACCTTGTTTGTGGACAGCTACAGTGAGATGCTTTTGTAAGTGTTGCTTTGACTCTTATGACTTGATAGCAGATGGTATCTTTTGGCCCAGTCCTAAAGTTATAGCCATCAGTTCTCACCCATCCTCTCACCTATGCTAAGCCTGGAACATAGTAGGACCTCACAAATGTGTTGAATGAATGACAGAAGGCCCTCAATACATGTGTGGATGAATACTGAATCTCTACTCTGTGTCATATACGCACCAGGTGCTAGGAAATGACATACATGGGCTCATGTGGCTTATAGTCTGAGTTACAGTCTGAATACCCTTGGTCACTTTTTTTCATGCGTTTGTCCAACCATCTGGTAGTTACTGAGTTGGCATTGGAATACTGAGATGAAATAGATATGACTCCTGTCTTCAAGGAGTTTCCGATCCTTGGGGTAGTGTTTCTCAACCTTGGTACCATGGACATTTTGGACTGGGTGATTCTTTGCTATGGGGGCTGTCCTATGCATTGTAGAATGTTTAGCAGCATCCCGGGCCTCTACCTGCTAGCTGCCAATAGCACTCTCTCTGTCCCCCATTCTTGATGACCAAAAATGTATCTAGATATTGCCAAATGTCCCCGACTTGGGGAGGCACAAAGTCACCCAAGACTGAGAATCATTGCTTTAGGGGGAGACAGATAAGCAAAAACCATAGTTATAGAACAACATGGATGTCACCAGGACCCTCCTTCCTTCACAAAATAAGCTGGAACCTTACGAAATTTCCTTGGAGGACCCAGGATACACAAAGGGGGCTTTCAGATGGGGATGGGTTCTCCTGGGATTTATACTAAGGACTTAACTCTGATCCCCAAATTTCCTTCATTCCTGAGGCCTCTCTATTCCTGGCAAATGAAAGGAGTTGATTTCTTATCCTATTGTAGCTAGCTTGTCCCATGTGTTTACCATAATCTTCAGATACTTGCACTTTAACTCCAAAGGGCTGGGTCTATAGGGTTAGTGCAATGCTGGTTTGCTTTACTAAGAGAAACAATGTTCTCCTACATAGCATTGTGCCAATAAACTTGATTCTATTCCTAGGAGGACTTACTGCAGGCAGGTTAGAAATAGATTTTATTTTACTTTTTCAAAGCTACTCATGCCCATGGGTAAACATTGAAGAGAACTAAAACGCTTACAGCCAGTATATGAATTCCTCATCTTAAACCTTCCCATCTTGTAATTCTCCTTCCCAGGGACAATCACTTTTCATTCTTGCAGCTCTTTCTTCTGATGTTTTCTCACCTGGTGGATGAGGATTTAGCATCCTTTTACTTCCTTCCTCTCTGCTTCTGCTCCTCTAGCCTCCCAATATAGTTTGAAGTAATTTTTGTTTTAGTTGGTATTGAGTAATTTATGTTATGTCTCTACAAGTAGTATTCACAGTTGAGCTTCATAATATACTGTACTTCTTTTTTTGTTTGTTTCTCCTAAAATTTGTAATTATCTTGTTGTTACTTGTTTAGTTTTCTTTGTACCTGTTGTTAACTTGTCCCACACATCTCAAAGCCTCTCAGTAAAATTTTTCTCAAAGTCAATCACATAAATTATATGATTGGAATCCCTGCTCCTAGTTTTTTCCTTGAGAGATCTCCTCCTAGAGTGCTGTCCTCTCTTTCTTACTGGGCTGGTTGCTCTCTGGGCCTGCTGCTTAGCCATCATCCTGGGACTCCTCTTTGTTGCCATCTTTGGGATGCTCACTGCTTTCATTCTGGGCTAGACTTCCTGTCTCTTTCTTGGTTTTCCTCCTTTATCCTCCTTCAGTATTGTCATTTGGTGAAAAGGATTGTCTCCTGGTGAAGGGCACAGTGATGACAACTTTTATTGTGTCTGGTTCTTGAGTCTCATTCTCCCACATGTGCACCCGAGGTGTCATCCCTTCACTAGCACCTTAGAGGTCCCTTTCACTTCTCTCCTGATTTGGATCTCTTATTTTCTGAACCCCAAGTCTTCCTTTTTACTGATTCACTCCCTTTTTGAGGGAAAAACATCCTCAGCTAAAGAAAAAAGGCACATAGTAGGGAAGGGGGGAGTAAAATTTATTTGAAATCTGGCATGCCTGAGAATATTTCTACTATACCTTCACATTTTATTGATATCTTGATTGGGTATAAAAAATTTTTTAAAAATTGAAGATATTTCTCCATTGTTTCCCTGCTTCCAGTATTATAGATGACAAGTCCAAAACTATTCTGATTCTGGATCCTCTTAATACCTGGTTTGGTTTTTCTCTTTGTAAATCTGTGGTATCTTCTGTTTGTTTCTAGTGTTCTGAAACTTAATGATATGTCTTGATTGGATTTGTTTTTATCCAATGTTCTGGGCACTTGGTGGGCTCTTTCAATCTGGAAATTTATGTCCTTTATTTTGGGGATATTTTCTTGAATTATTTCTTATGATATGTATATTGAACCTCCTGACTTAGTCCTGAACCAGTTCTTATATCTTCTCACTTGTGTTCTCTTTATCTTTGGCTATTCTTTCTGGGAAGTTCAAATCAACTTTAATTTCTACCCCTTCTATTGAGTTTATTACTTTTGATACCACATTTTAATTTCTGTGTGTTCCTTATCTATAGCACTCTATTCTTGTTTCATTGATGCAATATCTTCTTTTATCTCTCTAAGACTATTGAAATAAAATTTTAAAATAAAATAAATTTTCTTCTTTTTGCATAGGCTTTATTTTCTCTAAGTTGTTGTTTCCCATTTTCTTGTTTTGCTCTATCTTTCATATTAGAAGATACCTGGGAATTTTTTGTTTTCTGGAAATTTTTTATATCTGCTCATGAGTAAGAGTGGAGGACTGAAAAGCTTGCTGGGAGCTCTTAATGTATGAATGGGGCTTATCAATTTTGAGCTTCACTATAAACTAGTCTAGGTTAAGCTATTTATTGGCAAACATCCAAAGTTAGTCGATTGCATCTTTTCAGTCTTCTGCCTGGAGGAAAGAAGTCTGGCTGCTAGCTTTCTGAGAACTGAGTGGAGAAGAGGGCTTTCTGTAATCTGTATTATATAAAAATCACATAATCTGCTTTTGGTAAAATACCAATGCTTTCACTGTTGTTTGATGAAAGTGGGTCCAAAGATCCTCTCCTTTGTCTTCTTCAGAGACAAAACCTCCACTCTTCCTTATTTTAGGTCTCTTCATCTCCTTTCTGGAGGTCTCTAACCCTTTTGAGGCTCCTTGGTTAAAAGAGCCGATTCTCAGCTTTCCCCAGTACAGATTTGGATTTGGGTCTGCTAAGTCAGTTTCTGTTTGTCTGCTGCTTCCCAAATGCATATGTGGGGGCTCCATTTGCCACCCAAGGTAACTCTTTACCTATTTCAACTGGTGTCAGTTCTTATTTTCGCCAAGGTTCTGAAAATACAGAGGAATAGTTTTCCTTCGCAGCAGAATTCCAATTGATGAGCCAGTTTATTGACATCAGTTTTCAGTAGACTCACATCATCACAGTGGTGTTTTTTTGCTTGGTTCTTTCACAGAAATGGGAAGTGAGGTTGTCAGCGTGGTCGACAGTATAAATGTAACTGGGGGTACTTTCGAGAGGAGGCTATGATGAACAAGGAGACCTGGGGTGAATATGTAAAGAAAGGACCACTGGGCAGACTCTGTCATAGGATCATCAGATTTACTACACCTTATCCATGGATCCTACTTGGGCAGCCCCCACCAGACCAAGTTGCTGAGGAACATCTTTCCTGGCTCTCCTCCTGAGTTTGATGGTATGGCCAGCAGACTCCACCTGTGATTTTTCAGGAGAGCATGGCCTGTACCTCCTCACTGCTAAAGCAATGTTTCCCAGACTTTTTTCATTATTGCCTTTTTAGACATTTTTTCCTAATTGCCCCTCCCATGAAATCTAATACCACAAATATACTGTAGAGTTGTCCATGCAATGTATTTCTATTTGTGCTTTCTACAAAAAGAGAGTAAGATTTTGTACTCCCATAACCAACTTTTTCCCCCTTGGGGATGCTATTACTCCTACTGAGAATCACGGGCTAAAGGAGACAGGACAGTCAACCCTAGCTCCCGCAACAGCCTGTTGTCTGTGCTTCTGAGGGGGTGCCAGGCCTCCTGGGTGCTCTTAGACAGAGCTTCCTATCCCTCCACCCTCAGCTTTGTGCAGTCACTGTTCATGCTGGGGACCGTGGTGCTGTACTTCTGCCACCACAAGGAGTACGTGGCCTCCATGGTGTTCTCCCTGGCCATAGGCTGGACCAACATGCTCTACTACACCCGCGGCTTCCAGCAGATGGGCATCTATGCTGTTATGATTGAGAAGGTGGGTGCCAGCATCCAAGCAGGTTATCCGTAGTACCTGTTTACCTCATGGGTATGTGGGACATGGTCTACAAACTCTGTCCATCCTCTGTAATGTCTGGAGAGGTGCTGGTTTAGTTCAGCACCCACTTTCCCAGATAATTCCTCAAGATTCAGGCCATCTGGTCTTGACCTGGGTTTGGGGGCTCCCCTGAAACTTGACCCCCTACATACCAGGCCCTGCTCTCCCACCAGAACAAAGGCCATGGTGGGAGAAGCTGTGGATGACTTCCTTATGACACTGGAGCTGAAAACCACCAAACCAGACCCTTCTGCATGTTCTCCAGTTCTACTTAGGCTCAAGATTAATCCCAGGCTGACATAGTCGTGACATTTCCCTTGGCCGGCCTGGGGACTGGACTTGGTTCTGACAAGCCTGCTCTCTCCTGCAGATGATCCTGAGAGACCTGTGTCGCTTCATGTTTGTCTACCTTGTTTTCTTGTTCGGGTTTTCCACAGGTAATGGGCTTGGTCAGGGCTGGTGGCGGGCAGAGCTCCGGCTACCCTCAGCTTCCTGAGGTCTCTGCAGGGGCTGGGTGGGGAGAGGCCCACTGGGGTGTGTATCTGCAGGTGACAGAGTGGATGGATAAAGAACGCACAGAAATGAGCAGGAGAACCTGGAAATGTGATTCATAAAATATTGTAAACAATTTTAGAGGTATGAAGTGCTGCTTGCCTACAGTATAGCTGCATTTTGGCTTAGTTTTCATTTTATTTTTATTTTATTTATTTATTTATTTAGGGTTTTTTTAGTTTTTTTAAGTTTTTATTTTGATATTATTTCAGATTTTCAGAAAAATTGCAAGAATAGTACAAATAACTTTTCTGTACATATTACCCACAATCCCCAAATTTTATCACATTTTAAAATCACTTTCCCTTCTACACACACACACCACACTTAAAAAAAAAGAGTAAGCTACAGACATGATCAACCCTTTACCACTGGATAAAGCCTGCATTTCCTAAAAACAAGGATATTTTCTTACATAAACAATGTATAATGATCAGAATAAGGAAATAAACATCAATACAGTACTATTAACTAATCTACCAGCCTTATTCAGATTTCACCAATTGTCCTAATAATGTCTTTTGTAGAAATAAAAATCCCAGATCATGCATTATATTCAGTTGTCATGCCTCTTTAGTTTCCTTTAATCTGGAGTGCTTCCTCAATCTTTCCTTGTTTTTTTGACCTCAGCATTTTTAATGAGTAAAGGCTAGTTTTTACAATGTCTCTCAATTTGGGTTTGTCTGATGTTTCCTCAAAATTAGATCCAGGTGTGCATTTTTGGTCAGACTATGGAGGAAGTAATGTGTGTCTTCCTCAGTGCATTGTATCAGGGCTTCCGTAACGTTTGTTTAGCCCTTGTCTGGTGGTGTTAACTTTAATTACTTGGTTTTGATGGGTGTGATAAGTAATTTGTGAGGAGATGTTTTGAGACTAGGTAAATATCCTGTTTCTCATCACACTTTCAACCGGTAATTTTAGCATCCACTGATGATTCTCACCTGAATCACTTAATCCTAATGGTTGTCAAATGATGATTTTCTAACCCTGTCATTCCTTCTACATTTATTCACTGGCATTCTATTATAGGGAAGAGCTTTCCATTCTCTTACACTCATTTATTATTTATGTCAGTGTGGCCTCACAGATTCTTTTCTGTTTTTGTTTCATTTTTCGTGGAATCTCACTTTGTTAAATGGGTTATAATCTTACTGTCACCATCTTGATGCTGAGATTGTCTGAGAAATCATCTTTGGGAGCCTCTTCAAGCTGGCTCCTGTGCCCTTCTGACACATCCACAGAATTTCTGGGCACCTGGCTCTGCTTTGATCCTCGTCTGAGTTCTGCAATTACATGGTTCACATGTATACCCTCTCCTTCCCCCTCCCCACAGCCTGTTTTGGAATCTCTGTCTTGGAGTTATGGACAGCTTTTACTAGGAGCTTTGATTGATAGGGATGCGTGTGAGCTCTGGCACCCTGTGTGAAGGTCCTGGTCTATCAGTACCCACAGGAAGGGATTTGGCCAAATGGGTTAATGGATACTGGATGTGCAGTAACCATGGGCACAACAACTACAGAAGCTCTCAGGCTCCAGACTACATTTTGCAAAGAAAAGTGTAGAATGCAGCAAGAGACCATTCTGCTCTGAGCTGCTTAGTCTCCATCATTCTGGAATGTGCTGGCTTTGGGGCACCTTCTAAGGGGGACAGGAAGACAAGGGTGACTGAGAAGCTGGGTGTGGATCCAGGACTGATACGTAAAGTTAGACAGGTTGTGCACTGTACAAAGGCAGCTAGATTCACATTGTATATGTACATTTGCATATTTTTTAAAACATTTTTTTTCCCCTAGCAGATGATGATAAAGTTCTTACTGTAACAAAACAGTATACAGTTGACCCCTGAACAAAATGGGAGCTAGGGGCACCAATTCCCTGCATAGTCAAAAATCTGCAAATAACTTTTGACTTCCCCAAAACTTAACTACTAATAGCCTACTGTTGACCAGAAGCCTTACCACATATCTTGTATATGTATTATATACTGTATTCTTATAATAAAGTAAGCTAGAGAAAAGAAAATGTTATCAAGGAAATCATACAGAAAATACATTTACAACTATGCTGAATTTATCAGAAAAAAACCTGTGTATAAGTGGACTCTTGCGGTTCAAACCTATGTTGTTCAATGGTCAACTGTACTATGACGGTTTGCTGATAGTTCTGAAGAAGAGGGTTTTTTTTTCTTTTTTAATTCACACAAAAGTGCCATATGGCGAGCAGCATTCTTACTGCAGACACATCCTGGGAGATGGGGCGTGTCTGTTGGGGGGGGTCTGTCTTGGCTTCCATCCAGTTGCACCTGTCCCTGCCCCTGCCCTGTAGCGGTGGTGACACTGATTGAGGATGGGAAGAATAATTCTGTGCCGGCTGAGTCCACATTGCACAGGTGGCGAGGGCCTGGCTGTCGGCCACCCGACAGCTCCTACAACAGCCTCTACTCCACGTGTCTGGAGCTCTTCAAGTTCACCATTGGTATGGGCGACCTGGAGTTCACCGAGAACTATGACTTCAAGGCTGTCTTCATCATCTTGCTGCTGGCCTACGTGATTCTCACCTATATCCTCCTGCTCAACATGCTCATCGCCCTCATGGGTGAGACCGTCAACAAGATCGCGCAGGAGAGCAAAAACATCTGGAAGCTACAGGTGGGTTGGTGGGTGGGGTGTGCACAGCAGGAGGGCACTGGCTGTTCTGTCGCTGCTTAACACAGCGGGGGTGTATGAGCCCCTGCAGGGTTTGAGGAAGGGCAGAGAGCCCAGCCAGGCCTGGGGGATCAAGCAGAAGCATCTCTCCCAGTTGACTCCTTTCTGGCCCCTCCTTCAGGGTTTCCCTGCTACGCATCACCAGCTGGTATTCACAGACACTGTGTTTACTGTGACTGGGCAGTGCCCAGGAGAAGGAAACGGAAGGCTCAGCCCCATGGGATGCCCACCTCACAAGAGCTTGGTCTAGGGTGGGCCCCAGACACCAGACTTGGGGGGGAGCAGCTAAAATGGGGTTGATCCTGACAGCTACGTTTTTGAGCCACCTGGTTCTTAATCTGCCTTCCCACCTAATAATAAAAGCATCGTTCTAATTATTAAGTAGCATTGACTCTATACCAGGTACTGTTCTAAGTGTTTTATATGCTCTCAGTTAATCCTCACAGCAATGCTGTCAAGTGGCTACAATTACTATCTCCATTTTTGTATAAAGGCACTGAGGCATTGAGCACTTAGGCATCTGTGTCCAAGGTAACTACGATCTTCCTCAACTTATAGTGGAATTACGTCCCAATAAACCCACTGTAATTTGAAAATGCATTTATTACACCTAACCTACTGAACGTCACAGCTTAGCCCAGCCTACCTTAAATGTGCTTAGAACACTTAACATTAGCCTACCGTCGGGCAAAATCATCTAACACAAAACCTATTTTATAATAAAGTGTTGGCTATCTCATGAAATTTGTTGACTACTATAATAAAAGTGAGAAACAGAATGGTTGTATGGGTACAGAGTGATTGTAAGTGTACTGGTTGTTAGCCCCTGTGATCCCATTGCTGACCGGGAACTCCCAGCATCACAAGAGAGGATTGTATCATTTATTGCTAGCCTGGGAAAAGATGCACGCTCAAAACTCCAAGTATGGCTTCTACTGAATGCACACTGCTTTTGCACCATCATAAAGTTGAAGATCATTAAGTTGAACCATCATAAGTTGGGGACTGTCTGTAGTAAGTAGCAGTTAGGATTCAAGTCAAGCTGTCTCATCTTGAGGCCCTGTTCTTTACTACACTATCTGCCCCTCTGTGAGTAGGGAAGTCTGGGGTGAGACACTCTACATCACTCATGGGAGGCCCTGCCCTAACCCCAACCTGGCAGGCACCTCAGTGCCTGAGCAGGTCCGGGCCGGATGCGCTGAGCTTGGAGTGTGCACCTGTTGGGCTATGGAAACAAGCCTGGTATGGAAGGCACTAGAGGTCCAGCTTGGGGGCACTGGGGCTGGGAGAAACTCTGGAGAGGTTGGTCTTGGAAGCTAGCCCCTGGACAAGCCTCTGCCCTTCAGCCCTTTGTGTCTTCCCACAGAGAGCCATCACCATCCTGGACACGGAGAAGAGCTTCCTTAAGTGTATGAGGAAGGCCTTCCGCTCAGGCAAGCTGTTGCAAGTGGGGTACACACCTGATGGCAAGGATGACTACAGGTGGTGTTTCAGGTAATGTTCAGGCAGGAATCAAACTTAGGGAGCTCAAGGGCTTAGCTAGATATCAGGGATCCACCCAGAGCCAGCTATGGGCACAGAGGCCATTCTAGGGCTTTGTGGGCATAGGGGACTCACTGCAGCCAGCTGTGGATACAGAAGCCTTCCTCAGGGCCTCTTGGGACCAGTCATGTGCATAGGGGACTCTCCCAAGGCCATCTGTAGTTAGGTAAAGGGCTATCCCAAGGCTGAGCTGTGAGCATAGGAGACCTACTGGAAAATGAGGTGTCCAAAAGGGGTCATCCAATGATCAGAGTCAGAACCAGGAATCCAATATTTAAAGTCCTTGGGCCCCATGATATGGTCAGAGAATACAGCTTTGGGGGTGGTGTCCAAAACGCAGGCCCTTTGCAGCCTTCCCCTTACCGGCTATGTCTCCCTATCCTGCTCTATGGGCTTCTTGGGATTGGCCTGTGGCACCAAGCCCTCAACCGGGAAGATAGGCATGGCTTTTAGGCCATCAGCTCCCAACTCCCTTGTCTCCTTGCCCTGCAGGGTGGATGAGGTCAACTGGACCACCTGGAACACCAATGTGGGCATCATCAATGAAGACCCGGGCAACTGTGAGGGCATCAAGCGCACCCTGAGCTTCTCTCTGCGCTCAGGCAGAGGTGAGGTGTGAGGGAAGGGTGCTGTAGCACAGAGGTGGCCTGATGATGGGCAGGTGAAGCCTTGGGGTTCCTTGTTCCTTGGAGGCCTTCTTCGCCCCGCAACCTGAGCCCCTTCGGCTCAGGTCTGATCTCACTGTTTGTGAGTTTGAGCTCAGAGCCTGGAGCCCACTTCAGATTCTGTGTCTCCCTCCTCTCTCTCTGTCACCCTCTCCTGTTCACACTGTCTCTCTCTCTCTCTCTCTCTCTCTCTCAAAAGTAAATAAACATTTTAAAAAAAAAAGAATGAAGCAAACCTAGTTTTTATTGAACACATTTTGAGTTATAACTACAATTTTGCACTAACTCTTTGTTTTTAGATTTTAGAAAATTGCGGTAAAATATACGTAACACAAAAGTTACCATTTTTAAGTGTTCAATTCATTGGTGTTAATTACATCCACAATTTGTGCAGACTTCACCACTATTTCCAAAACCTTTTCATTATTTCAAACAGAAACTCTTTACCTATTGAACAATTACTCCTATTTTTCCCTCTGTCTCTATTCTACTTTCTGTCTCAGTAATATTCCATTGTATGTATATACCATGTTTTATTTATCCACTCATCTGTTGATTGACATTAGGATCGTTTCCACATTTTTGGCTATTGTGAATAATGCTGTGAACATTGGTGTCCAAGATTCTGTTTGACTCCCTGCCTTCAATTCTTTTGGAATTAAACTGCTGGGTCATATGGTAATTCTGTGTTTAGCTTTTTAAGGAATGCCAAACTATGTTCTATAGCAGCTGCATTATTGTACATTCCCACCAGCAATACATGAGGGTTCCACATCCTCACCAACACTTGCTATTTTCTGGGTTTTTGTGGTGGTGTATTGGTTGTCCTCGCCACTTAATGGATGTGAAGTAGTCAAAATGTCCATTTCATTCTCATGTTTGAAGACTATCTTCATTGAATAAAGAATTCTGGGTTAACAGATATTTTTCCTCTTTTTTTAAAAAAGTTTTTTCCAACACTATTTTTCTCCACTGATCTCCATTGTTTCTGATGGAAAGTAGCTCATTATTTGCATTACTATATGTAATATGCCTTTTTTTCTCTGGCTGTTTTCAAAATATTCTCTTCATCTTTGGTTTTCAGCAGTTTGACTAAGACGTGCTCAGGTTTGGTTTCCTTTGGTTTTATCCTGTTTGGTGTTTGCCTGAGATTCTTCAATCTGTATGTCAGTGTTTCATCAAATTGGGAAACCATATATATTTTGCTTCACTCTCCCTGTCTTCTTTTTTGGGGACCCCAGTTGCATGTATTTTTGATTACTTGACATTACCCCATAGGTTTCTGAGATTTTGGTCATGTTTCCTTAATTTTTTCTGTTTCTCAAATTTGATAAGTTTTATTGATCTTTCTTCAAGTTTACTGATACTATACTCAGCCATCTCCAAACCGCTATTAAGCTCATCCAGTGACTATTACATTTCAAGTATTGTGCTATTGGTTTTTAAATTTCTATTTGGTTATTTTTTTTTTTGTAGTTTTCATTTCTTTTCTGAGATTCTCTAGTGTCCTCTCATCAAGACCATATTTTCCTTTGTTTTTTTTTTTTTTGAACATACTCATAATAGCTGATTTAAGTTATCTGCCTGCTAAATCCAACATCTGGGCCATCTTGGAGTCAGTTTCTATTGACTGCTTTTTCTTCCCCCTTACTGTGAGTCACATTTCCTTGTTTCTTTGCATGTCTAGTGACTTTTAATTGTATACTGGGAATTATGGATAATATGTTGTAGAGACTCTGGGTTGAATTTTTTTTTAACAATTTTTTTTAATGTTTATTTTTGACAGAGAAAGAGAGAGAGAGAGAGAGAGAGAGAGAGAGAGAGAGAGACATGAGTGGGGGAGGGGCAGAGAGAGAGGGAGACACAGAATCTGAAGCAGGCTCCAGGCTCTGAGCTGTCAGCACAGAGCCCGATGTGGGGCTCGAACTCACAAACCGTGAGATCATGACCTAGGCCGAAGTTGGACGCTCGACCGACTGAGCCATACAGGTGCCCCGAATTTTTGTTTTAATTGGCAGTTCAATTATTGATGATGAATCACCCTGAACTTGTATACACTTAATTTTAAACTTTATTATGGTAGATATGTGAAATGCCAAGTTATTTGCCAATCCCATAAAACTTGTGGGACTCAACCTCCCAACTGTTTCCCCTGAGGATCTTGTCAGGGCTTAGTTTTAGACTTTGTTAGGGTGGGTGGGTCTTGAGTAGACCTTACTCTAAGGCATGTAGAGTAAATAGGGTATTTCTGGTATTTTAGCTTGATCCTCATAGTAGGAAAAAAAAAAAGTGTTAATGTGGTGGTCTCTCCACTCAGTACTGCTCAGCTTCTAGTGTTTCTGTCCCACTTTCAGCCCCATAGTGACCACTGCCTAGTGAGCCTTATGTGGTCTCACACTGTGCAGGTATGATCCAGCAACCCATCCCAGAGACTTCTGGACCTCCACCCCTACAGCTCCCTTCTTCCTCTTCTCCTGCACCCTGTCCCACAGATTCTAGCTGCTTTGGCTGCTCCAAACCCTGATCTCTTCTTCCTTAGCTCAGAGGCACTGCCATACTCTGTTTGGACTCCTGTGTGCTGCACCATGGTCAGAGAAATTGTCCCTAAGCAAAGTATCAGCGCAATCATGGGGCTCACTTTGTCAGTTTCACTTCTCTCAGCAATCACAGTTTCCAGTCTGTGTCCTATGTCTGGAAACATTTATTGCAAGTATTTTATCCTGTTTTATGGTTGTTTACAGCAGAGTGGCTAGCCTAGTACTAGACACTCCATCAGAGCTGGAAGTAGAAATCTATTTTAACAAGAGGCTTACTTTGGAAAACTACTTAAGGGCGTAATCAGTTTTCCCAAGAGCCTCCTGCAATCCCGTAATTTTCCCACGAATTTCACTGGAAGCACTTCCTGTGTCATGCCATAATACTTATTGATTATCTCTTCAATTGTTACCTGGTCTAACTTTTCAAAGATGGCTTTGTCTGTAATTTGAGCAGGTGTCCGACATCACTCCTATTGATTTTGTGAAACCCCACATCTTTAAGAGACTTGGTGTTTCACTTTGCAGTTGATTTACATTGTGTTTGCATGACATTGTTGGCTGCTTCTAACATTACACATTCACTGAGATATTATATTGGCTAAGTGGCAGGGACACACTTATTCATTCATGTTACTTGGGGTTGGGGCCAGAGATGGTTAGAGGTTCCCTGATTTTACATTTATAATTAATTAGTGAATATTTCCTGAGGATTTTGCTTTCCTGTACAACCTTGTAACATGGACACTTTAGTAATGAATAGTCATATAATTCAGATAACAAGGAACTCTCCCACCCACAAAGTGTGTTGTGATTGGGAAGGGGTAAAGGAATGTATAAGAGAAAGGCCAGGGAAGAAAAGTGGTTAGTAGCTGAGCACTAAGGAGGGCACTAGGGAGGGCATGTGTGGGAGTCTTGGCATTAGGACTGTGGGAAGTGGGCACTGGGAGCCCCTGCCTCCTTTGAGAGCCTTTGAGCTGGAGCTGGGCCAAGCAGTCTGTGAGGCCAACCAGAAGATTGTGTCTCAATGAGACCTGGCCTGTATCCCCATGAACCCAGCTTCTATGCCTGCGTTCCCCAAGGGATCATCCTTCAGGAGTTGATGCTTGGTATTAGATTGTGTTTGGGGGCAGGCCAGTGTCAGCCTGCAGGCCTGGGGTAAATACTGAGACCTGGAGACTTCAGCTGGAGTGGTCATGATGGACCAGCCTCCCATATTCCTGACACCTTTGACATTAGCAAAGGAGCCTGAATTGTGACCTAAGAGTGGGAGGTATAAATTTAGGCTGATTTTCCAGAGAGATTAGACCCAGGGTGGCCAACCAGAGGCCTTGGCTGACCAGGGCTCTGGCAGTGGGAGGAGAACATGTACAGCTTTCCCTCTTCACTGTCATTTTGCCTAGGTGGCTGGGAACCTGGAGATGGCTATGGGGGAAACAACTGGACCCCCTTCGGGAGCTTCCTGCCCATATATGAGAGCCCCATTTAAGGCCTGGTATCATCATGGTTTCCTGGGCACTATTCCCAATTTGCTGTGCCCTGGTGGGGCCCGGTCCCCAAATCCTGATTCTTTGGCTGGTGTCCATCACCCTATAGCTGATGTGATGTGGAGCCACCATGGGGCAGGTCCCAGTGTTGCTCTGTGGAGACCTGGTCTCCCTCCCATGTGGGCAGGGGGGAAGTGGAAGCTGGGAAAGGCAAGCAATGGGCTCTCATGAGGCCCCTGCAAGTCAGGTTAACCTGAAGGAAGAGAATTTAGGAAGTGCCAGAGAAGATGAGGCTCCTTAAGCGGGTAAGGAAAGAGGCAATGGCATGTATCCATGTGTCTCAGGAAGCACCGAAATGTCTGGGTCTCCTTTCATCTGGAGATTGGTAAGGCCAACAAATAAGTGTTTATTGCTGCTTGCAGCATCCAAGGCAGTAATGATGTTTTACCCTTCAGTTTCAGGAAGAAACTGGAAGAATTTTGCCCTGGTTCCCCTCTTAAGAGACACAAGTACAAGAGAAAGGCACCCTGGCCAGCCGGAGGAGGTTCATCTGAGGCACTTTGCAGGTTCCCTCAAGCCAGAAGATGCTGAGGTCGTCAAGGATCCTGCTGCTTTAGGGGAGAAATGAGTGACCCCTACAGGGTTCTCTTAACACTATTGGGCCTCAGGATATGCCACTGCTGCCATACGGCACTCTCAGCAGCCTGGCCTGGTCTGTGCCTGCCTCGGCACTTTCCTCGCCTGCCCTGGACAAGCTGTGTGAAGCATTGTTGGATGCCTGGGAAGAGATAGCCATCCAACCCTCACTGTCCCCAAGTGAGTCTCCTAAAAGGAAAGGATTTTGCTCGCTCTCTGTCTCTCTCTTTTTTTTTTTTTTTTACAGACTTTGTTAAGTATCATGAATGATGTATCTTTATGTGGACGTATGTGATGCCCCTATTTTATTTTATTTTCTATCACTAGGACTAAAAGTGAATGAGGCCCAGGAAAACACCTCTTAGAACATGTCCTTCAATGTAAAATGCCGAAGCTGTTCTCAGTATTGGGTTTAATACCTTCCTTGAACAAAGTGGTCTGGGGGTGATGTCGTTTATTCCTCAGAGAAGGTGGGGGAGGCTGGCCCTATTCCCAGCTCTGGTGGAATCAGGTTTTTCCAGAGTGACTTCCTCCTTCTGTGTGATCCATCACAGTTCCAAAAATTTTAGCTCTATTGCTGTTCAGATGAAAGTATGGAACCCTGTCTCAAAAGCATGTGGCAAGAGTTTTTTAATGATCTTCTATTTGTTGTGACCATCGTCCTGCTCCCCTGCAGTGGTATGTATCTCCACCTCCATCCATCCTGTTGTCCATCAAATACATAAGTAAGTAAGCAAGTAAATAAATAAATAGGTAAATATCATATCAACTGTGAACTTTGTGCCAGTCACTGGGCTAGCATAGCGAGTTGGCTCTGTGGTCTGTGTGTGTGTGTGTGTGTGTGTGTGTGCATACTACCGAGGCTGGGACAGTTAGTAAGGTTACACAGTCAACAAAGAGCATTGCCTGGGTCTGACCCCAGGCAGTGTGACTCCAAAGCCTGGAACTTGCCTGCGGTGCCAGGCAACCTGGCTGAGAAGGTGCTGGGGCATGCCAGTCCATCCCTGGGGAAGGGAGACGTGCTTCCTCTTGTGGGCCTGAGACCCCTCGCTTTATCTGTAAGCCTTTCTCTGAAGGTGTCATGTAGATGTCAGATATTTGCAACTTTCAGACTTACTCAGAGCTAGAAGGAAGCTTGTGGGTGTCCTTTTGTAAAATGAATGATCATAACCTTTTGTGTAAACCTGCGTTGTTTAAAGAAGGACACATGCAACTAGCCCATTCTTTCCCCTTTGTAGTGGTCACTGTCTCCTTATTTCTCTCTGTCCCTGTGTCCCTCCCTCCATCACCTGGAGGCAGGATGAGCCACAAGCCAGAATCCCCAATGGGGAGGCTGCTGAGCTCTCCTAGCCTAGAGATATCTGTGGCCTGCTAGGATGCAGACAGGGCTTCTCCTGACCACTGTCAGGGTGGATCTGTTCAGGCCTGAGGCAGTTGATGGAGCTCTGCCTGGCTCTCAGTCCTTCCTCCTTCTTCACTATACCAAATGGTGTATTTCCTAGACCAGGTCAAGGCCTTGGCCCATCCCTGTGTGCACTCACCCTTTCTCTTCCACTTCTTTCTTCAGGGGAGAGCTTGTGTGCCTGCCACCAGAGCCTGATGTCTGCAGGGCTTGGGGGGTGTAGGGAGGAGGTGAGGTTGTGCTTGATTCCTGCCCAGTATGTCCTTTGTGGTCGTTTTACAGTTCAGGGCAGACAGACGCTGACCCCAGTCTGGTGAGATGGGGCCCCACGTAGGGCAAATGTCCAGGGGCTGCCTAAAATTCAGACCTCTGGGGAGCGAGATTAGGGCAGGAATATCTAATGGCTGCCCTTTTCCCTCTTGCTGCCCCATCCCATCCGGGCCACGGGCTGCATTTCCCCTTTGTGTTTTGTTCCGCACACACAGCGCATCTGGGAGGTTCCTTTGGTCACTGTTTTCTTTTTTTTAGGCTCTGCTTGTTTCACGCACTGTCACAGAAGGAGCTGAAGTCACTGATAAAGGGTGGGCACAGCATGGCTCATGGCTGCTATGAGGAATGAGGAGCTGGATTGCGGAGGGCAGTTTATTGGTCCTTCCAGTTTCCCAGGCCCCGGTGCTGCAGTGACTGAGTGCTAAAAGTCACCCATGTGGTGTCCAAGGCTGAGTGCGCAATACTGGGTTCTGCGGGGCTCCAGGCTTGGCAGAAGAAGGCAGGACTCCTGGCTCCACTGTGCTATGAGGGCCCCAAACACGGGTGGGAATCCGTCTCACCTGCAGCCCCAGCAAGTGCAGCCTGGGGTTCCACTGGTGGAGGTGTTGTCTTTGGTCTGGGGTGCTGACTCAGCTGAGCTGGGTCAGTTCCCTGCCTGACCGCACTGGTGACAACATCCCCAACAGGGCTCCTTCCCCCTTGAGGCTGGACCAGCGCAGCCTTCTGTGATTAAGGGGTCAGGGCTGACTCAGCGGCTTGGGGCCTGACTTGCAGCTCCTGTCTGCTACCCCACCGAGCTTGTGTGTCACCCAAGCTCATTACCACTCCTTGAAAGTGCCTGGATCTCTTGCCTCCCAGTCCTGCTCCTATTGTTCTTCCTGTGTAGGCAGTCCTCCCTCCTTCCAAGTTCAGCCCAAATGCTCTCGCTTCCCTGAGCCCATCCCTGACTTCCCCATGGGAGGGATTTCCTTCCCCCTCAGTGACCTCAGCCCTTTTTGTCCTTATGACCTGCCTAGTGGGGCCATGGTTCCTGCCTGAGCCTGTCTCCTGTGTGGCCCACAGTTTCTTGAGGGTGGAGACTGCTTTCTCCAGTTCTGAATCCTACACTGGCCCCTGTTTCCCTGCCTTATCTCCTACTGTGGGCTCTCACAATGTGTTGGTTTAAACGGGATTGAATGCAAACCAGCTCAGATGGCAGGAGCTGCTGTTTCCTTGTATCTGGGGTAGGAGGGTGGGGGGTAGTGGCTCTGACTCTGTCGTTGACCTGCTCCCTGCTCCATGCACAGCAGCGGAGGCTCCCCTTACTCCTTGCTGGGCAGAGTAAGTGTATTTGGGTGGAGGACAGGGGCCTTTTAGAGCAGCTCTAGCCTGGTATTTGAGAAAAAGTGCTAACACCAGGCAAAATGTAAACATAGAAATTTGGCAACAGCTTCACCCCTAGGGTTCTGAGGCAGTGAGAAGCAAGCTAAAAGGGACAAGGGGCTAGTCAGAGGGGCAATTAATTGAATCTTAGAGGGAAGACGATGATTGATCCAAGATCAGGCTTTCATGAAGGAGTTTCAGGCAATGTTTGTGGGAACCGGGCCCCCCTTGATGTCAAACTGCAAGAGCGGGGACCCTACTTCACCCACACTAAAGCCTCTTGGCCCCAAAGCCAGATTTCCTGCCCCTTACCGGCCACAGGTCCTGCTGCCCCATGGTCAGAAGCCTGAGCCTGCTTCCTGCCTCTCTCTAGGCCTGGCCATTTGTGGTGATGAGAGCCAGAGGGACTTGCCCCAGATGACAGTTGGGAAAATCCCTGCTGCATCAGTCATGGGTGCTACATCCCTGTCGGCAACACTTCCTGTTCCCTCCCAGTCCTGTCTTGCCAGCGGGAACAGGTATGCAATTCCTGAGTGACAAGAGACAGGCATGGCTGCCCCAGCCTTAGCTCCACCCCCTTCACAGCTGCAGCCTGGGTGAGGAGGGGGGCAGAGTCTTCCCCATGGTCTGGCCTCTTGGCAGGTGGCCCAGGTGGTCCAGGAGAATCAACTGGGATGATAAAGCCAATATGAATTAATAGCTGTTACTGTTTCTTGAGTCCTTTCTGTGCTCTGGGCCTTGTTCAAGTCCTTTCTGTGTGTTTTCTCAAGTAATTCTGCAAGGTGGATTTATTATGCACATTTCACAGGTGGGAAACGGGAGGAATGACTGGCTCAAGGTCATATAGCCAGAAAGGGGTGAGGCTGTCTGGCCCCAAGGTCTGAAGTACATAATATCTGGTTGTAAGCTTTGAGTGGGAGACTTCCTTTGTCTTTGGAAAGGTCTGATCCCAGACTTTGACGGACAGATACCAAGTCTCGGGGCTGGCCACCTTTGGATCAACCAGGCCAGTGCTTGGCTGTGGCCTTTCCTCCCAGAGCTCAGGGCAGAGCACTTGACCATTCATTAGGCTCTCTCACCAGCATGATCTCTTTGACTCTTCACAGCATCCATGGGAAGTAGGTATTATAATTCCCATTTCTCAGTTGTGGAAACTGAGGCTCATGATACATCAAATACAAGAGAGAAAAGAGTTGGGTCCAGAACTTCAGCCTTGGCACCTGCTGCCTCCCCTGCCTTCTTCCAGGTTGGGCTGCTGTGTGGGTGTGGGGGTGACTCAGGCAAGGCATGTGGGTGGGCGGGCGCTGCAGCTATGGCTGGTGGGTGTGGCCTGCTTGGCGCCTAGGGCAGGTGGCCCAGCCAGTTCTGCCTCCGACGCCTCATTTCAGCCATCTCCCTGCCTATGATGAGAGCCTCCCGCCGCCTCAGCCATAGTCCCTCTGGGGGTCCTTGGGCCTGGGACATGCGGTGATCTCAGAGCAAGGGCAGCCACCACCACCCGGACCTTACCAGGTGAGTCCTCACCACACATGGCAACCAGTGCCCTCCAAGGTCCTAGGGGACCCTAGGGCAAAGACCTAAGGGGTCCTTTAGGTCACATCCACCCTTTGCTGATAGGCCTTGGGGGAGGGGTTGGGAAGAAGCTTGGATCTCTAGCAGGAGAAACAAAGTTAGACGTGAGCTCTTGGCCCAGGGAGTGTGCCAGAGCACAGGTTCTGATGGACCCAGGAAACTTCCCTGAGGTTTGGAGATCTTGAAGAGGGGGAAGGGCTCACACCCTCCAAGGGGCAGAAGTGAGGTTCTTGTCCCCACCAGCAGGCCCCAGGGATGTGGCTCTCTGGGGCAGGAGTGTAAGGGGGTAAGGATGAGATGAGGTAGCCCAGAGCTTGAGAGAGACAAGGCCCATGCAACTCACAGGTGCTGAGCCAGCAGCTGCAGGGGCTCCCCGTGGCCCCCAGGCCTGGTCTGTCTTCCAGGGAAGGCCATTCCAGTCAGTATCAGGACTTGGGAGGCACTTCCCAGGTGAGGAAGCCCAATCCCAGAGACAGCGAGGGCAAGGCAGCGAGAGAGTCCCACAGGTGAGAATGCAGGGTTTGTGGGGTGACTCAGGGAGTTAATTATCACTGCTAATTATAGCTTCAGACCAGAGTTTTCTTGACCCTCTCCTGCCCACCTTCCCAGAATTGCCCCAACTCATGGGCCCAGGGCAGGGAGGAGGGAGCAGCCAGCTGTCATAGGTGAGAGCCATAGGGTCCTTGGGTCCATTCAGTCCATTTATCAGAAGAGAAAACAGAGGCCCAGAGAGGGGTAAGAGACATGCCCTGCATCCCTCTCCTTCACTCTTGGTTTAGCTCAACCTTTTAGCCGTATCTGGCCATAAGCCACTGTGGGCTGAGGAAGGTGGTAAAGGCCACCCAGCCTCATCCTGTAACTGTGGATATAGTCAGGGACTCACATGATCATGATTCTCTCTCAGTAGGATACTCCACCCACCTGGCCTTAAGGCCCCTCTTCAAAGGTCCTTGCCCCAAGGTACCTGCATTCCAACACCAAAGCCCTCCCCTGGATAACTCCTCCTTTCCCAGGGCTGCTAATTTTGGGGGAGGACGCCTGACCCATTTCCCAACCTCACTGCGGTCTGATGGCAAACTGCTCCGGACACTTTTTCCAGGAACTTTTCCTATTTGGACCAAGGTTACCAGTGGCCCTGGCTCCATCCCACCCACCTGGACTCTTCCTATAGAAATTTGTCCTCTGCCCCCACCTCCATGACTCTGAGGGAGTTCTCTGGGGGCTGTTCAAGTTGAGAATGACCCCCCATCTACTGTACAGTCACCTCCTGTCCACACAACCCTTTGCCCTGTCCATCTCATCCTACATGGCCAGCCTACGCTTACCCATGCCAATGGCCTCCACGGCAGCCTCCTCCCAGCCCCATGGCCTGGTCTCCTCCATCCTCCACTCCACCTTCCTCTAAAATGGCTGTCTCCTATGTAACCCAGGGCCCTCCCATGCCCCACTGCCCTTGGGACCAGCTGCAGCTCCTGACTGATGTTCCAGGCCCATACAACATGGCCCCACCTACTTCTGAGCCTTTCCCTGCCAGTGGTCCCCATGAACTCCCCAGGTTCTGCAACCACACCAGCTTCTTGCCACTTGCTAACTTTCTTGAGCCCTGGTCTTTATTCAGGCTTTCCTATACAGAGAAACCTCTAAGGTCCCCTTAGTGTCCTCAAAAGACACGTCAGTCCCTCTCTTTAGCATATCCCTCAGAGGGATGCCAACATGGCATCCAGCTCCATCAGTATGAACATCAGTAAAACAGTTCAAGACTGAGGGGCTGCCTCCTCTGCATTGGGGAGGGGGCTCCACTGCTCCCTTCAGGTGAGAAGGGAGTCCAATGGACAGATAGCTACAAGGCCGGTTGCACTCAGCTCTGGGTGGATGACACAAAGATAATCAGTGTGTTAGCTGCAGAGACTACCAGGGTGCTAAGAAATCCAAAACACCAGAGAGGCTGGAGGCTGTATTACTATGAGCATAGTGTCTGGAGTAAAGGATGTGATAGTCTTATTCTGTTGAGGATAGCTCTGAACACAAAATCTGATAAGGACATTAGAAAAAGCAGAGCTAATTCTTGGGAGTCCACCTGAATATTGGTGGCTGGAGATGATGTCTTGAGAGAAGCTAAGGGCATGGTGGTCTCTACCTAGAAGCTCTGTTGGGCTCTCCTAGGCTGCACAGGAGCAGGGATGCTGGAGTAGGGAGCAGGAGAAATTGTGGGGACAATCTCCCTGTCCCTGGGAAGAGTTGGCAGCCTGGGAAGGTGGAGAGTGAGATCCTTATCCTGGGGTATGATCAGGGGCCACATGGTGACACATGGGGGTCTGAAGCCCCCTGAAGCTCCTCCATGCCTACTCAACCTAAGCATCTGTCCTGTGATTGTGTTCCAGTCATGAATGTCCACACTAAGGAAATGGTGCCCCTCATGGGCAGAAGAGCTGCTGTCCCCAGTGGGAACCCTGCCATCCTGCAGGAGAAGAGGTCAGCAGAGATTACGCCAACCAAGAAGAGGTAGGGCTGGAGGGCTTGGTCACTGTGTTGTAAAGGCACAGGAAGGATCCTGGTGTCCATCCTCAGGGATCACTTGCCTGGGGTAGACCTAAGACTCTCAGTTCATCTGGGGTGACTTGGTGTCCAACTAGGTATAAATGGGGGGAGGGTGGGGAAATAGCACTGCATACTCAGGGGGCTGAGCTGGGGAAGTCAGTACAACCAGAATAATCAGGGAGGTCTCCCTGGAGGTATCAGAGGCACTGATGCAGAAATATTCAGGAAGGCTTCTGGGTGAAGCAAGGGATTTCTGGAGCCATCCTTGAAACAAGGAGCAAGAAAGCACATGGAAATTTCAGGTAGTCTGGGCCCCCAAGTGGGTACTTTTTTTACATACACCAACTACTTTCCTGTCCAGTGGGTGCTGAGCCACAGCTTATTCAAGCCCTTTAATGCCACCTGTGTAATGGGGACACCAGCAAAGGCACCAGCTCATAGGATGATGGTTAATTGAGGTTGTTGGCATAATGCTCTGTGCCTGGCACATAGTCAGTGCCCTGCACATGCTAGTGTTGATAGTGTTTTTGTTACTTGGAGATTCATCTTCATCATTGTCATTGTTATTATTATTCCAAAGAACCCCTGGGAACCGGATGGGGCTGGGATGGCTATGACTACTTCCCAGATGGGGATGTGGAAGAAGCAGGAGCAAGAAAAGTACTTCTCCAGGGTCATCCCTGGCCCCTGAGATGCCTCCATGGCAGTCCCCCACACCCTCAGCTGATTTGGTGCCCCTCAAGCCCGAATGGCCCTCCTCCCCACAAGCTGTGCTTTCACTAGACGCCGGTGAGCTCCAGGTCTAGTTCAGCTCATTCATCCTGCCTCCTCTGTGTCCATCCCAGGCCCCCTCTTGGGCCAGATGTGAAGTTGGTGCTTTCCTTTTTGTCTGTTGTTTTGAGTAATAATCACTGAAGTTTTTTATGCACCAGGGCCCAGGCTGGGGAGACAGAAAGAATGCCATCCCTGCTCATAGTCTGGTGAGAAAGGCACCCAGAAGAATGTGGGAAGTGTCCTGACAACCAGGCAGGATGGGGTCTGAGAAGGGGTGGGTCGTTCTGATCCTGTGGAAAGTCTCAGGGCACTTCCTGGATGAAGTGGTTTGAAATGGGTGATGGCAGGTGGAGAAGAAAGGAAAGAGCATCCCAGAAAGAGGCTAGGGGCGGAGACCAGTGAGGGACTGTATAGCTGAAGTGCTTTGTGGGTGGAGGAATTTTGGGGAACATGAGTCTCATTGGAGCTGGGTCTTGGGGATTGGTTAAGAAATTTAGACAAACCTGAGGGCGGTGGGGAGCCTAAAGGGATTTTGTGTGAGAGGGAGGGCATGGTGAGATTTTCATTTTGGAAACGATACTCTGGGTGATCTGTGTGGATGATGGTTTGGAGGAGAGGCTGGGAGCAGGGAGATGACAAAGCTCTTGGGAAGCCTGAGTGACAGGTGGTGAGGTCTGAACCTGGGTGATCAGGGATGGAGAAGAGGGGGTCGGGTCAGAAAGGTATCAGGATCATGGGGTCTGCAGGATCAGCTATAAGAAGTCGGGGACAAGGAGGACCAAGAGACATCCCCTTCATCTGGTGGGGGGACCTGCAGGGATGATGGGGCCATCTCTGACATGCTCATGTCAGGAGAAAGAGCAAGATGAGGAGAGACAAGCCAAATTCAGATGTGAATTTTGGCTGAGAAGTGTCCGAGGGACATCCAGGTGGAGGCTCCATCCTGGACTGTAGGAGAGAAAACTGAGTGGACACTGAGTTCAGACAGGTATTGGCGGGACTGTGGGGACAGCCTGGACCTGGGTGGGCTTGCTTGTCTAGGTAAGGGCGGAGGTATCCCTGAGCTAAGCCACCAAATACCACCCTCCTGCCTCTTTCCCTTTCCCCCTCTCACATTCCTAGGGGAGGTTTGGACCTCAGGGAAGGATTTCAGACAGGGTTTCAGGAAAATCCCAGGATCTTTCCACAGCCAAACTGCCTTTTCTGAGCCTATCCCTGTTCATGACTTAGCTGTAGACTCAGCTCTACCTATGGCCTCAAAAGCCAAAGGCCTGGGTGTGAGGTGTGGCTGTTGTCTCCTGAAATGGTAGCCCCTTCTTCCCAAGAGCTCTTTGAGGGCCCTCATGTGCCTATTTCCCCCCATACCCCAAAGGTTTGAGCATCTCCCTCAAAACTGAGTATAAGACTCAGCCTAGAAAGAAAAATAAAAATTCTATGTAAATAAAGAAGGCCAGTTTGATTAGTAAGTGAATCTGTACTAATGGTGGGATTGAAGACACCAAGAGGTCTAGGTGGGGAGAAATTTTTTTGGACCTGGAGCTTTTCCTCAACCATCATGCTATTTCTCATGAACAGCTACCACTATGGCCTCCTTACTGAATCCTGGGCAAGGTGACACCCTGGGATAGAGGCCCAGGCTGTTGAAGGGTATGGAGGAACGGGTCTTTTGGAGACCAGGGCCCTTGGGCATTTCTTGGGACAAAGTGGTTGGCCACACAGGCTCCTTCCCAGCTCAGGGGCAGTTCATTATCTTCAAAAGGGACAGAAATGCAGGAGACATGGTGCAGAGCTGTATGCTCACCTGAGTTAACAACATACTTGTGGTGCCCTCTGGTCTGGATCAAAGGTAGGAACAAACAAACAGCATATGCTGCATATTAGGAGCTAGGATGGCACATGGCCAAGACTTCACCATCTGTCATGATGGCAGGTGAGATGTGGCATGTGCAGTGGCAAATAGGGCAGGTGTGGGATGGCCCTCATGATCTAGCAGCTCCCCATCCCAGGAATTGGGTCCTTGCTCACAGTCAATAATCTTTGCAGCCCAGCTCTCAACACTTTTGTTCCCTGCCACCAAAGACTTCCTTCCTCAGACATAGTCCTTGCCTTCCTGCCATGGAAGCTTTTCTCATGTTGTGCTCTCTGCTTCTGGGGATTTTTCTAAGCCACAGATCTGCTCCAAGATCCAGAGCAAGTCCCACAGTGACAGAGCACAAAGCCCATTCTTGTCCCTGCCCTCAACTGAAGAACCTTCTCTTCCCCTGAGATCCCATAGCCCAGCTCCTCTCTAAAGAGACTGAGGTGCCTATTGGGATGATGTCCTAGCTTTGGTTGAAATCTCTGAGGACAGGATCCATAGAAGGGTCATCTCTTCCTTCCCTGCTCCCCAGGTTTCCTACACTGAGCATATTAGTAGTTTTTTTTTTTAATTTGTTTTAATGTTTATTTATTTTTGAGAGAGAGAGACAGAGACACAGACACAGCTCCAGAGGCAGAGGGGCAGAGAGAGAAGGAGACACAGAATCAAAGCAGCTCCAGGTTCTGAGCTGTCAGCACAGAGCCCGATGTGGGGCTCGAACTCACGAACCGTGAGATCATGACCTGAGCCAAAGATGGCCACGTAACCGACTGAGCCACCCAGGCGCCCCTAGTAGTTTTTAAGTAAGTGGGTGAGTCAGTGAAGGAGCAGGTGAGACAACAAGAGACAGAGGGGGTAAGTTGATGATTAAGTGTCCTGGTGGCTTAGCACAGTTCCTCGGCATGAGGGAGGACACTTCACAGTAAGATAAGGAAATATTTCTTCCCCTCCCTGGGGGCCTTGTTTTCCAGGCCTGGAGTAGAGAGATGCTGTCATGATCTGATTTTCTGCTCCATCCTTGAGGCCCCTTTGGACTCTGGGAGGAGGCCCTGAGAAGGAGGAGAGGTAGAGGAGAGGCAGGGGACCCTTCCTTAGCTTCATGTGCAAGACCGAGAAAAAGAGAAGAAAGCTTTGGGCAATGAGAGCCCAACAGGAGTCACTTGAGGGATGCAACCTCCCAACATTTAAAGTTTAAAGTTTAATCCTACCTGCTTATTGGGCCAGTCTACCAGTCTCTGCATCTACCCACTGATCTGCCCACCCAAGTACTCATTCCTCAGCCATCCATGTATCCATTCATCTAGCCTTCCATGTATTCATGCATTCGTGCACCATCTACTCATCTATCCACCTTATTCACCCATCCAACTAATCTGTCCATCTATCTGACCAGCCATTTTTCCTTCCTCGCATTTATCTTTCATACGTTACCTGTCCATGTTCTGCTCCTCTGTTAAGTCTTCTGAGTGTCAAAGCTAGTGCTGGGTTCTGGAGAATCAAGGACATTGCAGTTATAGTTCCTTCCACTGAGGATCTTACAGCTGAAGGTCAGTGTGTTGTCTGGAGCAGGAAAAGAAATGGCCGCATTGTGCTATGCCCTGGTCCGATCCGTGGGGCCAGTTCTGACCGATTCACTAGAACGGTAGCTCTTCAGAGCGATCTTTGCCCATTTGTGCACCATTTAATCTCCAGCTCCTAGAACAGTGCCTGATACACTGTGGGTGCTCAATAAATGTTTATTGAGTAGATGCACTACTGAGGAGCCCAGGCAAGCAGGGACAGCTTTAGGGTGGCATTTCTGGGGCACTCCAGGGATGCCAAGAGTGGTGATCAGACTGGATGACCTCTGATGCCCACTTCAGCTGCACAGTCCATTCGTGGATGATTTTAGAGCTGTCCTGGCTCCAGAGTCCAGGCCTTAGGGATTATCTGGCCCAACTATTCTCCATCCTGGGGGCATACAGGAGGTAGAAGCAGAGACCGAGGCAGACTAGAACCCAGATTTTGGGCTCCCCATCAGGGGTTTACTTCTCTTTTGGAAGAAGGATTTGATTTCAGGTCAGATCAGAACGTTCCTCTGATGGGCAGAAGATAGGAGGGTGAGGCCCAATGTGCTAGCCAGCCCTGTCTCCCACCGCATTTCTGTCCCCACCCAAGTACTGGATTTGTTCTGAGACTTCCAGGTTTGTGTGTACCTGGAGAGGAGAGGAATTCCCCAGGCAAGACCCAAGTCTCCCTCCTGTCTGCCCCATCCTGGGAAGTGCCTATGTTGGGCAGTTTCCACCTGCAGCTAATCCCTAGAGCTGCTTTGGCTGGAAGATCCAGAGGGCTGAGGGGAGAGCAGTATGGATACTGGTATAAACTTTGAGGCTGGAATCAGGAGTCAGGTTCTCTGACCAACTTGGCTTCCAGCCTGGTGGGGTGACTATGGATGAGCTGCTGCTCCAGCCTGAGCCTCAGTTCCCTCATCTGTAGAATGGGGCCATGATCCCTTCCCTGATGCCCTTCCTTCTGAACTTGATATGGCTGGAATCATACCTTGGGAGCTCTTCTGTGGTCTTGTGAGAAAAGGAGGGAGTGTGTTGATCCTTCTGGGCCTGAAAGAGGCAGGCAGCAAAGGCACTGAGGAGAGAGGCCAGGTGGCAGAAGGCCATCGTTCCCAGGTGAGGTCACCGAGCCGGCAGGTGTGCTGCAGCAGCCACGGCGTGGGGAGTATTGCAACAACTGACCGCCAGCCTGATCCTCACTACTCTGGATGTCATGAGAAGGCTTGTCCCTGAGTGTGTGACTGTGGGTTCCGAGAGTGGGCGTGTCTGTGTTTGTGGGCGTGTCTAAAGGTGAGGCCGGTCTATGTCTGGTTGGGGAGTCCTATCTTAGGTCTGTGTCTTGCCTCTCATGGGGCAGTAAGTCTGTCCCTTTCCTTGGGGCTTATCCAGGTCACAGACCCTGCGCCCAAGTCTCTCTTCCGGCCCTGGGGGAAAGCATGCTCTTCACTTGCCCCTCTACTGCTCCTTGCCTCCACTGTCCAAAGTGCTTTCCTGAGTTTTCCTTCTCCACAAGGGGTTCTTAGCCCTATACCCGGAATTTTTATATCCACTCACTGCTCTAGATCTATTTTCTGTGCCAACAAAACAATATGAGAGGTGGTCAAAGGGGGTTGAATGTGGGGGTGGGGACTGTGCCCTGGCAACCAGGAAAGGCCCTTGTAGATGTCAGCATCTAGGGACCTCTCCCTGGCAGGGCTCTTCAGATCTGAGGCCAGAGGGGCAGTTGGGGGGCATGATGGGAAATTGTGGTTCTTGTTGCCACGTTCACCATCGCTGGTGGGTCCTTTGCACCTGCAGACAGGCAAGTCCCCTAAGATGTTAGGCCACCCCGGTTGAGACCCCTGTGTTCATCTACTCAGTATTTTTAGTGACAAGAGTCACCCAAACCCAGCTTTGAATCTTGGCTCTGCTGCCTGCCTGCTGTGTGAGCTTGGGCAAGTCGCTTGACCTCAGAGCCTCCTCAGGCCCCCTGTGGAATGTAGATGATTGGGATGGTACCCATCCTCAAGGGCTGCTGTGAGGGAAGAGTGAGGCCACGAGGGACGGGGTCCAGCACAGAGCCGGCTGAGAGCGAGTGCTCTGTGTGGCTGGGCACTCTTGGAAGCAGGGTTGCAGGACACACAGGTGGACAATCTCTGCCCCAGCTCTGATGGCCTTGCTTGGGTGTCCCCACAGTGCACACTTCTTCCTGGAGATAGAAGGGTTTGATCCCAACCCCACAGTCTCCAAGACCTCTCCCCCCGTCTTCTCCAAGCCTATGGACTCCAACATCCGGCAGTGGTGAGTCCCGGCCCCCCTGCCCGGCCGTCCCCACCCCCTGCCAACCCAGCCCTGAGTTCCAGGGGGCGGGGGCGGTGACTCATTCTGGGCCACGTGGCCAGGCCCGGTTGCGGCATGCTACCATTGTCCAGTTTTAAACTCCTGTGTCCCTCTTCCTTTCCCCCACCCTCCAGCCTCTCTGGCAACTGTGATGACATGGACTCTCCGCAGTCCCCTCAGGACGACGTGACAGAGACGCCGTCCAATCCCAACAGTCCCAGGTGAGCCTGGCCCTTCCTCTCATCCCACGGTGTCCACCAGGTGGGTGTCAGGGACATGGGCACCAGGACCCAGGAGAAAGAAGCCTCCCTTCCCGGGGGCTGGGACGAATGTCTGGGCCTATGGCTGTGGCATGTAGGCATTTTTGTGGGGGGAGGGGAGTACTACATTTTATAAACTATAAAAAGTATTACCCATTCATTGTGAAGAATTCAAGCCACAGTATGAAGCAGAATGAGAACTTTAACACAATCCCGTCTACGTAACTTAAAAATATATGCATATAAACCATGAAACATCATATGCATTTCCGCAAGAACACACACAAACAAAAGAATGTGCGTTACCATGGTTGCCTATTCGGAGTATGGGGGCCCAGAGAGATAGATTTAAACAATTCAGACACCACAAAAGATGAAAGTGGGATTTTCCTTCCTCTACTCTCATACTTTTTTAGGTAATCACCATTAATAGTTCTTCCTAATCACCTTTACTATGTGTATCTAAATATGTGTGTGTGTGTGTGTGTGTGTGTGTGTGTGTGTGTATTTAAAAGCTTACTTATTTTGAGAGAGAGAGAGAAATAGAGAGTGTGTGGGGGAGGGGCAGAGAGAGAGGGAGACACAGAATCTGAAGCAGGTACCACACCGTCAGTGCAGAGCTGGATGCAGGGCTCCATCCCATGAACCGTGAGATCATGACTGAGCCCAAATCAAGTGTCAGATATTTAACCAACTGAGCCACCCGGGAGCCCCCAAGCGTATATTCTGAAAAAATGTGATTGCATTTGGATTAGGAGGGAAGCCTGCATAGGGCGACACGGATCCCAGGGGCCCGGAGCACTAATGGAGGGGGTTCTGGGCTTTGCAGCACCCTGCAGGCATCGTGGCTCTGGTGGGGGAAGGGGCGTGAGTGGGGGTGGGGGTGCATGTGTGGTGAGTTGGAAACACTTTCTGGCCTCAGTGCAAACCTGGCCAAGGAAGAGCAGAGGCGAAAAAAGAGGCGGCTGAAGAAGCGCATCTTTGCAGCCGTGTCAGAGGGCAGCGTGGAGGAGCTGCTGGAGCTGCTGGTGGAGTTGCAGGAGCTTTGCAAGCGACGTCGTGGCCTGGAAGTGGCTGGTCAGTGCCTGGCTCCGGCAGAGACGGTACAGGGCTGGGGGCCCTGCATGCTTCCTGCTGTCAACCTTCCCCCATGACAGCCCGTGAGGAGGGCGTGTGAGGAGCCCAGAATGCTGGGCTGGGGACTTTAAACCTGACTCTGGGGCAATGGGGAGCCATGAAAGGGCTTAAACAGGTAAAGGTCGTGGTCTGGCTCCTGCATGGCAGATGGGAAGGAAGCTATTCAGGCGAGGTGGGGACCGCAGCATCTGAGTGGGGGAAGGTGACCAGCTCTTCAGCAGTGGAATTGGCTGGACTCAAGGACAAGGAGGGCGAGAGAAAGGGAGGAGTCTAGGGTGGTGCCATTGGTGACTTGGTGGATGGTGGGGCCCAAGCTGTTAGCTTGGGGAGTAGCTTGTTAGGGGGAGGTGATGAGCTTTATTTGTAGGCTACCAGGAGGAGGCAGGCTGGAGATTTCAGGGTGTCAGCACTGAAGTGGACAGTGGAAAGCCACGCAGTGGGTGAGGTTGTCCCCTATAAGGGAGAGGGTACAGAAAGCAAAGAGCAAAAGGCCTCAGATAAGGCTCTCCGGGGCCTTGGGGGAGGAGTAGCTGGAGAGGGAGGAGGGGAGTGTGCAGCAGGGGAGGGCCTGGAGCAGGGTCTAGAGGTTTGAGCCTGCAGCCCCCACACCCTGCCCACCCCCCCCCAACCCCACCAGGAGCAGACAGGCCCCTCCTGCAGCTCATTCTGTTTCCCTCCCTGCAGACTTCCTTATGCACAAGCTGACGGCCTCTGACACGGGGAAGACCTGCCTGATGAAGGCCTTGTTAAACATCAACCCCAACACCAAGGAGATCGTGCGGATCCTGCTGGCTTTTGCTGAAGAGAACGACATCCTGGACAGGTTCATCAACGCTGCATACACAGAGGAGGCCTACGAAGGTATGCTGCCGTGCAGACAGGGATTGCAGAGGGTCCGGTGGGAGCCAGGCCACGCAGGGACACTGCTGTCACCGCAGAAAGCACTTAGCATTAGCACCACATAGCAAGCACGCCTCTGTTCCTTTGTTCTGCAGATAGCTTTGAGCACAGACCACATGCCAGGCATTGCCTTTGGCACCAGGGTACAGTGGTGAACAAGACAGATGTAGGCCAATGCTCCAAATAAGGTAATTTTAGATGGAAAATGCTATGAAAATAAAATAGAAGAAGGTAATTGGATCAAAAGTGACTGGGGACAGGCAACTTCAGAGTGGATAAGCGGGGAGGTAACCTTTGACCTGCGGTCTACGTGGTGACAAAAGATTTGGAGCAGGGCAAGGGCAAAAGCCTGAGATGGAAATGAGTTCGACACACTGGAGCAATGGAAAGAAGGCCAGAGAATCTGTCAGACAGCTGGGTGAGGCCAACACATGGCAACTGTCGTCATCGCTACCATGAACCACCCCATTTGGGTCTCAGTGTTGTGGTTTCTCTCTTAAATGGGCTGGAGAGGGGCAGGGAGATCAAATCTGAGATGGTGTTTCGCTGCCCAGCAAATCTGTTGTGAATAATCTGTAAGATGTGTCCTCCCTGGAGTTTTTGGATTCAGTACACATCCCATTAGGGTCTAATGAGGTACAGAGATGCTGGGCTCAGGAATTACTGGATGCCATCCTGCTGATATGCCATGGGGCGCTAACCATTGCTCTTTGCAGGTGATGGTCTAGCTCGGGCCCTCAACTTTTCTCATGGGAGAAAGTCATTTTAATTTTTATTCATTTATTTATTTAAACTACAGACTCTCTAAAGGGTTTTCGTTACATGCAGGAAAAAGTCAAAGATTGTGAAAACTCCACATTGTTGATCAGAAGAGAGGAAACCCAGGGAAGACTGCTGCCACTGAGTGCTGAGCTGCACACTGAGCTCCCTGGTGGCCAAAGCAAAGAGAGAAACTGGATGAGCTATAAAATGTTCTCAGCCTGCCACCAGGGAGTTGATAGTAGTCTTGTAGCCAGGGAGGTTTAGGCCAGTGCCTCAGGCTTATCTGTCCTGATTCTTCTCCCTTTCAGTCCCCTTCTGTCCCCCTTTCTTCCTGTCAGCATTACAGGGACTTACATACTCCCTTTTCTAGTAGCATGTTCCCCTTGAGGGTGGGGATGGGGTCTATCTTGCCCATAGTGGATTCCCTGGGATGCTTGGCGTCTCACATAAGATGTCCTTAATAAATGCTTTTCGAATGGGTGAATAAATGAAGATTAGTGTATTAAGGCTTTGCTGTCCCAGCTGCAACCCCTGACTTCTGTCCTTTCTCAGCCTCCCCTCACCCCTTCCTTCTTTGTTGGTGGGCTTGTTGGGGGCTGTGAGCACCCACTCTCTCTCCGCATGGTGGGAAGAGCCGTTTATTTCTGTCTTCCCAGAAACCAACCCCACCCCATTTTTTTCCCCTCTGATGGTATCTTCTGGCACCTTTCCTTCAGTCCTGGGTGCTGCCTGCCGCCTGGGGCTAAGGGGCTCCAGCACCACCAGTGTCCTCTTTTTCCTCACTCTGGGCATGTTACTTTGCTTTTCTTTCTGAGTCTCAGTTCCCCCGGCAGGCAGAGGCTAATGTTTCCTCCATATGCTGCTAAGAGGATCCAAAGATAACTAATATTTCCTCCATATGCTGCTAAGACGATCCAAAGACCACTTTTAAAATATTATAATTTTTAGCATTTTATTAGAGGCCTTCAGAAACGTGCCTTTTCCAAGGCAATTTATGTAGTTAAAACATTTATTATTAAAAGTTTTAACCATATATTTGAGATATTAGCTTAATGAACCATTATATATCCATTGTTGAGATTCAACATAACTATTTTTAATTACATAAATAACACATGAAGAGAGTTTCATTGTCAAACATTTAAATATTTAAATTAAGTTAAAAAAAATCCTTTGCCTATTTCCTATGGTCCAATCCAGAACTGATTATTATGGTGTGTAGACTTGGAAGACTTTCCTAGGCTTTCTACACATGTGTCTATGCGCACATAGAAGTAGATGGTTTTATTTATTCACTTACCTCCTTAACATAGAATAGTATGGTGCTGTTTGCATTGTTCTACGACTTGCCTTTTTTTTTTTTTTAACTATATGCCTCAGACACCTTCCCATCTCAGAATATGAGTCTGTATGAAAGTCTGTCTACTTAAAAAAAAATTTTTTTTTAATATCTACTTTTGAGAGAGAGAAAGAGGCGGGTAGGGGCAGAGAGAAACGGAGACACAGAATCCGAAGCATCTGCCTCCTTTTACCTGCTTAGTCTGAGGATGGCTGTCCTGTGGCTAATTTCACTATTCCCCTGTTGATGGCTATCTGAATGTTTTCTAATTTTTCACGATGACAATAGCACAGTGCACATTCTTTTTTTTTTTTTTTTTAATTCAAGTTAGTTAACATATAGTGTAATAATGATTTCAGGAGAAAATTCAGTGAGTAATCACTTACATATAACACCCAGTGCTCAGCCCAACAAGTGCCCTCCTTAATGCCCATCACCCATTCAACCCATCCCCCACCCCCACCCAACACCCGTCCAGCAACCCTTAGTTTGTTTTGTGTATTTACAGTTTGCCTCCTTCTCTGTTTTTATCTTATTTTTCCTTCCCTTTCCCTATGTTCATCTGCTGTGTTTATTAAATTCCACATATGAGTGAAATCAAATGATATTTATCTTTCTCTGACTGACTTATTTTGCTTGGCATAATACACTCTAGTTCCATCCACATTGTTGCGAATGGCAAGGTTTCATTCTTTTGATAGCCTAGTAATATTCTATTGTATATATGTACCCCATCTTCTTGATCCATTCATCAGTCAATAGACATTTGGGCTCTTTCCATAATTTGGCTGTTGTTGATAGCACTGCTATAAATATTGGAATATATGTGCCCCTTCGAATCAGCATTTTTGTATCCTTTAGATAAATACCTAGTAATGCAATTGCTGGGTCATAGGGTTAGCTCTATTTATAATTTTTTGAGGAACCTCCATACTGTTTTCCAGAGTGGCTGCCCCAGTTTGCATCCCCACCAGCAGTGCAAAAGTGTTCCCCTTTTTCCGCATTCTCGCCAATATCTCACAGTGCACATTCTTGTCTATGACCCTGTGCTCAGTGTGCACATTTCTAGGAAAATACTTTGATTTGGATTTTCTGGGTTCGAGGAAATGTATAATGATAATTGCCAAATTTGCCTCCAAAAAGTACTGCTTTATTCTCCCCCAAATACTCTTTCCCTCACCCTTCACTAATATTGGAAATTATCCTTTTGTTTGGTTTTGGTTTGGGTTTTTGCCAGTCTGGCTGGTGAAAAGTGGAAAAGTGTTAACTTGTTAGATTCTAACTTTCATTTTCTTGATTATCGGTGATTCCAAACAGGTTTCACTTTCTTCATTGGCCTTGTGAATTTTCTTCTCTGTGAGGTGCTTGTTAATAATTTTTTTCTCAGTTTTCTATCAGGTTGCTTGTCTATTGGCTAATATATCAGAAACTTTTAAAAACATACTGTCTCTATATGTCAGATATTTTCCCCAGCCTATCAGTTGCCTTTTAACCTTCTTTAAGATGTCTTTTGAAATACAGAAAGCTTTAGTTTTTATCTTATCAAACATGTTTGTTTTTCTTTTGTGGTTGTTTCTGCATTTTATAACTTGCTTAAGAAGGTCTTCCCTGCCAAAAGATTAGTTATAAATGAACTTTCCATTTTTTTTAAACGCCAAGTTCTTTAATCCACCAGGACTTTATTTTGTGTATGGCATGGCACGGTGGCCTCTCTCTGGAAAATGCTGTTTCTGGTGGGGCATTCCGAGACCCTTCCCCACCCCCAGCCTTCCAGTCCCTTCCATCTGGAGGCTCCACAGCCTCCACCAACAGGGTTAAGGTCCCTCCAGCCCCTTCCTGCTACTGCTCCCCTGTTCTGTTCCTCAGTCCCTGGGGCACCATTCTCCCAGCTCCTAGGCTAGTCACCCCTTCTCTCCCAATCACTCCCTCAGGCCATGCTGAGGACTCTTTCTCCTAAGGGTCTTTGGGCCTCAGCATTTCTTTCTCCTCTGGAGCGACAGTTCCTCACAAATCTGGGCTGAATCTAATGCATCCTCCAATTCTGCACCCAGAGTGATGGGAAAATACACAGGTAGAAAACCCCAAACTCTGGTCGTGTCACTTGCCTGCTTCAATGCCTTATGACTTCCCACAGTGCTCAGGATAAAGTTCCAACCTCTTAACCTGGCCTACGAAGTCTTGAGCCAGCCCACCCAGCCTTGATAAACTTGAGCGGTCTCAGCATAGAGGTCACTTCTGGGAACCGTGGCCCTGCCCCCCTCCGGCTATGTTAAGAGTTCCTGCTCTAGGTACCACAGCCCTTGCCCCTCCCAGTATCATAGCACTTAATTCCCAGTGAGACCGTGAGCTTCTCGAGGAAAAGAATCAAAACCACACCCCATGTACTTCCCTGTCCCCAGCGCCTGGCACGGGAGCACAGAACAGTCACTCCATCAATATTCCTTGCGTCCATGCGAATGAATGGAGCAAAGAATGAAGCTGGGATTCTTGACAGCTGGGCGACAAAGACCAGACAGGCAGCTAGTGTTTAGCTGTGGCTCTGTGGAGGGTGTGGAGGCCCCAGAGGAGGCGTCACCCAGGGCCCAGCCGCTGAGCGACCCTCCCCCATCCCCACCCTGTCCGCAGGGCAGACGGCACTGAACATCGCCATTGAGCGGCGGCAGGGAGACGTCACTGCGTTGCTCATCGCTGCTGGCGCCGACGTCAACGCCCACGCCAGGGGGGTCTTCTTCAACCCCAAGTACCAGCACGAGGGCTTCTACTTTGGTGGGTACCGCCCCCGCCCGGCACGGGCTGCCCCAACCGGCGCTGGGGGACAGGGCCTGGAGCCCCCACTGCTGATCCCTGCCTGCTCAACATGTCCAAGGCCCAGCAGTATAGAGCCGGGACCGGGGAGGCCGCAAGGGGCAAACCTTTCTGAACCGGACATCCAGGGTGGACCAGAGAGGGAGGGGCTGGAGAGGTGGGGAGAGAATGGGAGAGCTGCATTCTGGGGGCGTCAGCTGTGATCTTAGAGGGCACTTGGGCATCCAGTTGAGCAGCCCTGTGTAGGGAACCGAGACTTGGGGGACAAAGCCCTATTTTATAGGCGCAAAGACAGGTCCCCAGAAGGGGAATGATTTGCCCGTGTAGTAAGGAGCTGATGCAGGCACTGGGCCCAGTGCCTTCCAGGAATGCACCTAGGAAGTCAAAAGTAAGAGGGGAAAATTTCCTGACTCACAAGTTAGAGAATCCAAAAGCAATTGGGGTCAAGAAACTCTGGGTGAAGAAAAGATCATTACATATCCTTTAGATACAGTGAAATTCACAGTTTTAACGGACCGTTCTGTTCAGCTCCACAAATGCATACAGTTGTGTAACCACCACCACGATTAGGACAGGACATAAATAGTTCCATCACACCCGAAAATTTCCCACACAACTTTGTCAACCTGTCTTCCCACTCCAGCCCTTGACTGACAACCTCTGGCCTATTTTCTCTTCTGAGTGGTTTTTCAATAAGGACAGCCTGGGTCTGAGCAGCCAGGAGGACAGGGTCTTGTCCAGTCCATTGCCCAGCATCAGACCCCGTTGGAGACAGTGTTGGGAAATGTCTGTAAGGAGGGATGAAGAGAGGGAACAGGAGGGAGATTGGAAAGAAAACAGCAGGAGACCTGTTGTCCAGTCCTGGTTCTATCCCAGGCTTGCTGTGTGACCATGTGTGAGTCACCTGCCTTCTCTTTTTTTAACAAGCATTTATTGATCACTTACTATATATACCAGGCAGTGTTCTAGGTGTCGGAAATGTATCAGTGAACAAAACAAAGATCCCTACCCTCATGGAACTTATATTCTACACTGGAGGAAAACCATCAACAATAAACATAATAAATAAGAACACCATAAAATATGTTAGAAAATGCTAAGTGCTATTGAAAAAATAAAAAGTAAGGCAGGGGAAGGGGAATTGGGAGTTCCAGAGCAGGAAGGAGGTGGATTCCTATTTTAAATAGTGTGGTTAGGGTAATTAATTGAAAAGATGACACTTGCACAAAAGATTTGGAGGAGGTGAGGGAATGAACAATGTAGATACTGAGAAACAGCACTACCAGCAGAGCGGGTGGCCTGTGCAGAGGCCCTGAGGTAGGAAAATGCCCGGTATGTTCTAGGAAAAGGAAGAAGGTCGTTGTGCCTGGAGGGGAATTATGAGGGTAAGAGAGAAGATGATGTCAGAACATGTAGGGCCTTGTGGGCTATTGTTCTAACCTGAGCTTTTATTTTGGGTGAGGTGAGTCTCATGTGTTACTAGGGTCAATCTGGCTGCTGTACTGAAGGCTGAAGGTAGTGTTGGAGGGCCAGAGTGGTAGAAGAGAGACCAGTTAGGTTATAGAAGTGATGTAGCTTTAGCCTCCCCTATACAGGGCAGGTGTGGGGAGAGGTCACAGGGAATCTGAGGGATCAGTCCTGCTAAGGATATGGGCTTCAGTCCTAGGGCTTGGGGAACACTCTTCTGGTCTAAGAGGGAACTGAGCTCTGGCGCTCCCCCTACCACCCTCCAGGAGAGACACCCCTGGCCCTGGCAGCATGTACCAACCAGCCTGAGATTGTGCAGTTGCTGATGGAGAACGAGCAGACAGACATCACCTCGCAGGACTCGCGGGGAAATAACATCCTACACGCGCTGGTGACAGTGGCTGAGGACTTCAAGACGCAGAATGACTTTGTGAAGCGCATGTATGACATGATCCTGCTGAGGAGTGGCACCTGGGAGCTGGAGACCATGTGCAACAATGATGGCCTCACGCCGCTGCAGCTGGCTGCCAAGATGGGCAAGGCCGAGGTGGGGCCTGGTGAGGGGGCAGGAAGGAGAGCGGGGAGGCTCACTGCCACTCTGCCAGCTCATGGGCCTTTCTGGGGACTCCACAGATTACACCTTGGCCTGGGGAAGATCTTGGCCTTAGGTCTTGAAGTGCATTTTGGCCTGAGTTGGGTTTGTTCTGAGTGAGTGACCACACAGGACCACTGAGGTGCGGCGTGTGGGGCCCCTGCTCTGGACTTCAGTCCCTAACACTCTGTTTCTATCCCCTGCTCTGGAACCCTTTGTCTGGGGTCAGAGTGAGGGAGCTTTAAGACCACAGTGACACAATACCTCATGTGCTTTGTGGCTGAGGATTCCCAGGTGGCGAGGCACCCAAGCGGAGGCTGGGCCTGACCCTCTGGGCCTTCAGCCTCTCATGAGGATAGGAGTCCTGGAATGGCTGCTCTGGATCTGGAGAGACCTCAGTCTCTCATGTTGAACCTCTGAGCCGAGTCCCCAGCAGAGAGTGTGACTGCTTGCGGCCCTTTGTGCCCTGGTGGTGTGGCTGAGGAACTCAAGGCTTAGCCTTGGTGAAGAATCGATCTGGGGTGGGCTCCCATCTCTGTGGCTGGCTGGAGTCACAGCCTGGTCTGAGATCAAGGTCAGGATTCTGGTGGGGGGCAAGGCTCAGAGAAGCTTGCTCCTCAGCCTCCATGGTGTCTGATCCTTGGGAGGGAACTGAGGCTCCCGGGAGGCTGTGGGAGGACTGGGTGGGTGCAGGGGCTGTTGAACAATCACAGCTGTGCCAGCCTCGGGGCAGCTGACAAGGGAGGTGGGTGCCCCGAGGGCCTTGGGTCTAGACCCAGTGGTCAGGCCTGGGGCTCACAAGGGACCTTTTCATTCTCTTGTGGGGGAAGGAGGTGTTGGAGATTGGCTTCGACAGAGGAGGAATTGTGTGCGTCCCCACCCTCCCCACTGTCTCCTACCCATAGCTGGGACACAGTTTGTGGGAGGCTTTGAGGAGAGTCAGATTAGGGCTGCAAGTGGAGCTTCCTCTGAGGCCCCCTCCCTGCCAGCCGCTGAGGCAAGTGCTGTGTCCGCATGGAGCATGGCCCCATGTCCCCTTGATTCTCTAGAGGACAATGTGCTCCCCTGTGGCCAGTCCTGGGGATGGGGCCCCCTCATTCCTGGTCCCTTCTCTTCTTCATTCAGTGTTTTTGGAAAACTTTTCTGGACGATGCCCAAGGTGGCCGCCATGCTAGGAGTGGAGGGTGCAGAGACACTTAAGACACACCCTGTTCCTTGAGGCTTTTCGAGGCTGGGGGCTCAGGATGGGGAGACCTGCCTGTCCCTGGGAGCTCTCTGCCTGGGCTGTGGGGACAAGGCTCCCATATGAGATGACATGGGAATATGTGAGATCACGGCTCTGATGCTGTTCTCCCCAGCAGGACCCTCTTCCTGGGCCTTGGGTTGGTGCCCCAGGAAGCCCTGGCCCCTGTCTTGGGAAGCAGTGAGCTGGAGAGCAGTGGCTCTCCACTTTGCCTGCGCTTTGGAACTGCCCATGGAGCTTTACAAAACACAGATCTCTGCATCCCCCCTCCAGAGATTCGGACCGAATCAGCTGGTGGTAAGGGATTGTTGAGTGTTCCTCATGACTCTACCATGCAGTGGGGTTTGAGGATCACTACCTGGAGAGTGGGTTTCCGAGGCCTCTCTGCCAGGCTGGCACTCTTGTATCACCCCTTATCTGGCCCACAGTCAGTGAGCGAGTGAGCCTCAATGGGCATGGTCTTGACTGAGGGATAGGGAAGCCAGAAAAACTTCTAGTATCTTCTCACATCCGGGTCAAACAGAAATTAGTTCTCAGAATTGTCAATTCCCAGACTCTTCACTGAATGGGGTCCCCAACTGGTACGAGGATTTACGAGCTGATTGTGCAGCTTTCTGCATCGTGCAAAGGGCCTCCACACCTTTCGTCCCTGGTATTCACAGTCCCTGGAAGCAGACTGAGCAGCAAGTTTCATACCCATTCCACAGATAAAGCTGAGCCCAGGGGTCTTGGTGGCAGACGCACGGGCAGGATTCAATCCATCCAGGTGGGAGCATCTTCCCAGCCCTCCTCTACTGCTGTTTCTCTTCCTGTCCCCAGATCTTGAAGTACATCCTTAGCCGTGAGATCAAGGAGAAGCCACTCCGGAGTCTGTCCAGGAAGTTTACTGACTGGGCGTATGGGCCTGTGTCGTCCTCCCTCTATGACCTCACCAACGTGGACACTACAACAGACAACTCAGTGCTGGAAATCATTGTCTACAACACCAACATTGATGTGGGTCTCCTGGGAGGGCTGGGGAAGAGTAGGGGCGGGAGGCTGGCCTCTGGCCGGGGGCTCAGGGGGCACTGGGAAGACCCATGCCACTAGCTGGACATGTCTGTAGTCTTTTGCCTTAGCAGGCAGAGTTGACACAGAAAGGGGAGGGGTAGGGCAGGTGCTGTATTTGCCTGTTCCCAGCTGACCTTGGGTTGTAAACTTTTGTGGTGGGGGTCTCCTGGGCCCAGAATCTTGGCCTGGGCAGTGTGAGAGTGGGGGTGCGAGGGTGGGATGACTGGTGTTGATCTTATCTATCCTGTTTCTCCCCCTCTTCCCTAATGGTTCCAAAAACCCCCTTACCCTCTGGGAAGGCATAGCTGGAGCAATCAGGGAGGGCTTCCTGGAGTAGGCAAGAGGGGGGAGATCTGTAAAGCTGGAGGGGAAGAGAGAGGATCAGCAGTGAGAGGTTTTTGGCTTTTGGGGGAAGTGAGGCAGCAGGCTGGATCTTCATCCTCCACGTGTTACCAAAAGTCATGCTCCCCAGAGCCTGCTTTGTCTGGGGTCTCCCTGGAATCCTCATGGCAGCCTGACAGGTAGGGCAGTTTGATTGCTATCAACTTTATGGATGAGGAAACTGAGGCCCTGGGAGGGTCAGGGGTTTTCCTAAGGTCGTACAGTGAAGGGGGCCAAGTTGGGGCCATAACCCCAGTCATGGCCCTTCCCCCTCATAGCCCTTGCTTCCCACTGAGCAGCAGGTTCTCCTGCTGGAAACCTGGCTCCTGTGGGGTTCGGCCGCTGCCTGGGGGCTCTGGGAAAGAGCCTACAGAGTCAGAAATTACCTTCCCAACATTCCCAGACCAACCAGTCATGGGACACAATGACTGGCCCTTCTGCCAGGGGTGGTGCTGACTCAGAGCTCCCTCTGGAATGAAGGCCCTTTGAAAATGGTAGTGGTGTTCCACCCCCAGAACCGGCATGAGATGCTGACCCTGGAGCCCCTGCACACGCTGCTGCATATGAAGTGGAAGAAGTTTGCCAAGTACATGTTCTTCTTGTCCTTCTGCTTTTATTTCTTCTACAACATCACCTTGACTCTCGTTTCCTACTACCGCCCCCGGGAGGAGGAGGTACGTTTGCGCCTGGAGGGAGGGTGGTGCGATGGTCAGAGCTTCAAGACCTGGGAGCAGTCCCATGTGCAGATGGGGAAACTGAGGCCCAGAATGACGAAGACATTTGCATGGCATTCCCCAAGGGTCATCCTTCACAGTTTCTAGGGAACTGAATATGTCTCCAGTGCTTAGCTATTATGGGGAGATCTGGAGAGCTGGGAGACCCAGACCCTGCCCAGGCTCCATCTAAATCTAGAGCTGATTGGGTGTTTCTGCTGTGAGGGCCACAGGAAATGGGAGGAGGGGGAGGTCACTTTGAACAAGCTTTCCCATCGCTCTGGGGCTCAGTTTCCCATTCATTACACAGGGCCCAGAGTTTCAGCTGTGAGTGTCCTGTGCTGTGAGTATCGGGATACGGATGGGTTCTGAAACGAACGAATGCCATGAGGTGTGAGGGGCTAACATGGACTGGATTGTGTCCTCACTGTAGAGTTCCGGGCTCCCACTGTGAGTGGGGCAGGGGTAGGGAGCTGCCCTTCTTTCTCTCACACCCTACAGAGATCAGGCTTCGTGCTGGCCTCTGGCTCAACTTGAGGGTTAGGCATGTGTATGTGCATGGTCCCTCCAGAGTTGGCATGACCCCTGCCTTCCTCATTCCCCATTCTGCACCCATCCATTCCTTCCCTTCCTCCCAGGCCCTCCCACACCCCTTGGCCCTGACGCACAAGATGGGGTGGCTGCAGCTCTTGGGAAGGATGTTCGTGCTCATCTGGGCCACGTGCATTTCTGTGAAAGAGGTGAGTGGGCCGCAGAGCCCGTTTGGACTTGCCTGAAAGGCAGGCAGAGTGACAGCAGGCCTGCCTTTGATCCAGCCTGCTCTGCCTTACTACTGAACGGCTTTGGGGAGGCGTTTCCTTTCTAAGCTTTGGATTCTTAGTTACAAAATGAGAATAAATAGATCAGCAGGTCTGTCCTACCTACTTTCCACCTCTCCACCCCCCTGCCCATCTATCAGCCATTTATCTACCCTCCCAGCCACTCAGTGACCCATCTTCCTGTCCCTCCATCCACACATTCGGTCACCTGTCACTGACCCTGTCATTCATCTGAATTCACAGCATTTCTCCCCACTGTCCTTCTATCCTTCATCCATTTTCCATCTTTCCATCTGTTTATCAATTGATCACTTATCAATCCATCCATCTAACTAGTGAATCAATAGATACATGCTGAACACCTTCTGTATGTGGGGCCCTGGGGGGAGGTGATAGGGAGGGAGGGAATTTGTCCTCTTTGAGCTCACAGTCTTGTAGGGGATTTCAGATAGACATAAATATCTGCACTTTAAAATAGGCTACGAAAAGGGCCCTGTGTGGGGTCCAGACAAGTGCTCAGAGGAAAAGAGATGACTTTTATCTGGGGATACGAGAGGGAGGGAAGGCTTGAAAGCAGAGATGGCCTTTAGTGTGCGAGGGTAGGATTGGGCATGAGGACACTGGGGAGGAGGCCATTACAGGGTGGGCATGGGGAACAGCATACAAAAAAGGCTCAGAGGCGGCAAAGCAAGGCCGTATAATTTTTTTGTCTTTTTTTTTTAATTAAATTTTTAATTTTGATTTCAGTGCAGTTAACATAGTGTTCTATTAGTTTTAGGTGTACAATATAGCGATTCAACAATTCTGTACATTACTCAGTGCTCATCAGTATAAGTATACTCCTTAATCTTCATCACCTATTTCACCCATTCTCCCACTCACCTCCCCTCTAGTAACCATCAGTATGTTCTCTGTAGTTAAGAGTCTGTTTCTTGGTTTGTCTCTTTGTGTGTCTCTTTTTTTTTTCTCCTTGCTTATTTGTTTTGTTTCTTAAATTCCACATGTGAGTGAAATCGTATGGTATTTGTCTTTCTCTGACTGACTTATTTCGCTCACCATAATACTCTCTAGCTCCATCCATGTCATTTCAAATGGCAAGATTTCATTCTTTTTTATGGCTGAATAATATTCCATTATATATATATATATATATATATATATATATATATATATATATACACACACACACATATATATATATATACACATTGTGATATATAGCTATATATCTTGCATTTTCTTTATCCATCCACCTATCATGGGACACTTGGGCTGCTTCCATAGTTTGGTGATTGTAAATAATCCTGCAATAAACTTTGAGGTACACGTATCCCTTTGAATTAGCGTTTTTGTATTTTTTGGGTAAATACCCAATAGCGCAATTACTGGATTGTAGGATAGTTCTATTTTTAACTTTTTGAGGAGCCTCCATGCTGTCTTCCACAGTGGCTGCACGAGCTTGTATTTCCACCAACAGTGCACAAGGGTTCCTTTTTGTCCACATCCTCGCCAGTACCCGTTGTTTCTTGTGTTGTTGATTTTAGAAGCTGGGCCACATTTGCAGAATGGCAGGGAGCTGTGTGGCTGTACTGCTTTGCAGAGTCTGGGTGGGGATAAGGGGGTAGTGAGAGGTGTGAGAAGTTTGGGGGTGCAGCCATGCTTACCCTGGGGCTGCCTCTGCGTGCCAGCACAGATCCCCTTCCGTATCCCTCACTTGGGCTCCGGCTTGGCCTTCACACCCTCCCCCTCACTGAGTCTCAGTCCTGGGGAGACACTGCCTTCCTCAGATCCTCCAGTGAGAGGCATGAAGAGGGTGCAACTTTTCTTTCCTTTTTGGCCTCAGGGCATGGCGATCTTCCTGCTGAGACCCTCAGATCTGCAGTCCATTCTCTCTGATGCCTGGTTTCACTTTGTCTTGTAAGTAGGTCTATCCCATTGGTCAGCACCGCACAGGCAGGGCTCAAGTCCTGTGTTGTGGGTGCTGTGTCCTCTGGAATGACCATCCTCCCACGTCACCATGTCTCAGTCATCCTGCCATAGTCTCGTGGCCAGGGACCTCCTTTCTCCCCTCTAGTAAGAGAGGCCCATGGATGCCCATGGAGAGGACCAGAAGACCCTACCACAGTGCCCACCATCAGGCTGCAGTGATGACTGACTTCACCCTGACATAGAGCCCTGGGCAGCAGATGGGGCAGAGAAGGCAGGAGGAGGCTTAGTAGTGTTGTTTACTTCTTTATGAAGAGATGGATGGTCTGGGCCAGTTCCTTCTAGTTGTGTGGGGGTCCAAGGTTACCATGTCGGACTCCGGCAGATCAGGGCTGGAAAGCACTGGAGAAATCATAGAGTCTCATCTGTAGCATGAAAAACCAAAGCCCAGAGCATGGAAGTGAGTCATGCAGAGCCTCAACCCCAGCCTCCCAGTCATCTTCATCTTATGCTAGAGGAGGGTTGGCTGCCTTAGGGCCCTAGCCAGAAAACCCAGCCCAGCAGCCTTTCTGAATGAGGTCACATGCAGATGACATCAGAGGCTTACGTGACCCTTGTCTCTAAATGAACAGAGGCTGATTCGGTATTGCTGCCTGTGAATGGAGCAGGATTTGCAGCATGGGACGAAGAATGTTTGGCTCTATAGCTCTGTAGGTCCCCTCTTTTGAGCATTTGGGAAGCTGGGTCTCTATAGGACCTTGAATCTTGGCCCAATGTTTCCAAATACCTAGGTGTTTTGTTACCTATGTACCTGCCTTCTAGAGGCACGAACGGAATTCTTCATCCCTGCGGGCAGGTGGGGTGCCCAGATACTTCAGTGAGTGGTAGGCCAGGTGCAGGACTGCCCCATGATGGGAGCCACATGGGAGTCTTTTTCCCTTTGAGAAAATAAGATAATTCCAGAGAAGAATTCATTTATACAGCCACTGGCTTTAGTGCAGACAAAAGGCACCGATGCACTGTCCTTCTCTTCTGCTTCCTAGGTGCTTTGACAGTGATGAGGAGGGTGTATACACGCTTCCTCACTTCAGTCCAAAATGTATCGATTACCCAAACATTTGCTTTTCACTGCATGAGAAAAACAAGGTTGCCTGTGTCCTACTTTGGCTAGTTAGATATTTTATAACCGTGGAGACTGTGATGTTATAAGCAAGAGAGCTTTTTATCCAGATGTCTGCATAGCTGATGGTTAGCGATGTTTAGGAGTAATTTTGATCCTGTGTGTTTGTTATATATTATACCCTAATAATTTTAATTGTGGTAAAATACACGTAACATGAAAGTTACCATCTTAACCATTATAAGTGTACAGTTCAACAGCGTTAAGTATATTCATTTTGTTGTGCATCCAGTCTCTGTTTAGCGTATCTATCGTTTAGCATGTGTTATAGCTTTTAAAAAGATTTTACTTATTTATTTATTTTTAATATTTATTTATTTTTGAGAGAGAGAGTGTGTGTGAGCAGGGGAGGGTCAGAGAGAGAGAGGGAGACACAGAACCCGAAGCAGGCTCCAGGCTCTGAGCTATCGGCACAGACCCTGACGCAGGGCTTGAACCCACAAACGGTGAGATCACGACCTGAGCCGAAGTCAGACACTTAACCGACTGAGCCACCCAGGCACCCCAAAAAAGATGTTTAAAAGTAGGTCGTGGGAGACTTTTGTTATGAATGGCTTTTAAGTATAGACATGGTCAGTTTTTGTCATTTTTGTTAAAAATGCAATTATTCACTGTATCCTGTCTACCCCAGTGGTTTCCTGACCTATGTGGGGCTCAGAAATCACGTGGAATCACGTGGGTGATTTAAAAAACATCCAACCGCTTGGGCTGCTCTGCAGGGCTTTTGAACCAGAATCTCCTTGAGTCCTGGGGATCTGTATTTTTAACAAGTCCCTGTCAGCTGCAGCCAGCCCACTGTTGGCTCTGACTCGCATCTGCTGATGGCTCCTGCAAGGCTGGATTTTAGACATGGTTGAGTGGGGCCAGGGCAGCCTCGCCTGTCTCTTTGGCATTAGCCCACAGGGTGCGGGAGGTTGGGGGTTTGAGTATCTACCCGTATGCTGAGGAGGAGTAAGTAAGGCCCTTGTCTCCTGTGTCTCCTGAACAGTTTTGTCCAAGCTGTGCTTGTGATACTGTCTGTCTTCTTGTACTTGTTTGCCTACAAAGAGTACCTCGCCTGCCTTGTGCTGGCCATGGCCCTGGGCTGGGCCAACATGCTCTACTACACGCGGGGATTCCAGTCCATGGGCATGTACAGCGTCATGATCCAGAAGGTGCGTTGGAGCTTTTGAGCATCGCAGACAGGCAGGCTCTGCAGCGGGGGAGCCCTCAGAGAATGTCCATTTTCAGGTGGGGAGACAGGTCTGGAGAACAAAAGGGCCTTGTTTCATGGGCCAGCCTCTGCTCTTTCTCCCAAACCCCACTGTCTCTCTTTGCCTTTGGTCAGGCTTTAAGTGTCCAGACCCGAAAACACCTGGCTTGTTGGACACAGGGAAGGAATAACGCTTTATGAAGTGTGCTCACACCCAGGCAGTGGTGTGCTGGTAAATATTTAACGACCAGCTCTCTGGGAAACACACACACACACACACACACACACACACATTATGTTTATTATAAATTTTACTATGCAAAGGATGAGTAGTACACCATTTACAAATAATAAAATAAATTATGCTCTTTATTGTAAATTCCACATAGCAAGTTGAATCCAGCAGAATGATTTGTTGATTTTGTTGAGCTCTTCCATCTGTTGCCAATCTGTGGTTGCAACTGACAAAAGTATTGTTGCAAGCATAAATGCTGGTTGGTATTTTTCTTGACTTGAAGGTGTGAGATGAAGCCCTATGTGGGATCTTCCCTTGTTTGTCAATGATGTGAGCCACTTATTTGCTGAATCGGATGATAATTTTCAAATGCTGGAAGACTGTTTCATTAATGTTATTGTGTAATTTACCATACAGCAGCTACAGATAGGATACATTCGGAAGTTTAATCTGCCGTAACATTTTCTCTATCATTGTCTTAATTCCAGACCTAGACAATCAGCAGAATAATGTCTCTGATTTGTACCATTTACCAATTTCCATGGTGTAAATCCTACCATGGCTGATTTCCAGCTACCAATATGACATCATCAAACAGAGTCGGGAAGAGATGTGCAGTAACACATTATGTAGTACACGCACACCGTATGACTGCTGTAGATGTAAATAACCTTAAGAGCATAGGTAATTGTAAAATAACTAAGTGATGGGTGTTGAATATTATCTTTGTTTTGAACATAATTTACTTAATTATAAGCTTATGCGATTTAATTTTTAATAATGGTTGTGTTTAAACACCAGCTTACAAAATTCATGAAAACGTAACCGTCAGCTCTTACGAGCGTGTATGTGCTGGCTCCAGCACACCACTGCCCCCAGGAAGTATGAGGATTTCAGATGTGAGTCTGTGAAGAAAGGTGCTCCCATACAGGCTGAATCATCAGGGACTGAGACAGACTGTGTTCCAGGAGGGAGGAGGGAGGTGAGCAGGAAGGGAAGGGAAGGGAAGGAAGGCTTCTTGGAGGAGGTCGGCCTAGAGCTGAACTTTGGAGCATCAGGGGGATTTGTCTAGGGGAAGGGAGGACAGCCTGAGGGAAGGCATGGTTAGGGTGAGGGGCCTGGTGAGGGGAAGCAGTAAGGAGATCAGGGTCTAGTGAATATGTGCTCAAACCTTACCCTTGAATCATGTTTCTTTCTTTATAGGTCATTTTGCATGATGTTCTGAAGTTCTTGTTTGTATATATTGTGTTCTTACTTGGATTTGGAGTAGGTAATTGATTTATAAATAATAGGAACTCCCACATTTGTAAAGCACCTTCTATAGATGTCAAAATGATAAGGCACAGGAGCAGCCTCAGCAACACTTATGTCACCTACCAGTGGAGCACTTGCCATGCTTAGCATTTTCCAAGCATTGTCTTTTTACTTCTCCCAATATCTCGACTAAGGGGGAGTCATCATCCCTGATCATAAGGTAACTGAGGCTAAGAAGCAGACCCGTCACTCTTGTCCATCCACACTGTGGGGTATGCCACCCACATTCACATCCAGCATGTTATGTGGCCCCACAACCTGAGGTAGGCTGGGCAGGTGGTTTTGGCCCCATTTTACAAACAGGAAAACTAAAGTTTGCAGAAATTTGACTCATCAATGGTCTTTGAAAAATAGGAGTAAATTAATGCATGGAGATAACCTCCTTTGGCCCCACGCATCGTGTTACTTGTTTACTTCGGATATATCTATGAGAGCCTCTGGTCTGCTGGGGACTGGAGATAGGGAGGCCCCACTTAAAATCTCTTCATTTGTACAACCTGATTTTATTTTTATTTTATTTACAACTCCTGCAGAGAAAGATATCATTGTATTTTCCCATGCCAGTTCTCCTCCTCCCATCCACCAGCCCCCCCCCCCCCACCCCCAGGGATCATTGGCATTTGAAATTAGGCAGCCATTCCCATCTTCTGGTATCTTTGCTGGACCACAATGTGCTTATTTATTTCCTCCTTCACTTGTTTATTTATTCATCCATCCATTTACTCATTAATTTGACCATCCATCCATCCATCCATCCATCCATCCATCCATCCATCCATCCAACAATGAGCCACTAGTATGGTGTGTTGGAGAGAAGAGAAGAAAGAAGCCAGGTCTTGGCCAGGGGGTCTCCCTACAGAGCATTAGAAAGAGACTCAGGACCTTACAGTCTTGGAGGATGGCCCAGGCTATAGGAAGTTGGGAGTCCAAAGCCTGGTTGGGGAACCAGGGATACATGTGGATTATAATTCACAACTCTGCAAGTCTGTGAGTGATCAAGGGCCAAATGGCAGGGTAGAGGAGCCTGTTTTGTTGGGCAGGAAGAGCTTTCTGCAGGAGGTCAGGGCAAAGAACCAGCCTGATGAAGCTTCCGGGAGCTGAGGCTGGAGGTGGAATCTAAATGGCCAGAGAGAATGAGGCAGTAGGGCTGCAGTGTGTATGTGGCGGGGGGGGGCATGTGTCTACGTGCAAGTATGCATGAGCTTGTTGGGTAATTAGCCAGGCACAGAGCCAGAGGAGAACACCCTGTTATGTCCTCCCAGCCCTGGCTTCATTGATCGAGAAGTGTTCCAGTGACAACAAGGACTGTAGCTCCTATGGCAGCTTCAGCGATTCGGTGCTGGAACTCTTTAAGCTCACTATAGGCCTGGGCGACCTGAACATACAACAGAACTCCAAGTACCCCATCCTCTTTCTGTTCCTGCTCATCACCTACGTCATCCTCACCTTCGTCCTCCTCCTCAACATGCTCATCGCCCTGATGGGAGAGACCGTGGAGAACGTCTCCAAGGAGAGTGAGCGCATCTGGCGTCTACAGGTGAGCCTGGCAGAGGCCCTGGCACGGGGGCCTTCACGGGGACCAAGCTCAGCACACGGTATTGACAACTGTCTTTACCAGTGGATCTGGGGTGGAGGCCTGGGAATCTGCATAAGCGCTCTGCGATCAGCCAGGTTTGAGGAAGTCTTAGTCCAGGTTCCCTGGGTAGAGGGTCTAGGCAGTGTGACTGGACAGCGGCACATGTGATGCAAACCCAGGCTTATGGACATGTACTGCTCAGAGTTAATGATGTGATATGTGGATGTTGAACTGTGACCTTAGACTGCATTGAGAGGAGCAGCATAGGGCCTAGGACAATTCTGCTGTCCTCGACCCTGGCTGCCACCTCTTACACGCTGTGGGCCTTATACACTGAGGACACTACCCCACAGGATGGTCCAGAACCGGTTACCAGGCCTGAGAGAGGACTGGAACCTGTGCCTCACAAGAGAAGGTATTGGAACTAGAGTTCAAGAAGGTGAGGGTTCCCTCAGATATCTGCAGAGCTACTTGTGGAAGGACAGTTTCCTTCTGTGGCCCCAGAAGGCAGAACTGAGGTGTTGGGGGCAATGACCAGGAAGTTTCTAATTATTACGGCCTTCTTAATTGGTTCGTTGATTATATTCAGGATAGATTTGACAAATTATTGACAGGAAAACTGCTGAGGGGTAGTCCAAGGCTGGCATGGAGGTGGGACTACGTGATGTCTGCCCCTCTCTTCCCTGTGGGATCCCAGGATCCTAACATTTTCATTTAGGAAGCTGCTCGACTTCCAGAAACATTGTTTACGTTATGTTTAAAGCAATTTGAACACTTTCCCCAAACTTACTGGTTTTTCATTTTTGAAATCTGTGGATTAGCTGAACCCTCAGGATCTATGCGTTAAGCGCCCAGTGGAGGGAGAGCTGGCTGTTTGGTGGTGTGTGTGCGTGTACTTGTGTGCGCGTGTGCACGTGCGCGTGGGTGCACATCCCTGTGGAGCTGTCTTCCTGGGCTGGCTCCTCACTGATGTGCTTAGGCTCATTTATGTCCCCAGAGAGCCAGGACGATTCTGGAGTTTGAGAAAATGTTACCAGAATGGCTGAGAAGCAGGTTCCGGATGGGAGAGCTGTGTAAGGTAGCGGAGGAAGATTTCCGGCTGTGTCTGCGGTAACAAAGGGAGAGGGGCCCCCGGGTGGTGGTGGTCTTTGGGCGGGGAGAGAGAGATGAGGCGGTGAACGTTGGAGAAACGGTGCCACCGCTTGCTTCCCAAACCACAGCTACCGTCGGTTCTGACCTCCTTGGAACAGGGAATTTGCTCTCGTGGGGTTGCTGGCCCTGGGATGAGGTTTCTCGAGCTTCCGAAGGGAGAGGAAAGGAGACTGCTGGTTGCAGTTCCCCTCTCTGCCCCCTGCAGGGGCCTCCATGGCCTCTCCCTGACACTGTCTGGTTTAGGAAACATTTGCTGGCCTGGCACTCTTTGTCTTCCTCTCTATCCTGTGTGGGTTCATGTGACACCAGGGGACCCGAGGCACATTTCGTCACTGGCAAGTGGAAAGTGAGACAGCTACTTTCGACAGATATCAGGCTGTCTGGTTTTTAGAAAGTGCTTGTTCATGCCGTGACCAACTTTTCTGACGATCCTACCCCCGTCTGACTGCCTGACCTTACACACTGCCCTCTGTGTATCACCTTACCGGAAACAGCTTCTCTGACTGAGAATCCCACACCGCGGAAACCACCGTTTCTGGCTGTCATCCTTAGCCTAACAAGTGTCTCTCATTTTGACACCCTCATTCTAGAGATGTTCTCTGAATGTGAACTTCAGCCAAACCACTGCCTCCATTTATAATCTAGCACCTTAGACTCTGCCCACTCTTACTGGGGTTTGAACCCTAACCACCTTCACCTAGTGAGACCTTAACCCTAGTTTAACCCTAAACTTCTAAACTTCCACAAGTTTACTCCTCACACTGTCATATCTCGGCCTGGGCCCTCCTCCCCTCCTTCCCCATAGACCAGTAAGGAGCAGCTGTAGCTGTCTAAAGATGTCCCCTTGACACCTCTCTGAGTTTTGGGGCCCCACACACTGGGAGGAGACCAATCCCTTGAGGCCTGGGAAAATGGGGACTTGGGTAGATTTCAAACCCTAAAAATGCTGACATGACCATGTGAGGTAGGAGTCCCAGATCCCTGGGGTGGGCAGAGGAGGGCTGTCTAGGGCACCGCAAAAGCCATGCTATTTGTTTGCACCTAATGAGGTGCAGTTGAGAAATAGGATGACTATCACACTTGCAGGATCAATGAGGTGAAGTGGACGGAATGGAAAACGCATGTCTCCTTCCTCAATGAAGATCCAGGGCCTGTAAGACGGACAGGTACTGTTGCTGTCAGAAAGTGTGGCCACCACACCTGTCTGACCATGTGATCTTAGGCAAATCGTGTGTGAGGGCCCCGATTTTCCCCATCTGCAAAATGGGAGGGTTGAAGCAAATTGGTTCTCAGGTCCCCTTCAGCTGTGGCAGCAAATTTTTTTTTAATGTTTATTTATTTTTGAGAGAGACAGAGTGAGAGTGGGGGAGGGGCAGAGAGAGAGGGAGACAGAATCCGAAGCAGGCTCCAGGCTCCGAGCTGTCAGCACAGAGCCCGATGTGGGGCTCAAACTCACAAACCGTGAGCTCATGACCTGAGCTGAAGTCAAATGCTTAACTCACTGAGCCACCCAGATGCCCCTCAGCTGTGACATTTTATAACCCTACCTGGAATAACTTTTAAAAATCAGGTGGTGAAAAAAGAATTAGGTGGTGCATTGGGACATGGAAGCCCATGTTACAGAGCGCTGCCTTTCTAAAATAGGGATTTTGGGGTTCTTTTGAAAGCAGATTTCAACAAAATCCAAGATTCTTCCAGGAGCAACAGCAAAACCACCCTGAACGCCTTTGATGAAATAGATGAATTTCCGGAAACTTCGGTGTAGGAGCAGAATGCAGAGCTGGTGTGGGCATGGGCCGTCTGAGGCTGCTGGCTGGCCCTGGACTTGGTGCTGAAGGCTTTGCAGAGTGGAGGAGCCTGGCTCTGTGTGCCTACAAGCAGAAAGCATCCTCACGCTGAGCGGCTGACTGAACTGAGAGAGGCTGCTGTCAGTCTGAGTGGGAAACACCCTGGATTTCTTTTTTTACTCAGCAAAGAGTTTGTGTAAATCCATGGTGGGCAGTCCTGAGCCTGGGAGTCCCTGAAATCCAGGGTGAAGTCTCTGGGCTCACCAACTGGAGGTCATCTTGGCTGGGAGAGAAGCGTGGCAGGGAAGGGACAGAGGCCTGAGGAGCAGAACTTCCTTCCTGCCAACATCTCCTTGACGCGCTCCCCCCCTCCCCCGGCCCCAATCCCGGCCCACACATTCCACCGGCTCCCTCACTGTGACTGGGCTCCAGAATTGAAGGGATTCTTGATCCCATCCCAGCACAAACAGGGGACTGAACTCAGTGGGACATCCTGGGGGAGGAGGGGACTGAGCTCTGGAAATGCCTTTTTGGACCCTTCAGGGAACAGGAAACTACTCTTGGAATGAGAGCCTTGGCACGGCAAGGCTCGAACTGTCTCACACTGAGAGACACTTTTAGTAATTAACACAGGGTTTTTATTTTCAATAGAGAAAAGACATTTCAGTTTTGAAAATTACTTCAGATGAAGTGTGTGGTTTTAAAATAGATTTTGGGATTTGGGGCAGCTATAAGTATTATATACTTGGCCTCAGGGTGGCCAGAGCAGGGACAAAAGGCTTTTCTTCACACACACAAAAGTCCACATGAGACATGCCAGGCAGGGCCCGTGTGGGCTGCTGCGACCTGGGGGAAGAGCTTGGCCCTTGTCCTTGTCCTGGGCCTGCAGTCACGCATGCCTCCCAGCTGGGATCGTGGCTTCATCTGAAACAGAAATAGCAGCTGTTCTGTTTATACGGTCTTAAATCTCAGAGGTTACTATTATACAACAGTATTTCTCGTTGGAGGAATTTAACAAAATACCTGAAATGCTCTGGCATTTAATATTTTTGTTAACTGTGAATTTTGAAGCTGAGGAGAAGGAGTGTGAGAAAGGAGTGTTTGCCAAGGCACAGGGCTTGTATTTAGAGCCTCGTCCTCCAATTTCCTCCCCCAGAAATTACACAAGGTCATCTGGGGCAGAGGTGCAGTGGAGACAGAAGACTTGTTCCCGATCACTGGAGCCTAGACAGCCAGAAAATCTACTCTGCCTTATGTGTCTGGTAAAAGGATTCATGTGGGAATCTTGGAGGGTGGACTTACAGTGATATTAATCATGAATTTATTTTTAAAGGGCATAAAAATAAATTTGGCTTTTAGACAACTTAGCAGTTGGCTAGTGGATCTGAGCTGAGGTAAACTGAGGAGTGCAGGCCGAGCAGTCCACTCTGGGGACATTTCTCCACTTGGGGCTGCTCTGCGTGGCAACTACCCTGGGTGAGTGGACACTTGGCCTTTGTGTCCCTGATGGGCCAGGGCTGAGAGAGGAGGTCGAGGGCGAGCCTGAGACCTGCAAAGTCTGCGGCAGCCCCTGTATTCCCAGCAGATGCCAAACAGGGCTCTAAGCCGCGCTCGGGTCAAGTTTCTGTGTGGGCAGGAGTAGCAGGCACTTGACATGTCCTCTGGAAAGGGGAGGCTGGGGGAGGAGGGTTGTCACGGAGGTAGGTGGAGCACGTGTGTTCCAGATGGGCAGAACCGGTGCCAAAGGTTGGAAATTTCAAGGACAAAGATTTTGGTTCCATTCATCCAGCAACTACTCCAGATATTTGAGATGTTTACGCAGAACTTTTTAGAGATGTTGTTAAAGATCACGGTCAGATGGACTTCGAGGTCCTTTTAGCCTGGAGATCAGCATCCTATATCTGGAGTTCCCTACTTGCATACATCCCGAACAGGTGCCCTGATCTGAAGTACAGCCATTTGGATCCATGGTGCCACGGTCTGGTCATTCCAAAATTGTTTTTGTTTGGATATGAATGGACAGAGCCACATGGCTCTCCATTTCCCACTTGAACAAAACCTGGGAAGTGAGGCAAATGGAAATCAGTAATGGGATCTTGGTCTTCTCACACATATGGAGAGCTGTTCTCTGTGGGTCTGAATGGAATTTGTTGGCAGGACCATTTTCTGTCCTGGATATTCATCCCTTAAAAAGCTTTCAGCCTAGATCATCTGAGCCTCGGTAGGTTTACCAAAGCAAAAGGAAGCAATGAGTCAGAGCAGAGATCATTGGTTTAAAAAGATCAGTTCCCCTATTTTACACCTGGAAACTACACCCCAGAAAGGAAAGTGGATTTGTTTAAAGCCAGGCAGGAAGTCATACCAGAGCTGTTGGAGCTGGAGTTTCTGACTCCTGGTCTCTCCCAGCTCCGTTTTTTTTGTTTTGTTTTGTTCTGTTTTTTTTTTTTTAGCACAGTTATTCAGTAAACTTGAGTCTGCCTTTGTGGTTGCCACATATGTTATGTCAGGGAGGGCTGGGGTTTTGCTCAGATGATTCATGATGGCAGTCTGCATTGTCCCAATGATCCCTATGACAGATTTAAAACTCAAGTGTGCACATAGGTGTGTCCAAACCACACACACACACACACACACACACACACACATACCGTGCCACATTGAATCCATGGGCATATAAGGACATCTTAAAACTTCATGATTTACATTTCAGTAATTTAAGGGGTAGGCATTTTCCAGGCATGGAATCTCCCATGCTTGGATAATGGTTTTGGCTAGAAATTTTCCTTGAGCTAAACTGCCTCAGGAGGAATCTATTATTCTAGACATCATGTGATGTATCTGTTTGGAATGAAAATGGTGCTTACCTTCCCCTCTGGGTTGTAGCAGAAGGTATGAGGTTGTACTGTGAAGTAATTAAGCTCTTAGAAGGCCCCTGCCTGAGAGAGCCCAGTATTATTGAAGTTCCTTTCCTTCCTCAAAGCCTGGTGAACTGTGGCCTTTTGCTCTGGGCGGGGCCCAGGTCGATGGGCCTTCATCCGGGCCTGTAAGCCATACTTGATTTTTGCATTGATTTACATGTTTATACTGTGATCTTGGTCCCAAACATAGAATTGTTACCTTCTTCTCACTGAATGTGCCTGATCCTTGTAAATTTTAATTCACATACTTGATTTTAGTGTTATGTGTGTAACTCTGTGTTAAATTAAGAAAGAAGTCATAGAGAACGTTTTAGTGCCAATGAAGAAATGCTTTTACTATTTCTAATAAATATTTATTTTGCCTTGTCATGATCATGATTTATCCTTGTCTTAGGTATGCCAATATGAAGACCAGCTGGGAATCCTGGAGAGTTGCTTTCTCTAGGGATAAAGGGGAGCCCGCCCACTTTTTGGACCTGAAGCATTATTATTGGTTCCAGCTCAGGGATAGAGTCAGTATGCTGAGACAGGTCACCCTTGTACATCTCCCAGTGTTTATATCTCCCAGTACACTGAATGTCCAGTATTCCATCTGAACCACTCGACAAGTCTGGGGTCAGTTTGAGTAAAGGGAGACCAAGGGAGTTGAAATGACACGCTCAAGGAATCACAGCCAGAAAATGTTAGCGGGTTAGGCCAAATGACCCCCAAGCAGTGATCTATCCATCATGCCCTACTGGCTCTCCACTTATTTTGCATGGTTACAAAACCATGGCTCCACGTGGAGACCAGAAAGTGTAAGTCCCTTCTGTCCACCTCACAGGAACTTTGTGAGGAGGCAATGATGTTACTATAGTTATTCGCCAACTCCAATGTATATGCATGTTTAAAATTCTTTTACTTCATAAGGATGGCAGTTTTTAACTTGAATGCCAAGACACCGCTGGGTCTTGATGGGTTGCAAAACTTGCAAACAATCTATTAATAAGTGATTCGCTGCATTTGGTGAATTTTTTACTTCCTTCAAATGACTCCTAGAGTAACACCCTTTCCTGGGATGGGTCTTTTTGAGTGGCAAAGAAATGAGAATTATACATAATCTACATCCTAGCTCAAACAAGCTTCGGCCTGTAATCTAGGAATGTGCTATCCACAGGAGCATACTGGGTGGACTGATAGAAAAAAAAGGTGGAGACCCCTGTCATAGGATATGTTCTGGGAGTGGGATGCCTCGGTCAATCGGTATGAACAGTTTTATGGCTCTTGATATTGTGAAGAATTACCTTCCAAAAGGTATTTTGTAACTTAAGCCTTTAAGAGTGTATGTTTCCTATTTATAAAGCTTTTCCAATCACATTGATTGTTTTAATGACACAGTTTTATAGAGTTGATAAGTATTATATCCCCATTTAATAAGCAGAGAAATTGAGACTTGGAGAGAGGTAGAAGGACACATAAAGGTCATGATGCTTTTTCCTGGGCCAAGGATCCAGGCTCCCTGAGGTTTAGTAATTAGTGCGAGTCAGTAGTGCCAATGAGTTTGAATAACAGAGTGGCCTCAGTCACATTTCAGAATAGGTCTCATCCAGGTAAAGGGACTATGGGGGTGGGATAGGGTTTCAAGAAGAGGGAACAATGTGGGCAGAGACCTCAAGTTACTAGGGAGCTTGATGCAGCTGAGGATGGAGAAGTCCGTGTGGTCAAGTTTCTGGGAGCAAGGGGACAAGTGACATGAAATAGGGGTGGAGTGGTAGGCAGAGGACTTGTCCAGCTGTCGTGAGGCTTTGAGATTTCATATCAAGGGTTAGGGGAAGCTACTAAAAGGTTTTACACAGGAGAATTATTACATGTGAACATTTCCCTGTTTTTGCAATGGGGTTGCAGGCTAAAAAGGTGTATTTTTCCCTGTGTCATCCTTTGGGACGTAGTGACATCTGAAGAGTGTAGAAAAGTAAATTTCACTTGGGAATGATGGGAATACTGAGGATGTGGCTGGGAAAGAAGGAGAGGAGGCAAAGAGAAGATAGGGATATTGGTGGATTATGAAGATGCTTCAGCAGAGAAGGGATGTTTGAGCACACTTATTGGGCACTTATTAGATTGCAGATACTGAAAAGACATCGGTAGTATCTTCAAAATGGGATGGAAGCAGAAGGGGCAAAGAGGCAGAGGCCAAGAAGGCTTTACAGATTAAATGAGAGTTGAGGAGCATTTTGAACGAGAAGTAGGAATTAGCTAGAGTGAGGGCTGAATGGGGGAAAGGAGCAGAGGAAGGAGGGAGAGAATTCTGGGTGGGAGGACCAGTCTGTGTGAAGGCATATAGGAATAAAACAATGTGAAGCGGACCAGAACAGAGAGGACCTGAAGGGCGATGCATTTAGAAAGGTTGTAGGGGAGGGAGGGGCAAATCACAAAGGGCCCTTGTGTTAGGAATTTGAACTTCAATGACTTGTTATTCTGTCCTGGGCACTGTGCTAAGAGCTCAGCTGCATCAGCCCACTTATTCTCCACAGTAATCCCAAGAAAGGGACACTATTATGATGACCCCCATTTTACAAATGCAAACATCAATTCTGTAACTGAAAGTGGCTATAGCTCTAGGTTTTAAAAAAATCATTTAATTAGAAACTCTGAATACTGTAAATATTGAGTCAGAGGAAATAAGACTTTACATTTACATTGTAAATTTTATAGGTAACGAAAGTTTGATAGAAGAATAAAGTACTCTTGCCAAAATTTACATCTGGAAAAAACTGACCCAGAAAAACTGGACTCAGACATAAAACACAAAGGAACTTTCACAGTGGAAGAAGGAAGATTGATAAATTGAACTTTCACTCAGAATTCAGAAGGAAGAGAGTTTATTCCAATAAAAATCATTTTGGCAAAGTACGAAAATATTGGTGCAGAAAAATTTAGAAACAGTTTATTTGTGCTTTATAAAACACTGAATATGAAAATGAAATTAGTTTAATGGGGTTTACTCTGGAGAATGAGATATTTACATACATCTTTGTTTCAGATAACAGTATGATGGTTGGTACATACATTTGAAACCATAAACATGGGTTCCTTGGGGTCCAAATCACAGGATAAAAACACTCTTTACTTGGCTGCTGGGGCCTAAAAGAGGAGGCAGGGAGGCTCCTGCAGGGGCTGGAGGGAGAGAGGGAGGCAGCATTTCAGCCCAAAGACCTTTGAGGGGAAGAATCGTGGGTGTGGAGGCATTTTGGGCATTTAGATCACGGGCACTTTTTTGAAAGAATGCATCTGTGAACCAGAGACATGGTTTTGGGTCACATTAGTGTCCGCTGCTGTCTGCTATTTCTGTCTTTACCGCCTTTGCTGCCGGAGCCCAAAGACTTCCTCACGTGTTGGCTGGGAACAAGGGCAAGCGCATTCTTTCAAAATGAGAAGCGACTGTTGGAAGGAATATGCCTCTTCCAGGTTTTCCCAAGTTGGGAAGGAACGTTAGCTTCCCAAGGGGAGTATGAGATGTCTGGAGGAGGCTCCCCGCTCCCCGAGGTCAGTGCAGAACAAGGGGCCATGTCGGGGCAGCTGTGCTGTGTGGGCGACTGTCTGCAGACAAAGGGCCATTCAGGTCCTTGATTTATTCCTAGTGTCACCTTTATAATCAGCCCTCATTTCCTGTTCACATTTCATCTTCAAAAGGGCAGTTACAAATCTCCTATGGATATCACAACTATTGCTAAAGTTACAGATGGGATGCTTAATATATTATCATTAATTCAGGTATGAAAAATTTAAAAATCACAAGTCTGCATCATGAGTTTCGAGTAGCATTTATACATTACTTGAAAACACATTTAATTCTAGGCTCAAGTTAATAACTTTTAAGGTATAGTATCCATTTCAGTTTTGAAATTTGAATTTAAAGTCTGTTTGTTAAGAATGTTAAACTCTCAAAGTATAATATATAAAAAGTTATACAGAAATAAGAAATGCACTTCTTTGAATAAGCTACGTGTCCACTATGATACTTTGAGAAGATACGCATTAATTTATTCATTCATTCAAAAACTTGCCTGAATGCCCACTGTGGTAAGGCACTGGACTAGGTACTAGGATATGAAGTCGAAGAAGCCACAGCCCTGCCCTTCAAGAGGTTACAACCTAGTGGAGTTTGTCAAGATACTGTGTCACAGGTGGGCTAGAAGTGATTCTTAAGGTAACGAGGAGCGAATACTTCTTGCGTTGAGTGTTAGTTTGGTTGCCTTTGCAAAAGCTTCTTTCTTTTCATAATACGCGGCCTCGTTTACAAACACTGGGTACACAGTACTGCCTCCGCCCAACGGAATAATCTTTCCATCAAGAGTTAAAAACACAGGATCCCCGGGGTGCAGCGGTTTCCAGTCTTGATCCTCTCAGGAAACAATTAAAATACGTAAGTTACATTTAGACTTTTTCCCCACCTTAAAAGTTTTATGTCGGGCTCTCTAGACAACTAACAAATTATAGCAGTGTCTAACAAAAGAGATACTTGAGAGATGTGTTGGGAGGCCCATGAGTGATCTGGCCAAACTGAGACTGAACCATTAATTTGGGCGGCAGTTTTAAGAGTTCCCCATTTAGTTTTTATACCGCATACATGTGACTGGAGTTTGTTTCAATACCAAGTTTGCCTTGAATGTTGCCAAAGAGATTCAGAATATTAAAGGGCCAAATAAATGCATGTCTCCCTAAGTGTATGTTCTACCTGTTGCTAGCAGAAGTTAAATCTTGTTCAGCAAAGTTTAAGAAATAACAGTGTGCAAGACATTGTACTATAGGGATGTAAAAAATGAGTCCTTGTGCCTGCCCACCAAGGGACTCTATTCTGATGGGGCTTAGTGAGACAAAGTGGGGATGGGCTGGGGCCTGTCTTAGGATAAGGTGAATGTTCTCCATGATAACAACGGAGTTATCTGATCCAGACCATGAGCCCTCAAATACCAGTGCTGTCACATCACAAGAACCCTAAAGCAGCTCTTCCCACACTTTGATATGTTTTCAGACTGTGTACAGATTTTGTTAAAATGCAGATTCTGATTCTAGAGGTCTTGGGTTCTGTGATTCTGCACTTCTAACATTTCTCAGCAGCACCTGGGAATTTATTATTAAAGCACAATTTCTTTCCCCGCTGCAGACGTGCCTTCATGTTAACAAGTCCCCAGAGATTCACATGCATAGTATTAAAGTTTGGGAAGCTCTGCATTACAGTAAGTTTCTCAACCCTACCTGCACGCTATAATTGACTGGGCTATTTAAAAAATATAGATGAGTATGAGGCACCTGGGTGGTTCAGTTGTTTAAGCATCAGACTTTTGATTTCAGCTCAGGTCATCTCATGGTTTCATCTCACGGTTCATGGGTTCCAGCCCCGAGTCGGGCTCTGCGCTGACAACATAGAGCCTGCTTGAGATTCTCCCTTTCTCTCTCTCTGTCCCTCCCCTGCTTGTGCTCTTTCTCTGTCAAAATAAATAAATAAACTTTCTATATCTATATCTATAGATATCTAAATATATAACTATAGATATAACTATACCCAAACCTGAGCCACATGAAAATCACCTGGTAAACCTAACTGATTTCCTGTGTGCACCCTGAGGAACTAAATCAGAATCCCTGGGGAAGGGGCCTGGGAATCAAGATTTTTTAAAAGCTCCTCAGGTGATTCTCCTGTGGCCTGAGTTTGAGAAGCACCACTTTAGTGCTTTTGTAATAGGCTTCGGGCATTTGGGAGTACATCCTCTAGGTCATTCCAGTGAGCATCCATGACCAAGAACTGTCTCTCTTTGAATAAAACCTGGACTCACAAGCAGGTGTCTGTCCATGTCTCTCTCTCCAGGATCAACTATCCTCAGTGTTCGCTCCCTGATCTCCATGGACACTGGTCTTGCTATTCCTCAAACACTCCAAGTTTGTTCTAGCCTCAGGGCCTTTGGACTTGTTTTCCACGTGGATGACTTCTCATTGCCCAGGCTCCAGCTTCAATGCCATCATCTAAGAGATGACTCTTTCAGACCATTCCATCTGATAGGAACCCTCTGTTAGCCTCTATTATTCTGTTCATTTCTTTTATAGTACTCATTACAATTTGAAATGATCTGGTTTATGTATTGTTTACTTATTCATGGTCCATTATCCCCTGATTACTATGGAAGCTCCGTGAGGGATCTTGTCTATCTTGAACCTCAGGGCCCAGGATAGGCTTAGTAGTCATTCAAATATATGTATTTTTTAAAAAAAATATTTATTTATTTATTTTTGACAGAGACAGAGCACGAGGGGGGGAGGGGCAGAGAGTGAGGGAGACACAGAATCCGAAGCAGGCTCCAGGCTCTGAGCTGTCAGCACAGAGCCCTACGTGGGGCTCGAACCCACAAACAGTGAGATCACAACCTTAGCCCAAGTCAGACGCTTTACAGACTGAGCCACCCAGGTGCCTCTCAAATATATTTATTGCAATAATTAGTGAATCACTCACTCCTTGTAAATACTGAGCAACCAAATCAATACTGTCCTTCCTTTCAAGACCTACCACAAACCCTGTTTGTTACTGATCTCATTAACCTCACTTCTCTGCTTCACCGGGATGATGTTTGTACTCTTCAAGGATCCTTGAGGAATACAAATCTTAAAAAAAATCCTGTGTTGTAGCCAGTTATGACATCATCACCTTGGCCTCTGTTTCTTGTACTTGCTATTTTTGTTACCTGTAGTGCTTTCCTCTCTCCCTCAATCTTTATATTTCTTTCCTTTAAAACATTGCCTAAGGCTCCTTCTTCTGGTTTCCACCCAGATCCCACTAAGGCAGAAAGCAGGATTTGCTCCACTTGTCTACAGACAGCTTATTTTATTAAGTTGTAAGTCTGGATGACTATTACTAGGGTCATTAGATCGGAGTCTGAACTGCCTCAGTAGTTTTCCACTCTGATTACCCAGGCCAGTAAGATTAGATTATCTCAAAGTGGGATCCTGGCATTGTTATGTTTCAAAGTCTCTCTAGGCAATGTATGACCAGAGTTGAAAGCCCCAGACTAGATAATCTGCCAAGTCTTTTCCATCTGTCTGAGGGTGCATAGGGTTCTCACAATTGATATGGATATTTTAGCTTTTTGGAGTATTTGCTTCTCCTTGCTTTTGCCTTTGCCTTTTCTAGATTTCAATCTCCTATGCTCTCCCAAGAGCCTTTTCTCCCCCTTAACTATGCCATTATTGATCAAACCAGAGAAGGAGCAGATACTGGGGTTCTGAGGAGAGTCAGGGAGTGGTGGTAGAAAACACCGCAGAGAAGGAGGTTCTGAGTGTTTTGCTCTAACTTATTCAGTGGTGATCACAGGGAGGTGGCAGCAATGTGGTCAACTGCAAAGAACATTAGTTCTGGATGTGCCATTGATAGCTGTAAGACTATGGGGAAGATCTAAATTTTATTTTCTTTAAACAACTTTTTTTTTTGAGTGTAGTTGACACAATGTTACATTAATTTCAGGTGTGCAACATAGTGATTCGACAAGTTTATACCTTACCTGTGCTCACCACAAGTGTAGTTACAACGCTATTATAATACCATTGACTATATTCCCTATGCTGTGCCTTTTTACTCTGTGACTTAATCATTCCATAACTAGAAACCTGTGTGAGCCTGTTTTCTTATGATAAAATAGATACAATAATTCCTGTCCATTGCACTTGGGCAGGAATTTCACCTTCCCTGAGAGGCCTTGTCTGACCTCTTCCTCCCCACTTCATTATTCTTTTATGGCATCTGGTTATCTTGATTTCTAAACCACAGTTTAGAGTTTAGTACATCTATAAATCTCATGAGAGTATAGACCATATTCACTGATGTATCCCCAGAGCCAGCAGAGGATATACTCAATAATATTTATTGAACGAAGGTCTGAATACCTTACCTACACTGCTAATGTGGGTAAATGTAGGTAATGCAGGTAAACGAGCTAATGTATGTAAAATGGTTTATGAATTGTAAAGTTCTATTTGAAAGTGAGACATCATTAATTTGAATACTTTAAAGAAACAGCAAATGTTACCTGCAGGTCAGGGTGGATAATAGCGGCAATATCTCCATTTTCATTCCTAGGATAATCAACTTTCTCCATTATTTTATAGACTTCAATAGCACAGGGGGGGAATTCTTCTCCTATGGTGAAAACAACGTGTATGAATAGTGATTAAGAAGAATCTCTTGAAAAAAAGGAAGTTGAAACTTTAAGGGAAGAACAACACCCCAAAAAGGAAGACAGTTACAGGGAGAACATACCATTTTAAGTTAAGGATATTCTTAACCAACATTCAGCCAAAAGAGGTTCTCAAATTATTCCTATTGGTACACCATCCACAAGTACACTAATGGGGAGAGGCAGAAAGCAGAACTTGAAAAGCCACGATAGGCTGGGAGTCAGGACACCTGGGCTTCAGTCTAGCTGTGTAATCTTGAGCAAGATGCTTAACTTCTGGAGGCTCACTTTCTTTACTTGTCAAACGAAGGTTTTGACAATATCTCGGAGGGCCCTTCCAGCTCTGACATTCTATGACCGCACATCCTCAGGGGGACTTCCGGCAGGTTAGGTGACTTCAGCATGGTGCTCCTTCTCTTAACTAAGTATGTGAGACCTTAGGATGCAGGCAGCCTGACTTCCAAAGATGAGGCAACATTAACCCAATGCCCAGAAACGTGTAAAGGGAGTAGTTTACATGTACACCAGGCAGCTCTGTGTAAACCGGATGAATTTTCATCCAAGAGAGGATCCTTAGTGTGCTATGGTTGCAACTCAAAGGAAGCTCTTCCTTTGTCCTTAGAACAGAAAGTGCAGCCCGGGTTGGAATGTGGATAGCCTGTGATCACTTCTGTATCAGTTAGCTTTTGCTGCTTAACACACTACCCGAGAACTGAGTGGTGTGAAACAACCACCCCCAGTTTAGCTCATGATTCTGTGGAATGTTTGGGCAGTTCCCCCGGTGTAGGCTGGCTTTCTGATTTCTGACTGGCTTGCTCATGCATTTGTGGTGAGCTGGTAGGTCAGCTGGAGGCTGGATGATCTAAGATGGTCTTACTCTCATGTCTGGCATTTGCCAGGCTGGCAGCTGGAGCTGGGGTGTCTGAGTTCTCCGCCTCATAACCTCTCATTATTCAGCAGGCTAGGCTAGGCTGATCCACATACTGGCAGTACAGGGTTCCTAGGAGGAGCAGAGAGCAAGCTCCAGTGTGCAAGTCCTTTTTGAGTTTCTTCTGCGGCACAAAACAAGTAACGTGGCCAAGCCAGATTCAGGAGGTAGGGAAATAAACTCCATTTCTTGGCAGAAGGATCTAAAACACCACATTGTGAGAACACGGACACAGGGAAGGGAAGAATTTGTGGGCATTTTTACAATCTACTCCATCTTCCAAAGGGAAGATAGAAACTTATCAGGTGTCATCTCTTTAAAGCAGAAGGTCTATTAGAAGGACAGAAAAAAGTGGTAGAACGTAAAGAAGCATTCTAAGTTTGCTACTTAGAATCTCACAGTTGGAAGAAGCCTCAAATGGCTAACCTCATCAGTGCTTGAGAATTCTCCACGTCTTTCTGGCCAAGTGATCATCTTACTCCTGCTTGGATGGCCTCACAAAGTGTGGTCCATTCCACTGTCAGTCAGCTTTGTTAATCAGACATTTATGTCTCTAGGTGACTTCATCCCACTGATTCTATTCTGTCCTCAGAGTCACAGAAAACATGTCTAATTGCTGCTTTCCAGTATGACACGTCTAAAACTCTAATATAAAAAGTCTCCTTTTGCTGGCCTAAGAATTCTTCTTCTCTACTTACATATGTCACATTCGTGAGGTTATATGTGAAGATACTTTGTAAACTGAAGTTCTACGTGCATCTTAGGGATGGCTCTTATATTATGGTTTTTAAACTCTTCAGCCTTCTCAATTCTCTCCTTGGCTAACCTCTACTTCATACAGGTTCCTCCTGAAATACGAACTCAGAATTTATTCACATTCTCCAAGTGGTGTTTATTCAATGCAGAAAAGAGACCATCACTTCCCTTATTCTGGGATTTTTTTTTTTTAAACATAAAAGCAAATTTTGAACCTGAAATGTAGTTAACCTAAAATATTTGCCTCACACAATTGTTAAAGGTTGTCAGCACTTTTTAGATCTACCTTCTAACCACAGATATTTTCCTGCAAGCTTCCTGCCACCTTTCATTTATATATAAGCATGTCACATATATCCTCATCCAACTTACTAGTAATAATTTTGAGTAGCACAAAGCCAAGGATGGAGCTCTTCTGCACATTTCTAGAGAGTTTTTCTCTAGGTGGTTATCTCTTTGTCAGCATTCTTTGGATAATGGTGTTCTTTCCATGTTAGTTAGAAATCCACCAAACTGGAAAGTCAAGATTAATAGTGGTTTAAAATTTTTGAATTTCGGGATCCTTTGCTTAAAGAAAACGTTACACGGAAGAGCAATAAAACAGAAGAACTGGTCTGGTAGGAGCAGAGGTAGGGGTGTCTGTCCTGGAGCTACAAGACAGCCATGAGATCCCCACCCCTGGGGATAGGAATCTATGGACTATGATTTGAAAAACATGTCTTTCCTCTCATGTCTGTGGTCTTGTACCTGGGTTCACTGTTCCTTAATGTAAGGTAGTCCCCACTTACTATTGGAAGGGTTTCTTATCAATTAGTGGTGACCTTCCCAATACCAGGTGCATGAGACAGTTATAGAACCGGTTCTCAGACATAGGTGGTAAAAAGCTGATCTTCAGTCTTTATGACTCTGGAGTCAAAGGATTCCCAAGCACAGAAGAAATTCCTGTGACTGCAGTAGGGTGCACAATCTGAGGTTAAGGAATTATACTCCCCCATGACACTGAACTATTCTCCAGCTTTGTCACTATAATGACTCATTCCTCAACGACAATTCCAATTAAGCCTGCTGGAGTAATTATTTATGTAGGATGTCCCTTTCTCTCTCTCTCTCTCTCTCTCTCTCTCAGGAATTCTTAAATTTTTACAAATTTTATTAACTCTTTAAATTTTAATTCCAGTATAGTTAACATAGAGTGTTATATTAGTTTCAGCTTTCTTTGATTTTATTTCAATTATACTTTAGTTTTAAATTTCAAGTACATTTATTTTTTAATAATCAATAGGCTTTATTTTTTTGCTGTTTTAGGTTTATCAAATAAATGAGCAGATAGTAGACTTCCATATATCATCCTGCCACCAGCCCCATTTAATTGTTTTTAATTACACAAATAATATGCAAATACATCGTTCACCTTGAAAACAATTAAAATAAAATTAACCTGTTTTTTCCTCATATATATGTATGTGTATTCTAGCAAGTGTTTATTATTATTATTCTGAAGCAAACTGGTATAGTGCTGTATGTTTTGGTTTGTAGCTTGCTTTCTGTAATTAACAATGTATTTTGAAGATCTTTTCACATTAATTTATTTAATTGTTTACCAATGGATCAATATTCAGGTCATTTCGATTGTCTTGCTGTTACAATGATGCTGATGACCACCCTTGCATGTGACAACACAGCGGGTGTGCCTGTGCTTTTGCATGTCTCTGAGGTATGGACTTGCTGGGTCACAGGATTTGTGCATTTTCAGGAGTGGATACTATAAAAATTATTCTCTAAAGTGTCCTTACTGGATTTATACCAGCAGGGAATGAGAGCACCCTCTTTTCCTACACTTACCATCAGTTAATGTTATCAGGTTTTAATATCTGCCCACTCTGGTGGGAGAAAATATTTTCTCACTTTAACTGGTGTTTCTCTGATTAGTAGTAATGTTGGACATCTTTTCATGCGCTTATTGGATATTTGTATTTCTTAGTGGTTCTTTGCTGTTTACGGTGTAGATTAGCAGAAAATGAGGATTTTATTTGGGGAGATTTGTTAGTAGCTGCTTTGCTTAAATGTGTCTACTCTGGTCATTGAGGAATGGCTGAAGTGAATAACATTTTTAAAAACATCTAATATCATGAGCATGGCAAATTTGACAATTGCTATATCAGCGTTTAGTGGTTAGGTCACTATGTGTGTTCATTTCATCCTACTTTTCTGATTTACACACACACACACACACACACACACACACACTAACAAGGAAATAATTCCTGCCTCCTACTTACCTTCATTGAAATTATGTATAAAATCAAGAGCATGTTTGATCATTTTTCTCATTTGATCCAAAATATCGGCTCTCAGAACTCCTTGAGGCTGGGGACCAACTTCTACACCTCGGTACAGAAGGGGTATATATAATATTTATACAAATATTACAATATATTAGACAACTGAGCACGTTCATATATTAAGACCTAGAATCTCATCATTAAAATGATTAAAAAGGTAGACCATGTAGCATCATGGAAAATATTTGAGACAATGTTAGGCAAAACATAAAAGCAGAAGATTTACATGTACACATTATAAGCATAGTGAATAAAAACTGAGAGAAAACATGAAAAAATATCAAAGAATTGTATTAGAGTAGTAAGATCTTGGGGTCATTTTTTGCTTAAATATCCTTCAATATTGCCATATTATCAACATTGTCAACATTTAGTCTTGACAGGAGGAAATGCATCTATTTGAGTCACAGAGATTTGGTGCCATGGATGGTTAACATGACCATCTAGGTGACCCTAGAGCAACATTCTTGCCCTTAACATAACAACTAATTCTAATGTGATAGTGCAATAGTTTTAGTTTTCCCTAGGATTAATTTGTATTCATTTATTCTCACCCCAATACAATCCATCCTCACACCTACAAAACAGTCTCTCTAAACCAAATATCTAGTTACCTCCCTCCTGTTCCAGTCTCCCATACAGTTATCCCCCATTTATCAAAAATAATATCATTCATTCTTTTCTAACCAATTCATATCCATTCATATACATTCTTTTTCACCCATTCTATTTTTACCCAGTTCTCTTATTTCTTGATTCACAAAATCTTTCTGTATTTGACATTTATTTTTTATTTGTTGTGCTTAGCTTTTTTGCATATACGTCTGGACACACATTTAAGTATGTGGTATAAATGTGGTTAATGTATGCATTTTGTGTATAAATGATTTGTACACATGTGTTAAAACATGTTCAAGGATATGTCTATATGTGTGTTGTAGAAGACATTATTGGTTGCCCATCCAAAAGCCATTCCACTTCTTCCTTACTGATAAGAGTCCTCATTTTGGTTCGATATCCAGTCTTCCAGGCAAGTGAACTTTTCTCCAGCCCAGGTGTAAATATGGAATAGTTTAAGTCGTTTATAGTACTCCCATTATCCTAGTGATTGATTTAAGAATGGATATGTGATCCAGTTCTGAACAAGTGATTATAACAGAGGTCTGCAGGGAGTTCCTAAGACTTTTCTTTCACCCATTAGATATTGTATTATTGGCATATGATGCTTAAAACTACAGTGGACATCTTGTGGCCATGGGGGCTGCTAAAAAACTCCACTAAAGATGGTATACTAAAAAGATAAGAAGAACCTGGCCCCTCACGATGTGCTGAGCTGTAATGTAAAATAATAAATCTGTTTTATTGTTTAAGCCATTTGAGCTTTGTGCGGCCAAAAAGATTGTACATATTCTTGTTTGGAGAGGAGATGGAAGGTGTGGAGAGCAGCTGTGATTGGTAGAAGAGGGTGTCTGAGTCAGAAGAGTCAGTTACTGAAGGATTTTTTCCTTCCTGATTGTGAGTGGAAGATAACAGGGTGGCCATATTTTCTAAACCAACAATTACCCTTGACACAAGATCCTGTGTCAGAGAAGAATGTTTAAAGTTTTAGGAAATAGCCACAGCATAGTCCCAAGTGGAGCTGAAGAAGTAGTGGTCATAAACTTAAATCTTCTGAGTTTCAAATGAGGCCATGGTTGATCTGGGAAAGTTAACTTAGGAGAAGATTCTGTCTAGAGTATTCTGTGTGTGTGTGCACATGTGTAGGTGTGTGTGTATGTGTGTGCATGCACACACATGAGAGAGAGACAGAGAAACAGAGACAGAAAATGAAGAAGATTCTGTGAATGATCATAAGGCTGGCTGCAGAAAACAGCTTCTTTCCACAATAAAGTTTACTTAGAATGATCCTGCCACATTTCAGCTGCCTTGGTAATAGAATACAAAGGTGGTCCTTTTGGGGGCTAGTAGAAGCTAGAGCAAATTTCTATGAGACAATAGAGATATATTGTAAAACGTTGGGTTGGAGATAGTTTCTGTCTGAGCTTAAGTATTTTCCCCCCAGTGAGTGGATGGTATAAAAATATTCCAAATTAATGAAGTTGGCAGGATAACATACAGTATTTCTAATTGTTTATGATGATCTTAGTACTCTATCATATTGAAATATTTGAAAGGCTTGGCCCTATAAAAGGGGCAAATATATTGGTAGATATTTGTTCTAGTTAAGAGCAGCATTTCCCCATAAATATCATAGAACAAGAATGCTTTTTCAAAGTGTGGAAATCTTCAGCTTTATTTGGTGTCCCAGAAAAACAGGATCTCTATCATTCATTGTTAAGCATTTGGTTTATTTCAAATAATTACCTATACTTAGATATTTACCTTTGCCCCAACAGATCCCCGATTATGCACCAAAATTACCAACAATTAAATAACCAAGATAACTTTAAATTTGCTGATACTGTTTGACAACTTGTTTTGAAATTAAATTACTCTTGGTTAAAACCATCTTAGATCTCACAAAAAAGGATTTTAAGTTGTGCAAACAATTATGCTAGCAGGTCATTCAGGAAAGAGAGTGGAATATAGAAAAAAAGAGACTGAGTGTGCAAGCCTCCATATTGGAACTTGCCAGAGGGTAAAGATGCATTCACAGCTCAGTAACTGACACGGAAACGAGTGAGTGGATAGATAGCAAACAACTCTTGGGAGACATGAGTACAAAACAGGTGCTAAGAGGAAAGTTGGGAAAAGATTTTTTATGGGTCTCTGGTGTTTCTGCATGTCTTGCCAGTAAGACACTGACTGCCTTGGTTCCAGATTATTTTTCAAGAATGTTTTTACAGTGAACAGTCTTGGAAGATAGAGATGATCTCTTTCTAGGCACAAGGGCAGGCATGTTTACTGCATATTATAAAAGATTAGAGTTCCCTCAGTTCACTGTTTCTCTCCTGGAATGCAGAAACTGCTCAATGAAACTGAGGACATTTGATATAGTTAGAGCCTGCCTGGAGTTAGTTAGTTTGCTTTTACTTGACAATTATAAGCCATAATGATAAGCAAGGTAGCTATAAATATTCTCCAGAAAATAATTGTCTCAGAGTTTCATCCAGGACATATTTTGTGCAGTTGTGACAATGGGAAATATGACTTACCAACAGGATACTTGGCTATAGAACGAGTGGTCGCATATTTGAGGGAAGGATGCTCAATAAGATAAACATAGCAGGGTAATGGAGCCAAAGAAGTCTGAAAAGAATTTAAAACATCTTTCTTATTATGTAAAGACCATATGCTTTGTTCTCTTTGCCACTAGAGAGTCAATAATGTCTTCAATATGCTTTACTCCATCAATTAAGTAATAGAATACAAAGGTAAGACAGCTTTATGAAACACTCTAAAATTCAGTGTTATTATTATAGCTTTGAAAACACATCAATGAATTACATATAAAATTGAATTATACATAGCTTTCTGGGCAAAAAGTACATTAAACAATTCTCCAGAACCATGATAAAAAATGTATGAAATAAATTTTGCTTCTCAATGGATTTGGCTATTTTTGTTTTCACCACTGGTGACACTTCCTATTTAGTTTAGTATAGGTCTCATAAAGAATTCCGTTTCTACCCTTATGGTCCAGGTCCGTACAGATGTTAGGTAACCCCCCCCCCCCCACCTCGACTTATCTGAATGAGAATTCAAGATAAGGCCTCTGGATTTTGATAACATTGTCAGCCATGCTGCTTCTATGCCCGGTAACCAGAGCATTCAACTCTCCCTTCAATGAGCAAAAAGAATCATTGCATTATGATCTCCCACCAGAACTGCTAGCCAGTTATTGTCAAAAGCTCAAGGGAAACAGAAGTTAACAATTAATCTTTACTGTCTGCTAGGTATAAGGCTCAATGCTGTATCTCATTTAAGGCTTTTAACACTCCTATGGGTAAGTGTTATTATGCCAATTGCATACAAGGAGAGCAAGGTTTGGGGTGTGGAGTATCTTGTCCAAGGTTAGTGAATGAGAAAGCGAGGATATAAGCCCAGGTTCTCCTGGATACATAGGTCAAACTCCTTCCACTTAAGCATATTGGCCCTCTGGACGGGAAGAGTAGCTATTATACAGAAATAAACACATAGTTCATTATTTGTGTTTTTTGCTTTGTTGTTACTTTCTAGCAATTTTCCTCTAGCTGTCAGCCCTGGATTGCTGAATTTTTCATCTTGTAAATTTCTGAGCCTTAAAATGATTAGCTATACAAGTACTGAAAGAACAGACATGTGTTGGGGTATCTGAGTCAAATGGAGACAAGGGCAGAACTAAAAAGAGCCAGCCTTTTTATCACTGGTCTTTGGTCATATTAAATGACTATTTCTCAAGTTTTCTAAAACTAGCATTGAGCTATGTCAACTACACCATTTTAAGTGTGGGTATTGATTTTACCAAACAGCTTATGGTTTAGTGGCTGTCTGGATAAGTGAGTTATAATTTTATAAACACAAGAATCCGCAACTGTTTGATTATTTTGTTCACTGTGTTTATTATTTTACTCATTTCCTCAACTTTTCTCCTGCCGTCAACACCACCTCTATTCTGGTGCGCTCCTCCCACTCCCTCATCTCTCTTGGACCCCCTCTTCCAACCCTTTTCTGGTGGCTCTACATCTACAATTGACTTAAAAGTACAGGTACCATGCTAACTTATAAATTAATAACACTGGGGCACCTGGGTGGCTCAGTTGGTTGAGCATCTGACTACGGCTGAGGTCATGATCTCACGGTTCATAAGTTTGAGCCCCACATGGGGCTCGCTGCTGTCAGCTTGTCAGCACAGAGCCCACTTCAGATCCTCTGTCCCCTTCTTTCTGTCCCTCCCTGCTTGAGCTCTCCCCCAAATAAGTAAATATTAAAAAAAAGAATTTTAATTAATAACATTGACATTACCTTAATATAATGACACATCTGAATTAAAAAGTCATTCCTGGAATCTTCAAGAATAAGAGTGCACCCCATGTTAGAAGTAGTGTTGTGAAGGTCAAAAATAATGTCATAGGAATATTCATTGTCTTTTGGACCAAATAAATGATTGATTTCTTGAGCCCTTCTCACTTCATATGGCAAATCCTTTGACATTTTTTTGCTGTTATTAGCAGAAAGAAAAAGATTTAACAACATCTGTGGCTAAGATAACATTAAACATACAATAAGAACACAGTGTATAAGGAAACAGTTGCCAAACCTTTAATATGAAAAATCTGTAAGTCAAGTGGAAACTTATTTCAAAATTTCATAAATAAAGACTTCCTTCTTTTTTCTCCATTTGATTTTACGTAATGGTGCATCGGCATGCTCACAAACAGTAGTTCATTCATGTGGCTGATCCCAGGGAGGACATTTCAAACAGAATTCACCATTTGACTTCAATGTTTAACAAAATGTATTCATTAATTTAATCAATAGTTTGGTTTTGTTTTTTTTTTTTAAATAGTTATGTGCACTGGGCTATTTATTGGGGCTAGACTATCAAACACACACACAAATTTTTTTTGTCCTCTAGCTAATTCTAGTCCACAAAAATAGTAAACTTAGGTGATCATGTTACCTAATTAGGGATTCTAATTGAGGTCCTAGGAACCATTATGGTCCAGGGTAAGCTTTACAAAGTCTGTAAACTCCACAAAAATGCAAAATTTTGCAGGCATATGCATACATATTTTTTTTCTGGGATGAGGTTTTTATTGAATTCTCAAATCAGTCTCTACCTCTCCTCACTCTTTAGGATATTTTTTTCCCCCTTACTGTATATGTTGACAATTTAAGTTTATTTTTCCTCATTAAACAATGGTTTAACTCAACCACTTCTCTATACTTCCATCTATTTCTGTTCCCTGACTATTTTTGCTAGTGTCTTCAAGGGACCTACAGTTGGAACCTGGGTAATTCCTGCCTAAAATGCAATCAAGAAGGTGGAGCAGCCATTTTTTGACCATAAAGCAAAAAGAATGAGGACAAAAGCTGCATACTAAGGAAGGTGCAGTGGGAAGACAGAAGAGACCTGTGGCGCTTATGTTATTATTGAACCACTACAACCAGCCCTCGACCGCCAAGCTCCAGATTGATTTGTGAAAAAGAAACCTTTACTTAAGCCACTGTTTTCAGGTTTTTATTATATGCAACCATAGTTCCTAATGGATAGGTATGCATTTTAAAAGTTAATTCATGGGGGGCCCCTGGGTGGTTCAGTTGGTTAAGCATCAGACCCTTGATTTTGGCCCAGGTCACGATCTCACAGTTCATGAGATGGAGCCCCGCATAGGGCTCAGTGCTAACAGCCGGGAGCCGGCTTGGGATTCTCTCTCTTCCTCTCTCTCTGCCCCTCCCCTGCTTGCATGCTCTGTCTCTCTCTCAAAATAAATATTTAAACGTTAATTCATGAAACAACTCAGTGAGGTTCCTCTACACCCAAGTGATTTGCTTCTAATTCTCCCCCATGTTGGTAATGGCATCACTAACCACCCAGTTGCTCAGAGCCAAGGCTTGAAGTCTTGAAAGATAATGGACACTTTGAGTTCTCATGCCCGTGGCCCAGGTCTCATAGGAAGAGTCTCAAGGGATGAAGCAGAAGGAATGGGCAGGGGCAAGATCCTAAAAGGCACTTTAATCACACTAAGTTACTTAAATCTATGCCAGATAGATTTTTGAAGAATTTTCAGCTGGGGAAGGACATAATAAGATTTGTCTGTCAGGATGATCCCTATGGCTGCTATTAAACTGAGTCAATGGCAGGAAGGATTGGAGTAAGGCTAGATGAAGAAAGATTCTTTAGGAGGCTACTCAGTCCACAGATGAAATGAAATAAGGTAGCGAAAATGGAGAGGAGTATTGGATTGCAAAATATTCAATGCTTGAATAAACGGGAAGATTTAGTAACTTGGTAGACATGGGGCTTGAGGAACAGGGAAGATTCTAAGTTGATTTCCATAGAAGATTTGATGGGTAATGGTGACATTACTGAGATGGGGAATATAGGAAAAGGAGCAAATTTGGGAGAGGGAAGTCAGGAGAAGGTAATTAAATTTTATAAGTGTGATAACTACCCTGAGAGAGAACTGCCTAGCTTCTGAATAGCGTTAAAGTATAAGAAGCAGAAAGCGAATTTAATTTTAAAGACTGCTCTCACGGACAATGCATACTACTGATGGTCATAATAGGAAAACCCACCCCAGTCCATTTCAGAGTTATTTAAGAAGTTAACATGCCGACTAAAAGCATTATTCTTCAACAAATTCTTATAAGAGTTAGTTAAAAGCTATTTTAGGTGAATAGATAAATCTTTAAAAAGATTTTTTTAACGTTTTATTTATTTTTGGAGAGGGGGAGAGAGAGAGAGAGAGAGAGAGAGAGAGAGAGAGAGAGAGAGATTGAGAGAATGAGCGGGGAAGGGGCAGAGAGAGAAGGAGACACAGAATCCGAAGCAGGCTCCAGGCTCTGAGCTGTCAGCACACAGCCCGACATGGGGCTCCAACCCACGAACTGCGAGATCATGACCTGAGCCCAAGTCAGAAGCTTAACCGACTGAGCCATCCAGGCACCCCTAGTTGAATAGATAAAATCTTAATTATATCACCATAAACCTCAGTCATGAAGATAAAGCATTCCTGAAATTAAAATGTATGCTAGTAAAAATATGCTTTGATACACAAAATGTGACTCATGTATAATTCTCCCTAAAACATCTACTTCATAAAGTGAGGCATATTTGTACTAAAGGTAGTAACTGTATTTGATCTGTTGTGAGATTAAATTTAAGTAACTCTGTAAACTCAAGTTAGCCTTCATTAGAACATGAGTACACAGGGCAGTGGCTGCTGTGTGAGTTGTTCCTTTGCACATGTTCCATCTCAGTTAGTTGTTTTCCAACTCGTTGTGGATAGAAACCATTTTGTTCATAGTACTCCCACAGTACCTGGCACAGTGCCCCGTGAAGAGTAGGTGTTTAATAATATTTTTAGGTAAATAAAAGAAAGTGGTGAAAAATAAATACTAAGAGGCCTATATATCTATACTAGGAGCTATAAGGATGTAAACAAAGGCAAAAACAATTAGCATTATTTATATTATGTATTATATTGTAATACCTAGAGTGTTACTATTGCATACACTGCATGCAATGTATTATGAACCAGCTGCAATTTAAATTCAGAATATGCAAGTGAAGTGCTTTTATCTCTCAGGGATCCACCACTGAAGCCAGTACATCTACTCCTCATTTCACAAGGTGGTGTGATGGTTTTTGATGATGGGTATTTATTCACTTTTTCATATTCAACAAATATTAATTGAAATATTACAATTTTTTTGACTAGAACTTTATTACTGCCATGAATATAGTTGTATAAAAACATAGTAGCAAACCACCTAGGAAGCTAACAAATATGTATGCAAGCATACAGGCCAAAACTAATATAATACAAAAGACTATTAAATCTGTTTTTTTAAAGATATGATTTAAAAATAAAAACCATTGTTATTGTCTTAGTCTGTACAGAATGCATTTAAAAAGAAAATCAGTTAAGAACAGTCTGATACTTTTAAAAGTTTATAAAAGAGCATGTGGAGGCCCAGTTTAGGTAATTGAGTACTTCATAGCGGAGTATGATTAAAAGTGAAAGTGATCTGTTTCACAACAGCGACTATACGTACGGATACGTATATCATGTGCTACATATACGTGTTCTCTCTCTCTCTCTCTCTCACACACACACACACACACACACACACACACACGCACACATGCTACAACACAAAATGTAGTCTTACCCAAGATTTTCAGGGTCAAAAACTCGATTCAGGTCACAGTCAATATATCTGGTACACTTCTTCACTGCTCTTGGGTTGGTAATAAATGGTTTTACCTCCAGCCCTGTTCTCTGAATCTCAGTGCCATTCTCCAGCCAGCGCTTAACTAGAAATACTCCTGTTAACTCATTGCCATGAGTTCCTCCAAAGATAGCAACCTTTTTTATAGGATCTTCAGTAACATGACAAGAAGTCATTTTTGTCAAGTAGTTTTACCTGATTTCTGCAATTCAGAAAAGAAGAAATCAAATAGAACTTAATTTCTCAAGAAAAGTTTAGAGATTTAAATCTAAATGGTACTTTAACCAAAGTGCAAAGTGCAGAGTTCTCTTGAGCGGAGTATAATTTAATATTCTGTTACAAGTTCTGAGCCCTGTTTATTATAGGGACACTCCCTTCCTTTAGCCCTGCCCTTTACCATATTTGGATTAAAATATGCAGAGATGAACTAGATACAGCTGTTTAACTTCTTACTCCCTCACATGGTCAGTAGATCTAAATGCAATAATAAATTAGCCTCTCATACTAATACAAAAATTCTGGTTTCCTTTCACCTATAGCCAATGTCACCTAATGGTGCTTCCATGACTATCTGTAATAGTAAAAATAGTTTATACCTTTCTAATCCTCAAAAATATGAAAAAAAATTAAAAATCTATAAAAAATAAAGAAGGGGCTCATAATATGCATGCTATGATTTGCTATTTATGTTTCCACTCACATTTCAAAACATTTCTTCTCTGAAATGAGTTCAGAGCCTTTTCATTATCTGAGCACATTTGAATCTCACCTCCATAAACAGCCAAAGGCGGAGAGATCCTGAGAGATCTCCTGTGGAGCCAGCACCATTTCTTTCAGTATGCTTATTCATAGTCAGAGACACAAGAACCAAATAAATGATCACTAGGACGTAAAAAGCTACTTTGAAATATGTCTTAATTTCCTTCTCATGAAGTTTTCGGTAATTCTCTGTCAATTTCTTTAGGAATCTTTCCCACGTTTTGCCTTACTATTAAAGGAAAAGCAACTGTGAATAATTTTCAAGTCTTCATAATGCCTGAAAATGTCTTGGGGCATGCTATATATACTAACCGAATTATGAGTTTATTATAATATACAGTCTAATTTACTAGAAGCCCAGACTCTTCACTGGAATGTGTTACTCAAGCAGGGGGGTCTTATTAGGGGAAACTATTCAGAATACTAAGATGATTACATCCCTTTGGAGAAATGACTCTGAACCAAATCAGATTTGATTTCATGCTTGATCATCCAGAAAGACAAATATGTTCAAGTTCTGGAAATACCATGTACTAGTAGCGCCAGATTGTTTGATAGGGATACAAGAGTAATTCCTCACAACCTCAGAGAAGTTTAATTTGTAATTAAATTTCCCACATTACCTCAGTTTATTCATATATTTACATTATAAGACAGGGTGGGTTAGGCACTGACATGGCCATTGTAGTGCTAAAGGAAAAGTCCCTCAGCTACCAGGAGAAAACTGGGCCGGGGACCCAGGTTTTCTGATTCTAAGCCCAGTGTTTTTAACAGAACAGGGTGCTTCCTGTTATTTTTGGACTTCCCCAAAGTTCTAATTTTGCTCTTTTGGAATTCGCATAAACAGTTACTACAGCGTGCTCAGGAAACAAAAAGCATACAAACAAAACAGATGCTAGAGTGTAAGATGTGAATGTTTCATAATGTTTAATAAACCAATCCCTATGTTCTTCCTTAGGAGATTATAATGCAGAGATAGAGAAAGCAAAATAATAAAATCCAAATTTACACGTTAAAATTACTGTTCTAACCTAAGAAAAAGCCCATGTAGCATTTGATTTTTCTATCCACATCAATGTACACTGAACACTAATGTAGAGATGCTCAAAACAAAAGCAAATGTAAACAAATTATGGTTGTATTTTTTACTTTGGTCTTAAAAACTGTAACTATGGTGAATTATTAACACTTGATTAGGTTTTGTTTCTTTTCTGATTTGTGGTTAGTTCTGTCCTTTGCCCAGTCTCTCTGGAAATGCTGCTTTGGTTATTTACTCGTAGCTGGCACAAATGACTTGCATTTCGAGGCTTGTTTTATGGAATTTTAACAGATCAGCACTTTGAAGCACATTTAACATTCAGAAATAAAGTTTCCCTTACATGTCAAAATGAATAACTTTTTTTGCGAGCTAGTGAATTGCAGTAATTCTGTCCTATACTTACCTTGTTTATTGTGTACAGAGTTTGTCTTCTGCGGAAAGCTTTATTAGAAAAAAAAGAGAGCATTTCCTTAGAACTAGAGCAACAGAGGCTTTTCATACTCTTATACCAAGTTAACTTCCGAAAGATTTTTAACTCCCTGTTTCCCAAAGCACACTAAATTTTTGAGCCCTACAAAAACTACACATTTTCACTAGTCTAATTCTTTTTTGAGAGTTCAGAGAACTGATGGTGTATAAAGTAGAACCGTTTCTAGTTATCACTATTGATGAAGTTTTGGGGTGACAGGGTGGGGGTGGGGCAGAGCTGACGGCCAAGAAAGAATTCTTGAAGACGCCTTTGGTGCAAAAACGTGATTTTATTAAAGCACGGGGACAGGACCTGTGGGGGGAAAGAGTTAGTTGCACTTCGGGTAGTGACAGGTAACTCATTATATACCTTCAGGTTGGGAGGGGGTCAGGGTTAGAGTAATTCTCTAAGGAATTTTGGAAGCAAAGTTTCCAGGACCTTGAGGGGCTAGCTGTTGCTAGGGAAATGCCATTTATTACCATTTAGTAAAACCTCAGTCATGAGACCCTTCAGATTCTATCAGGGGGCCATAAGCTTGGAGTATGATTGCCAGCATATCTTGGGGGAGTTGAGAGAAAGAAGTTTCCAAAGGAATTTTTATATGCTAAAGTAGACTTACAGGATCCTCAAGGTTGGGATAATGTTAAGCCAAGATTCCCTTTTGCCCCCAGCAAAGTGTCATCATTCAGGCAGCTGAGATCCTAGAGGGAGGTTACTCTGCCGGTTTCAAGGACTTGCCAATGGACTGTAGGCAGTAAGGGAATTCAATTTTTCATTTGTCTTAGTTTCCCACATCACCATGGCAAGCACTTAAACCCCTTTCCTTTGTTCTTGGGTAGCCAGAAGTGAACAAGGAATATCACACATATTCCACCTGGGGGGTGGAGGGGCGGGCGGTGGGGATTGCTGTCAGCTTGTCCCATGCTCCCTCATCACTGTCTCATTATCATGTTGAATATTTAATGTTTTGAAGTATTTAAAAGAATAAACCTAATAATTTCCAGCACTATAAATGTTTTGTAGGGATAGCGGTGCCTGATTATTAGTAAAATAATGTAGTATAAAACAAAGGGAGAATAAATTTTTCATAGTCTTGGATGTCCAATAAATCCACGCAAGAAATTTTGTGGCAGATGCATTTAAGATGTTGTTTCCAAAATAGTATGGCTGAGGGATAAGGAAGATCTTCTCTCAATATTACATATAAGGTATCTCATACATAATGTGGTTGTCCAGCAGTCATGTATTCAAACTACTCTATTTAAATTTTTTCCTTCCCCCATGGACCTCTTGCTGTCACCCATCCGGACCAACTTTCCAGATGGTAATAAATAAATGTCACCAAAAACAAGATAGGGATAAAATAGATAAGTTTATACACAACTAGTAAAGATTCCACATTGCTCATTCTGCAGTTCTGGCAGATTTAGCACAGCATGTTGTCCATAGTGGGCTTAAAATATTTTCTTTAAATGAGAAATCCATTTGGGGGGCACATGGGTGGGTGTTATATATGTGTGTATGTGTGTGTGTATGTATATATGCATGCATGTATATGTTAGGTCAAAATCTGCTTCCCTAAAGCTTTTATTCATTTTCTAATAGTCTCCTCTTTGAGGGGGGCACCTGGGTGGCTCAGTTGATTGAGCATCTGATTCTTGATTTCAGCTCAGGTCATGATTCCAGGGTAGTGGGATGGAGCCCCACATCCGGCTCCACACTGAGCCGGAGCCTGCTTAGGATTCTCTCTCCCTCTGCCCCTCTCCACTTCTTGGCACTCTCTCTCTTACTCTAATAGTAATAGTAATAATAATAATAATAATAATAATAAAATAAAAAATAAAAGTCTTCCCTTTGGAACCATGACAACTAACAAGTCTTTTCAGACATCTTATGCTGTGAAGTCTTCTCTTTTCCAAATTAAATGAAGACACAATTACTTCAAACTTATTCCTGAGTTTGGCATTCATACTCATTCTCCTTCTTTTGACCTAATCTTATAAGAAACTAGAGATTACCCTGGAACAATGCAGGGGTTAGGAGCGCTGACCCCCAAGCAGCAGAAAATCCCTTCTAACTTTTTACTCCCTAAAACTTAAATTACTAATAGACTGCTGTTAACTAGAAGCCTTACCGCTAGTCAATTAACACATAATTTACATATGTATTAAATATCGTATCCTTACAATAAAGTAACCTCCAGAAAAGAAAATGTTACTAAGAAAATCATAGAGAAAATACATGTACAGTACAGCACTCTAAAAAACCAGCTATAAGTGGACCTGTACAGTTGAAAACTGTACCGTTCAAGGGTCAACCGTACTAATAGGTTTCATGGTCTCATAGTCCTAGGCCTGTACTAACAAACTTCCCTCCATCTGTAGACCCTCCGCACATTTCTGTTCACCTCTCCCAGGCTTCAAATGGCCAGAAGATATAGTAACAACATAGCATGGCCTTTGACTTCAGACAGAGCTAGAATTACTATTCCTGGCCTATAGTAAGGACTCAGTAGATGGTAGCTACTGTTATTAATTACGGGCTAACATTTACCGAGCATTTACTGTGCCCCAGGGCTGTTCATTTTTCTCTTTTAATAGTTTTAGGGGAACTGAGTAAATAGTTATACCTGCTTTACTGAGAAGAGAAGTGTAGGTGTAGAGGGGGTAAATAACTTGCCCAAGATCAGAGGTGTCTGGCCAGCGCCAGAGTTCCGGGTCATTGCGGCATTCCATTTCCTCTCCCGGGCCTTGAACGCCCTTTCCCTCCACTGAGCTCTCGCACAGTGCAGTCCCTGCTCTTAGAGTTGCAGGGCCCTCCTCTTAACCGGGGCCTCAGCTCTCCAGCCAGCCAGCCGCCAGATGACTAATTCCCAGCCCACACGAAGCAAAGTCAAACAAACCTTATGACCTGCTTTTCAGGCCCAAGGCCTTGTTATTCTCTTCTAGGTGAACCTCCAATGTCTTAAAAACGTTTTAGGTTTTAGAACCTAAAAAAATGTGTGCGCTGGGGAAAGGGTAAAGAGGAGTGTTGGGCCACCAGTCGTGGGTACGTCTCGGCGGTGAATAGTACGGCTCGTCCCTAGAGCCATCCGGCGCCTCGTACCTCACAGTAGTGAACAGGGAGGACAGGCGCGTGAACATCTTTTTCTCACCGTCCACTGAAAGGATTATGCCACAGCACCCGAGCCCCAGAGGCAGGTGGCTCCTGCGCCTGCGCAGTGGGCGGCGCGGGTGCAGGTGCGCTTGCGCAAAGCTCGACTTCTCGCGCTTCTTCAGAGGCCGGGAAGTCAGCGGTAGCTGACTGGGCTGTGTTGGCGACGTCGACGACGACGGAGCGAAGAGAACGGGTGACAGTTGTTGGAGGGTTGGGAGCCTGAGGGTTAAAGTTGCGTGTCGTGTTGGCCCGAGGGCCAAGAAATGAAAGAGTGTATTGTCTCTAGTTACCAAACTGCCCCAGTCCCTGGGTCAGGAGAGGTGGTTGGAAAGAGAATGTAGGCCTGACTGGACCGCCCAGGAGTGGCCAAAATAGGCCCTCCTTGCCTCCATTTGAGCTAGTGGCCTTTGGGGGCTGTGTGTGCGTGTGTGTGTGTGTTGACTGAACAAACTTTTTGCACGTCGACGCTGCCAACCACCTAACTGCCGTTAGAGTCCAGTTAGAAGCTGGGGTGGGGGCACCTCAGGGCCCCCGGCCCTCCGGTCTGGGAGAGGATGTCTCATTTTTGTTGATTTTGTTTGCTGGCACTCAGAAACGTAATGACCCTTGTAAGCCCCGCTCTAGGTTCATGGTGTGAGTTGCGTTGGTATTTCTGTGCGGAGAAAACGTCGTATAACCTCAGTTTTGCTTCCTAGAATGACATCAAGAATATTTTCTAAAGGGCCCGCGATATCCGGTTTCAAGCCCAAGATTTGGAAACAAAGCAGAGGCAGTCCCTGCCCTTATGTTTCCCCATTTTTATTTCTTTAAGTGATATTTGGAAATTAGTGTTTACCTCAGTATGATTTGCGGTGTTACTTAGTTGTTTCCTCACTGGATAATGAATTTGGGAGCAGAGGTTACCTTATTTAGGTTTGTATTTTGCCTTTTCATGTAATAGGTGTTTGTTGCATTAAATTGGGATTGAAATATATTAGGAGGAGGCTAAACATGGAAAAAAATTGCAAAAAATTTTGTTGTAGAAGAAAAAACAAAGAAAAACCTTGTTTCACTTGTTGAAATTATATAGATTGAGTAGATATTTATTATTGCAATTAATCTGGATATTGAGGCCTTAGTCTTTGGTATTCTGTAATACAGGGGTCTCCAGTTAATGGCCAAAGCAAGTGATCTGCACAGTGTTTTAAAGTGAGTTGGAGCGTGTTCTCACGTGGTTAGTTCACTTGTGTAGGTTTCCTCCCTGGCCCTGCGAGCCTATCAGTTTGCCAGTGTTGTAGCCATTTCCCTCTTTTATAAATCTGGTTCAGAATCTTCATTGTGGGTTTTTGGTTGTGAAACATGTTATGTGGACTGTGTGGAAAAAAAAAAATGTATGTTTAGGCAGCAAGGTTATAGCCACCTCAGTCCCAACCAATTTTGAACAGAATTGGAAAAATGGATCATGTTGTAAATTCTTATTCGGGAAGCAGGGTTCTGTAAAGTGTTTACCTTATTTTGAAGCCATAGTGTTAAATCAAAATTTCAGTAATTAGTAGGCTGAGAATTTGATTTTTTTGTTGATATAATGTGAATTGCATATTTCTTGGAAGGTTTAGTCAGACAACTTCATTTGTAAATTTGGAGTGCTAAAGACAAAGTTACAGATTTTAATATTGAAGGAAATGAAGAGAAACCTAAATGAAAATTCAACTCGAAGTACAGCAGGTATTGAACAACTTTTATTTTTAAATTTTCTATATTTTTATATTCCATGTAAATCTTGTGTAGTTTATAGAGGGAACATTTTGGAAGGAACTTTAAGGAAGACTGAACATATAGTCTAACCTCTTTTAGGTGCAGAGAAGTAAGATAACTTACTCAAGGCAAAATAGTGACAGAAGTGGGAGTAAAATGAAACTTTCCTGGATTTACTCTAGTGTTCTTTCTACCAACCTTATGTGTTTGAGTTGTTCTGCACTTTTAAACTGAAAACAAAAAAATAGGCTTACTTCTATTTGTATTTGTGACCTACTTATTTAAAATATTTCCAGAAGCACTTCTGTCTCCGTAACAACTTCCCTTACCATTTCTTCTTTCCCAATTTATTAGTTAGTAAAAGGACAGATGGTAAAAATGAAGAGAACCAGGGAAATGGTGATAATGCATAGTGAAGATAGTAATAGCTGTTGGATGTACTGTATTCTGGCCATTATATGTATTATTTTATTTAATTTTTACACTGGCTCTCTGGGATAGGCATTATTATTAACATCCCTGTTTTCCAGATGAGAAACTAAGGCACAGAAGGGTTAAATCAGTAACTTATGAAGTGGCAGAACCAGCATTTGAATCTAGCTCTAGATGCTAGGCTCTAGCATCCGTGCTCTTAATCACTATATTATCCTGCCTCTATGTATGTCATATTAGCACAACGAGTTTAAGGAAATTGCCCAAGTTTATATTTTGAAGTTGTGATTCAAACCCATGCAGTCTGATTTCAGAGCTCACATAATTTTACCAGCTTTTCATCAGATAGTTATCACAGAGACTATATTCTCCCATAGTACATGTTGATGGACCAGCTAGAGTATGGTCTAGTGGCAAGATACCTGAATTGAGATTTGGGAACCTTAGTTCCGTTGTGGCACTGTGCAAGCTTTTTGGATCCCTTTTTTGCTCTGAGATCCCTTCTAGTTTTAGTGTTTATAAATTCTAACTCTTGGCTTGACTTGAGATCCCAGGCCTCCCATCTGGATAGCTTGGAGGTGATATTTATTTATTCTTATGTGGACTGGATATTATCACTTTAAGGCGTTCTAAAAGTGACCCACAGACAATATGCATTAGAGACAACTGGAGTGCTTGTTAAAATTGTAGAGTTTTGGATTCCAAACTAAATCTGCTGAAATAAAATCTATGACAGTGGGGTCTAGGAGCTGGCATGTTAAGCACAAGTCTGTGTAAATCTTAGTCAAATGAGAACTGTGGCCCTAAAGAGTGTGCTATCATAGTCTAAAGAGTGGTTAGGGTTTTGGAAAGCAGGTTGACATGGTAATAAGCAAGCACAGGAGGGAAATAAGGAAAACAAAAAGTGGATTTAGAAAGGGTCAGGGGGTAAGGAAGGAGATGGGAATTACTTCCAAACAAGAGGAATTAAGTCAGTGTTAATGTAGAACAAGAAAGGAGTTTTTGTAGAGACAAATGAGGCTATTTGGGATCTTAAAAAGAATGTAAAAATCAATCCAAAGATGTAGAAATATATCTATAATATAAAATTAACATACAGAAGTAGACAAATTCAAGTTGTATATTATACAGTTACTCTATAACTAGATCGACTATTTGCCTATTATGTACTAATTTATTGATATATTTAATTTAGGCTGTTTGCCTGTACCATTGTTCAATCAGAAAAAGAGGAATAGACAGCCATTAACCTCTAATCCACTTACAAATGATCCAAGTATCAGTACTGCTTCTGACAGTTATGACTTCCCTCCTTTACCAACAGGTAAGAAAATAAGGTGAAAATAAGAATGAAGATTATAGAAAATTACCATTTTTATTTTATTATAATGGAAATAGAAAGTTTACTTTTTCTTCTTTCCACCATCCAAATACAGGGATTACTTGGCTCTTTCTGAACATTCCAGTACAGTAGTTTGAGTTTCCTTGTCTACAAGGATGGCTTAGCATTTAAATGGAGTATCTTAGATCTGGAGCCTTTGTTCTAATGAAGTTGTAACCCACATTGTAAAGATTTGTGTTTTTCTTTTTCAAGATACATGGATATTGTGACTTAGGCATGTGGTGATAAAGAATGGAGAAACTCAAGTTGCGTCAGGAATAGGGATAAGTATGCATGTGAACACAGGAAAAATGGGGGTAGCAGGGTAGAAGCCTAACATTTCTGCTGCTTGGCTTTTTTCTCTTCTCTTAGCATTTTTGCCTTTCTTCATTTGATGCTTCATTTCTCTCATCCAGTTGGCTTCCTTATAGCTTCAACTAGCCCATGAACTAAATTGCCCTTGCTGGGAGTTAACATAGCCTTTTTAGTTCTAGTTTTCAGAGTCTACTGTTGACTGCCTTCTGTATCTTCTGATTAAATTCTAGAGACAGAGAGCCTTTGGTTCAGCACATCTTTTTCAGAGAGGTCATTAAAATTCTGGTTTAGCTTTATGATTAGGCCTCTCATCTCTGTAACAATTAGCTGTGGTGGTGGGTGCAGAGAGGTCTTAATGTTTGCTGACTTTTTATTTCTCTTAAGAAGAAGGCATGGATAGGCAGGTATTCTGAAATATACTTGGTATATACTGGTTATATACATTTATATAATTTTGAGGATACTTTAAAAATCTTAAATAGGCTCTTTTGCAACTGGAATTTTAAAATCTATATATGTAGCCACATATAAATATAAAATATATATATTTGTTAATTTCATCCAATGTGCTATCATAGACCTTACTTAGTCTGCTTCTAAGCTGTAATTATTTTCTTTCACGTTTGAGGAATTTAAAATAGGAATTTTATATTACTCTCATTTTTATGGATAAAAGATAAAAATTCACATGGATATACATAAATGGGCATTTATCTGGTCATCCTCTGCCATCTAAAAAATTTCTCTGACGTTTAAAATATTTTTACAAATAGCATGAATGTTGGACTTGAAAAATAACAACATTTGGAGCTACTCCATAGGGAAATGTTCATCCTCCTGAAGTACTGAACTGTCCAAACTCTGACCAGGATTACAATCTGTCAGAGATCTATAAGATTCTTATACTGGGTAAAAGATGGGACTAGATCAGTGATTTTCAAATTTGTGTCTTGATCCGTTAGTCCGATTGGGAAAAAGTTAATCTTTAAAGAAGGAAATAGAAGAGAATAAAGTAGAATAAAAAATATGAGAGTGCATCACAGATAGTAAGGATACAAGTTGATGGTGCAGTTTTATGTTCTCTCTCCTTTCTCTCATGCACACACATGCATACCGTGTGTGTGTGTGTGTGTGTGTGTGTGTGTGTGTTTGTGTGTGTGTATATATATATAGATATATATATGTTCTGGGCTATGATGTAGTTTTATTTCAAGTTATTTATTTATTTTGAGAGAGAGAGAGAGCACGCACAAGCAGGGGAGGGGCAGAGAGAGCGGGAGAGAGAACCCCAAGCAGGCTCCACACTGTCAGCCCAGAGCCTGATGCGGGGCTCAAACTAATGAACCATGAGATCATGACCTGAGCTGAAATCAAGAGTTTGGAGGTTAACCTACTGAGCCACCCAGGTGCCCCTGGGCTATAATGCATTTTTTGCTGTGGGTTGGGGTCAAAAAAGTTTAAGAAACATTGATTACGCTGAATTCATGTTACAAAATACAAGGTACTGTATATACTAGGATTGATTGTGGAAAAGATGCAGATTAAACTATTATCCTTGTTTAAAATACAGTGGAGAAGAAAGACATCTATAAAAATTAATAAGGCAGGCTGTGACAAATTCCACAACAATGCTATTAAAGAACACATACATATCTTCGAGTCCACTGCTTATTCAGGCTTTTAGTTTCCCACGAATTAAATAAGTATGAAATAATTATTTTTTAAAAATGTTACCTATCTTACTTTTATCTATGTTATTTATATCTTTTGAGATTGGGCCTGGGAAGCTGTGAATCCAGAGTTGCCTCCTTTAATGAAAACACTGAACACAGGGTATGTGGAAAAATGGACACCAGTGACTGTGTGTGTCTGTTATTGACTGATGTCATTTTTCTGTGTACATTTTACATTTCTCAATTTGGAAACAAACTACTAATATTTATAAGACATGTTTCCTTTAAAGGCAAATGCCACATTCAGTTTCTCCTCCCCTGAGAAGTCAAGATTCTATGTCTAAGTCTATTCAATCAAATACTGAAAGAAGCAAGAGTAGTTGGAGGTGAGTTTACTTAAGATTTCTCTTTCTTTTTCTCCTTCCCTTCTCCTCCTCCCCTTCTTTCCCTCCTCCTTCATCTCTTTGTCCTTGCCTAGACAAAATTACATTTAGAACATTTTTATACTTAATAATAACCAACTGTGTGGGCTCACCTAGGACTGTAGTTTTTCCAGGGCTTGTCCCCAGGCCAGGAGCACCTCCTAGACAAAAGCATTGGAGCAGGTTGCAGATGTGTTGTTTACCAGTAAGGAGTTGGGAAGCTGAAAGAAACTTTTCTAAACTGAGTAATACAAGTTATCCTATAGTCATGGAAAGACAAAATTATGTTTCTGTTCTCACTATTGGAAATAAAATTGCTGTCATATGAGGAGGTGATCGATGTAGGAAAAGTTTTATAGAGGTGTATCAGACAATTAATTAATAAAAATGCCAGTAACATTTTTTCCTGGATATTGTGATGTTTGTGATATTTATCACCTTTGAAAATTTTGTAATTATTTGTGATTTCTTTTCTCGTTATTTTCATACCTACTTTTGCACCTAATTTACTTGAGAAGCCTCTTCACATCATACAAGCTTCAGGCCCCATACAGTCTGGACTTGTGCCTGGTCTCTAGGAAACCAGGACCTTTTCTTGGATTATTTTCCCTAACGAGGGATGAGTTGTGTTATTTGCCCCCTTGTGATCCTGGTGATATTTTCAGAAAAATTATTCAGAAATGAGAATTTGTGACCTGGACTAGTTTCTCCTTGTGGAACTCTTAACTAGTATGCTCAGAAATTATACTTTTGATTTTGGCCTCATTAACATTATGTTCTCATCAGTTCTGATCTCCTTATAGATTAAATTAATCCAACTCCCTTAGATTAATATAATACAATCCTGCAACAGATTCATAAATTGGGCTTTTAAGCTATGTAGTAAAAGTACAAAATTTCTAATTAAATAGTTACCTATACTGCCTATATTTATTCTCGTTATTTAGAATCATCTATAAGCCATAGTTTAACTTGTAAAAATTTTACTTTGTAGAAAATTTAAAAATAAATGTATAAAGAAGCAATAAAATGTCCTTAAAATCTTACACTCAGAGACAACCACTGTCATATGAAGGCTTATATGGTTTAAAAATATACTTTATAGCACTGGAATCTGCGTGGGGAGAGTAGGATTCTCTGGGTTCCAGATTGATAGTAACTTGCTATATAACTTCACGCAAGTTGTTTTGTCCCTCCGTTTCCTCACCTAAAAAGAGAGGTATAATATATTGTAGAGTTGTTATGATAATGCATTTGGAATTTCCAACTAGTCAGTAGTTACAAGGTACTTTATAAACCACAATTTTTCACTATTAATTTTTTAAAAGGAAAAGTATATAGAAATAAAAACTAATATTAATTTTAAACTATTACAGCTACAGAGATGACAACAAAAATACTAGCTGGAAAACTTGGGATAGAAATGATTTTAGGCCTCAATGTGAAAGGACAAACTTAGTGGCAAATGATGGAATAAATTCTTGTCCAAAGAGTTGGGGAGCTCAACAACAGAAACAGTTGAAAATATCCGAACCTCCTAACTCATCTCATCAAAGAGAAACTGAAGTACTCAGACAAACACATTCATCAAAAATACCTGGCTCCACAATGAGAGGTCTAGACAAAAACAGTGCATTACAGGCATTTAAGTCTAATTTTCAACAAAACCAATTTAAGAAGAAAATGTTGGATTATATTCCAGAAGAAAGCACTCTCAAGGTAAACTTTTAAATATGAATTATTTACATTTTTGTATTTACATTTAAAAAATGAGATAAACATTTAGAAGTTTACAGCGATAAGAGCATTTAAAATCAATCCCATGGCATGCATTTCTTGGTTAACACAAATATCTAGTTCCCTTGGAGTGGATGAATGTTCATTTCCAAAATATTTTCTTAGAGGTTGTGAATGGCTGCTCCTGTTCATGGTTGCTTTAGAGTATCCTACCGGGTTCTGAATTTCACTGTTTATTGATTGTTGGGATGATGAGTTTATCCATTACGTATAGAAATTCTCAAAGTTCTTCTGTAAAGGGCCAGATAGTAAATATTTTTTACTTTATGGGTCATATAGTCTCTTAGCTATACCACTCAACTCTGCCTTTGTAGCTTGCAAGCAGCCATAGACAATACATAAATGAATAGGCTTGGCTGTGTTCCAATGAAAATTTACAAAAATAGCAGGATAGATTTGGACTGCAAGTCAGAATTTATTGTACCTTTCCAGTTTCGTATTCCATAATCTACTAATTCTCCAATACACTAACCATTTCAGACCCTTCACAATTCTCTGACCATGATATGCACTCTGTATATTTTTCTCTATATCTGTACCTCAGCCTTATTTCCTCCTATCACCACTCTTTGCTCTAATTGTTCTTTGTAAATATCTTTAATATATTCTATGTGCTGGTTGTTCACTACCTTCCCTTGTGCCCTGGCTCAGTAGATTCTTTACACTCTACTCTTGTCTGTGTTTTGGAAGGCTGAATTGTCCTACACAGTACAGCATCCTGAGGTCCCTAGGCTAGCTCCTGTTAGGGATCAGCCAGTTGGGGTCACTGGCAGGAAATTAGAGGGTGGGGAGAAAGTTTAGGGTTTCCCATTTTCTCCCTGTTTAAATGTTGTGTCATAGTCAGTAGCTGATCCTAAATGATACAGCCCCTCCATGAGTCCAGCTTTCACAGGTGTGGTAATTTTACTTCCTCCCTTTGTCCTTTCAGCCTAGGAGTGACAGTAGTTTCTTATTGTTATTAGTCTTTGAGGGCTTAAGTACCCTGTGCTTGTTCTGTACATACACTCGTAAGAAGTCTTTTCAACAGAAAGTTTGTTTTTTTTTTTGCTAGAAGTCTGACTAATATAGCATATATCACAGTGGCTTTCAACCTTATGTTTCCTTGTATACAAGAATGATATGACATAGTTTACCTTAGTAACAGTTGTTCATTATGGCAGTAGCTCTCAATGGCAGGCATTGGTATTTTGGTTACGAAGAGAAGGAGAAAGAAGGTAATTGTAGTTGGAAAAAAAGTCCCATCAGTTGTTCTTTGATGTGTCCCCAGCCTCACAAAGGAAAGTACCCTCCCCCCCCCAATTAATAACTTAACACACTGTATTCTTAGTTGATTTTTTAAAATGCCAAACACAATTCCCATCTCAGGGCCTTTATACTTTAGTGTTCCTCAGTTCTCATTTCATCAATGTATTTAATAATTCCTGTCTGTCTTTATCCTTTTACCCTGTTTTTAAAAAATGCATAGGATATATCAACTCCTGACATTCAATTATGTATTTATTTGTTTATTTTCTGGATCGTCCATTAGATGGCAGAATCTGTGAGGGTAGATATCTTGTCTGTTTTGTTCAGTGTTGTTTCCTCATTAACAATATTTGGTGCATAGTAACTGCCAATGAGTACTTTTGTAATGAATGAGTGAATGTGTCTGGCTCCCCTCTTAGAGTATTAACACGTTAGGGAAAGGAATTGTGTTTTACTCACCTGTGTTTATCACAGGATTGGCACACGATTCTTTAAAAACAAGTAAACGAATCAATGTCCACATGAATAATTCTTTGCTTTAAAAATACTCAGTGAATAAATGAGTGATGAATGTTCATATAAATAATTCTCTTCTTGATTAATGGTCTCTAAGTAATCCTAGTTTCTCCTGCTATAAAGTGCTAATGATGTCTTTAATTTGGGGGAATAACTACTAAAATTATCAGTAGTGGGTTTTGTTGCATATATTACACATTTTATGCCTGGGGACCTAGAATCTTTAACATGGAAAGTGAAAGAGTATGATGAAAAAAAAAATGAAAGGATTTTCTAATGCTGTGTTTTTATTTTTTCAAAAGGAAGACTCATTGTATCAGTTAAAGCTTAAGGAAAAAGATAATTCTTTAAGAATTATATCTGCAGTTATTGAAAGCATGAAGTACTGGTGTGAACATGCACAGAAAACTGTACTTCTTTTTGAAATATTGGGTAGGTATCGTACTTCAAAAAACCTCAGTAGTACTATTTGGACGATAGTTTTGAATGTCAATAGGAATACCTAGGGAACCTTAAAGAAAAATAAAATTTGCAAAAGGAGATTATGTTTTATTAGGATTTTCTTCAATTCCTGAATTTGTCATTGATTTGGGTGACTTAAGATGTATTTGGTTATTTATGGTAATATCCTTCTGATTTATAATGTTAAAACTGGAAAGATTGTTACAAGAGCTCTAAGTTAATCCTTGAGGTAGGTGAAGAAATGGGGCAATTCATTAGAGTACATTTGACTATAACAAAGCAAGTTAGCTGCAGAAATGGATCTAAAAACCAAATCTCCTTTATTCTCAATCTGGTGTTCTTTGTACTATATTATACTAAATCCAGTAGTAATTTCGTATATAGTTAAATCATATTTTAAATACTCTAATAGAACATCTATGAAGAATCCTTTAGTGATAGGAGAAAACACCCTATGATTAATCTGTTTCTTAAATTATTACTTAAAAGTTTTTAGAATGTTTCCAGAATTTGATTTTACCTAGAATGAAGAGATAAACAAGAAGTAGAGACTCAAAACATATTTCTTTTAATTCAAATAAAATAAATATTTAATACTGTTTAAATTATTTAATATTCTAAATATATAGAAAAATAGAGAATATAAATATCCACATACCTATGTTAGAGATCTATTTGAAGCCCCCATCCTTGTTTCTTCTTCTCTAGAGATAATCCCTGTGGTATCTTTCCTGTCCATGCTTTTATAATTTTACTATGCACATTTGATTTCACAATTTATATTTTTTGCTCTATGTGTTTTAAAATACACATATTCATATTCATCTAGAATTATGTTTTTGATTTTAGCCATCTTTCTGTCCTATCACAGTGTTGGCTTCATCCTGAAGCTCCAAATGTGGTCTCTCCAGCACTTCTGACTCTTTCCTTTTGGTATTAAGATGACTATCAAAATTTTCTGTACCACACATGCTTATACCACACTGTCACATTTGTTGATAGTTCCTTCTCATTGTGTTTTCCAGAAACTAGCAAATGACTAGCCAATCTTGAACTCTAGCTGGGAATGGGATATGCTGATGGGTTAAATTAGTCTCCTGGATCTGTGGGTCCGTCAGATCCTATCCAAATCATATGGCTAAGAATGACATAGCAGAGGTTTCCTAAAGGAAAATCTGGGTATTATTAGGGGGAATGGAGACCTCAAAATAACAAATGTTCACTGTCAGTACTCAACAGGTGGTTATTAAAGAATGAATAATGCTCTCATTTGATAATTTATTGAAATAAACATGAAATATTATTTGCATTTTATATATGAAACAGATTTGAAAGAGGTTAAACAATTTGCTCAATTTAGTTAAGTTGAACTGGAATGCAAATAAATGATTTCTGATTCTAACTCAGTGTTTTTTCCTTCATTAAACCATGATGCTTATTCATTATGTTTTTGTATTTTATTATTATAATATAGAATGGTCTGAGGATTTAACCACTCTATAGAACACACTGTAAGAAAAAAGCATCAAATGGCCAAATATTGTCCATGGTATGAACTTTGGCACATAACCTGTTCCTGAGTTAGACAAGGCCAAAAATTTTGCTTTCCTTGGTATAAAGCAGTTTCAGAAATGTCATTCCCTCTTAAAGTGTTGTCTTTATTATTGTATAAATAAAAGTAGGAGAGCTTGGTGTAGGAATAGTATTTAAAAGTCACTTCTCACTGTTAAGTTTTATTTACATTTACCAACGCTGTTTCTCCCCCCTCCCCCATTTTAATGTTGCTTAGCTGTTCTTGATTCAGCTGTTACACCTGGTCCATATTATTCAAAGACTTTCCTTATGAGAGATGGGAAAAATACTCTGCCTTGTGTATTTTACGAAATCGTGAGTATTTGTTTAAATATTCTTTGCAAAGCCTGTGCCAACAAAACATACAAATGTAGGCTGTAATTCCATTGCGGTAGAAATTCTGTTAACAATTTAGTAGTACTTTCAGCATTTTGTTTGGTTTCAGTTCTGACATTAAAGTTTATTTGTTTAGCTAATCTAGAGAAACTACCTGCACCTGCCAGGTGCTGTGGTAGATACAAAGGATACAAAATGGAATATAAGTGCTAAATAGCTTTCTTTCAAAGAGTTTATTACAATCTCAGGTAGAGAGACTTACATAAATGTTAAACCGTGGCATGATAAATGGTATGATAGAGGAATGTGCAGTGTGCTATAGAAGTAGATAGGAAGGATGGGGCAGATCAGAAAGATTTTTGAAGAATGTAGTAACCTATCTTATCTTATATATTTAAAGACTCGTAAAGCCAGAGTGTGTTGGGGGAGGGGAGAAGCATGAGGAGTGCACTCTAAGATGGGAGGGCAGCATATGCTAAGAGAGAGCATGGATTGTAGAGGAAACTGCAAGTAGTTTATAATTACCAGAGCCTGGAGTCAGTAAGTGATGGGGGTGAGGATAGTGGCTTTAAAATTGAAGGAAGGCAAAGAGTGGGCTGGGATATAGGAAAGACTCTTTGTGACAAAGAAGGCTGAGGGTGACAAAGGAGGGTGGAGATCACAAAGGAGGCTGCAGACTTTTAACTTACATACATTATAGAAGAGTTGGGTATTAATTCTGAACTTGTCCTTGATTCCAAAATCAGACTTGGATTCCAGTTTTTACTCCCACCATTTACTAGTTTTATGACCTTGAGTAAAGCTACTTCAACTTTATGAGTTTTTTAATCTGTGAAATGGGGAGACTAATTCCTACTTTGAAAGGTTATTTTGGAGATAAGATGATAAAACATGAATGTATAGCATTTGACATAGAGTAGATGATCAAGAAATAGTAATTATGTTATTAATTTCTGTAATATTTTTAATAGTTTTCTCTAGTCTGATAAGCTTAAAATTTTTTATTGAAGTATAATATATACCTAAAAGTGTAAAAATCATAATTGTGCAGTTCTATGAAGTATCTGTGAAGTGTCACAAAGTGAACATTACCAAGGTTAAGAAATAGAATATTATTGTCACCCTATGTATCCTTGTGTCTCCTCACACTATCTCCTGTCTCTACCTAAAAGTAACTATTGTCCTGACTTTTAATATCACAAATTAATTCTGCTTAGTTTTGAACTTTATATAAATAATATTATATGGTACATCTTTTATGTCTTTCCCTCAACACAATGTTTGTAAAATTCATCTGTGTTGTTGCATGTAGCTATAGCCCATTTATTTATATTTCTATGTACAGTATTCTGTTGTAAAACAATTTAATTTTCTCTCCTGCTGTTGGTGGCATCTGAGTTGTTTCCAGATTTTTTGCTGTTAGGAATAATGCTCTGGGAATATTCTTCTCTGTGTTTTTCATGCATATGCACGCATTTCTGCTGAGCATCTACCTAGAAGTAAAATCACTGCATCATTGTGTATCTGTATATTCCAGTATAGTAGTTATTCACCAAAGAATTTTCCAAAGGGTTGTACCAGTTTACACACTCACAGTCAGTGTAGGTGAGTTTTAGTTTTTCTGTATTCTTATCAAGACTTAGTACTGTCAGTCTTTTTTGTTTCAGCTATTCTAGTGGGTGTTTAGTGCTGTCTTACTTCTTTACATTCCCGGGTGACTAATGAGGTTGAACACCTTATATATGTTCACTGGCCACTTAGATACCTTCTATAAAGTCTGTTCAGGCCTCTTGTTCTTTTTTTCTATTGAGTTATTGTTTTGTCCTTCTTTATTTAGAGGAGTTGGTTTTGGTTTTGTTTTTTTGTTTTTGTTTTTGTAACTATTCTGGGTACAAGTTTTTTGTCCATTATTTGTCTTGCAAATATTTTCTCATACTCTATAGTTTGCTTTTTCTTAATGGTAGCTTTTGAGGAACAGAAATTCTTCATTTTAATATAGTCCTTTTAGCAATTATCAATATTACCCCTTATAGCTAGTGCTTTTTATGACCATTTGGTGAAAGCAATTCCAGAATAATTTTATTCATGGTTAAAAGGAATTGATGCTGGCTGTGTTTTTCCTGTTACTGTTTTTTTTTTTCCTGTTTTACTAGTCCCATTAAGGCATGGGTCCTTTTGGGTCCTAACTCTAAGCTGGGGGTGATGGTGGAGGTAGTGACCAGAATCTCTTTTCCTTGTGGACCTCTGACTCTGTTTTTTATCTCCCGGTCCTGGGAGCCTGTCAGAAACTCTGCTCAGTTTTTTAGACTCTTAACTGCCTTGACTATACTTGATACAGAACCTCAGTGAGAAACATCCGTAAATGTCAGGCCGCATTCTGGACCCCTGTCTTCTCCCAAATGGGTGTCTCCGTATTCCCCCACTGCGTTGGTATCTCTCTAATGTCTACAAGAAGATATAAATATTTCATCCAGCTATTCTAGTTGTTCTTAGCTAGAGACTTGGCCTAAACTACCTGGTCTACCATCTACTAAAAGTGGAACTCTAGCAGTCTAATAGAAGTGAATAATTCATGTGCCATTACAGTGGGAATTATTCAGTCTTTTAAGAAGCAATAGCTCACCAGCTTGTAAGGAGCCCTACGCAAGTGAAGGTCTTTCCTCTGTGACAGGGCACCCCTATATGCCCAGCTATTATGGTCTTGTCAGCCGTGGGGCTCTAAGTCAGCTGAGGGAATTACAGCATTTTGAGGTGATTGATATTTAGTTGATTATATTTTTAGTTTCAAAAAATTGAAATTCAGATGAAGTAAAAAAATAACTATTGATATTTATTTTTTTAAAAACAGGATCGTGAACTTCCAAGACTGATTAGAGGCCGAGTTCATAGGTGTGTTGGAAATTATGACCAGAAAAAGAATATTTTCAAATGTGTTTCTGTCAGACCAGCATCTGTTTCTGAACAAAAAACTTTCCAAGCATTTGTTAAAATTGCAGATGCTGAGATGAGGTATTATACTAATATAATGAGTGAAATTTAAATAGTGATGAAGGAAGTTTAAATAGTATAATTTAAAGCATTTTTGTTATTAAGTTATCATCTCCATGGTTTTATAGCTACTGTTTTTCTGTATTTCATTTGTTGAATTAAAATACTTCAGTCCTTTTAAATGTGGGAAGAGTTTTTTTTTTTTTTATGACAGTGGTGCATTTGCTAAAATTAACCATTTTGGATAAAAATGTTCAATATAATAGGAATAGATACTTATTTAACATGAAGTAATAATGCATTTGAGTCAGCACAAAAGCCAACATCAAGCCTAACGGGGAAATAAAGAGACATTCCCTCTAAAGTCAGGAATAAGACAAGGGTGCCCACTATCAGTACTGTTACCAGGCATTATACTGGAGCTGTTAGTCTATGAAGTTCATTTTATTACTTTAAAGTAATAAAATGCTTTAGTAAGCATGTATTATACATACAATTATATATATATATATAATTTGCATTTCTCTCTCTACTTCTTATATCTGTCTTTCTAAAATACATTTGCACTCTGGTCTTTCCTCTCTACATCCTCTCCCTGCCCTCATTTTTTGGATCTCTATTGTTTACCTGTCTATGAAGCAAACAAGTGGAGGGGAGTGATAATCTCCAGCTTTAAAAATAATCAGGGTGGAGGAATCCCTCAGAAGGTGCATGAAAGGAGGATACAGAAGATGATAGCAAGTTCCTTTCTAGCTTTGTAGTTACTGCTTTATACCAAAGATTCAGTTGTGATGCCAGTTGGGAGATCACATCCAGAAAGATTCGTGTACGCTCCTTTAAAATATGGTATATACTTTGAACCAGGAACCTATATGTGGTGCTGTTTCTTCCATAGCTTTGATTCATGGGTCCAGGAATCAAAGGATGGTAGCAGGACTGACTTTTGTTATTATTAGACCAAATAATGTACTCACAAAATTTTTGCTTCCCACCCCCACAATTTTGGGTTGCTAATTTAGAGATCTTATGTTCTGTTGTAGTCTGGTTTGCCCCAAATGCAGACACTGAGACGAAGTCTTATTATTCACTAGTAGTTTATTTGGGACTGTTACCTCACAGGGGAAGAGACAGAAGCAAAGAAGGGAAAACCAGTAACCGGGGTGGCTTATTTAAGTTGGCCACTACTGGGGTGAATAAGACTTGATGAAATGCATCATAGGATCATCCACCTTAATGAAAACGGGGGAAGCATATATTCATCAGCTCCCACTACTTTTTTTTTTTAATATTTATTTTTTGGGAAAGTGCAAGTTGGGGAGGGATAGAGAGAGGGGGACAGGGGATCTGACAGCTGGCAGCAGCGAGCCTGATGTGGGGCTCGAACCCATGAACTGCAAGATCATGACCTGAGCCAAAGTTGGATGCTCAACCAACTGAGCCATCCAGGTGCCCTGCGACCACTTGTTTTTTAAGGGTTGGCCCACGGATCCTAAACTTCCTTACACTTTCGGGTTGTGTACAGATGAATATTAAACTGGCTTCCCATGGTATTCTACTCCATGGAAGCAGGAAAACCCTATGACAGGACGCAATAAGCAGGTGGAGCAGGCCTGAGGTAATGCAGTTAGATTGTGTCTCCATAGAGCTGGTTGGAGTCTGCAGAACTGGTTACTGCAGCTGTAGCTGGAATAAAAGACCGTCTGAAGAGAATCTGAAGTGGTGCACAAGAAGTGTCTGGTGCAGTTCCCAAGGAGTGCTTTAATGGTTTTATTCTACTAGAAGCTGAGACTGCCACTTGGCCATTTTAAGTTCTTTATGTTACTGAACCAACAGTCAAACAAAGGAGTTACCATACTGTCTGGAGTAATTCAATCCAAATTAACAGTAGAAAAATGAATTTCTCTACACATTGAGGAAGCACTGTCTGATACCCAGGAGATTCTTTGGAGTACCACTTAGTAAAATATAATGGAAAACTACAGCAACCCAATAAAGGCAATAACACTGAGGATTCGGACTCCCAAGGAATGAAGGTTGAATATAAAGAAACCATCCAGCTGAAGTCATACATATAGAGGAAGTATAGAAGAAGGAGTTATAAATACTAGCTGTGGCTTTGTGATCAATGCAGTGTAAGAAAGAGCTGGAAACTAGGAGATAATCTGACACATATGGAGAATGATAGAGTTGATAGTGGTGGTGGGGTGCTATTAAAGTTTCCTACGGAGGTGAGAAGCTAGACATACCTCAAAGGAATGAAAAATCTAGGTTTCTATCTTTGTGCAAAGCTGACTTGAACATACTCTGGGAGAGGTCTCTTTTACTCTAGTACTTTCTCTGTATCTGCATATGGTTGGGTCATAGAGCTCTAATTTTTATTAGCTGCAGGTTTCTCTCTCCCTTCGAGTATGTTTATGAGGAACTAGGTTGTAGTGAGAGATCATGCCACCCTGGGAATCTTTCCAAAATATGTCTTTCATGACATTTTGCTCAAAGACAACTGATGACATTTTGTTGCCTACAAGATAAAGCTTTTTACACTGTAAGATCTTTTAGGATATTCAGTCTGGTCCCTCTTCGTTTCTATGACTTCTCCAACCATCCTCCTTCACCTCCCAAAATGTAGGCTCCAGCCCCACAGGACTACTGTCCATTCCCTAAACAGGCAGTGATTGAGCATCCATATATGAGCTTCTGTCTATCCTCACCGCCCCCCCCCCCCCCCCCACCAAAGCATGATCAGGTATGATGGGTGATGTAGTCAATCACTGCTCCAAAACTCTGAGAGCATTTGTCCTAAGGGGTCCTGGGTAATTTCTGTGTCTTTAATGAGTTCCTTTAGGATCTAGACTCCTTTGGGATCCAGAGCCCCTTAGTCCCAGGGATGTGTAGAACGGGAGATGTGAGAAGGGATGTTGCAGACACAAGTGACAACTACAGAGGCTGTCACTTTACATTTCTTTGTAAATAAAGGTAAACAGGAACTTAGGTTAGTCTCCTGGAGTGCTCAGACACACTAAGTAAGTTGGGCAGAGGGTGAATGAGCTGATCTCTTAGGATCCTTCCAACCTGAGGGTCTTGCTTTCCCAGGTTGTATGATGTTCTGTAGGATGGTGCTTCGGGTATGATAACCCTCCTTTTCTTTACCTCCCTGGCTCCCAAGACTTCCCCCACATTCTAGAACTATTTTGATTGATGTTCACAGTTACATTGAGTCTTTTTATTAATTATAGCATTCGTAAATATTACTACATAATGCATCTCACAAGATTGTATCATTTTAACGGATCTCTGAGGCAAGCATTTATTTTTTTTTAATTTTTTTAACGTTTATTTATTTTTGAGACAGAGAGAGACACAGCATGAACAGGGGAGGGGCAGAGAGAGAGGGAGACACAGAATCGGAAGCAGGCTCCAAGCTCTGAGCCATCAGCCCACAGCCTGACACGGGGCTCAAACTCACGGACCGCGAGATCATGACCTGAGCTGAAGTCGGATGCTTAACCGACTGAGCCACCCAGGCGCCCCTGAGGCAAGCATTTAATACACAGGTTCTTAACCCTGGAATATATATTTGAATTACATTAGGAGCTTTAAAATACTTTGGATAGCCCTCTCCCCTCAGGAATCTGATTACATTTACTGGTACAGTAATCAGTATTTTAAAAATGTGTGTCCTTACTACTTAAAATGGTCCACAGACCAGCAGACTTGGCATCAGAAAATAAAAAATTTAGTGCCTAAAAAAATGTAGAATTTTAGGCACCACTGCAAATCTACAACATCAAAATTAGCATTTCACAGGACCCCTAGGCAGTTCATATGTAGATTTTTAGAAGCACTGCCTCTTGGGCCTCCCAGACTGAGAACCATTGATTGGCCATGTGAACAAGATGAGAGGCATCATTAATGGAGCAGCTGAAGCTCCTACGCCTGATCCGTGGCAGTGTCTGCTAGCTCTCTGGTCTGTGCTTCCTAATGAGACGTTCGCACCAGGGATGGTGCCCGCTCATTTTCCAGAGGAGAAAAATTCTGATAAATGAGGTGTATGAAACTTCACTTGATGTCATTATCTGCTGCAACACCAGCACATATGTCCACGTATAAAAAATTTTAATGTGGCTCAAACAGCATCAGCAGGGTGAAAATTCTAGCCATTGGACTCAGTTATGCTTCTTTAGGGAGGGAACTTTTAATATTCCTTAATGCTCCTACTGAGCTTTCTTAGCTTTGAGGGACTCTCTGAGGTGTGGGTGTCTGGAGAAGCACTGGAATGAAGTCTCAAGGGTAGAAATTACCTTTATTTTTTCCTTTCCTCCACAAATTACTAAACCTGTCTATACATGAGATTTTTTTTATGGCAATACCACTGAATCCTATGGATACAACACAAGGAAAAAGTGATGGTGTGGATGTGTATACTGGGTTGTCTGTTTTAGTTAAAGAGCAGTGTGCTTGAAGTAGTCCAAATTTTCCATGAGTTAGAGATTATGTCAGGGAATTCTATAATAAAATGTCAAAAACTAGTAAGTTCTTGTTCTGAGAGTATTTAGTAGGAGTAGATATTCTAATAGGAGTTTGCTGTCTGTAAAGTTGAAGGAATGCATGTCTCAGCCTGAAGAACAGCCAATAAATATTTACGAAACACTGGCTACATCCAGGCACCATGCCAGGTGCTGGCACTTCTGTAGTCATGAAGGCAGACACGGCCTTTCCTGCATGAAGTTTACAGTCCATTAGGGAGGACAGTTATACACAATACCTTGGGCAGTATTAGGGAAAAGCCCAGGATCCCATGGAAACATAGCAGCAGGTTCACACTTGGTCTGGAGGGGACAGGAGAGGTGTAGCTGAAAGTGATGTTTAATATGCCTGAAGGGTAAGTAGGGCAAACCCAGGTGAAGAGGGAGCAGGGGGAGGAAGATGCTAGGCATGGGGGCCAGCAAGTGGAAAAGTCTGGAGGCAAGAAATTGTGACTTTCAAGTCCAGCATTTCTGGAGAGGTGAGTGTATGTCACTATGGGGCCAGGTGAAGCTGTGGAGGTAGGCCAGGGTCAGGTCAGGAAGCAATTTTGTGCCCTTGAAAGGAATTTTGCCTTTATCTTAAGAGCAGTGAGAATCTATGAAGACTTTAGGGAGAATGATGATCAGATTTTCATCTTAGAATACTGCAGTGTGAACGAAGGATATTAAAGGAGAGTATTCAAGCATGGACACAAGGAGATGAGTAAAGAGGCTGTTTCAATAGTGCAGACAAGACATGATGTCAGCCCAGCCAGGATAGTGATGGTTGAGATAAGGAGTGGATAAATGAGAAAGAGATTTATCGTGTCAGAATATATAGGACTTCATAGACTGGATGTTGATAATGACAGAAAGGAGGGAGTAAAAGAAAACTCTCAGGTGTATGACTTGAACCTGGATTTCTTTTACTGAGATATGAGAGACTTGGAGGCACAGATTAGGAGAGGAGCAGGGTGAGATCATGAGCTTTATTTGCGGTCTGTGGAGCTGAAAATGCTTGTGATATTCTATGATGAGATAATCACTACACAGTTGGGAATACAGTTCTGACAGTGATAGAGGTCTATCCATGAGGTTTAGATGGTAATTTATGCCATGGGAGTAAGCAACTCTTTTAGGGCTGTCTATGTAGCATTATAAGAGAATAGGATTTAGGAAAAAAAGCCCAAGAAAACACCAATATATAAAATTCTGTTATGGAAGACACCAATCACAGTTATTGAGAAAGAAGAGCTAAGAAACAGGATGATTGCACAGAAGGGATCAGAATGTTTCAGAAGGTATGGAAGAGTCAATATTATTAAATGCTAATTAACTAGAAAAAAAATTGAGCCAGAAAATGATTAGGTTAAGTGAATTGTTATATTTGTGGTTATAGAGTGTTGTGGATAACAAGGATGAAATCAATCTGTTGCAGAACAGCTTACAGACCATGTATCTTAGAAATATTTTCATTTTTATTCAGTTTTTTAATGGACACCATTATTTCCTCCTAAAGGACACAGACCATGACAAGAAGAAATCAAACTATTGTCTCAGACTTCCTCCTTCTGGGCCTGCCAATTGAGCCAGAGCAACAAAATCCGTTTTATGTCCTGTTCCTGGCCATGTATCTTATCACCATACTGGGGAATCTCCTGATAATTTTCCTGATTTGCCTGGACTCCCACCTGCACACACCCATGTATTTGTTTCTCAGCAATTTGTCTTTCTCTGATATCTGCTTCTCTTCTGTGACCATCCCGAAATTGTTGCAAACCATGCAGAGCCAAGACTCATCCATCCCTTTTGCTGGCTGCCTGACCCAAATGTACTTCTTTCTGTTTTTTGCAGACCTGGAGAGTTTCCTCCTAGTGGCCATGGCCTATGACCGCTATGTGGCCATCTGCTTCCCCCTCCACTACACCATTATCATGAGCTCCAAGCTCTGTCTCTCCCTGGTTGTGCTGTCCTGGGTGCTGACCATGTTCCATGCTATGTTACACACTCTCCTCATGGCCAGATTGTGTTTCTGTGCCGACAACATAATCCCCCACTTTTTCTGTGACATGTCTGCTCTGCTGAAGCTGGCCTGCTCTGACACTCGAGTCAATGAGTTGGTGATATTTATCATGGGAGGGCTCATTCTCGTCATCCCATTCCTACTCATTGTCATGTCTTATGCACGGATTGTGATCTCCATCCTCAGGGTCCCTTCTGCCAGGGGCATCCGCAAGGCCTTCTCCACCTGTGGCTCCCACCTCTCTGTGCTGTCTCTTTTCTATGGGACAGTTATCGGTCTCTACTTGTGCCCTTCAGCTAATAATTCTGCTGTTAAGGAGACCGTCATGGCCGTGATGTACACTGTGGTCACCCCCATGCTGAATCCCTTCATCTACAGCCTGAGGAACAGAGACATGATGGGAGCTCTGGGAAGACTCCTTTTCAAAAAGAAAATTTCCTTCTCTGTATAATGGTAAAGCTGAGGATTTTTACATAATTTTATCAAGTAGATACACTGATGTTGACCCAGGCTTCTTTTTTTTCTCTCACCATGAATTTTTCTATTAAAAAGACCTACTAAATAATTGTTCAGTACATAATACAAATGAAGTGGGGTTATGTGGTTGCACTCAGAAAGGGGATCCCAATGACCTGCTAGCAGGTTCTTTCTATTTGCTCTTCCCAGGTGACCCTGAAGAAACATTATTTTTAAACTTTTAATTGAGCTTTCTGTTTCCAGTTGTGAAACAACTAATATGTTATTAGTTTTTATTATATTATATATAATTATATATTATATATATTTTTATTATTTATTTTATTTTATTTTTATTATAATATATTATGTATATTAAATTAGTTTATATTATATGTTTTGTTTGTTTTTTAACTAAAACTCTGCTTTAAGTAATGCCCTGCTCTCCCAGGTCAATATTGACTAAAACTCAAGCCTCTCACTCCTCTGCTTACTTTCACTAAACTGGACTTTCATTATTGAACGCAGATTTTTACGTACCTCTTCCTGAACAAGTGTTCGCGTTATTTTGTCTCCTCTTCTCCTCTGATTTATTTTCATGTCTACATTGTCTTTTTGACCTGATCTGAACCTAAAATGAACTTTCTATCTCATTTGCTACAATAGTTTGTTTTTGCCTGGGAGCTAACCCATACTTGGAACTCTATAAGTTACTCACACAGGTATGGGAAAGCCAGAGCCTGGTTAAAGCCTTACTGTTTAAGGCTGTCTTCCTCCTACTTAGTATTTTGAATTTTTTCAACAAATAGTACATCCATGAACTTATGCTACTCTTATGATTACTCCACAAAGGAATCTTATTACCATCTTAAAGATTGAAAATGTGGAATTTGATAACTTGCCAAAGTCCCAGAATTGGTCAATATTGAGCCTAAGATCTCAGACTATCTAATTTTAGAATTTCTTCTCATTTCCCCCACCTCAGAAATAAGGGAAAAGCCATTGATTTTTCAGTCAGCCCCATGTATAGCATTGTCTAGAATTCTAACTTTGGACTGTTCATTTCCTGTTATCTCTGATAGCATCTAAATCCATTATTTTAATCCTCTCAAAAATACTGCCTACCTCCACATATCTATCTGAAGTCTAAATCTTTTACAAGTTCTCAATTTTTGTTTTCATCTTCACAGTAGACCTCTCCCCTTGATGCTCTATGAGCACTTCAATCTTAACCTACAAAAAATTGAATTTTTATATTTCCCCCCAAACTTCCACTTTGCTTAAACTCCATTTGTTTTTAGCTTTACAGAAGTATAATTGATAAAAATTGCACACATTTAATGTAGACATCTTGATGAATTTAGACTTATGCATACACCCATGATACTATCACCACAACCAAGATATTAAATATATCCATAATATCCAAGAATTTCCATGTGTTCTTTTGTGTTTTTTTCTTTTTTGATAAGAATACTTTACATGGAATCTATCCTCTTCACATATTTTGGAGTGCACAATGCCATATTATTAACTGTAGGTATTATATTGTACAGCAGATCTTTAGAACTTAGTCATCTTATGTAACAGAAAGGTATACCCATTGAAAAACCAATTCTGCATTTCTTCGTCCCTCTGCCCCCAACAAACACTATTCAATTCTCCTTGTATGTGGTTATGACCATTTTAGACACCTCTTATCCAGAATAAAATCATGCAGTATTTGTCCTTCAGTTTGTGGTTGTTTCACTTAGCATAACATCCTCTAGTTTCATCCACGTTGTCATGAATTTTAAGACTTCTTTCTCTTTTTTTAAAAAAGATGAATGATAAGCCACTGTATGTATGTACTACATTTTCTTTATCCATTTATCTGTTGATGGGCATTTGGGTTGTTTACATATCTTGGCTTTTATAAATAATGCTGCAATGAACACAGAAGTGCAAATGCCTTTTTGAGATCCTGGTATCATTTCCTTTGGATATATACCCACATTGGACTGCTGGATCACATGGTAGTTCTATTTTTAGTTATTTTGAGGAGACTCCTTACAATTTCCCATTGTGGCTGTACATTCCCACCAACTATAGAACGTATAGAACTCAACTATACGTAAGAGTTCTCTTTTTCGGGGATACCTGGTTGGCGCAGTCTTTGAAGCATCTGACTTCGGCTCAGGTCATGATCTCACGGTTCTTGGGTTGTAGCCCCGCGTCGGGCTCTGTGCTGATGCTGCTCTGTGCTGAAGCTGTGAAGCTTCGAGCCTGGAGCCTGCTTTGGATTCTATGTCTCCCTTTCTCTCTGCCCTTCCTCCACTCGTGTTCTGTCTTTCTCTCCAAAAAATAAATAAACATTAAAAATTTAAAAAAAAAAGGGTTCTCCTTTTTGACCACTTGTTATCTTAAAAAAGTAATATCCATCCTAACAGATATGAGGTGATATCTCATTGTGGTTTTTGATCTGCATTTCCCTGGTGTATTAGTGATATTGAGCAACTTTTTCATATACCTAATGGCCGTTTGTACATCTTCTTTGGAGAAATGTCTATTCAAGTCTTTTACTCATTTGTTAATGAGGTTATTTATTTTTATTTTGCTGTTGAGTTGTAGGAGAATCTTACATAGTTTGTATATTAACCCTTAATTAGATATTTGCAAATATTTTCTCCCATCCAATAGGATGCATTTTCATATTGTTTCCTTTGCTGTGCAGAAGCTTTTAAGTTTGATGTCTCATCAGAAGGTATCAAGTACTTAGGAATAAACTTAACCAAGAGGTGGAACACTTGTATATTAAGACTATAAAACACTGGTAAAAAAATTTAAAGCAGATACATTAATGGAAAGACAGCCCTTGTTCATGGATTGGAAGAATTAATATTGTTAAGATGTCCATATTTCCCAATATACAGATTCACTGCAATCCTTATTTTTTTCCTCTTTTTTAATTAATTATTTTAGGGGCCCCTGGGTGGCTCAGTTGGTTAAGCCTCCAGTTTTAACTCAGGTCATAATCTCACAGTTCATGGGTTAGAGCCCTGCGTCGGGCTCTGGGCTGACAGCTCAGAGCCTGGAGCCTGCTTCAGATTCTGTGTCTCCTGCTCTCTTTGCCCCTCCCCCACTCATACTCTGTCTCTGTCTTTCTATCTCCCCCAAATGAATAAACATTAAAAAATATTTTTTTTAATTTAAATTCAAGCTAATTAACATACAGTGTAGTCTTGGCTTCAGGAGTAGAACCATGTGATTCATCTCTTACGTATGACACCCAGTGCCTCACAGTAATCCTTATTAAAATCCCAATCGCGTGTTTTATAGAAAAAATCCTACAATTCATATGAAACTATATCAGACTCTGCAAAACCAAAGAAATCTTGAGCAAAAAGAACAAAGCTAGAGGCATCATAGTTCCTAATTTCAAAATATATTACAAAGCCACAGAAATCAAAACAGTAAGGTAGTGGTGTAAAGATAGACATACAGTCCAATGGAACAGAGTAGAGGACCCAGATATAAATTCATGTAATATACAATCAACTGATTTTCAAATAGGGCACCATGAACATGCAATGGGGCAATGATAGTCTCTTCAACAAGTGGTGTTGTGAAAACTGGATATCCACATGAAAAAAGAATTCAGTTGGATATCTTATCTTACACCATACACCAAAATCAACTCAAAATAGAGTAAGGGGTTAAATAGTAAGGGGTTAAACAGAAGACCTAAAACTGTAAAACTTTTTGAAGAAAATATATAGGGAAAATTTCTTGACATTGATCTTGGCAGTGATTTCTTAGATTTGACACCAAAAGCCTAGGTAGCAAACCTAAACATAGACAAGTGGGACTGCATCAAATGATATTTCATTTCTTTTTTTTTTAATTTTTTAAATGTTTTTTTTATTTATTTTTGAGACAGAGAGAGACAGAGCATGAACGGGGGAGGGTCAGAGAGAGAGGGAGACACAGAATCCGAAGCAGGCTCCAGGCTCTGAGCTGTCAGCACAGAGCCCAACGTGGGGCTCGAACTCACGGACCGTGAGATCATGACCTGAGCTGAAGTCGGACGCTCAACCGACTGAGCCACCCAGGCGCCCCTGATATTTCATTTCTTGATTCATATTATCTTCCATCCAGTTACCCAAAGAACTGTTTGTGTGTCTATGTATTTATGAAAATGGGTTATTATTCAGTTTTTCTTTTTCCATTTACTATTATGCTTGCTGATTTATTTTAATATTCTCCATGTGTTACCTAAGGTACAGTAGTTGGTGTAACAAATAAACCCTGAAATTTCAGTGGTGTGATACAGTGAATGTTTTTTCTTGCTCATGTAAAATTGAGTTGGCATTGACACATGGAGAGCCCTATGTTTCATGTCATCAGGTTGATGGAGGCTCCATAGTCACCTCAGGTGTTGACATTCAGCCCCGAGGAAGACAGTGGGTAGAGGACGACAGTGAAGAGTTCAATGAACTGGAACCAGAAATGGCATACATCACTTTGACCTACATTTTGTTCTCCAGGACTCAGCCACATAGCTCAACTTAGATAAAAGGTGGATAAGGGGATGTGGTGAGAAATTGCTTCCTCCTAGACTGCCATGTAGATAGATAGTTAGATAGATAGATATTATTTTGAAATAATTACAGTGTCACAAGAAATTTAAAAAAATAGTACAGAAAGATAATTTGTACCTCATCTAGGTTCCTTCAGTGGTACCATTGTATATAAGTAGAACACGTTAACAAAACTAGGAAATTGACTAGCACATCACAATGAACTGGACCACAAACTTGGATTCTACCAGTTTTGCTGCACTCATTCTTTTATGAAGATTATGATGATGATGATGATGATGTCTTTGTGTGTAGTTTATGATAATTTATTACATATATGGATTCATATAACCATCAAAATCAAACTCCAGAACTGTTGTCTCACCACAGAGGATGTCTGCTGTGTTACATCTTCATACTTCAAACTGTAGTATATTTTGAGAGTAAAAGGGGTCTGGGACTATAATGGGACTGTACAGGAAACACAGGTATATATGATAATCTTAATTTTAGTTTATATAAATGGGATCATAGATGTTCAAAAAGCAACAGAGGGCAGAGAGAGAGAGAGAAAAAGGGAAAATAAATGAATGATGAGTACCTCACATGCCATGTAAGAGTCTAGTGTGTAGAGATACATATCTTTTCCCTTTGTGTAAATACAGGTATGCATTTCATTGGTGCTGTACTAAAGAAGTATTAGCTGTTTAAAAAATGAAAGGAAAAACTGGCTACATTTGACCTACTGATAGACAATATTACTATAAAATGGGGTCCCTTGCTGGGGGATTTTCTTTTTTAATTTCAATATAGTTAACATACAGTATTATATTAGTTTCAGGTGTACAATATAGTGATTCAACAATTCTTTACATTACACAGTGCTATCCTGATCCCCCTCACCTGCCTCCCCACTGGTAACCATCACTTTGTTCTCTGTAGTTGAGTCTATTTCTTGGTTTCTCTCTTGCTTTCTTCTCTGCTTTGTTTCTTAAATTCCACATATGAGTGAAATCATATGGCTTTGTCTTTCTCTGACTGACTTATTTCGCTCACCATAATACTCTCTAGCTCCATCCATGTTGTTCAAATGGCAAGATTTCATGACTTTTTTGTATGGCTGAATAATATTCCAGTGTGTGTGTGTGTGTGTGTGTGTGTGTATTTCTTTATCCATTCATCAGTCTATGGACACATGGACTGCTTCCATAATTTGGCTATTGTAGATAATGCTGCTATAACCACTAGGGTGCATGAATCCCTTTGAATTAATGTTTTGTATTTTGGGGGTAAATACCTAGTAGTGCAATTACTGGATCATAGGATAGTTCTATTTTTAACTTGTTGAGGAACCTCCATACTGTTCTCCAGAGTGGCTGCACCAGTTTGCATTCCCACCAGTAGTGCAAGAAGGTTCCCCTTTCTTCACATTTGCCAACTCTTGTTGTTTCCTGTATTGTAGATTTTAACCATTTGACAGGTGTGAGGTGATGTCTCCTTGTGGTTTTGATTTGTGTTTTCCTGATGTTGAGTGTTTTTTTATGTCTCTGTTGGCTATCTGTATGTCTTCTTTGGAGAAATGTCTGTTCATGTCTTCTGCTCATTTTTTAATTGGATTATTTGTTTTTTGAGTGTTGAGTTGTATCAGTTCTTTATATATTTTGGATATTAACCCTTTATCAGATATGTCGTTTGGAAATATCTTCTCCCATTCTGTAGGTTGCCTTTTAATTCTGTTGATTTTTTTCCTTTTCTTTGCAGAAGTTTTCATTTTGAGGTAGTCCCAATGGTTTGCTTTTAATTTTATTTCCTTTGCCTCCAGAGACATATCTAAAAAAATGTTGCTGTGGCCAAAGTCAGAGACATTATTGCCTGTGCTCTCTTCTAGGATTTTTGTGGCTTCAGGCCTCACCTTTAGGTCTTTAATCCATTTTGAATTTATTTTTGTGTATGGTGTTAGAAAATGGTCCAGTTTCATTCTTTTGCATGGTGCTGTCCAGTTTTTCCTATAACATTTGTTGAAGAGACTGTATTTTTCTATTGTACATTCAATTTCTCCTTTGTTGAAGACTAATTGACCATATAATTGTGGGTTTATGTCTTGGTTTTCTATTCTGTTCTCTTAGTCTATGTGTCTATGTTTATGCCAGTACCATACTGTTTTTATTAATATAGTTTTGTAATATACTTGAGGTCTGGAATTGTGATGCCTCCAGCTTTTCTTTGGAAATAACTTTTTTTTTTAATTTAAAGTTTGGCTGGTTAACATACAGTACAATATTGGTTTCAGGAGTAGAATTCAGTGATTCATCACTTACACACAACACTCAGTGCTCATCACAACAAGTGCCCTCCTTCATACCCATCACCCATCTAGCCCACCTCCCACGCACCTCCCTTCATCAACCCTCAGTTTGTTCTGTGTCATCAAGAGTCTCTTGTGGTTTGTTTCCTCTCTTCTCCCCACCCCCCCCCCCACCCCTGGCCCCACTGCTTCCCATACATCAGCCTGTTTTGTTTCTTAAATTCCATGTATGAATGAAATCGTATGGTATTTGTCTTTCCCTGATTGACTTATTTCACTTAGCATAATACATTCAAACTCCATCCATGTCATCGCAAATGGCAAGATTTCATTCTTTTTGGTGTCTGAGTAATATTCCATTGTATATCTACACCACATCTTCTTTATCCATTCATCAGTTGTTGAACATTTGGGCTCTCCCTATAGTTTGGCTATTGTTGATAATACTGCTATAAACATCAGGATGCATGTGTTGCTTCAAATCAGCACTTTTGTGTTCTTTGGGTAAATATCTAGTAGTGCAGTTGCTGGATTGTAGAGTAATTCTATTTTTGGTTTTTTGAAGACCTCCCTACTGCTTTCCAGAGTGGCTGCACCAGTTTGCATTCCCACCAAAAGTGCACAAGTGCTCCTTTTTCTCCACATCCTCACCAAAACCTGTTGTTTTTTGTGTTAACTAATTTTAGCCATTCTGACATGTGCGAGGTGGTATCTCATCATGGTTTTGATTTGTATTTCCCTGATGATGAGTTTTGTTGAGCATCTTTTCATGCATCTGTTAGCCATCTGGATGTCTTCTTTAGACACTTTTTTTGGAGGGTGTTGAGTTTGATAAGTTCTTTATAGATTTTGGATACTAATCCTTTATCAGATATGTTGTTTGCAAATATTGTCTCCTATTCCACAGGCTGCCTTTTAGTTTTGTTGATTGTTTCCTTTGCTGTGCAGAAGCTTTTTATCTTGATGAAGTCCGATTAGTTCATGTTTGCTTTTATTTCCCTTGCCTTTGGCGGTATCTTGTAAGATGTTGCTCTGGCCCAGGTCAAAGATGTTCTGCTTGTGTTCCCTTCCAGGACTTTTAATGGTTTTCTGTCTCACATTTAGGTCTTTCATCCATTTTGAATGAATTTTTGTGTAATGTGTAAGAAAGTAATCCAGTTTCATTCTTCTGCATGTCGCCAGTTTTCCCAACACCATTTGCTGAAGGGACCTTTTCCCATTGTATATTCTTTCCTGCTTTGTGGAAGATTAGTTGGCATGTAGTTGTGGGTCTGTTTCTGGATTTTCTACTCTGCTCCATTGATCTGTGTGTCTCTTTTTGTGCCAGCACCAGACTGTCTTGATGACTACAGGTGTAGTATAGCTTGAAACTTGAAATCGTGATGCCTCCAGTTTTGTTTTTCTTTTTCAGGATTTTACTTTGACTAACAAGATCTTTTGTGCTTCCATACAGATTTTAAGATTGTTTGTTCTAGATCTGTGAAAAATACTGATTGTATTTGATAGGTATTGCATTAAATGTGTAGATTGCTTTGGGTAGTATAGACATTTTAACAATGTTTGTTCTTCCAACCCATGAGAATTGAATGCTTTTTCATTTCTTTGTGTCCTCTTCAATTTCTTTCCTAAGTGTTCTCTAGTTTTCAGACTACAGGTCTTTTCTTCTTTAGTTAGTTTTATTCCTAGATATCGTATTGGTTTTGGTGCGATTGCAAATGGGATTGATTCCTTGATTTCTTTTCCTGCTGCTTTGTTACTGGTGTATAGAAATGCAACAGATTTCTGCATGCTAATTTTATATCCTGCGACTTTGCTGAATTCATGTACAAGTTCTAGCAATTTTTTGGTGGAGTCTTTTGGGTTTTCTACATAGAGTATCATGTTATTTGCAAACAGTGAATGTTTGACTTCTTCCTTGCTGATTTGTCTGCAATTTATTTCTTTTTGTTGTCTGATTGCTGAGGCTAAGACTTTTAGTACTATGTTAAATAGTAATGGTGAGAGTGGACAGCCTTGTCTTGTTCCTGATGGTAGGGGAAATGCTCTCAGTTTTCCTCCGTTGAGGAATGATATTAGCTGTGGTTCTTTTGTATATGGCCTTTTTGATGTTGAGGTATGTTGCATCTGTCCCTTCTTTCTTGAGGGTTTTTATCAAGAAGGAATGCTATATTTTGTCAAATTCTTTTTCCGTATCTTTGACAAGATCATATGGTTCTTATCCTTCTTTTATTAATGTGGTGTATCATATTGATTAATTTGCAAATATTGAATCATACTTGCAGCACAGGAACAAATCTTATTTGATCATGGTGAACAATTCTTTTTTAATTTTTAATTTTTTTAATGTTTATTTATTTTTGAGAGAGAGAGAGAGCAATCAGGGGAGCCACAGAGAGAGAGGGAGACACAGAATCTGAAGCAGGCTCCAGGCTCTGAGCTTCATGGTGAACAATTTTTTTGATGTCCTGTTAAATTATATTTGCTGGTATTTTGTTGAGGATTTTTGCATCCATGTTCATCAGTGATATTAGCCTGTAATTCTCATTTTTAATGGGGTCTTTGTCTGGCTTTAGAATTAAGGTAATGCTGGCTTCATAGAATGCGTTGGGAAATCTTCCTTCCATCTCTGTTTTTTGGAAGAGTTTGAGAATAGGTAGTATCTCTTCATGAAATGTCTAGTAGAATTCCCTTGAGAAACCATCTGGCCCAGGATTCTTGTTTGGCGGGAGATTTTTTTATTACTGATTCAATTTCTTTTCTGGATATGGATCTTTGAATTTTTCTATTTCTTCCTCTTTCAGTTTTGGTAGTTTGTGAGTTTCTAGGAATGTTTCCATTTCTTCCAGATTTCCAATTTGTTGGCATATAATTTTTCATAGTATTCTCTTATAATTGTTTTATTTCTGTGGTGCTGGTTGTGATCTCTCCTTTTTCATTCATGGTTTTATCTATTTGGGTCCTTTCTCATTTCTTTTTGATATCTGTGGCTAGGTGTTTATCAATTTTGCTTATTCTTTCAAAGAACCAGCTCTTAGTTTTGTTGATCTGTTCCACTGTTTTTTGTTTGTCTGTGTGTATATTGTTTATTTCTGCTCCAATGTTTATGATTTCCCTTCTTCTACTGGGTTTAGGTTTTGTTTGCTGTTCCTTTTCAAGCTCCTTTTGGTGTAAAGTTAGGCTGTGTATTTGGGACATTTCTTGCTTCTTGAGATAGGCCTGAATTGTAATATACTTTCCTCATAGGACTGTTGCATCCCAAAGGGTTTGGACTCTCATGTTTTCATTGTCATTGGCCTCCATGTATTTAAAATTTTTTTTTAACGTTTATTCATTTTTTGAGAGATGGAGGGAGACAGAGCGTGAGTGGGGGAGGGGCAGAGAGAGAGAGGGAGGCACAGAATCCGAAGCAAGCTCCAGGCTCTGAGCTGTCAGCACAGAGCCCGATGCGGGGCTTGAACTCACGAACTGTGAGATCATGACCTGAGCTGAAGTCGGACGCCTAACTGACTGAGTCACCCAGGTGCCCCTGGCCTCCGTGTATTTAAAAAAAAATTCTTCTTTAATTTCCTGGTTCACCCATTATTCTTTAGTATGATATTCCTTAACCCCCATGTATTGGAGGGCTTTCATTGTTTCTTGTGGTTGACTTCAAGTTTCACAGCATGATCCAAAAATATGCACTGTATGATCTCAACTTTTTGTACTTGTTGAGGGCTGATTTGTGAACAGTATGTGATCTATTCTGGAGAATGTTTCATGTGCACTTGAGAAGAATGTGTATTCTACTGCTTTCGGATGAAATGTTCTGAATATATGTTAAGTCCTTCCAGTCCAGTGTGTCATTCAAAGCCATTGTTTCCTTGTTGATTTTCTGCTTTGACAATCTGTCCATTGTTGGAAGTGGGATATTAAAGTCCCCTACTATTATGGTATTATTATCAGTGAGTTTATTTATGTTTATGAATAATTGATTTATATATTTGGGTGCTTCCAAGCTGGGGCATAAATATATTTAATTGTTAGATCTTCTTGATGGATTGACCCCTCAATTATGATATAATGCCCTTCTTCATCTCTTGTTACAGTCTTTGCTTTAAAATATAGTTTGTCTGATGTAAGTATGGCTACTCCAGCTCTCATTTGACATCTATTAGCATGACAGATGGTTCTCCATCCCCTCGCTTTCAATCTACTGGTGTCTCTAGGTCTAAAATGAGTCTCTTGTAGGCAGCATAGTTGGCTCTTTTTTTTTTAATCCATTTTGATACCCTGTGTATTTTGATTGGAACATTTAGTCCATTTACATTCAGAGTGGTTATTGAAAGATATGAATTTACTGTCATTGTGTTGCCTGTAGAGCTGGTGTTTCTGGTGATGTTTTCTGTTCCTTTTTAGTCTTTGTTGCATTTGGTCTTTTTTTGTCTTTTTTTTTCTCCACTCAAAGAGTTTCCCCTTAAAATTTCTTGCAGGGCTGGTTTAGTGGTCACAACATCCTTATTTTTTGTCTGTCTGGGAAACTCTTTATCTCTCCTTCTATTCTGAATGACAGGCATGCTGGATAAAGAATTGGTGGCTACATATTTTTCCCATTCAGCACGTTGAATATATCCTGCCATTCCTTTCTGGCCTGGCAAGTTTCTGTGGGCAGATCTTTACAGATCTGTCTTCACTTGTAGTTTGAGTACTTTTTTTACCCTTGCTGCTTTCATGATTTTTTTTTCCTGTGTATTTTGTGAATTTGACTATGATATGCCTTGGTGATAGTTGGCTTTTGTTGAATTTAATGGGAGTTTTCTCAGTGCTCCTTGTATTTTGATATCTGCGTCCCAGTTCTATAGCCCTGGAGCTGAAAGTTTGCACCCCTTCCTCTTCAGGAAAACTTCACAGAGGAGCAATTAATCACACGTCATTTCCATCAGAACCCTGCGTTCCCCCTGCCTGTGTCCAACTTTTTAATCTCAGGTTCGTGACTGAGCTTCAAAACTCCAAATTTAAGGATTCCTGCAGCACAGACCCATGCTCTTCCTCTAGGGGAGGGTCTTACCATGCTTTTGACTTTTGCTGGTCTGTGCAAAAAAAGCAGTGGCATGACAGTGCAGCTGTTCGGACTTTATGTCAGAACAGAAAGCCAGCACCCCTGCGTACTGCCCTCAACCTGAGGGAGTCCCCTCTCTTATGCCTGGAAATTGCACAGCCCATTTGCACAACCCATCTTCCTTGTGACCCAAGGGATCGTCAGACCATGCTGTCACTCCCGGGATTCTCTCCTGCTGTACCACTTGAGCGCCTTTAAGCCAGGCACTTCCCTCACTGGTAGCAGACTGCTAAAAGTTCAGATTTTGTGCTCCCCTGCTTATATTACTTTGCAGTAGCTTCTGTGAGCCAGCTCCCTCCTACTGCTGTACCCAGAGCAATATCTCCTCCTGTAAACTCTTCGCACTTTCTCCCTTCCAAAAGGTGGTTGCTTTTCTGTTCTAGTCTTGCAGCTTTCATTCTCTCAGACCCCTGATTTTTTTTGGTGTTCAGAATGATTCGATAAAACTAGCTGTGTTAAGGGATGAAACAAGCTTAGGGTTTCCCTACTCCTCTGCCATCTTAGCTCCAGGAGCCAGCCAGCTTTTTTTCTTTCTTCTCTTTTTCTTTCTTTCTTTCTTTTTTTTTTTATTTTGGCAAAAAACCCCACATAATATGAGATCTACCTTATTAGTGAATTTGTAATTGCACAGTAGAGCACTATTAACTCTATGCACTTTGTAGTAGGGCAGATCTCTAGGACTTTTGCATCTTGCATGATTGAAACTCTATACCCACTGAACAGCAACTCTTCATTTCCCTCTTCCCCAGCCCTGAGCAACCAGTATTCCACTTTGTGCTTCTATGGGTTTGACTACTTTAGAAACCTCATGTAAGTGGAATCATGCAGTAATTATCTCTCTCTAACTGTAATGTCTCTGTAACTGACATTAGCATAATATGTCCTCCAAATTTATGTTTTGTAGCATATGACAGATTTCTTTCTGTTTTAAGGCTGAATAATATTGTTTTATGTATATACTGCAGTTTCTTTATCCATTCATCCACTGATAAATGTTTAGGGTGTTTCTGTCTCTTGGCTAATCTGAATAATGCTGCAATGAATACGGGAGCACACATATCTTTTCAGGATCCTGTTTTCATTTCTTTTGAATAAATACCTAGAAGTGGGATTGTTGGATCATTTGAGAATTATATTTATAATTTTTGAGGAAATTCCACACTGTTTTCCATAGTGGCTCCACTATTTTATATTTCTACCAACAGTGCACAAAGGCTACAATTTCTCCATTTCCATACAAATACTTTCTATTTTCTGGTTTGTTTGTTTGTTTGTTTGTTGATAATGGCCATCCTAACAGATGTGAAGTGTTACTTCATTGTGGTTTTGATTTGTACTTCCCTGATGATTAGTCATGTTGAGCATTTTTTTTTCATATGCCTATGGGCCATTTATATGTCTCCTTTGCCCATTTTTAAATTTGGTTATTTTGTTTTTTCCTCCAGCTTTTCTTTTATTTTCTTTTTTTAAGTTTTTATTTAAATTCCATTTAGTTAACATGCAGTGTAATATCGTTTCTGGTGTACAATTTAGTAATTCAACACTTCCATACAACACCCTGTGCTCATCACAACAAGTGCCCTCCTTAATCGCCATCACCTATTTAACCCATCCCCCCTCTGGTAACCATCAGTTTGTTCTCTACAGTTAAGAGCCTGCTTCTTCGTTTTCCTCTCTCTCTTTTTTTCCTCTATGGTTGTTTGCTTTGTTTCATTTTTTTAAAGGTTATTTACTTATTTTTGAGAGAGAGAGAAAGTGTGAGCAGAGGAGGGGCAGAGAGAGGAAAGAGGGAGAAGAAGAGAGCCAAACAGGGTCCACACTAATAGTATGAAGCCTGATGCGGGCCTCAAACCCACCCACTGTGAGATCATGACCTGAGCCAAAGTCAGTTGCTTAACCAACTGAGCCACCCACGCGCCCACTTGTTTGTTTTGTTTCTTAAATCCCACATATGAGTGAAATCATATGGTATTTGTCTTTTTCTAATTGGCTTATTTCTCTTAGCATAATACTCCGTAGCTCCATTTATATTGTTACAAATGGCAAAATTTCATTCTTTTTTATAGCTGAATAATATTCTATTGGTTATATATACCACATCTTCCTTATCCATTCATCAGTCCGTGAACATTTGGCCTATTTCCATAATTGCCTATAGTAGATAATGCTGCTATAAACATTGGGTGCATGTATCCCTTTGAATTAGTATTTTTTTAAAAATTTTTTTTAATGTTTATTTATTTTTGAGACAGAGAGAGACAGAGCATGAACGGGGGAGGGTCAGAGAGAGGGAGACACAGAATCTGAAACAGGCTCCAGGCTCCGAGCTGTCGGCACAGAGCCCGATGCGGGGCTCGAACTCATGGACTGCGAGATCATGACCTGAGCCAAAGTCGGCTGCCCAACCGACTGAGCCACCCAGGAGCCCCGAATTAGTATTTTTTTATTCTTTGGGTAAATACCTACTACTGCAATTGCTAGATCATAGGAAGTTCTATTTTTAACTTTGAGGAACCTCCCTACTGCTTTCCAGAGTGGCTGCACAGTTTGCATTCCCACCAACAATGCAACAGGGTTCCCTTTTCTCCACATCCTCACTAATACCTGTTGTTTCTTGCATTGTTGATTTTAGCCATTTTGACAGGTGTGAGTGATATCTTATTGTAGTTTTGATTTGTGTTTCCCTGATGATGATTGATGTTGAGCATCTTTTAATGTGTCTGTTAGCCCTGTGTATGTCTTTTTTTTGAGAAATGTCTATTCATGTGTTCTGCCTATTTTTAAATTGGATTATTTGGTTTTTGAGTGTTGAGTTGTATCAGTTCTTTATATGTTTTGAATATGAACCCTTTATCAGATATGTCATTTGCAAATATCTTCTCCCATTCAGTAGGTTGCCTTTTAGTTTTGTTGGTTTTTTTCCTTCACTGTGCAGAAGCTTTTTATTTTGATGTAGTCCCAATAGTTTATTTGTGACTTTGTTTCCCTTGCCTCAGGAGACATATCTAGTAAGAAGTTGCTATGGCCAGGAGTGCATGGATGGCTCAGTTGGTTCAGTGTCCGACTTTGGCTCAGGTCATGATCTTGCATTTCGTGAGTTTGAACCCCACGTTGGACTCTCTACTGTTAGCACAGAGCCCTCTTTGGATCTGTCCCTCTCTCTTTGCCTCTCTTTCTCTCTCAAAAATAATTAAACATTTAAAAAAAGTTGCTATGGCCTATGTCAGAGGTTAATGCCTGTGTTCTCCTCTAGGATTTTAATGGTTTCCTGTCTCACATTTAGGTCTTTCATCCATTTTGAATTTATTTTTGTGTGTGGTTTAAGAAAGTGGTCCAGTTTCATCCTTTTCATGTTGCTGTCCAGTTTTCCCAGCACCATTTTGGAAGAGACTGTCTTTTTCCCGTTGGATGTTCTTTCATGATTTCTAAAGATTTATTAGCCTTATAGTTGTGGATTTGAGTCTTCTCTCTTTTTTTTTTTTTTTATGAGTCTGGCTAGAGGTTTATCAATTTTGTTTATCAATTCTTTTCAAAGAACCAGCTCCTGATTTCACTGATCTGTTCTATTGTTTTTTTAGTTACTATATCAGCTATTTCTGCTCTAATCTTTATTATTTTCTTCCTTCTCATGTTTATTCTTCTTTTTCTAACTCCTTTAGGTATAAGGTTGAGTTGTTTATTTGAGATTTTTCTTGCTTCTTGAGGTAAGCCTGTATTGCTACAAACTTCCCTCTTAGAACCTCTTTTGCTGCAACCCAAAGGTTTTGGATGATTGTGTTTTCATGTCATTTATTTCCATGTCTTTTTGATTTCTTCTTTGAGATCTTGGTTGACCCATTCATGTTTAGTAGCATGTTGTTGTAACCTTCATGTATTTGTGGTCTTTCTAGATTTTTTCTTGTGGCTGATTTCTAGTTCATAACACTGTGGTCAGAAAAGATGCATGGTATGACTTCAGTCTTTTAATTTGTTGAGACTTACTTTCTGGGCTAATATATGATCTATTCTGGAGAATGTTCTGTGGGCACTTGAAAAGAATGTATATTCTGCTGTTTTAGGATGGCATAAATCTGTTAAATCCATCTGGTTCAGTGTGTCATTCAAAGCCATTGTTTCCTTTTTGGTTTTCTGTTTGGATAATGACCTGTCTACTGATGTAAGTGGGGTATTAAAAGTTGAAAGGGAATTTTCAAGGTAAGTTTGAATATGTGAAGTTTCTCTAACATGCTACCTTTAGAATCTAAATCACACCTAGGCTTAACTCAATTTTATTTAAGTCTGGCTGATTCCTTTAAGACATGGTGTCAATCTTTTGCTATCCCAGTGTTCTCTTTCCCCTTTGCACACCTTCTAATAGGATATAAAAAGTTTGTGCATATATAGGATAAGTGAGCCTTAAGTACATTTTAATGAGAGTAGACAGTAGGTTCTTTGTATAAGGAAGGTTAGAGTTGGGAAAACCTGACAAAACACAAGAGAGGTGAGGAGTGGTGACATGCTCAGTTTAAGACAAGATGTGGCATTGCATGAATTGTTTTCTTGTCTATGCTGAGGCTAGAGTCTGAGAAGTCTGTTGTAACAAATGTGGATGTAAGTTGATTTCCATTTTATGATTCTCACATGCTTTCAATGTGGTAAAGTTCCCATTCAGCACTGCTTTTGATAAGTTGTGTTTTAATTTTTAAACTATTTTAAAAATAAATTTGAGATTTATTCTCTGACCTATATTTTATTTACAAGTGTTGCTTAGTCACTATTTTGGGATTTTTTTCCAGCTATCTTTGTTATTGATGTCTAGTTTAATTCCATTGTGGTCTGACAGCAGACGTTGTATGATGTCTATTCTTTTAAATTTGTTAAGGTCTGTTTTGTGGGCAGAATGCCTGATGAGCTTGAGAAGAATATGTATTGTGCTATTGTTGAATGAAGTAGTCAGTAGATGTCCATTATATCCAGTCGATAGGTGGTGGTGTTGAGTTCAACTGTATTTCTACTGATTTTCTACCTGTTGGATCTGTACATTTCCGAGGGATGGATTTTGAAGTCTCCAACTATAATAGTGAATTCATCTATTCCTCTTCTTCTAATGCAGTCCTTCTTGGTCTCTGTGGTACTTTAGCCTCAACTTCATGTCCTGATATTTTCACATGGTGTCTTGTCAATGGAAAGTTTGGTCTTCTGGTGAGAGAACTGAAGTTGGGAATGATTTATGTTGCTATCTTGATGACACCACTCCACAAATATCTTGCAATTTGTGACTTGAATTTTATCCTTAATGGTATCTTTTGATGTCTTAATGGTGTCTTTTGATGACAGAATTTTTTAAAATTGTTAAATGTAGAGCTTTTAATCAATCCTCTTTATAATTTTAATTCTTTACAAACAAAATTATTTTAAATCCAAGACACTAAAGATACTCTATACTGTCTTCTAGAAGATTTTATGTTCTATTCTATTTTTAAAATATTTATTTATTTTTGGGAGAGTGCAAGTGGGGAGGGCGGGTGGGGTGTGCAGAGGATCTGAAGCGGGCTGCGCGCTGACAGGCTGACAGCAGCAAGATCTCATGGGGAGATCATGACCTGAGCTGAAGTTGGACACTCAACCAACTGAGCCACCCAAGTGCCCCTGTTCCATTCTATTTTGAAAATCTTTCATATTTGCATCTACAATATACCTGGAAATGATTTTTGTATTTGGTATGAATAGGCATATCCAAATACTTGGAAAGTAAGCAACACATTTCTAAACAACCTATAGGTAGAGTAGGAAACCACAAGGGAAATTAGAAAATATTTTGAATTAAAATAAAGTGAAAGATGCATATCAAAATTAGTAGGATACAGCTAACTCAGTGCTTAAAGGAAAATCTATGGCACTGAATGCTTATATTACAAATGAATGAAGTTCTCAAATAAATGATCTGAGCTTCCAACCTAAAGATGTAAGGAGGAAAAGAGGAAATTAGAGCAAGCACAAGAAAAGAAATAACAAAAAGAACAGAAATCAATGAATTGCAAACAGAAAAATGAGACAGAAAAATTGAAAACAAAAGTTGGTTCTTTGAAAAACTAGCTAAACTAAATACACTTTTAGTCAGAATGATTAAGAGGAGAAAAAAGAAAAGGCACAAAGCATAAATATTAGGAAAGATATATAAGATGTCACTACAAAGCCCTATAGTCATTCAAAGAATAATAATGGAATACTATGAATAATCTTATGCCCATAAATGCTACAGCTCAGATAAAATGGGCAAATTTGTTGAAAAACACAATTTCCAAAGCCTACTCACAAAGAATAGATAACCTGAATCATTGTTTCTATTAAAGAAATAGAGTTTGTAGGTAAAAGCCTTCTGACAAAGAAAACTTCAGATGGCTTTACTGATCAATTATATGAAGGAAAAAGGATACTTTCTATGCAATTCTCCCCATATTTAGAAGAGGAGGAAATACTTCTCAAGTCATTTTATGAAGCCTTGATATCAAGACCAGATAAAGAAATTATAAGGAAACTATAGACCAATATTCCTCACGAACATACACACTAAAATCCTCATTAATGCAAACAGAATCTAACCATACATGAAAAGGGTTATATATCACTATCAAATGGGGTTTATCATGGGAATGAAAAGCTGTTCATTCAACATTCAAAAACCAATCAATCTAAATGATCAATCAATAAAGCAAATGGGAAAAGCCATATGATTTTAAAATCAGCATGGTGTTAAACCTCAAAGAAACCATTTAATTAAGGCTGTGTCCCAAAGTATAATTCTGTGGGTAAGTGTATTGTACAGTTGTTACCAAGTGACCCTTTGTTATTAAAAAGGGAGATTTACCTGGGAAAAAGAATCATCTGAACAAATGCAGAAAAAGCCTTTGACAAAAAATTCAACATTAATGTAACCAGTTTGTGATTAAAACTCTCAGCAAACTGGAAATAGAGGAAACTTCTTCCACCTAATGGAAGAGCAACTTCTAAAAAACTATAGCTAATATCATAGTTGATGGTGAGAGATTGAATACTTTCTCCCTAAGTTCAGGGACAAAGTAAAAATGTTTGCTCTCACCCTTGTTATTCAGTATTGTATTTGAAGTTCTAAGCAGTGAGAAAGGGCAAGGAAAACAAATAAAAAGTATATAGAGTGGAAAGTAAGAAATTAAACCATCTCTGTTCATAAACAACATGATTGTCTATTTAGAAAGTCCCAAAGAACATAAAAAATCGTTCTAGAATTAGTGAGTTTAGTAATAACATAGGATACAAGGTCAGTATATTAAGTTTCATTTCTGTGTATAACTATAATATTAATATATTAAAATTATATTTATATCACCTAGAAATAAACATGTGTAAAGTGGAAGAAAAACTCTTTAAAGTACTATTTACACTAACAGCAAAACATGTAATACTTAGGTATAAATCTTACACAATATATGAATGAACTATATCTTGAAAACTACCAAACACTGACTAAAGAAGTCAAATAAAAAAATGGGTAGATGTAAAATGGTCATGGATAGAAAACTCAATATTGTTAAGATGTCAACTCTTCCAAAACTGATTTAGAAATTGAACACAATTCCAATCAAAATTCCCAGTTTTTTGATACAAATTAACAATATGATTATAATATTCATATGTAAAGGCAAAGAAACTAAAAATTAAAACTGATTTTGGAAAAGTAAACAAACTAAAAGGACTCATGTTGCCTGGTTTCCAGACTTACTGTTAATTAAAATAATCAGGAAACTATGGTATTGGAGAAAATATAGAACTATTGATGAGTGTAACAGTATAGGATAGTACATAGAGTCCAGAAATAGATCCACTCAAGTGTTGTCCACTGATTATTGACAAAGATGCAAAGATAATTTATGGAAAATTATCTTTTCAATGAGCGGTGCTGGAAAAATCAGATTTCCATATGCAAAAAATAAAAATGAACCTCAATGCATACCTCACAATCTCTACAACAATTCACTCAAAATGGATCATGCACTCATACAAATATGAGTACTGAGAAAGTTCCCCCATAGCATCCTGTTTCGTGAGGTAAGAGAAGTCCCAGGGCAGAAAACAAGGAGCATGTGCAGCAGAATTGAGGTAACGTGCTGTCAGGTAGCTTCTGATAAAGCTCATTGAAGTCAGTGCAGTTACTGAAGCTGTGGCTAAAATAAAAAATGAAACTGAAGAATTGAAAATGGTGCACAAGCAGTGTCTTATATAGTTCTGAAGAGAGGAGTGATTCTATCAGGGGGTGGCTTTCCATAACGATGGTTTCACTGAATTAGAAATTGAGCCCACCATCTGGACATTTTGCTGTTCTTATGTGAACTGATGCACAAAGAGAAGAGTTGCCATTCTGCCTGAGGTGGTGATGTTGATTACTAAGGAGAATCTGGGTTGCTGTACACAAAAGGTGCAGCTAGGATCATGTCTGAAATTCTGGGGAATTCTTTGGGTGCCACTTAAGATTTTGTCTAATAATAAATCTTAATGGAAACTATAACAACCTAATAAAGGCAAGACCAATGAGGGTACAGATTTCCTAGGAATGAAGGTTTGCATGATACTGCTATGGAAAAAACTCCCATCCAGACAGAGATAATGGCGAATGAGAACATAGAATGTGTTAGTGAAAGAAGGATTTATAAATGTCACCTATGGCCTTGTGATCAATCACAGTACAAGGAAGAACTGGAAAATAAGAGGTAATCTGACACATAGGAAGAGTGGTAGAGATGATGGTGGTGACAGAGTTCTATGGAGATTTTCCAAGAGAGGTAATGAAGTAGAAGTACCTCAGTGGGATTCAGATCTGAGTTTCTTTTTCTATCTCTGCATGAGGAAGAATTGAACATAATCTGGGAGAGTTTAGATTTTCTCTTATTCCAGTACTTTCTATGTACCTGCATATGGTTGCGTCATAGAGATCTAATTTTTGTTAGCTGCAGGTTTAACTCTCCCCTTGAGAATGTTTATGAGGAACTAGGTTGTAGTGAGAGAGTATGCCACCCTGGGAATCTTTCAAAAATACTTGTCTTTCATGGCACTTTGTTCAAAGACCACTGATGACATCTTCTTGGCCATAGGATAAAGCCTCTTACATTGTAAGATGTTTCAGGCTATTCAGTCTGATCCCTTAATTTCCATGGCTTCTCCAACCATCCTTCTTCACCTCCCAAATTGTAGGCTCCAGCCCCACAGGACTACTGCCCATTCCCTAAACAGGCAGTGACTACTCATCCATATATGAGCTGCTCTCCATTGCCACCTTTAGTCAGGTGTGGTCAGTGATGTAGTCAATCACCACTCCAAGACTCTGAGAGCATTTATCTTAAGGAGTCCTGGGTAATTTCTGTGTCTTTAATGAGTTCCTTTAGGATCTAGACTCCTTTGGGATCCAGAGCCCCTTAGTCCCAGGGATGTGTAGAACGGGAGATGTGAGAAGGGATGTTGCAGACACAAGTGACAACTACAGAGGCTGTCACTTTACATATCTTTGTAAATAAAGGTAAACAGGACCTTAGGTTAGTCTCCTGGAGTGCTCAGACACACTAAGTAAGTTGGGCAGAGGGTGAATGAGCTGGTCTTTTAGGGTCCTTTCAACCTGAGGGTCTTGCTTTCCCAGGTTGTATGATGTTCTGTAGGATGGTGCTTCGGATATGATAACCCTCCTTTTCTTTACCTCCCTGGCTCCCAAGACTTCCCCACATTCTAGAACTATTTTGATTGATGTTCACAGTTACATTGAGTCTTTTTATTAATTATAGCATTCGTAAATATTACTACATAATGCATCTCACAAGATTGTATCATTTTAATGGATCTCTGAGGCAAGCATTTATTTTTTTTTTAACGTTTATTTATTTTTGAGACAGAGAGAGACACAGCATGAACGGGGGAGGGTCAGAGAGAGAGGGAGACACAGAATCGGAAGCAGACTCCAGGCTCTGAGCCATCAGCACAGAGCCTGACGTGGGGCTTGAACTCACGAACCGCGAGATCATGACCTGAGCCGAAGTCGGACACTTAACTGACTGAGCCACCCAGGCGCCCCTGAGGCAAGCATTTAATACACAGGTTCTTAACGCTGGAATATATATTTGAATTACATTAGGAGCTTTAAAATACTTTGGATAGCCCTCTCCCCTCACGAATCTGATTACATTTACTGGTACAGTAATCAGTATTTTAAAAATGTGCGTCCTTACTACTTAAAGTGGTCCACAGACCAGCAGACTTGGCATCAGAAAATATAAAATTTAGTGCCTAAAAAAATGTAGAATTTTAGGCACCACTGCAAATCTACAACATCAAAATTAGCATTTCACAGGACCCCTAGGCAGTTCATATGTAGATTTTTAGAAGCACTGCCTCTTAGGCCTCCCAGACTGAGAACCATTGATTGGCCATGTGAACAAGATGAGAGGCATCATTAATGGAGCAGCTGAAGCTCCTACGCCTGATCCGTGGCAGTGTCTGCTAGCTCTCTGGTCTGTGCTTCCTAATGAGACGTTCGCACCAGGGATGGTGCCCGCTCATTTTCCAGAGGAGAAAAATTCTGATAAATGAGGTGTATGAAACTTCACTTGATGTCATTATCTGCTGCAACACCAGCACATATGTCCACGTATAAAAAATTTTAATGTGGCTCAAACAGCATCAGCAGGGTGAAAATTCTAGCCATTGGACTCAGTTATGCTTCTTTAGGGAGGGAACTTTTAATATTCCTTAATGCTCCTACTGAGCTTTCTTAGCTTTGAGGGACTCTCTGAGGTGTGGGTGTCTGGAGAAGCACTGGAATGAGGTCTCAAGGGTAGAAATTACCTTTATTTTTTCCTTTCCTCCACAAATTACTAAACCTGTCTATACATGAGATTTTTTTTATGGCAATACCACTGAAGGTGGTCATGAAGTCATGAAGGCAGACATGACCTTTCCTGCATGAAGTTTACAGTCCACTGGGGAGGACAGCTATACACAATCCCCTGGGCATTTAGTGCTTTGGGGACAAGCACAGGATGCTGTGGAAACATAGCAGCAGGTTCTCACTTGGTCTGGAGGGCACAGGAGAGGTATAGCTGAGTAAGTGACATGTAATATGTCTGAAGGATAAGTAGGGAAAACCAGGTGAAGAGGGAGCAGGGGGAGGAAGATGCTAGGCAGGGGGGACAGCAAGTGCAAAAGTCTGGAGGCAAGAAATTGTGACTTTCAAGTGCAGCATTTTTGGAGAGGTGAGTGTGAGTGCCACAGCGGGGCCAGGTGAAGCTGGTGGAAGTAGGCCAGGGTCAGGTCATGAAGCACCTTTCGTGCCTTTGAAAGGAATTTTGCCTTTATCTTAAGAGCAATGAGAATCTATGAAGACTTTAGGGAGAATGATGATCAGATTTTCATCTTATAATGCCACAGTGCAAACAAAGGATATTAAAGGAGATTATTCAAGCATGGATGCAGGGAGATGAGTGAAGAGGCTGTTCCAATATTGCAGACATGATGTTAGCCCAGCCAGGGTAGTGATGGTGGAGATAAGGAGTGGATGAATGAGAAAGAGATTTACATGGCAGCATCTTAAGGATGTGTTGACAGATTGGATACTGATAATGAGAGAAAGGAGGGAATGAAAGAGAACTCAGGTGTACGACTGGTATACCTGGATTCCTTTTTGGTGAGCTATGGGGACCTACAGGGGGAGGGAATTGGGACTGGGAGATGGCCAGGGTAACATCATGTTTCTTTTGGGATCTGCTGAGCTTTAAATGCATGTGATAAGTCTCAGGGAAGATAATCATTAAGTAACTAGGTTACAAAGTCACCTACACCTGAGGATTAAATGGTTATCAAATCCATTAGAGTAGATGAGTTTTTCTTGGTGGTATATGTAGCACTGTAAGAGAATAGTGTTTAGGAGAAAGCCCTGGAACATCAACATGAAGAGATTGACAAAACAGAAATCAGAGTTACGGAGGATGCCTGGTCAGGTAGATATGAGGAAAATGAATATATGTGTCTCAGAAGGTAATGGATAAGATTGTTTTATAAAAGTTGAGATATTGTTACATGTTAAAGAGAAGTGAAGAAAAGTCATTTCCAATCATAGACATTCTGACTGTAGAGATTTGGAGTATAGGAATGGTAATTATTGTGATGAGAGTGATGTAAAGTATCTTTGCAGAGCACCCAGCAGGCCATGTATCATAGAAATATGTTCATTTTTAAATTCAGGTTTTAATGGACACTATAATTTCTTCCTAAAATGCTGAAGACAGAGCATGACAGGAAAGAATCAAACTGTTGTCTTAGAATTCCTCCTCCTGGGCCTGCCCATCAAGTCAGAGCTGCGAGACCAGTTCTATGCCCTGTTCCTGCTCATGTATGTTACCACCATCCTGGGGAACCTGCTCATCATCGTCCTCATTCGCCTGGACTCCCGCCTCCACACGCCCATGTATTTGTTTCTCAGCAATTTGTCCTTCTCTGACCTCTGCTTCTCCTCTGTCACAATGCCCAATCTGCTGCAGAACATGCAGAGCCAGGTCCCGTCCATCCCCTATGCCGGCTGCCTGACCCAGATGTACTTCTTCCTATTTTTTGGAGACCTGGAGAGCTTCCTCCTGGTGGCCATGGCCTATGACCGCTATATGGCCATCTGTTTCCCCCTGCACTACACCACCATCATGAGCCCCAAGCTCTGTCTCTCCTTGGTGGTGCTGTCCTGGGTGCTGACTGCTGCCCATGCCATGTTGCACACCCTGCTCATGGCCAAGTTGTCCTTCTGTGCCGACAACATAATCCCCCACTTTTTCTGTGACATGTCTGCTCTGCTGAAGCTGGCCTGCTCTGACACTCGAGTCAATGAGTTGGTGATATTTATCATGGGAGGGCTCATTCTCATCATCCCATTCCTACTCATTGTCATGTCTTATGCACGGATTGTGTCCTCCATCCTCAGGGTCCCTTCTGCCAGGGGCATCCGCAAGGCCTTCTCCACCTGTGGCTCCCACCTCTCTGTGCTGTCTCTTTTCTATGGGACAGTTATCGGCCTCTACTTGTGCCCTTCAGCTAATAATTCTGCTGTTAAGGAGACTGTGATGGCCGTGATGTACACTGTGGTCACCCCTATGCTGAATCCCTTCATCTACAGCCTGAGGAACAGAGACATGAAGGGAGCCCTGGGAAGAGTCTTTTGTGGAAAGAAAATTCCCTTCTCTGTATGATGGTAACATTTGGTATTTTTACATATTTCTATCTAGTAGATATAATAATATTGGAATATTATCCCAGATTTTTTTCCCTTACCATGGAAACTTTCTGCTAAAATCACATACTAAATTCAATATGTAAAAGAGATGAAGTGGAGGTGTATAGTTGAAGGAGGGAAGAGAGGTCTTGGTGACCTGCTGGCTAAGCCTTCTCTTTGTGTTTCCTCAGTGATCCTGAAAAAGTGTACTTTAAAAACTCCTGTTTTAAATGATCTTCATGCCTTATAGTCTTTAACTAATTTATCATAGGAGACTATGTTTTTTTTAAGCCTGAACTCTGCTTTGATTATGGTATAATTTAAAAATAATTCTCTATATTCTTAGGTCAAGACTAAATAAGCTCCACCATATCCACCTCCCAGCTTCCCTCTAAACATCTCCTACTTACCTCTCTCTGCACAAGATTCACATCACTTTATCTCTCAACCTTTTCCCCCTCTTACTTATTTTCATGTCTACTCTGTTTTCTGACCTGGCCTGACCTGAAATGGAGTTTTCTAGCCCTTTGCTACAGGAGTGTATTTTGTCTTTACCTGGGAATAACTAATACCCAGGGGACCTAAAACTGATTTCCCCAGGAATGGCGAAAGAAGCTGGAAGCTAGTAGACAAATTCAGAGTTTAAGGATACCTCTTTTCTGTTTGATATTTTGGACCTTATAAAAGAACTTTATATCTGTATGTTTACACTACCATCACCCTCATGACAATTCCAAGGATTGGGGTAGATATTATTACTGTTTCACAGACTGAAAAATATAGCATTCAATTACTTGCCAAGTCACACAGTATGTCAACTGTTGAATCTATGGAAGATCCTAGACTAAGTAATTCTATAATTTCTTCTCATATTCTTTCACTTTAGAAAGAAGGGGAGCAGCCATTAAAAACAAGACAAAACAAACCTCTCTTAGCTTCATTTATGGTATGGACTAGTTTTCCAACCTTGGTCCATATGTATCCTCAGCTGTCCCCTTAAGTTATGGCATCCAAACCCACCACTTTGATCCTCAGGTATGTTCTGGTGACTTCCACATCTCTATCTGAAGCCAAGACTCTTCTCAAGAGTTCCAGACCATTATTCTCATCTATCCATTGGATGTCTCTACTTGAGGGTTTATGAACACTTCAAGCTCAACATGCACATTATTAAACTCTTTATGTTCCCTCAGGTCTGCTCTTTGTCCTTTATTCTACATCTTGATTTCTGATGTCACCTTCTACCCAGTTACCTTAACAGCCACCTATGTATATGTATATATGTTCATAAAAGTCGATTATAGTTTATATAATCTTGCATTATACATTTTCATTTAATATTTCATTTCTTGAAATATTTTATTATATTTATGAGGTAGCTAGCTAAGGTAACACTAGTTGCTATACTGGATAAATTCTGAAATCTCATTGCCATCATACAACAAATATATAGTGGCAAGAAAAAGATTAAATTAATGCACTTCCATCCGTAACAAAAATTTCATTAAAAAAGACAATGAAAAATAGATCCTGTTCTCAATAGCAATGGGAATTATGTGCAAGAACATAAGAAGAAAACTTTAAAACTTTACTGAAAGATATAAAAGAATACCACAATAAGTGGACATTTACAGTGACCCAGGATGCCTCATTTTAAACAGCTTTTGAGGAGTAAATTTTATATACTAAAATCAATCCATTTAAAATTGTGCATTTTGATGAGTTTTGAAATGTCAATATTTTAACAATATCAGTTCTCCTCATATACATTCAATACAATCTAAATCAAATTCTCAAAGGAATTATTTTAGTGGAAACTGACAAGTTTATATTGATGTGTGTTTGACATATTTGACCACATAAAAATAAGAAACTTATCTAGGAGAAAAGATAACACAAACAAACTTGAAAGAGACGTGACAGTTACATGTCTAACAGACACAATATTAAAATTCAGAATATACAAAGAACACCTACAAGTAATATAAGAATAAAATAAACCGAATACCTCAAATAACCAAAGCAATCTTGAAAAAGGAAAATAAAACTGGAGGCATCACAATTCTAGATTTCGAGTTATATTACAAAGCTGTAGTGATCAAAACAGTATAGTATTAGCACAAAAATAGATAGTCAAGTCAATGGAATAGAACAGAAAACCTATAAATAAACCCACAATTATATAGTCAATTAATCTTCAATAAAAGAGGAAATAATATACAGTGGGAAAAATACATACAGTCTTTTCCCACAAATGGTATTGGGAAAACTGGATGGCAACATGCAAAAGAATGAAACTGGACCACTTTCATACATCATGCCCAAAAATAAATTCAACATCAATTAAAGACCTAAATGTGAGACCTGAATCCATAAAAATCCTAGAAGAGAGCGTGGGCAGTAATTTCTCTGACATCTGCCATAGCAACGTTTTTCTGCAGTATGCCTCCTGAGGCTAGGATAATAAAATAAAAAATAAGCTATTGGGACTACTTTAAAATAAAACGCTTCTGCACAGCGAAGGAAACAATCAACAAAACTAAATGGGGGAAGATATTTGCAAGTGACATACCTGATAGAGGGTTAGTATCCAAAATATATAAAGAATTGATACAACTCAACACCCAAGAAACAGATGATCCAAAAAATCCCCAAAACACAAAAATGCAAATAATCCAGTTAAAAAATGGGCAGAAGACGTGAACAGACATTTCTCCAAAGAAGACGTACAGGTGGCTAACAGACACATGCAAAGATGCTCAACATCACTCATCATGAGGGAAATGCAAATTGAAACTACAATGAGATATCACCTCACACCTGTAAGAATGGCTAAAATCAGAAACACAAGAAACAAGAGTTGGTGAGGGTGTGGAGAAAGAGGCACATTTGTGCACTGTTTTGTGTTTTTTTTTTTAAATTTTTTAATGTTTATTTATTTTTGACAGAGAGAGCATGACCTGGGGAGGGAAGAGAGAGAGGGAGACACAGAATCTGAAGCAGGCCCCAGGCTCTGAGCTGTCAGCACAGAGCCTGACATGGGGCTCAAATCCACAAACTGTGAGATCATGACCTGAGCCGAAAGTCGGACACTTAACCAACTGAGCCACCCAGTGCCCCCACATTTGTGCACTGTTAGTGGGAATGCAAACTGGTACAGCCACTCTGGAAAACAAAATCAGTGTTCCTCAAAAAGATAAAAATAGAAGTATTCTATGATCCAGTAATTGCAGTACTGGTATTTCCCCCCAAAATACAAAACACTAATTCAAAGGGATACACATGTACCTTTGTTTAAAGCAGCATTATTTACAACAGCCAAGATATGGAGGCAACCCAAGTGTCCATTGATAGATGAATGGTTAAAGAAGACGTGGTGTATAAACACAATGGAATATTATTCAGTCTCTTAACTATAGAGAATAAACTGATGGTGAACAGAGGGATGGGGGTAATAGGTGATGGGGATTAAGGAGTGTACTTGTCATGATGTGCACTGGGTGATGTATGAAATTGTTGAATCATTATATTATATACCTGAAACTAATATGACACTGTATGTTAACTCTACCTACTGGAATTAAAAGAAAAACTTAATAAATAAAAAATATTAACAGAAAATTCATAAAGAACAAACAGTATGAGTATGAAAATATTCAATTATATTGAAAATTATAAAGGATAATACAGTGACCAACTCTGTGCCAACATTATGCATTTTCAAATATTTGTCAAGTTTGTTTCAGATCTTGATTTTTCTTTAAAAAGCAAACAAACAAACATACAGGGGAGCCTGGGTGGCTTGGTTGGTTGAGTGGCTGACTCTTGGTTTCAGCTCAGGTCATGATCTCACAGTTCATGAGCCCTTGGTTGGGCTCTGCGCTGATGGCCTGGAGACTGCTTGGAATTCTCTTTCGTCCTCTCTCTCTCTGCCCCTCTCCTGCTGTGTGTGCTTTCTCTCTCTCAAAAATAAATGAATAAACATTGAAAAACACACATATATAGTTAGTCTACCATATATACTTGTTCCAAGTCTCAACCTCATCTTGTGTCCTAAAGCATGGTAAAAACACATGTTGTGTTATAATTTTACTAAATAACTGCTGATTCATAATAAAAAGAATAAACATAATTGATAAATTTATAAATGACTGAATTTCTATTTTATTTTTTTAAATTTCTATTTTTATAACAAGATGCAGGGATAGAGATTTTAAAGATGAAATCCTATGTCATTACACCTGTGACATTCAAAACAAAAGCTCCAGGCTTAATTTCAAATTAGTTTGTTTTTCTTATACTCCATCCATTGCTCAAATTTGTTCATATTTCATTTGTTCATATTTACATCCAATATCAAACTCTCTCTTCCTCACTCCCTCCCCCCTCTCCCTCTCCTTTTTCTTTTCTGTTGGAAAACAAGAAGCCGGGGGCACCGTAAGAATGTCCTGAAGGAAAAGGACAGAACAGCAAGGAACTGAAAGCAGTTTCATTCCCAGGTGGAAAGCCACAGGGACTGCTCATCCCCTCCAGGAGGACATCATATGGGCACCAAGCCAGGGATAAGAATGTTTTGTCTGGTGCCAGACATACTCCTGACCCAGTATGGAATACACTGCAGGTGCATGACCTGTCCAGATGCCAAATACCATGTTGTATGTGCTCACTGTTATCAGACAAATTGCAAAAATATGCTTGAGCCAGGGGACCGGTGCTTCTGTTCCTGGGGAGTCTTAGCCCCCTGCTTTGTAATTCTCTCGTCACCGCACCTTTAGGCCTGTCTCTCTTCCCTTTTCCTTTCCTTCCTTCTTCTTTTTAAAATGACTGATCTGTGTTGAATCACTATGTTGTGCACCTGAAGCTACTATCACACTGTATGTTAACTAACTGGAATTAAAATAAAAACTTAAAAAATAAAATGGCTGATATATTTGAGATAATTTTCAGACATCAAAGCACATAGCCACTATATTCCGCATTCAGGATCTCCTAGAAACAAGAACATTTTCATACATAGTTACATTATCACACTTAAGAAATTTAACATTAATATACATATATTTAATACAATCTACATACAAATTTCCCAATGAAAAAGACTTGTTTTTTATTAGAGATTTGTTAACATACAATTCACATACTATACCATTCACCCATTTAAAATATACAATTAACTATTTTTTATGTATTCACAGAATTGTGCAACCATCATCATAATTAATTTTAGAACGTTTTCATCACCCACCCCCCCAAATCCCATTAACAATCACTACCCATTTTTCCCTAGAAATCACCAATCCATTTATGTCTCTATAGATTTGCCTAGTCTTGATATTTCATATAAATAGAATCATATAATATGTGGCTTTTGCGATTGGCTTCTTTTAATTGGCATAATGTTTTCAAGGTTTATCCATATTGTGTATGTATCAGTACTTTATTGGTGAATACTATTCCATTGTATGGATATATCACATTCTCTTTATCCAGTCATCAGATGATGGCAGTTTCCACATTGGGTCTATTGTGAATAGTGCTGCTATGAACATTCATATACAAGTATTTTTTTTTATAACTTCTGTTTATTTGTTTGTTTTTGGTAAACACAAGGGGTGGAATTGCTGGATCATATGGCAATTGTACGCTTAACTTTTTTGAGGAATCACCAGACTGTACCACTCGCCTTCCTCCTTCCCAATGACCCCCATCTTCTACCCTCCTCCCAGAGCATGCACTATACCTCAGCCACACTGAACTTCCTTTATTTTTAAAAAGCTCCAGGCTCTCTCACCTGAGTTTTTCCATATACTATTTCCTCTCTAGATACTTTTATTTTCTTTTTCTGGAAAACTCCTCAGATTCGCTTGAATTTCCTTAAAATACAAAACAAAACAAAATAAAACATGTCTCCTCTGACCTAACAGATAAAGGTGTCCTTGATATGCGCTCTTATCACATCTTTTATTTCCCCTGTGAGGACATTTGTAATGCTTGGTTGGAGCTTGTTTAGTTGCATGTCTGCCGGCTAGACTATAAGCACTTTGAGGGCAGGCAAAGAGAAATACGTGGCTCAGAGCGTTGCACATGGTAGTTACCCAGTAAATATTTTTAGAAGGAATGCATTAATGATGTAATAGATTAAGTATTTCCTGGGTGGGTCAACACAATGCTTGCTATCATGGAGTTTAAAGCCCACCTGAGAAGAGAAGGTTGGTATAAATGGAAGCGGTCATTGGACAACATCTAATAGCGGTGGCCAGATGCCACAGTATTTGACTCTGATAACTATTGTAGAAGGCCAGATCCTGCAAAAGATAGAGAAGGGAGATATTAGTGTGGGCTTTAATGGTTGGGGAAAACTTTCCTGAGAAGATCAGACTTAGAGTGAACCCAGAGTTCTGTCTCAGGGTTTAGAAAAATGCAGACGCAAGGGTGGGGGCAAGCACTGGGTTTGATACTAATAAGTTTCTTTGGGACCCGGGGATCCCAGGAGTCAGGCCATTATAGAAGAGAGTCAGGAGACAATGGCAGAGACTCCAGCCTAACATGTATGATGGAGAAGTAACAAACAGGAAGCAGGTTCTGGAGCCACACTCAGAGAAGCTGGGTAAGCTGGGAGGGAGTTCAGAAGAGGTAGTTACTTTAAAATCCCGTGCAACAGATGTTAAGATTCCATAATTCTGTAGTGCAGTTCTTGCAGGATGATTTAGAAGTCGTCAGCTTCATTGTTTTCCTCTCTCAACAGTGATTCCCGTCTCCAAATGTAACTGGGAATCACCAGAGCTGTTGTTAATGGGAAAAAATAAATCGTATGTTTGTGGAGTCCTTTATCCTTTGCAAGTGCCAGTCATTCCAAACCCACAGTTCTGTAAGGTGTGTAAGATTCACTGATGATGGAGTGTAAGGTTGCAAAAGTTCAGCAGTTTGCCAAGGTTACTAGCCTGTAATGATGGAGTCTGACTTCTGTTGGTTCCTAAATATCTTGCTTGGGACTGAGGTAAACAGGGTATAAGAGACCATTTGGGGAACGCCTCTCCATGAAGCTGGCTTTCCTCACTCTCCACAGAGTTATCCTAATATTAATATCTTTAGCTCATAACTTGAGAGGAAATCCTCACTATTGGGTTCCAAATATTTGTCCCTTCTGGGCCAGTAGCTTCTTCTATCCCACAGTGCTCCTTTACCTTTTCTCTACCTGTACCAACATGCTGGGCTCATGGGTGAAAGGGAGATGAGGGCAGGGGTACTTGGGAAAACACTGCATCCTCATCACAGAACTTGATGATGACAGTGGTCTTACTAATACCACACTTCGTCTCAACTTACCTTGGCATGATAAATTAGGTACTGCTGTGTTTCTATTAAGCTGATTAGGGAATTCAGACTAAGGGAGATTAAGCTTCTTGGCCAAGGTCACAAAGCAGGTATGGGGGTAGTAAGGTGACCCCATGCTGCCTGGCTCCAGGGCCAACCACTTAAATACTGTAAACACACACTGGGGTCCTCCCAGCCTCAGCCACGTCAGCTGCTGTCCCCAGAATGTCCATTTCGTTCTTACTCTCTTCTAACTCTTGCTTCCCTGACTAATGTCTCCTGAGTCAATCAAGTCTTAAAAGGGAAAAGAGACAAGCTTTTCACGTGGGTTGGGGTAGCCATTTTTCTAGTAGTTCCAGTGTTAGGAACTACAGTGTTGGGGTCTAGCGCCTGCAGATGATGAGAGAACATCTATTGACTTCTAATCTGAAGCAACTCAGACCTTTGTGTCATTCTGCAGTTTGGGCAGACCCCTGGTTCTAAACAGCCCCCAGGCTGAGACGGGTATGCAACACGGGCTCAGATCAGTCTGGGCTCATCATTTCTTTCCCTACACCCACTGAGGTGGGTGGCTGAGAGGGTGTGTAAGCCAGGTAGGCGGACAAACAAATGGGTTTTCCTTTGGAGTAGGAGTGCTGGGTGCGACCAGCGAGACGGATGAGGCTGCTGACGGGTAGGTGGGGGTAGAGCCGCCACTTGGTTTTGTACACGCCTTCTTCCAAGTAAAGCTTGTGGAGGGGAAGCTCAGGAGAACAGCTGAGTGCTCAGGGTTCTGGTGGCCCTTTGATCTGTTTACGTCCCAACTGCTCCCTGGCTACAATCTTCTTCAGCCTCAATGGTGGACTCACAAGGGGCACAGACCCCATGAAGGTGAAGGAGAAAGCATTGTGGGGAGGCTCAGATTAGGGGACTTCACTGCTGTGCTTGCTGTGGTGACCAGACCTTTGCTAGAGTTTTATCTCCCCCTGTGTCTGGCCCCATTGGCTTCATTAGGAGACTGCCTCAGCAAAGTCTCCCAGTTACTTAATAGGCCAGCATGCCTGGGATGATGTCTAGGTTTGGGTTGTGATCAAGTGTTTCATGTCTTTTTTTAAATTTTTTTAAATGTTTATTTATTTTGAGAGAGAGAGAGAGAGAGAGAGAGAGAGAGAGAGAGAGAGAATGAGTGGGGGAGGGGCAGAAAGAGAGGGAGACACAGAATCCGAAGCAGGCTCCAGGCTCTGAGCTGTCAGCACAGAGCCCGACACGGGGCTCGAACTCGAGAACTGTGAGATCATGACCTGAGCTGAAGTCAGATGCTTAACTGACTGAGCCACCCAGGCACCCCTAAGTGCTTCATATCTTAATATCCGGGACCCATCTGTGTTCCTCAGAATTTGTTGTTTACACTCCCTTCCACCCTCCCAATGTCCCTGTGATCTAATTTTTTCTTCTACGAATTTGAGAGTTTTCTAGTGCTTCTGGGAGAAATGGACCATTTATTTTCTAGGCGGGTCTCTCCATAGCTTGTGTTACATGAGAGTCAGTTACTCTGATGAACTTTTCCTCAGTCTGATTCCCACTGATTCATATGATCCAGTTCTCAAAACTTCTGGCATGCCAAGACACCATTTTCCAGCACTCCTACTCACTTTTTTTTGTTTTGTTTTGTTTTGTTTTTTACATTTTGTTGTAATTGGCTACAGAGTATGCCATAGAGAAGCTATACTTTAGATCTGTATTGTTCAATCTGGTAACCACTAGCCACATGTTGCTATTGAGCAGTTAAGTGTGGCTAGTTCCAATTGAGATGTGCTGTATGTACAAAATCCACACTGGATTTCGAAGAAAATAGATGTGTGAGTTTTTAGCGTACAGGTATTGATTATGTGTTGAAATGATGGTATCTTGGATATCTTGACGTTAATAAAATATGTAACAAAGATTAACTTCACCTGTTTCTTTTTGCCTTTTTATTTTCTTTTATTTTTTTACATATAATTTTTTAAATGTTTTATTTAGCTTTGAGAGACAGAGAGAGGCAGAGCATGAGCAGGGGTGGGACAGAGAGAGAGGGAGACACAAAATCTGAAGCAGGCTCCAGGCTCTGAATTGTCAGCACAGAGTCCGAGTCAGGGCCCGAACCCATGAATCATGAGATCATGACTTGAGCTGAAGTCAGACGCTTAACCAACTGAGCCACCCAGGCACCCTGCTTTTTGCCTTTTAAATTGTGTTTATTGAGGGGCGCCAGGGTGGCTCAGTCAGTTGAGTGTCCAACTTTGGCTCAGGTCATGATCTCACTGTTTGTGGGTTCGAACCCCACATCAGGCTCTGCACTGACAGCTCAGAGCCTGGAGCCTGCTTCAGGTTCTGTGTCTCCCTCTCTGCCCCTCCCCTGCTCCCATTCTCTCTCTCTCTCTCAAAAATAAATAAATGTTAAAAAAATTAAAAATAAATAAAAATAAAACGTGTTTATTGAAAATTTAAAATTGCCATTTTATTTTTATTTTTTTAAATTTATTTTTAATTTACATCCAAGTTAGTTAGCATATAGTGCAACAATGATTTCAGGAGTAGATTCCTTAATGCCCCTTACCCATTTAGCCCATCCCACCTCCCACAACCCCTCCAGCAACCCTCTGTTTGTTCTCTTTATTTAAGAGTCTCTTATGTTTTGTTCCCCTCCCCATTTTTATATTATTTTTGCTTCCCTTCCCTTATGTTGATCTGTTCTGTGTCTTAAAGTCCTCAAATGATAGAAGTCATATGATATTTGTCTTTCTCTAATTTCGCTTAGCATAATACCTTCTAGTTCCATCCACATAGTTGCAAATGGCAAGATTTCATTCTTTTTTTTTAATGTTTACTTATTTTTGAGAGAGAGAGAGAGAGAGAGAGAGAAACAGAGCATGACCAGGGGAGGGGCAGAGAGAAAGAGGGAGACACAGAATCTGAAGCAGGCCCCAAGCTCCGAGCTGTCAGCACAGAGCCCCATATGGGGCTTGAACCCACAAACCATGAGATCATGACCTGAGCGGAAGTCGGAGGCTCAACTGACTGAGCCACCCAGGCTCCCCTTGATTTCATTCTTTTTGATTGCCGAGTAATACTCCATTATCTTCTTTATCCATTCATCCGTCGATGGACATTTGGGCTCTTTCCATACTTTGGCTATTGTTGATAGCACTGCTATAAATTGGGGTGCATGTGCCCCTTCGAAATAGCATACCTGTATTTCTTGGATAGATACCTCTTAGTGCAATTGCTGGGTCATAGGGTAGTTCTGTTTTTAATTAAAATTGCCACTTTAAATGTGTTTATTGAAAAGTTAAATGTGTTTATTGAAAATTTAAAATTATATTGAAAATATAAAATTTAAAAAGCTCACATTTGTGGCATATATTTTATTGCCAGTGGACAGTGCTGCTTTAGATTAACCACCATGCTTCATTCTGATTGCCTCCAGAGTCTTGAGGATTTAAAATTTCTACCATTATGTATGATGTTGACTCTCGATAAGTTAGATCTTTTTATTATGTATTTTTGGGAATTCTCAGAAAAATGCCCTATGTGTGTCCTGAGACACCCTACTTAATGGTTGTGTTTCTTCTTAAATTAGTCAAAACTGACCAACTATTTTTTCTTAAGCAAGGGCACTGGTGTCTTTAAGTGTCCTACAAAAAAAAAAAAAAAACAGGCTTCATATTTGCAATGAAGTAGGAGAATATGCAGAGATTGTAAATCTGTTCAGAGTCCCTTTGGTTTAAAAATAATACAGTACTTGCTTCCTATATTGTCCCATCAGTGTCTGGAACAGGGCAAGATGAGAGTGTGTTTGATGTCCTCATGGTCCGCTCCGAGTAAAGCTGTTGAAGATATGAGAACAGTCTGTGCCGATGCCAGCAGTCACCCAGTGTTGCCAGCAGAACTTGATGGTAAACGTAGGGCAAGCAACCCACTGTTGAGTTCCGAGGCCCTGAAAGTATTTGAACAGTTGAAGAAGCCTTGCTGGGAGCAGTGTGGTTGAGACCTGGCATTACAGTTAATGGGGAATTAAAGGAGAACAAAATCTTTTGATAGGATTAAATCTCTTGATGGAGTCCTATGATTTCCATTTCACTGTGATCTAGAGAATGAAAGTATGCTCACATCTGGAGAGGGGACACAATCCAATTTTGGCAGATCCTAGCACATTATATTAAGGAAGTAATCTCTTATTTTATTCTGAGCTTTGATCAGGAATTGGTATTGATATTTTTCAATTGCCTTTTGGCTGTGGTTCATTAATACTAATTTTTTTAATTAAACATTAGCTTTTTTTCAAATATGAAAATTTGGAATTATTAGTGTTTTAGGCTTTTCATATCCATTTCTATAGGTGGAATTGTTCTATAATTCTATTTTCATGTCTTTTCTCCCCCTCTGTTTCAGTAAATTATGTAGCTTTCTATTTAATTTTAGGCTCTGGAATGCTTTATGTAGAGCCTGGGGATTATCGTTCCTTGAGAGTTTGAAAAATCCAAAAAGCTTCCTGGCCCAATGATTTTTTTTAATTGCAATATAATTTACATGTAGTGCACAAATCTCTGTGTACAGCTCGCTGAATTTTACACCCATGTAACCACTGCACTGATCTAGATACAGAACATTTCTATTATCCCAGAAGTTTTCCTATGCCCTCTCCTAGTTAGTACCCATGCATGTCCAGAGGTAACCACTATTCTTGTTTCTATCATCATAGATTAGATTTGCTAGCTCATGAACTTCGTATGAATGGAATCAACCCACATTTTTTTGAGTCTGGATTTTTTAATTCAACGTAATGTTTTTGATATTTATCCATTCTGTTGTTTGAATCATTATAGTTCATTCTTTTTCATTGCTATATAGTACACCATTAAAATGAATATGCCACAGTTTTTTTTATCTATTCTCCTGGACACTGGGTTTCTCAGTTTTAGCTCTTATGACTTGAGCTTCTTTGGAAAATTCTATTAAACATGCTTTTGAGGACATTTGTTTTCATTTATTTGGGATATTTCGGGAATGAATTTTCTGGACTATAGGGTGAGTGAATGTTAACCTTTAAGAACTGCAAACAGTTTGCTAAGTGGTTTTACTATTTTATATCCTTATCTGGGATATATGAGAATATTAATTACTAAAATTTGATATTGTCAATTTTTTCATTTTAGCCATTCTAGTGGGTGTACAGTACTATCTTATGATCTTAATTTGAATAATAATGTTGGGCATCTTTTTATATGCTTATTGTTGGCTTAAAGAAATTTATTATACTTATTTTTTTCAGTTTGTTTCATATTTGTTGGTCTTTGATTTTTTCGACTTCTTGACTGTTTATTTTAATGGTCTCTTCAGATATCATGTATATTTATTATTGAGCCAATTTTTCAATTTGTTTTTGTTTAGCAAATGTCTCATCCAGATTTTCACATTTATTTCAGACATTTTAGGAAAACTTAAAAATTTGTCTCTGTAACTGTATCCTTTTTTTTATTCCTAATCTTCTATACTTATTTTTTAATTGGCCAGTTTTGTCTATTGTGTTGACCTTTTGAAAACAAAGCTCTCAAATTATTTTATCATTTTACTGCTTTTATGTTTTCCATTTTGCTAAGATACGCTTTTAAGTTTATAAATTTCTTAATCCTTTTTATTTGAATTTTTGCCATTCTTTTTTCTATCCTTTTCAGCTTAATACTTTATTTTTTCCTAGCTTATTAGTAAAAATGAGGCATAGATTTTTCTTTTTCCACGATGACTCTGTGTGTAGTATGTTCCTTCTCAATAGAGCAGTGTTACTTTGTTCTTTGATGTAAAAATCATTTAGTAGAGGCTTAATATCCAAGTATATCACATGTTTGTTATTAATTTGTCATTTTACTGCACTACCTTCAAATAATGTGGTCTCTACAACTTCTCTTTTTGGACCATAAGTTCTACAAGAATTTGTGGTACTTTATTGTCCTTCATGCAGTTGCTAGAATCAACAAATGTGGTGATACCATCAACTACCATCAAATCTACAAGTAGAAAACTTGATCTCACAGTGATCAAGGTAGACACAGTCCTGGCCCTCACGGTGGGTCGGCTCTGGAGGCTACATCCTGTTAAGCAGCCCTGGTGATATTTGAGCTCATAACTCCTTATTTAGAAGACCGGGGCTCTAATTGCCTGGCTAGGGGGGGAAAAATGAATGCCAGCCCATTGGCTTTGAGGGATCCACAGAGACAAGAGGGGAAGCCCGCATTGGTCACCTCTCATTTCTTGGGTAAATATTAGTCATATACTTGTTTTTTCCTCTCCGAAGTTAATTATTATTTAAAACTTTTTAATGTTTATTTATTTTTGAGAGAGAGAGAGACAGCAGAGTGAGGTAGGGGGTGGGGGCAGAGAGAGAGGGAGATGCAGAATCCAAGCTGTCAGCACAGAGCCCAACGCGGGGCTTGAACTCGTGAACTGCGAGATCATGACCTGAGCCAAAGTCAGATGTCCAACGAGCTGGGCCACCCAGGTATCCCTGAAGTTAACCATTTCATTTAAATCATCAGATCTATTGGCAAAAAATTACATACGGTACTTTTTTAAAGTTCTCTCTCCTCTGAATCAGTGATTATATCTGACCTTCCTGCCTTCCTGGTGGCATTGCCAGGTCTGCCATCTCTGTTCTTGTGACCCACTGATCATTCTCCCACCCTTCCTCTGCCTGCACCCCCCACCCCCAGCTCAAGGAGATCTCTTTCTGGTTTGCTGGGAGGAAGCTTCACTTCACCTCCCAATTCTAGTCCATTTTTTTTCTTTACCGGTAAATTCTGGCTTCACTCTGGAGCTCAGGCTTTTGGAAATAAAAGCCAGGAAAACTTGTGAACCATTTCTGCTTTCCTGCCATGTCTGTATCCTGAGGCAAGGAGCATAGAGCTAACTATCTATTGAACGGGAAGAAGTGAAAGTGAAGAGCGAGGAAACAAAACCTTCTAAGAGTAATATGTCAAAAATTATTCTATCCCTGTTTTTTGAGGTATTCACAAGTTGAGAGAGTTCAAGGACCCTTTAATTTCCCACTCCTTGAACTGGTTGATTTGCACCACAAGTTTTGTGGTTCCCGGTGCTTTTGTGCACCTCTACCACAGAGAGGACCTGACCCTCTTGCTGTGTCCTCTGACCAAGAGAAAATGGTTGTATTTATGGATATTCTGAAGCTGACTGTAGGCATCTCTCTTTAATTATCAGATATGTGAATAAAAAACATTTCCTCCCCCATAATGCTTTACTCTCAGAACTCATTCTGTCTGTGCTGCCGTCTGTAGGACTTTGTCTCAGTAATACCTGCTAACCTGCAAAGTGTAACCAGTTCTGGAAGCACTCCCCACTAAAAGTCAAGCTCCAAAGTTAGACTGTTGGCTGCAGTCCCAGATCTGTTGCTCAATAGGTGTGGGACCTAGGACAAGTTACCTACTGAGTATAAATATCAACTTTTTAAACGTAAAAACTGAAGAAAATAGTACCTATCTCATAGGGCTGCTGTGAAGAATGAATGAGTTAATACATATTATACTTTCATCCTAGTGGAAGAAGTACTGAACTTAACCCTTATGACTTGTGGGTATTTAATTAAAAAAATTAAGATTTCTTTTTGAAAATTCTGAAGTGTGTATATATGTGTGTATATACACATACATATTCACGCTGTCATGCAAATTATTTTTAATTTTACAAAGGTAGGACAAAAGCAACATGAAAATGGGAAACCAAAGTGTCATCTCAGAGTTCCTCCTCCTGGGTCTGCCTATTGAGCCAGGGCTGCGGGACCAGTTCTATGCCCTGTTCCTGCTCATGTATGTTACCACCGTCGTGGGGAACCTGCTCATCATCATCCTCATTCTCCTGGACTCCCGCCTCCACACGCCCATGTATTTGTTTCTCAGCAACTTGTCCTTCTCTGACCTCTGCTTCTCCTCTGTCACAATGCCCAAACTGCTGCAGAACATGCAGAGCCAGGTCCCGTCCGTCCCCTATGCCGGCTGCCTGGCCCAGATGTACTTCTTCTTGCTTTTTGCAGACTTGGAGAGCTTCCTCCTGGTGGCCATGGCCTATGACCGCTATGTGGCCATTTGCTTTCCCCTGCACTACACCACCATCATGAGCCCCAAGCTCTGTCTCTCCCTGGTGGTGCTGTCCTGGGTGCTAACCACTTTTATCTCTTTATTGCACACGCTACTCACGGCTCGGCTGTCCTTCTGTGCTGATAATGTGATTCCTCACTTTTTCTGTGACATGTCAGCTCTGCTAAAGTTGGCCTGCTCTGACATTCAAATAAATGAAATGGTGATATTTATTTTGGGAGGGCTTGTCATTATTGTTCCATTCCTGTTGATCTTTTTATCCTATGCACGGATTGTGTCCTCCATCCTCAGGGTCCCTTCTGCCGGGGGCATCCGCAAGGCCTTCTCCACCTGTGGCTCCCACCTCTCCGTGGTGTCTCTCTTCTACGGGACAATCATTGGCCTCTACTTGTGCCCTTCAGACAACAATTCTACTGTTAAGGAGACTGTCATGGCCGTGATGTACACTGTGGTCACCCCTATGCTGAATCCCTTCATCTACAGCCTGAGGAATCGGGACATAAAGGGAGCCTTAGGAAGAGTATTTTCCAAATGGACGATTCAGCTTTCTCTGGGACAGGGACTCTAAAGACTAATGTATGTTTTCAAACAGTAGGCATAATATTGACAATGAGTAGTATTCCGTAAAGTCTAGTAAGCACCAAGCTAATGCAGCCCAGGGGGTTTTCTCATTGTCACTAGGGGTGGGTCCATCTCACATCCTGGGTTTACCACAGAATCTGGGGGGTGATGTAGCACAAGGACTGACATGTAGTGGACACTTGGCAATTATTATTCAAATTTGAATAAATATCACTCTAACGCTAGTGTTTACTGCACTCAGAGAAAGTACAGTAGTTCCTAATTCTCTAATAAATAAATCCAAATTTCTCAGCCCCTTCAGTGATTTGCTTCTGCCAAACATGTTTATTTCATGAAGAATGTCTTCCAGTTTATTATGTACTGCTTTTGTAATTTTTTACTCTCCAAGGATCATCATTTATTCCATTGCTTACCTATTTATTTAGTTTTTAATTTTCATTTCAGGTGTTGGTTGATTCACCACTTTAATGATCATACTCGAAATTGTTTTTTCCTTTGATTTACCAATCACTTGTCAGTTAATGACAGACTGCTTCTTTTGATAATATCTATATTTTGGATGAAAATTTCTCTTTTGAATTAAAATCATATTATATGGAATGAGCCATATGATTCTCTTATGAATTGTTTAATTTATAGACAGTAAAATGGTGGCCCATACATAGCCTAAAGTAGCACAAATAGTGACAGAGGGTTAGAATCTATTTATGACCCCCAGGTAGATTTTTTTCCTCTGAAATATTACACTGAAATTATGTGATGCTTTCTTTGTTTACTTCTTTTCAAGTATATTTTCAGTGTCTTGAAGACAGGTGCTCTCTTATCTCTTCAATGACTACTTCAGTGCCTTTTACTTGCTAGATGGACAGTAATAACTGATTTGATTTGAATACATTTTCATATGTTTCTTGAAATTAAAGTGTGCCTTAAAAAAAAATCTCACCTTTTGAAAGAAGTCTTCCTAATAATGCCAACTTTGACTTCCTTTCTTCTTCAAAAATTTTTATTGACTACAAAAAGAATACATTCTCACTGGAAAATTATCCAAACAACAAAGAAATAAATAATAAAGTGTAATGGAAGGTTCCCCCAAATTCTGCCCTCCCCCATAAAAGCAGTTAGAAGTTGGGGAATATTCTATGTACATAGATAATTTCTGTGTAGACTAACATTACATATAATAGCATTAAATTATACACACCATTTTCTCAGGTTGTTATATAAAATATATTTTGAATTCATCATTTCATACAAAGATATATAATGATCTTAGAATCTATACAGTGCTTGTTGAATGGATGCATTTACTATAATTTATTTAAATAATCTTGGTAAACACTTGGGTTGTTTTCAGTTTTTTATGATTTTGAACAATACTTCAATTTTATTTCCTCATCCATACGTTTCCTTGTGGACTTATGCTGTGTTTCTAAGGACACATTCTTAGAAATGGGTGTACTAGATCAAAGGATATGAACAGGTTATAAGTGGGTGGAAGTTGTCAAATTGCCTCCCAGGAATTCTGCTAAGGTAAACTCCTTCCAAAAGTGAATGAGAGTGGCTGGTTCTTTACATGTTCCCAACTCTGGATTTTTTGTTCTCAAAATATTCATCAAAATATGATATTTTACTATTTTTAAATTGAATCTTTGTATGTATCAGTGAGCTCAAACATCTCTTTATATTGATTAGTTACTTTTCCTTGTGCATGTCCTTAGCCTTGAGTCGATTTTCTTTTTTCTTATGATCACATTATCTATCTTCTAGGCAACATTTCCCTCAGTCTGTTATTCATCTTTTGAACTTGGTAGTGATGTGTTTTTCCCTTACTAAGATCATAAACTTCAAAGTAGACAAATAAGTTGATTTTTACTTCATGATTTTTTTCTTCCACATGCTTGGAAATGGCTTTTCTATCCCCAAATTATTATTATTATCTCATTCTTTTTTCTAGCTCTTGTACAGTGTTAGTTTCCACATCTCTATGCTTGATCCACCCAAAATTTTAAGGCCAACTGTCCTTTTTCTTTTTTCCCCTTCCTCAGGAAGTGAGTTGTCTCCACCTTCACAGGTATAAAAAAAAACTACCTTTACAATGTCTTAAGTGCTCACATATACTTCCTGGGCTTATATTATTATTATTATTAATTTCTGGACTTATTATATTGATGCCATACTATGTATAACGGTACATTTTAAGTACCTTGTGTGACAAGCCCTCTTCTATATTCTTCTCTTTCAATACTTTCCTGACACATTTATCCTTTCAGATATACTTTAGATCTATTTTATTAAATTACAATTTAAAAAATATGTTGGGAAATTAACTTGAGTTGCACTGAATTATTACATTGATTTGTGAATTAGAGTTGGCTATTTGTACAGTTGTCTTACAAACTATAAATAATGAATACCTTTCTATTTATTCCAGGTTTTCATTTCTTAGTTGAATTTTGTAGGTGTCTTAACCTAGTATATTATTACATATTACTTTCTACATTTAGTCCTAGGTATTTTACATTGAAAAAAAATGTTGGATGGGGTCACTATTATGTTTTTAGACAAGTAAGTTTTTTGTACATAAAAGAGTTACTGATTGTTTTGTATATCATTTTAAAAATATTACACCTTACTAAATTCTCTTATTGTTTTCTAATAAGGATTTCAGTTACCTGTCTTGGGTACTGAAGATACACAAAGTTAACATCAGGATTGGTAAGTATACATATTTCTTTCAAATACTTAGTTCTGTTATTTCTTTTTTCTAATGTATAAAGAAGATGTGTGTGTGTGTATGTGTGTGTGTGTGTGTGTGTGTGTGTATACATGTATGTATGTATATATACCATGGAATACTACTTGGCAATCAAAAAAGAATGAAATCTTGCCATTTGCAACAACATGTATGGAACTAGAGTGTATTATGCTAAGTGAAATAAGTCAGTCAGAGAAAGACAAATATATGATTTTACTCATATGTGGAATTTAAGAAACACAACAGATGAACATAAGGGAAGGGAAGGAAAACTAAGATAAAAACAGAGAGGGAGGCAAACCATAAGAGACTCTTAAATACAGAGAACAAGCTGAGGGTTGCTGGAGGGGAAGTTGGTGGGGGGATGGGCTAAATGGGTGATGGGCATTAAGGAGGGCACTAGTTGGGATGAGCACTGGGTGTTGTACGAAAGTGATGAATCACCGGGTTCTACTCCTGAAACCAATACTACACAGTATGTTAACTAACTTGAATTTAAATAAATAAATTTTAAAAGAAGGGGGAAAAAAAGAATAATGTGAAATAATAGTGATTCTAAGGAGAGCCCAGATATTAGTGTGAGGCCCTGCTCTTTGTCCTTCAATAGCCAAATGGGGGTATAGTGAAATCTTCAAATAGTTTTGGATATTGGAGGCCACAGTGAACTTTCCCTCCTTGTCTGGTGGTACTCTGGGAGAAGCCACTTTGCAGAAAAGCCCACCACTACACGGCCATATCATGACAGCTCTGGTCTACGGAAGAGTGTCTGAAATCCCACACAACATGCGCATGCACATAAACATGAATTTTTGCAACCATGTTGGGCCATGAAGATCTGAAAAGTTCTTACGTACCCTGTTGGAGCCCTGCTGGAGTTGAGAGCTAGTGTGTCTCCAGAGGCTATCAGGATAATGAGTAAGGGGACCGTGTAGCGGCAGCTAAAGTCAGAGCCCAGAACCAGATGGAAGACGTTGCTGCGTCTAACAGAATCAGTCAGCAGAAACAGTAAGCCCTAAGAAGGGCATCAACTCCCTTCTCAAAAGAAAAGACATGTATTATCCATGCTGAGTGTAGTCGAGGTCCAGCAACAGTGAACCTTAGCAGAGACACCCCTCCCGAAGTCGAGAGGATACACAAGCCTCAAGAATCTGGAAAAGGTTTAACAAAATCAACACAGAGAAACCAGGAGGAAGGAATTCATCAGTATGAAAGTAAAAGCTTGATGGAGTTGAAAACCAAGAAGCAAAAGAATGATAATAACTAAATGTTGGTTCTTTGGTAATATGAATAATAACAGATAAAATGGCACGTAAAATAAGGCAACAAAATAGAAAAGATACAAATAAGGAACTCTGGGAGTGAAAAAGAAGCAAAATTAACAGTTAAAGAGGCAATCTTAAAATCACAAGAATACTACTGAAATAAAATAAATTGAAAATACAGGCACAGTTATATTTTAGGAACTTATATATTACTAAAATATGCTCAATATTATGAAAAGAGTCAACTACAAATTATTGAAGTAGATAAACTGCTTAGTCTTACAGCTTTGGGAAGCCCGCTTGGTTTCTCTAGGCCTGTTTCCTCTCTTGTGCAATGAGAATAATATCTTCCTCCTGGAATCTTGTGAGATTTAAGGCAGACATACATGTAGAGTACTTAGGACAGCGTCTGGCACATAAGTCCTCACTAAAAGTTATCTTTTATTATTTTTATGACAAGGATATCATTACATCATTGTAATAGTGAAACATTGGGAAAGTATAACCATCAATAAGAGAATGGTTAAACTCTGGAATATCACAGTATAGGGTTCTATACCATGAAGTTAAAAGTGAAAAAGTTCCATCTATTGTGATAAGAAAAGATCTCCTAGACTATTGTTGCATGACAAGGGAAATTACAGAATAATATGTAGAGAGTGAGAAGATCTATGTGTCAAAAGCAGGGAGAGGAAGGCAAGGGAGGTATTGAACTGGTAACTGGGATGGGGGTGGAGGTTGGATTGAGTGATAGTCAAAGAGAATTGTATCTTCATCTGTATTTTTGAACTCCTGCCATGAAAATGATGGACATATTGTCTAGGGAATAGAACTTAAAAATAATTTTTTGAATACTTAAAATAAAAACTAGGTCTTTCCTGAAGTTTCCAGAAAAGGAGTCTGAAAAGAATGTGGTCTACACTGCAGTGCCCTCTCCCCCCACCCCACCCCCTGCCAAAAAAAACCTCCTTAAAAACTCTTGCATCTGCACTGCTTCTCGGCTTTCCTCTCCATCCACTAGACTGCTGCCATATCACACTCTTCCCCCTTTCTCTACAGAAGCTATAAGGCTCTTTCCTTGGTCCCCTGCTTGTTCCCTTTCATTTTTCCAAAATTTACAAGTAGCTTCTATTTCAAACATTCAGTCAAGGCAGAAATGAATTTAGCTTATTGCTATGTACCCATCTCTGTAAAATAAACACATTGTCACCTTTGTTTCGGGTCTAATTTTTAATTTAACCAGAAATAAGATGCTACAGGACCAATATTGCTAGTGCTTTGGGAAGCTAGAAAAAGAGGGGCGTGTTCTTTTGTAATCTTTCTTATCATTGAAATGCCAGTGAACCAGGACGTTCCCTCACACCTCTTGGGGTGCAGCCCTCCATCTGAGCCCCCTTTTCAGGGCGCCTTTGACCTCCTTGTTGCGAAGGCTGTAGATGAAAGGGTTCAAGGTCGGTGTGAGCACAGCATAGACCACGCTGGCCAGGCGGTCATAGAGGGCTGAGTAGGCGGAGGACGGCCGGAAATAGACAGAGAGGACAGAGCCGAAGAAAAGCGACACCACCACCAGGTGGGCCCCGCAGGTGGCGAAGGCGCGGCGCCGGCCCCCGGCCGCCCGTACTCCCAGCACCGCGACGAGGATGCGCGCGTAGGACAGCGACACGAGGAGCAGCGGGGTGAGCACCACGGCCAGGCCCTCAGAGAAGATGGCAGCCTCCGCGGTCGCCGTGTTCGAGGTCGCCAAGCTCAGCATCACCGTCATGTCACAGAAGAAGTGGCGCACAGGGGCGGGGCACGGGTAGGAAAGCGCCGAGATGAGCAGCGTGTGCAGCAGCGAGTGCAGGTGGGCCACCGCCCAGGACGTGGTCACCAGCGCCGCGCAGCGCCGGGGCGTCATGACCGCGCAGTAGTGCAGGGGGCGGCAGATGGCCACCGCGCGGTCGTAGGACATGGCTGCCAGCAGGTAGCTCTCGGTGATGCCCAGAGCCACGAAGAAGTACATCTGGGAAAAGCATCCCTGGAAGGACACGGCCTGGCGCGGGTGGAGCAAGCCGGCCAGCAGTCTGGGGACCGTGACAGTGGTAAAGCAGACGTCCACGAGGCTCAGGTGACCCAGGAAATAGTACATGGGGGAGCGGAGGGCCCCATCCGACCTCACCACCACCACCATGGCCAGGTTGCCCAGGGCATTGAGCAGGTAGACGCCGAGGAAGAGCAGGAAGAGCAGCGGGTGGATGTCTGTTCCATCCACCAGGCCGAGGAGGAGGAATTCTGGGGCCGTCGTGAGGTTGGCCAGGGCCATGGAGCGGCCAGAGAGGCGGGGGCGCTGAGGGGGCAGATGAGGAGCAGGCCTAAGTTCTGGCACCTTTCGGTAGGCTTCTGCATGTGCGGGTTCCGTATCCTATTTTTAAATTTACGCTTGCTAAAAAGGCTTGGAAACCACACTGCCCACCCAGTAATCCTCATTTCATGAAGAAACTCAGTATCTGAATCTCAGTAGGGTGTCCTAAGGTAGCGGGTAGTTTCAAGCTTGGAGTAGAACAGACCTGAGTTTGAGATCTGGCTCTACCACTCAGGTGCTATGACCGCTCTAAACCTCCATTTCTTCTTCTTTCATTGAAGAAAATACTAATAGCTACCCATGGAGTTGTTGTGAAGATAGAGTGGGTAATAAGTGTAAAATACTTAGCGCAGCACCCAGCACCCAAAACTCTTGCCTATCTACCCACCTCCCTGCCACCCATCTATTTATCTACCATCATTTGCATAGTCAAACAAGCAGTTGAGGCAGAATTGGGACCCAGGCCATCCGAACACCAGTTGAAGTTTCTTCATAAAACCCCTTATGGCATTTGCCATTCGTTTATTCACCACGTATTATGTGCTAACTCAGGAATCATTAAACTTTTCTGTCAAGGATCATAGAGTATTTTAGGCCTGTGGGCCATAGGGTCTCTTACAAGTGTTCAGCTCTGCCATTGAAGTGTGAAAACAGCCATTGATAGTATGTAAATGAACGGCCTTGGCTTTGTTCCAATAAAACTTTATTATAAACAGGCAGAAGGGCAGATTTGGCCCGTAAGACATAGTTGGCTGACTCCTGTGCTGGGGCCTGTGGGGAACAGGGTGAAGCTTAGCTCTTGCCCACAGTTTGACCTAGAGCAGCTTGCAGTGTTTCCTCCTTTACTAATTTTATGAACCACGTGGGAGTAAATTATTCTACTGGAGGAGTTTGGCAAGAATATAAAGAAGAGATGGGATTTGAACTGGGTCTTAGAAAATGAATACGGTTTTATCCAGCAGACGTGCTATGGTGTCGGAGGGGGAGGCATCCAGACAGGGGGAAGAGATTGTGTGGGATTGTTGGCAGAGGGCGCATGGAATGAAGAAGGTAACATCCACTATGATACTGGGGCAAGTCTTGTCTTTGCTTCAAAGTTTCTCAGTAAACCAAGTGATTTCAATTATCTCTGAAACAAAGCACTCATTTTGTCACCCACTCAATCTCTTCCTTAAAACACATTTTTTCCCACTGATGCAAAGTTTCTGTAAATGTTCTATTCCTAGCCTAGCCTATCCCTGCTTTGTCAGGAAAGAGGGCCAGGCTTTGGTGAGATCCCAGAGAGTGGACCGAGTCAGTTCTTAGCTCAGATGCCCCTTGCAAGAAGGAGCTGTGCTTATTCCCTGTCTTGCCAAGTGATCTATACACAAAACTCACTCAATCGGTATTTGTTGAATGAAGCTTTTTAAAGAGCAATGAGAGAAAAAAGAGGCAAGGGAAGGTGGAAGAGAGGAGATGATGTGCAAACTGCAGTGTCTGCTCTTGTCGCGTTTCAGGAGAAGTCCCAGATGTAGCCTATTTTTTCATTTTTCTGCTTTTCTATCACTGTCACTCATTGGCTATCGCAGGGAGTCATCTGCTTATGCCAACTCCACCCCTATCCCCAGAACAGAGCTGAAGTGTTGAACAGCCAGGACCTTGATACCTCTCCGATTCGTCCTCTTTTGAGGTACAGGATTCTCCCCTGCAGAGCCCCTGACCTTCCCCCCCCCCCACCTCCAGGTGGGCAGTGCATGATATAGAGGAAAAGCCACTGACTTTGCAGTCAGAGCCACCTGGGTATTAATCCTGATTGACTTTGTAAACATAGACCCATATTCGTTCCATCTCTACTCTTCTCATCTATAGAATGGAAATACTGATGATTCCTCTCTGCGTGGTTGATGCCATGATTAAATGGCTAATGTATATATAAGCACGTAGCAGGGAATGGTTGCTTAGTAGATGTTGGTTCCCTTTCCCTCAGCTTCTGATGCCTTCTCCCTGTTCCCCGAGGCTACTAGAGGCAATCCAGTCCACTGCTGGAAGCCTGTAGTTAAAGATGTTTTTCTTAATCTCAGCTGAAACCTGCTTCCCTGTAACTTCTACAAGTGGTTGCAGTTTGGGCCACTGAAGGTTAAACACCTAATCTCCCTTCTCTGCAGCTTTTCACACAGTGTTAAAAAAAAGTCTATGAGGTGTTCTTCTCTCCAATCCAAACACACCTGGTGCCTTAGATTCTTTCCTAGAGGACCTAATTTCCAGGTCCTTTTCCATTACGGTCAACCTCTGTTTTGCCAATGTGTTTTTTAACTGGAATTGGACTCAGTGGTCTTTCTGGGGTTGGGTTTTGTGGGGTTCTCTGGGAGCAGTGTAACAGCTCAGCTGTCCACTTCACACCTATCTGTTGAGCGCCTGCTTTGGATCAGGCTTTATGTTGGTCTCTAGGATTATAAAGGCAGGTCAGCTACGGTCCTTGACCTCCAGCCATGCACAACAATAAGCATTACACTAACTGTACGAACAAAGTAGTAGGAGTAATTTCCTGTGCTTGTCTGATTCGGGGAAGATTCCAAAGAAGAGGTGAAGTTTGAACTGGGGTTGGAAGAATCAGTAGGAGCTCACCAGATAGAGACCTGGAAGTGGGAAGGGCGTTTCAGGCAGGCAGAGAGAATGTGAAGGCAGAGAAAGGTATTTGGGGGTGGGGGGTGGGGGGAAGAGCTGACACATGGCTTTGTCCTCCCTACCCCTGTGAGGCACAGTGGAGTGGGGTGGGGTGGAAGATAGAACCCAAGGCAGGGAGACAGCAGAGGAATGTTGGGTTCTCTCACCTGAAGGGCAGCATGCCAGGCCTCAACACTGTCTGCACCGTCTGTGGGCTGGTCTCCCTCCTGGCCAGAGGTCCCCGATCTTGAGGACAGATGCATTCTCATCCATCTTCACCCAGAGACTTCAGCGTGTTTCCTGTGGGCTAGGACAGCAGCCTTAAAGAGAGAGAAAGCCAGGACTAAAAGGGGCCTGGAGATTCTTGAGCCATGCTCTCTCTACTCAGTTTACTGCCCTGCTGGTCTCCCATTGCCCATCGGGTACAGTGCAAATGGCTCAGCCTGGCAGCCAGAACTTCTCAACTTGGTTCTCCGGTGGTCTCAGCTCCAACCGCTTCCACATGCTTCCCTGTCCCCCCACCCTAGCCAGGCTGGCCTCCTCACCATCTCTTGTTCACACGTTTCTCACAGGCTTTTCCTGTACACTGCTTCTTACCTGAAATGCTCTTCCTACCCTTTCCCAATACCCAACTCTGGCTCTACCCCCTCCAGGAAGCCCCACCTTCTTTCCTGACTCCTCCAGCCCTCGCTTGAATGCCTCTCTCCTCTCTGTCTTGTAACCCTCCTTTGGAACTTAGCCCTTATTTGCTGGTGTTGTGACTTCTGCTGTAATGCTCATCTTCTCCACAAGATGATGGACTTTCTGAGGGCAAATATTTACTCATCTGTTCTTATCTGGCCTCAGACCTGGCACAGAGCTTTGTCTTTTTTTTTTTTTTTTTTTTTTTTTAATCTTTTAAAGAGAGAGACACACAGAATGTGAGGGTGGGGAGGAACAGAGGGAGGAACACAGAATCGGAAGCAGGCTCCAATCTCTGAGCTGTCAGCACAGAGCTCGACGTGGGGCTCAAACTGACAAGCCATGAGATCATGACCTGAGACAAACTCGGACACTTAACTGACTGAGCCACCCAGGCGCCCCATCACACAGGGCTTTGTCTTAACTCTCCTGGCAGTCAGGGAAGGCTCCACAGAGGAGGCGGCATTTGAACAGGGCCAGCTTGAAGGACAAGACATTCACTGGACAGACAAGAGCAGAAAGGAGTTCTAGAAAGAGGGAATAGCATGTACAATGGAAATTACAAGAGAAACCTCAGAGATGTTACTTAACCTCTTTGAGGCATATATATTCACTTAGCAAATAGTAGGTACTTTAAAAATGTCAATTTCCTCCCCATCTCCCCCAGCCTCGAAACACTTTTGGTGATGGGAGGTAAACTGACTGAATTTATGTTGGCTCCCCCGGAAATCCAGGCACAGGACTGGTTTCCCTGGATGCTGAGCTGCAGGTTTTGACTCCGAACCCCTTCCTAAGGCCCAGGCATGGCAGATGTCTCTTTGAAATGGATAGGAGTGACTTATTTAAGGTCACAAAATGAGGCAGAGAATCTTAGGATCTAGAATCAGAAACCCCGTCCCCCAGGCAGCTTACGGAAAAGGTCACCTTTGCAGCAAACACTCAGATGCCCCAAGACATAGAAGTACACAGGGATACGAGCCTGCACAAAGATGCAGACATATCCTGATAAATCGAGTCACACGGACATGCCAGAGACACGCTCATACCCACCAGGACAGCAATAGACACACATGGGCACACATGGACACCCACTAACAGTCACTTACACAGAGGTGTAGATGCATACACAGATCCATCCAAAGACATACCTGCCATATACACACAAAGACCCAGACCCAGACCCCTACACTCAAAAATGCGAGAGACGTAGAGACCTCCATGGATTCTAACAGCCACACAGGAGTCAACACACAAATGCCAACAACTTCCTCCTTCCTCTCACTCTTGCTGAAAGTCTCCATTTGCCTTATCAGACGGGGACACGGGCAGTGGAAAAAAGGGGAAACCGTCGCTGGCCCCCCAGCACTCCCAGTCCTGGGAATGTCTATCCAACTCCTTGACTTTGGTCCCTTGCTGGTCAGCTCAGATTCTTCTCCTGAATAGCCTTCTCTTCAACCAGTTTGAGCCAAAGATGAGGCCTTTCTATTCCAAGGGCTTCCTTCTATCCTCTCCTTTCCTCTGCCAACTTCTCATTCATTTCTCTTTAATAATTTATATAGCAATCTTGCCTGTTGTATCTACTCTATGCCGGGCAGGTAGTTGAGCACCAGGCAGGGAGGGCATTCAGAGCTTTATGAACAAGACACGATCAAAGAGTTCATCTTCTTATCTTGGCATCAGCAATTTGCAACGATTTTAACATATCACCTAACCCAACAGCCATGACACAAATGGGAAACAAGGCCCAGAGAACACGGTCTGAAGTCATTCAGCAATTTGGGGATAGAGCCGGGAACTGAACCAGGAGTCTGAACTACCTATGGTTTTGTGCACTTCCTCATCCTTCTGTCACGCATTGGCAGGTACTTCTAGTTTATCTCTCTCCCTCCCCTTCTCTCTTTCTCCTCCTGATTTAGCCCTTGCCTTTCTGCCATTGATTATTCTTCTCTGTGCCAGCAAGTCTCCTGCCTGACCACTTACCTGTGAGTACAGATGGGCTCTGCCCTCCACACCACACACCCAGAGGCTGATCTGCTACCAGCAGGGGGAGTTAAGGCAGGCACGCCTGGGGAAGAAGATTGACCTCAACAGCCAAAGGTGAGAGGGGTGGCATGTCGACTGTGGGGTCACTCACTAATTAATTAACCAGGAAACTTCATAAAGGATGGGCTTTGCACCCCCTCAGCCCTCAGCCAGCATGACTTCTCTCCTACCCTTCTAGAGAGACTGAATAGGAGAGGGGGAACAAAGGAGTCTGGGAATCCAGAATTGGGAGAGACACCCCTCTGTGGTGACCACCCGTGCTCAGAGGATGCTATCACTCCTCTGCCTCCTTCTAAGAAAGTGCTAATGGCCTGAGAAGGACGGGGCTTGTTGACAATCACAGAGCAAGGGACCCTGGTCTATTCTATCTGGCTGTACTCACGCTGTGCCGCAACTGTCACCCCTCAAAGCTGTGACCTCACTGTGATTCCTCTGTTAGGGAAGAGCCCTTTCTCTGACCTCCCTGTGAGGAAAGCAGTAAGGTGGAGCTGGGGACTTAGATGCCCAGTCTCCCAGCCTGGGCTCCCGGAGCCCTACTCTGAGCCCAGTCTCCCAGCCTGGGCTCCCGGAGCCCTACTCCACCTCGCCCCAGAGTTCCCACCTGACCTAGAAGTGGAGGGAGGGAGGAGGGGCTGGAGCTGCCGGCAGATTCACCCCAGGACAGCAGGCTCGGGAGATGTCTGTGGAGCTGTGCTTGATGGACTTCAGGAGTGCTGCCCTCTGTCACCCCACAGCCCCGGTCCGAGATGCCAGGAGCTCAGCCCTGCCCAGCTGGAGCCAGGGCAAGAGGACTTCTGCTCCTTGTTCCAAAGCCTTTTGACTGTCCTGTCCTCATTGGCCCGACACAGCAGCCTTCCTGCATCTGCGGGGCGACCTAATTCCCAGGCTGATTAATTTCTTCTGACGCATTAAATGTGTGGAACTAACTGGTAGCCACATCCCAGGGGATAACCTCTCCAACTCGACTATTCACTCAGTTTGAAAACATTGTTCAGCGTCCATGGGGTGCTGGCCCCGTTGCGCTCTGAGGAGTGTCAGAGAAGTCTTGGAATGAGTGAGGCGTTCAAGTCCTGACCAGCTGTGGGAGTCTGGGCAAGTGTCTTCCCCACTCTGGGCCTCGGTTTCCCCATCAGTAAATGGAGAAGGGTGAACTGACAGAGTCTGAGGATCCCTTCATGTTAGAGAATGGAACATATGGATGGGCCCTGGATAGTTAACATTCAGGTCTGGGGAGGGAGGCTTGGGCACAGGCAGTACAATGCTGGGCAGTGTGTGCCCGTGGGGCTCAGAGTAGAAGTTGTGCCAATGGCTTGGGTGTTCAGAGAGTATACCTGGGAGAAAGTGGGATTTAAATGGAGCAGAAGAATGGGAGGATATGGGTGTGTGGGAGGGCAGTGTGGGAAAACCCAGGAATCTAGGGAGCATGGTACATGCAGAGGGGCCCCGGGAAATACAATGGAAGGGAAAGGCTACCTGTACAAGTTTCCAATAGGGGAGAAGGTCCATGCATCCATGTCCCAGGGTCTCCGGCATGATCCTGCCCTTCTTGCTGTGAGACCTTGAGGAAGTTAGTCAAATTTTCTGTACTTCAGTATCTCACCTTTAAAATGGGAAAATAATAGAAACTACTTGAGGGTGCCTGGGTGGCTCAGTTGGTTAAGCCTTTGACTTTTGATTTTGGCTTAGGTCATGATCTCATGGTTGTGAGATCGAGCCCCATGTCAGGCCCAGTGCTGGTGTAGAGCCTGCTTGGGATTCTCTCTCTCCCTCTTCCTCTGCACCTCCTCGACTCGCGCTCCCTCCCTCCCACCCTCCCTCTCTCTCTCAAATAATAATAATAGTAATAATAATAATAATAATAGAACCTATTTTATAGGGATGCTACAAGGAACACAAAGCCCTTGGAACAGTGCCCAGCACACAGCAACCACAGGCTACATGTTGGCTGTGACAGTTATTACCCCTTGGCCGTTCTTACTATGTGCTAAGTGTCTTAGTGTTTGTTCTTTCACCCTCCTGACCTGGATTTTCTTTTAAGGAAGGCACCTTGAATTTTTCCATTTTGCTGATACACATGAAATGACTGTTGCTCACTAAAAAAGGTACTGTCTTCATGTTCCTAGTAGCTGTTTCAAATAGATCCTGGGATAATGACTAATGTCCTAAGAATAGCATGTTGTCACAGCATGTGATAATATGTTGTTCTATTCACTGTGCTCCTATTGTTTAACAATTGTTTAACATTCCATACTGCACAATGGAAACATGGCTGCCAAGGAAAAATGGCAACAACTAAATCAAAGGGATTCTTCAGAGACTTGCTGGCTCTAAATTCCTATGGTATGATTTTCTTTTCTTTTTTCCAAAAAGTTTTTATTGTGGTAAAATACATATAAAATTTACCATGTTAACCATTTTTTAAAGGTTTATTTATTTACTTAGAGAGAGAGAGAGAGAGAGAGAGAGAGAGAGAGAGAGAGAGCCTGAGCAGGGGAAGAGCAGAGAGAGAGGGAGACAGAGAATTCCAAGCAGGTTCCACATTGTCAGCACAGAGCCTGACTCGGGGCTCAAAACTCACAAAACTGTGAGACTATGACCTGAGCCAAAAACAAGAGTTGGACACTTAACCAACTGAGCCACCCAGTCTTCCCCATCTTAATCATTTTTAATTACTTTTAAGAATCCAAATATAATTAACACAGTATTAGTTTCAGGTGTACAATGTAACGATTCAATAATTTTCTACATTTCTCAGTACTCGTCAAGATAAGTGTACTCAATCTTATTTTCTCCTTTTCACCCATCCCTCCACTCACCTCCCCTCTGGCAACCACCAGTTTGTCCTCTGTATTTAATAGTCTGTTTTTTTGCTTATCTCTTTTTTCTTTGTTCATTTATTTTGTTTCTTAAGTTCCACATATGAGGGGTGCCTGGGTGGCTCCGCTGGTTGAGTGTCCAACTCTTGGTTTCAGCTCAGGTCACGGTCATGAGATTGAGCCCCACATCAGGCTCTGTGCTGGGTGTGGAGCCTGCTTGGGATTCTCTCTCTCCCTCTTCCTCTGCTTCTCTCTCTCTCTCAGAAACAAAAAATTCTACATCTGAAGGAAACCATATGGTATTTGTCTTTCTCTGACTTATTTCACTTAGTTTTATACCCTCTAGGTCCATCCATGTTGTTGCAAATGGCAAGATTTTGTTCTTTTTTATGGCTAGTAATATTCTATTGTACATATATAACACATCTTACTTTTCCATTCATCTACTGATGGATACTTGGGTTGTTTCCTGTTGTAAATAATGCTGCAATAAACAGAGGGGTTCACAGCAAAGGAAATTATCAACAAAACAAGAGACAACCTAGTGAATGGGAGAAGGTATTTGCAAATAATATGTCTAATAAGGGGTTCATCCAAAATATATAAAGAACTTATAGAGCTCAACACCAAAAATAAAAACAAACAAAACACAACCAAAACCCACAATAACCCAAAACAAATAATCCACTTAAAAAATGGGCAGGGAACCCGAATGAACATTTTTCCAAAGAGGACATACAGATAGGCAACATACACATGCAAAGATGCTCAAGATCACCAATCATCAGAGAAATGCAAGTTAAAATCACAGTGAGATATCAACTTTACACAGTCAGAATGGCTAATAGAAAAAGCATAAGAAACAATTAAGTGTCAGTGAAGATGTGGAGAAAAAGGAACGCTTGAGCCCTGTTGGTGAGAATGCAACGTGGTGCAGCTACTGTGGAAAATAGTATGGAAGTTCCTCAAAAGGTTAAAAATAGAACTATCATATATCTAGTAATCCCACTCCTGGGTATTTGCCCCAAAGAAAATCAAAACACTGGTTCAAAAGGATATATGCACTCCTATGTTTACCGCATCTTAACTGTGTTCACGTGTATGGTTCAGTGCTATTAAGTGCCACTTTTCTTTTCAAATTTATTTTTTCTTAAAAATAAAAAATGTTCTTGTTCATTCTCCTCCTCACCTTTAAATTTTCTTTATTTGATTTTTCCCCTACTCTAAGGGTAACATTTACCTGTTATAAAAAATTAAAAAATATAGAGATGTATAAAGAAAAAACTAATCTCTCCCGACCTCTTCCCATATCCCACCGCTATGAGGTAGTCAGTTTTGACAGTCAGGTTCCATGCTGTTGTCTCAGCTCATACAAACCCATATCCATCCATCCATCCATCCATCCATCCATCATCCACCATCTATCCATCCACACACATAAATACAAATAAAGTTTTTTAATGTGTTTTTTTAGTACAAAGAGAATATAAGTATAAAGGAAATATGTAGAGATATTGGCAAAGGATTTTATCTTCTAGTGAAGCAAGTATTTTCGTTGTATTTATCCCTCCAACACATACACAAGGCTGAGCATTTTTTCCTTTTCAACCACAGACCTTAAGTTAAAAAAATAAACCACATGATATTCATGTTAATAACTACACATCCCATAAAATGAACATGCCACAAGTTATTTAATTATCGTCCTAACTTTGAACAAATTATTAAGGAAGGTATGTCAACTCAGGCCTTTTTTCCTCCTTGCTGCTTTCCTAAGACCCCACAGAGAAAATCCAAGGTCAAAGAGGTGAACATTTCTCTAACTCCTGATAAATGTAGGGAAGGAATTCATCAAGCAAGCCTTTTTACTAACTACACAGCCACCAGCAGTGGTGAATGTGCTTTCTCTATTTCATAATAGTGAAATACTATTATGATTTTTAGTGTTAACTTTTTTATTCTTCATTTTTGTCTCTGGGGAAGATAGAACCTGTTCACTTCCTTTAACTGTTGAGTGCATTTCTCTACAATCACATGAGGTATAGCTGTGCTCACCTACGTTTACCTGCCTTGTTCCAGCCCAATATAGGCAACTCCAAGTCAGGGTTTTGTTCTGACTTGGCCCTTGCACCTGACAAGCACTAAGCTGTAAAATGAGGCATTTGAAGTTTGTACTTTTTCTTCAGTGTAAACCACTGAAAACAAGTTTTCTTTTTATATTAGCATAGTTATAATTCTCTGACAAATGAATAAATATAGGATAAATATCATCAGGTTTCACATCGGTTTGAACTGACTTGTGGAGGAATTTCCAAAGATACACTGTGCCAAGTGAACGCAAAAAGGCGTATAGGTTACATTTGAAAATGTATTATAATATTCACGTAATTATGATTTAATAACGTAATTTTGTGTTTAAACATTCATGTAATACTTATATTATGTATTGTGGCTTAATAATATAATATTTATTTTATATTTAAATATATGTAAATTAACATGTAAATTAAATATATGTAAATTGATATGTAGATATATGTAAAATACCAAGTTTTTATACTTCAAGTTTTATACTTCACCAAAGTGAAGTCTAAAAATTTGCATAATTGTGATACTCATATTTTTTCTAAAGTAGAGTGAGAAGTTATACTGTGCAATTATTAGCATTGTTATTATTTTTTAAAGAGAATTATCACATTACTTTGTGTTAATTCTTATTTAGGGGAATATAAAGATGCTAAAGTTATAAATTATCTTTATGAAGGATTAAAGGCCTATTTTGACTTATTGTGGGTTTTTTTAGTTAAATGCTAGTTAGCTAACATACAGTACAACATTGGTTTCAGAAGTGGAATTCAGTGATTCATCACTTACATACAATACCCAGTGCTCATCCCAATAAGTGCCCTCCTTAATGCCCTTCACCTGTCTAGCCTGCCTCCCCCCCACCTCCCTCCATCAATTTAATTGTATTTCGAAAGAGTGTAAATCCTGAGTCTAGAGGAGGGACCTCAGATGCCAGGTCAACTTTCCACACAACTGGACCCTTGATTGCCATGTTAGAAATATGTGAAAGTCAGCATCTCCAGGAGTCTTGGACTCTGCTTGTTGAATTTCCACTGTGGATTCTTTTAAGTACCTTCCTGTTCTGAAGAGTTTATGTACAGCTGGAAATGTTATAGGGCGAGAATTTATACTGAGTAAGTTATGTTAGAATATACTTTATTTTATGTTAAAAATAAAATTAGGAGTGTTGGCTTGGTATTTTAATATTGTTAAATTAAGAACACATTTAGTTTGTTATGAATAAACGTAAAGAGTTTCTTAAGATACTGTAGTATGCATTATGGCTCTGGCCATGAGAATGCTAGAATTTGTAAACGTGGGCCAAATATTTTGCGTGAATATTGCACTGTCTTCTTAAAGATTTTTAACACTTATTTACTGTTGAGAGATAGAGATAGAGCACAAGCAGGGGAGGGGTAGAGAGAGAGGAGGACACAAAATCTGAAGCAAGCTGCAGTCTCTGAGCTGTCAGCACAGAGCCTGACATGGGGCCCGAACTCACAAACCGCAAGATCGTGACCTGAGGCAAAGTCGGACACTTAACTGAGCCACCCAGGCGCCCCACACTCTCTTCTTAAGGCAATCTTTATATCTTCTAGCCCAGAAGATTCCAAATAAGTCCAACATTTTAGACTATGTATACCTGCTTCCTGAACTGCTGCTTAAATGAAGAGTCCCCTGTAATCATAGAGTAAGGAACCTGTATTAGTATCTCTGAAAGTCATAGCACAAAGCATACTATTAGGGGTAGAAAACGCGGATATAGAAATCAAAGTTTCTTGGAGAACAGATCAAAGAAATACTATCAAGTGGTCAGAAATCATGAGGGTCTTCCTCATGGAAACAAGGAAATAAAGGTATGTTTTAAGAACTCATACCACTTAGAAACTTAAAATTGTAAAGAGATGGAAATATGTGAACTGGCATAAAATGGATGTCATGTTTCCGAACAATGTCAGGTCCTCATAAGCAGGCACAGGACAGGGGCTCCCCTGCATGCCATTTTATTTAGCATTGGAAGAAAAAGTGCATGTTTGAAATCACCAACACCACAGGCGTAAAGTGGGGAGAAAACATGCTGCTTCAGAAAGAACATACGGAACACAGTGAAATTGTAACCCAAAGGAGCTGACAAGATGTGACAGACGTGAAGAACTAGATCTCAATGTAGATGACTTAAGTAGGTAAGTACAATGAGAAAGTTCACTACGTGATTAAAGACACCCCGAGACAAAGAAGTTGGGCTAAATTCTGTCTCTGGCAGTCGTCTGGGAAACCAAGCCAATCTGACGGGATAGATCATGTATTCATTCGTTCATTCATTCATTCAACCAACAAATATTTATTGAGCTACCTTGTGCTAGGAACAAGGGTATGGGTGTTGGAGATACAGCAGGAAAAAGACCAAAATCTCTTCTCCCAGAGAGCTTACATTATTATCACCATGAGAATTTATTTCTTTTTGAAGAAGAAAAAGTAGAGGGATATCATCAATATATTAGACACAGGCTGAGCTGATGGATCTCTCCGTGAACTTTGAAGTAAGTTTGCCCTTTGAGAGTTAAATAAGTAAAATCCGCACACAAATTATGTAATCAGCCACATGCTTAAGTATATCAAGAGATTAGTTGTAAAACTGTCTTTGAAGAATTTTGGAAACCTTCCAACCAAATTAAGGTGACCTGGGGGGAATCTTAGGGAGGTAGGATTGTACGGGGCTTTAAGTTCGTAAGTGAAAGCTAATTGGTTGTGGTAAACCCTGTTTGGAGAAACAGAACAGAAAGGAGTAGGTCGACCAGGCAAATCCAGGGGAAAACTGGGTCTTCCAAGAGCAGTGCTAGCAGTGCCTTTGGAAGCATTGACTGGAAGAGAGGATAATAACTTGTCAGGCTTGGCACGACCCTTTCCTTCACCAAGTTCTCCTTATAGTAAACAGAGGGCTCCAATGAAACAGTACAATCTGACTGTTCATCAAGCAACACTCTGATATAGTTTGTCTAGAGGCAGAGGATCTAGTGCCAGCAGAATCTCTCTTCTACCTTTAAGTTCTATTTATCAGGCGTGGGGAATGGGGTTCTTCTGGTTTCTATCTGTCCCTACCTGAAGCTTGGTTAGTGGGATCTGCCCTTGACACAGGTTTCTGAGGCTACAGGGTTGAGAACTGAACCAAATGTGCCTTCTGAAGTACTCTTGGCCAGTCGACTTTCCCCAGGTATGTCAATTTTTGTTTTATTGCCATTCTTCTTCTCTGCAACAGTTTGGCCAAAGCATCCAAGTGTTTCCTACTCAGTGAATCAGGGAAAGAGAAGAAACTATAGCAGAATACGTTCAGGTTAGAAAGAAGGGAGAAGTTTCTGGTACAGGACTGTGTCTACATTCCTGGCAGTGTCAACACAGAGCCTTGCAGAGAGATGATGCTCAGTAAATAAACTCATTTGTTGACCTTATCAGAGGAGGCATAACCGGTAAGAAGTTGCTATGGTTGAGGTCAAAGACATTACCGCCTGTGTTCTCTTCTAGGATTTTAATTGTTTCATGCCTCACATTTAGGTCTTTAATCCATTTTGAATTTATTTTTGTGTACAGTGTAAGAAAGGGGTCCAGTTTCGTTCTTCTGCATGTGGCTGTCAAGTTTTCCTGACACCATTTGTTGAGGAGACTGCTTTTTTCCCATTGGATATTCTTTCCTGCGTTTTTGAAGTATAGTCGAAATGGGTTCATTTCTTGGTTTTCTGTCCTTCTCCCTTTGAAATGTGTGTCTATTCTTGTTCCCGTACCATATTGTTTTGATTACTACAGCTTTGTAATATGACTTGAAGTCAGGAATTGAGATGCCTCCAGCTTTGCTTTCCTTTTTCAAGGTTGCTTTGGCTATTCGAGGTCTTTTGTGGTTCCATACAAAGTTTGGGATTGTTCTAGCTCTGTGAAAAATGCTGTTGGTATTTTGTTAGGGATTGCATTAAATGTGTAGATTTCTTTTGGTAGTATGGGCATTTTAACAATATTTGTTCTTCTACTCCGTGAGCATGGAATGTCTTTCTATTTCTTTGTGTCTTCTTCAGCTTCTTGCATCAGTGTTTCATAGTTTTCAGAGTACAGGTCTTTCACCTCTTTGGTTAGGTTTATTCCTAGGGATCTTATGGTTTTTGGTGCAATTGTAAATGGGATTGATTTCTTAATTTCTTTTTCTGCTGCTTCATTATTTGTGTATAGAAATGCAACAGATTTCTGTACATTGATTTTGTATCCTGTGACTTTACTGAATTTGTGTATCAGTTCTAGCAATTTTTTGGGAAAATCTTTTGGGTTTTCTATATGGAGTATCAAGTTATCTGGAAATAGTGAAAGTTTGACTTCTTCCTTGCCAATTGGGTGCCTTTTATTTCTTTTTGTTGTCTGGTTGCTGTGGGTAGGACTTCAGTACTATGTTAACTTTTTTATGTTTATTTTTGAGAGAGAGAGAGAGAGAGAGGGAGACAGAGGCAGAGGCAGAGGCAGAGGCAGAGCATGAGCAGGGAAGGGGAAGGAGAGGGAGACACAGAACTGGCAGTAGACTCCAGGCTCTGAGCTGTCAGCACAGAGCCCAATGCGGGGCTGAAACTCACAAACTGTGAGATCATGACCTGATCCAAATTCAGAGGCTTCACTCACTGAGCCACCCAGGCCCCTCCAGTACTACGTTAAATAGCAATGGTGAGAGTGGATCTTCCTGTATTGTTCCTGACCTTAGGGAAAAAGCTCTGTTTTCCCCCATTTAGGATGATATTTGCTGTGGGTTTTTTGTATATGACCTTTATTAAACTTACTTCATTGGAGGTTTTTGTAATGAATGGATGTTGTGCCTTGTCAAATGCCTTTTTTGTACCTACTGAAATGATAATACTGCTCTCTTATTAAGGTGGTGTATCATGTTGATTGATTTGTGAATATTGAACCACCTTTGAAACCTAGGAATAAATCCCACTTGATCGTGATGAATGGTTCTTTTAATGTACTGTTGGATTGGGTTTGCTAGTATTTCATTGAGAACTTTTGCATCCATGTTCATCAAGGATATTGGCTTGTAGTTCTCTTTTTTAAGTGAGACTTTAGTGAGACTCATAGAATGAATTTGGAAGATTTCCTTCCTCTTCTATTTTTTGGAATAGTTTTAGGAGAGTAGCTGTTAATTCTTCCTTACATGTTTGGTAGAATTCACCTGTGAAGCCATCTGGCCCTGGACTTTTGTTTGTTGGGGTATTTTTGTTACTGATTCAATTTCTTTGCTGGTCATCAGTCTGTTCAAGTTTTCTATTTCTTTCTGTTACAGTTTTGACATTTTATTTGTTTCTAGGAATGTATCCATTTCTTGAAGTTGTCCAATTTGTTGGACTTCATCAAAATAAAACGCTTCTGCACAGAAAAGGAAACAATCAACAAAACTAAAATGAACCTACAGAATGGGAGAAGATATTTGCAAATGATATATCTGATAAAGGGTTAGTATCCAAAATATATCAAGAACTTGTATAACTCAACCCCAAAAACACATAATCCAATTTAAAAATGGCAGAAGACCTGGGTAGCTCAGTAAGTTGAGTGTCTGAGTTTCGATTTTGGCTCAGATCATGATCTCATGGTCGTGAGTTTGAGCCTCATGTCAGGTTCTGTGCCGGGCATGGAGCCTGCTTAAGATTCTCTCTCTCTCTCTCTCTCTCTCTCTCTCTCTCTCTCTCTCTCTCTCCCAAACCCCCCGTCTCTCTCCCTCTGCCCTTCCCCTGCTCAAGTTCTCTCTATCTCTTTCTCTCTCTCTCTGTCTCAAAAAAAATAAAAAATAAATAAATAAATAAATAAATAAATAGAAAATGGAAGAACACATGAACAGACATCGCTCCAAAGAAAACATACAGATAGCCAACAACCAACATACAGAACAGATGTTCATCATCACCTACCATCAGGGAAATACAAATCAAAACTACACTGAGATATTACCTCACACCTGTGAGAATGGCTAAAATCAATACAAGAAACAATAGGTGTTGGCGAGGATGTGGAGAAACAGGAACGCTCTTGCAGTGTTGGTGGGAATGCAAACTGGTGCAGCCGCTCTGGAAAACAGTATGGAGGTTCATCAAAAAGTTAAAAATAGAACTATCCTATGATCTCGCCACTACTAGATATTTACCCAAAGAATACAAAAATACTAACTTAAAGGGATACATGCACCCAGATGTTTATAGCAGCATTGTCTACAGTAGCTAAATTATGGAAAGAGCCTGTCCATCAGCCATTGAATGTCCATCCGCCGTCGAATGGATAAAGAAGAAGTGGTATATGTGTACAATGGAATATTACCCAGCCATCAAGAAAATTGAAACCTTGCCATTTGCAATGACATGGGTGGAGCTAGGAGTATTATTCTAAGCAAAATAAGTCAGTCAGAGAAAGACAATTATCATATGATTTTACTCATATGTAGAATTTGAGAAACAAAATAACCAACCAGATTGCGGGGGGCAGGGGGAGGAGAGAGGCAAACTAAGAAACAGAATCTTAACTAGAGAGAACAAATTGATGATTATCAAATGATAGGCATGGCTGGGGGATGGGTTAAATAGGTGATGGGTATTGAGGGTGAGCACCAAGTGTTGTATGTAAGTGTTGAATCACTAAATTGTACACTTGAAACTAATATTACACTGTATATTAAGTAACTGGGATTTAAATAAGGAGTTCAAAAAATTATTTTCCTTTAACCTGAATTGCAGGGATATTGCTAATATATATGGAAATATGCTTAGAGTTTTCGTGGGTCTTAGTGGAGATCTCTTTCTCTAGCTTCTGGGCTCATGGCAGGAGGGAACCAGACCAGCATCTTGGAGTTCCTCCTCTGGGGACTCTCAGAGCGGCCAGAACAGCAGTGCATCCTGTTCCTGCTGTTCCTGCAGACGTATGTGGTCACCGTGGCCGGGAACCTTCATTCTGGTCATTGGCACTGACGCACGTCTTCACACACCCATGTACTTCTTCCTCGCCAGCCTGTCCTGTGCTGACATCCTTTTCACCTCCACCACCGTGCCCAAGGCCCTGGTGAATATCCAGACCCAGAGCAGGTCCATTTCCTATGCGGGATGCTTGGTCCAGCTCTACTTCTTCTTGACTTTCGGGGACATGGACATCTTTCTCCTGGCCACAATGGCCTATGACCGCTACGTGGCCATCTGCCACCCTCTCCACTGTACGATGGTCACCCCTGCCCTCCAGTGCTACACCTTCATGGGGACTGCCTGCTCATGACCAGCCTTGTTGCCATGACCTACACCTTCCTCATACTCTTTTTCTTTCTGCTGTACATCGTCCCTGACTGTTTTATGATCTGGGACCACGATGAAAGCATTTTTTCTCTGATATGCATTTGATGACTCTGTTCCCTTGCTCTTGGTGGAGTAATTGTTTTAGCCCTGATACTTATTGGTTTACTTTACTGAGATATAATTTATATACAGTAAACTGCATAGGTCAGTACGTTCAGTAAATTTTGACAAAATGTATTAACATGTTACATATTATCATATTATGATCATTGTAGTCAAGATACTGAATATTTTCATTATCCTAGAAAGGGCCTCATACTCTTTTCTAGTAATCCCCCACCTTGAGGCAACTACTGATCTGATTTCTATCACCATATGTTAGATTTACCTGTTCATGAGTTTCATATAAATGGAATCATACAGTATGTACATAGTATGTACTCTTTGTGGTTTGGTTCCTTCTGCCCAGCATGATGTTTTCAAATTCATCTACAATGATGCATGTGTCAGTAGCTTGTGCTTTTTTTTTTTTTTTTAATGTTTTTATTTATTTTGGAGACAGAGAAAGAGCATGAGCAGGGAAGGGGCAGAGGGAGAGGGAGACACAGAATCCGAAGCAGGCTCCAGGCTCTGAGCCATCAGCACAGAGCCCGACGCGGGGCTCGAACTCACAGACTGTGAGATCATGATCTGAGCTGAAGTCAGACGCTCAACCGACTGAGCCACTCAGGCGCCCCAACTTGTGCTTTTTTATTGCTGAGTCGTGTTCGGTTGTATGGATTTATAGTGATAAATTTTTCTTACTCATTCTTCTGTTGATTAATATTTAGGTCATGTCCAGTTTTCAGCAACTGTAAATAAAGCTGCTATGCACAATATTTTTTCCTTTCCTTTTCTTTCTTTCTTTCTTTCTTTCTTTCTTTCTTTCTTTCTTTCTTTCTTCTTTCTTTCCCTTTTTCTTTCTTTCTTTCACTGCTATGCACATTTTATACAAGGCTACTTGTGGATATGTTTTCATTTCTCCTTGATGTATACCTAGGAGGAGAACTGCTGGGCCAAAAGGTAGATGTATGTTTCACTTTCTTAGACCCTGCCTAATAGTTTTCCAAAATGGTTCTATCAGTTTATGCTCCCATTGGTAATGTTTGAGAGTTCCAGGTGCTCCACATCCTCATTAACACCTGACATTGTCAGTCTTTTAATTTTAGCCATTCTACCAGCCCTCTTATATCTTGACATCTTTTTCTTTATCTGTATTGTCTCACCTATCTTCAGAATCTTTTTTTTTTTTTCATAAGAGAAACACCAGTGGCTCCCACCTTGCTGTCAGCTCCCTGGTCTATGGGACAGCTCACTAGAGGAGATCCAGTAGCCACTGTTTTGTACACAGTGAAAATATCCATGCTAAACATTTTCATCTAAAGCCCCAGGAACAGGGCTCCTGGGTGGCTCAGTTGGTTAACTCGTAGTTCATGAGTTCAAGCCCTGTGTTAGGCTCTGTGTCAACAGCTCAGAGCCTGGAGTCTGCTTCGGATTCTTTGTTTCCCTCTCTCTCTGCCTCTCCCCTGCTCACATTCTGTCCTCTGTCTCTCTGTCTCTCAAACATAAATAAACAAACAAACAAAAAAATTAAATCCCCAGGAACAAAGGCGCAAAGGACTCTCTGGGGATAACTCTCAAAAGCCAAAATTTCCTTTTTGTGGGTTAATTGAGGTGAACAAAGAATGCAAGCTCAGGAAAGAAGAGAGAAAATAAAACTAATAAAATGAGTAATTAATAATAATAATAACAGCTACCCCATTTAGAATACCTACCGGGCCTCACACTTACTGTTTATATATATTGTCATTGAATAATCCCAATAGTTCCATAAATTGGGCATTGTTATATTTGCTTTATAGATGATAAAACTGGGGTTCAGACATAAATTGCCCTATGTCACACAGCTTATATATTGAAGATCCAGGATTTGTACCCGGTCTTTTGACTCTGAGGGTGTAGCCCTGTCACCATTGTTTCCCAGAGACTTTCTTCTGAGAATTAGCATTCAAATTTCCTGGGGCCTCCTCTGGCCATCTGGCTAGTGAGAGAAATACATGACCCACTAATGTCCTGGACATGAAGTGGGCTTCTTCACCTGACCTATTTAAATCTCACCAGTTCCACCTAAGCTAAAATAATTCTCAGAGAAGACCTTCTCCAGTTCAGCTTTCTCACTTTAAACAAGGTGATCAGTCCTCATAGCAGGGTCCCTGAGGTTCTGGACTTAGCTAGGGTGGGAGAAGTAAGTGGAAACACCAGGATAAAGATGAAAGTGAGAATATCAACAGAGTGCTCACCCTATGTCTATTCACCATTCATAACAGGGCTATGATTTACCGTTGGGGAAATTCCTTCATCCCATGGATGTGATCTTGGTTTGGGGCAGTCAACCCAGATGTGCTGACTATGCACTATATTAAACTGATGGGATAACTGGAGGCTACTTCCAAGTGACCGTTTCTTTTCCCACTTAGTCCCTGGGATTTTGACGCTTATACAAGAATCAAAGAGAATTGAAAAAAGACTAGGGCCATTCTAGTAGTGGTTCCCAGAAGAGATACTCAAAGGCTTCTTGTTATCAAGAACCCCTGAGGCTCCTTGAGTCCTATCTGTGCAAAGATGGCCCTTCCATCTTCTCTTTGGTACTGTGTTCTCCCCCCATATCTTTCCAACAGATATATATTTTTCCCTGAATAAGTAAGCTCGTTGATTTATGTTGCTTGTAATGAAAGAATCTGTGGCAGGGACAGTAGGGCTCATCATGTGTTCCCTTACATTTCCCAGTGTCTGCCACACTCAGGTTCGGGTTGTGAGCAGAAGCGTGGTGTCCCTTCTGGTCTAAGTTAAAAGCCCATGTACCTCCTCTATTCCGCTCTTCCCTGCTGTGGTGACCTCAGAGGTGTTGGGTTCTCAGTTCAAGATGATAAAGCCTCTGTCAACTTAGGTCCTTCAGCACAGCTCCACATATGTACATCTGGCATGATTGAGAAATTAACTTTGTTGCGTTAATCCCTGAGATTTTGAAGCCAATGGTTACCTCAGCATAGCCAACCGTATCCTTACTAAAATGAACACAAGTTGATAGGAACAAAATGTGACAAATTCATTGCCGTGGCTTCTGACAAACATTCACCAAAGAACATTTGTCTTTGTCTCAATTTCTTTCACTTCCCCAGCAAAAATTATTGCTTCCTCTAGAAAGGTCTGTATCATCAGATCCAATATTATGTTTTTTTCGGTATACTTCTGAGTTTTATGTTTACTTTTTGTGATAAGCTCTGTGTAGTAAGATACATCCATCTTATTTTCTGTGGCATCACAGCATACTTCACGTAGAGCATGGAACAATAAATATTTATAGAATAAATGCAGTTTCCCAGATTTCTCCAGGAGTTATAGCACTGTTTTTCAGTGATCTGATGAACTGTATTAATACTATCTGGAGTTTGTTGTGGCCAAAGTAGCACTTGTTTCCATGACGTGGATTATGGGAGAGAGTCTTACCAGCTTAGGGTTTGGTCTGGGCTTGGCTAGACGCTTTCGTAGTTGTCATTTTTGCTGCTAATTTAAAAAAGTGTATTCTCTAGGTATAATAATGGAATTTCAACACAATAGTTATTTTCATTGTTAAACTAATTTATTTATTCTACCTTAACAGTGACATGTTCTGCATACTGATAAAAATGTTTTTAAAGCACTTCAGATCATCTGCTCTGTTCCAATTATCTTAGGGCCATAGCTTTTAAAAATTGATTCTGAAAAGAGAGGAACGTAGGAAGGTGACAGAGTAGGAGGACCTGAGTTCACACCATCCCATGTTTGCAACTGGGTATCATCCACATCTAAGTCAGTAAGCCCAGAGAGCAACCCAAAGACCGGCAGAACAAAGTCCACGACTAAATATAGAGGAGAAGCTGCATCTGAAAGATGAGGAAGGTCAGAAAGTCAGAGGGAGGCTGCTGGCAGGAGGGAGGCAGATTTGTGCAGGGAAAGGGCAGAGAAACAGCCCCTCACACCCGGGAGCTCACGGGGAAGACTAATCCCCATGCCATTTGGCTTTAAAAACCAGAGGGGCTGAATTCCATACGTTTGCAAAACTAGTGGAACTTGGAGCCTGGAACTTTAAAAGTCAGCTGACTCAGCCCTGGGTGAGCTGGGGCGGGGGGTGGGGAATGGTAACTGTGTCACGACCCTTACAGAGACAGCAGCCGGCCCGGAGAGGCAACATGAAAACAGCAGTTTACAGAATGCCGGGGCAAACGGGAGACAGATCTGTTCATACTGATTTCGGAGCATGTTGGGGAACTTCTTTGGAAATGAGAGAGCTGTCAGGAGCCGGTTAACCTCTCCCTCCCCCCAGCGCAAACGCAGAACCACCGGCAGGAGGTGGGGCCGCACAGACACTTCTAGCCTCAGCCCAGGGATCAGGGCAAATTTTGTTAAAGGCGCTGCCGTGTCTCATGGCCACGAGCTTCCTGTGGATGGTGGCCGGCGCCCACTCGTGCCGAGGGACACCTGGCCTGTTGACCAGGTTGCGGACGGCGCCTGGGCCGCCTGGGAGGAGTCTCCCGCGTTCCCCGCGCTGAGGCTGCCACCTGGCGGCCGGGGCGTAGGTGGTGCTTTGCCCAGACGGGTTCCCGAGAGAAGGGGATGGGGCTCCAGGTGATGGCCAGTGACCTGGCCTTGGCGTCCTCACTCTAGCTCGTGGAGTTGGCCTGCCTGCGTGTGAGGCTTTGATGAATGCCCGCCTGCGTGAGCGTTTCCCTGGTTACCGAAGCTGCGCTTTCATAATAGGTTCATTGACCACTTGGATGTCTTCTTGTGTGATATCCAAGTCCCGTGTCCACCTTTTTGTTGAGTTAATTTGTAGAAATTCCTTAGTTAGTTAGTTGTTTATATATATGTTGCCGTGATCTTCTCTCAGTCTGTGGCTTTCTTTTTATTCTCTTATCTGTATCTTCTAATGAACAGAAGTCCTTCATTTTAATGCAATCAGGTGGCTCAGTGTTTCCCCTTTATGATTGATGCTTTTGTCTTATTTAAGACAATGTTCTCTATCCTGAGCCCTAAAGATATTCTGCTTTATTATCCACTTGAAGCTTTATTGTTTCCCAGCTACATCTAGATCTACGATCTACCGGAACTGGCATTTGTGTGTAGTCTGAGATATGGGTCAAATTTCATAGCTTCCTGTTTAGATATTCATTTGTGCCATACGATGTGTTGACAAGATCCTTCTTTCCCCAGTGCTTTGAAGTGCCACCTTTTGTTGTCAATCAAGTGTTTATTTGTGTGAAGATACTTCTGGACTCTGTTTTATTTTAGACTGGTTTATCTGCCTGTCTTTGTATCAATACTACACATCTTAATCGCTATAGAAAATGAGTCTCACTGTCCAGAAGGTCCACCAGCTTGTTCTTCAAGCTATTTGGGGGCCTTTGCATTTTCCACAAAAATCTTAGCATCAGCTTCTCCAGTCCCTCTGCTTCCCTCCTCCCCACAACACACACCTGTTGAGGTTTGGTTTGGGACTGAATTAAACATATAGATCAAGCTGGGGAGAATCTACTTCTTCACATGTTATATTTTTCAGTGATGAACACGGATAAGCCTTCATTTATTTTTGTCCTTAAAGATTTCTCCCCATTATGCCATAGAATTTCCATCTCAGGTTTTGCACATCTTTTATCAACTGTATTTCGGGACATTTGGTATTTTTGATGCTATTGTAAGTGCTATCTTTTCATTTTTATGTTTTAACTGTAAGTTGCTGATGTGAGAAGTGCAGCTGAGTTGGTATCCAGAAATCCTACTAATCTCAATTATTAATCTTAATGGTTTGTCATATAATTTTTAGATTTTCTAAACACACAAAGGTATCATCTATGAAAAGTGATCATGATAGTTCTTCCTTTCCAAGTCTCATTATTTTAAATAATAAAATAATAACTTTGCCTTATCAAACTAGCAAGAACCTCCAGGAAAATGCTGAATACAAACGGTGATAGCACTTGCTTTTGGTATCAGAAGGAAAGCTTGCAACATTCTGTCTTAGTTGGGGCCACGATAACAGAATACCATAGATTGGGTGACTTATAAACAACAGAAATTTATGTCTCATGGTTGTGGACTCTGGGAAGTATAAGAACAAAGCACTGGCAGAATTTGTGTCTGGTGGGGACCTGCCTCTTGGCTCATAGATGGCCATTTTCTCACTGTGTTCTTACCTGGCAGAAGATATAGGAGAGCTCCCTGGGATCTCTTTTACAAAAGCACTAATCCCATTCACGATGGTCCATCCTCATGACCTAATCACTGCCAAAGGCCCCCCTTCCAAATACCATCCCATTAGGGATTAGGTTTCAACGTATGAATTTTGGAGGGACACAAACATTCAGTCAACAGCAAGCATGATGTTCGCTGTAGGTTTCGGTAGATAATCTTCATTAAAGATGTTTTCTTCTATTCATAGTTTTATCCATGTTATTATCATGAATGGATATTTAATACTACCGAATGTTTTTTTCTGCATCTAATGACAAGATCAATTGATTTTTCCCCCTCTTTTAGTCTGTTAATTTGGTGAATGGTCCTGGGCTTTGAATGACATGTCAACGCTGCCTATTGGAACAAACCCAGCTTCCCAGCTTGTTGTAGTGAAGCTTCTATGTTATATATCGCTGCCTCATTTTATTTCAGATTTTTCCATAATGCTTATGATGACATTTGCCTGAAGTTTTCCTTCTTTTTCTTTTGTTACTTTATTTTAGAGAGAGAGAGAGAGAGGAAAGCACAGTAGGGGAGAGGGGCAGAGGCGGGGGGAGTGAGAAAGAGAGAGAGAGAGAGAGAGAGGGAGAGAGAATCTTAAGCAGTCTCCATGCTCGGTGTGGAGCCAGATGTGGGGCTCGATCCACAACCCTGGGATCATGACCTGAACCAAAATCAAGAGTTGGACGCTCAAATGATAAAATAGAAATAGAAATAAAAGAACAAATAAGAATAGAAAAAGAAAAAAAGATAAAAGAAATAATTTCTTCTACTGACCTTGATAGGTTTTATTATCAAAGCCATTCTATTTTTATAAAACAGTTGGGGGATGAATTCTGCTTTTCTATACTCTAGAAGAGGTTGTGTAAAATTGGCATTATTTATTCCTTAAATATCGGGTGGAGATTCACCTGATGCTTTTTTGTCTGTGTTAAAAGTTTTTCAGCAAAGATTTAATTTCTTTAATAATTATAAAACTGTTCAGATTTCACATTTCTTCTTTTAAAAATTTTAACATTTTTTGGAATAAAGTTTTTCATACATTCTTATAATCCTTTAAATGTTGGCAGCATCTGTGGTTATGTTCTCCTTTTTATGGTGTACGTCATTTTGTGCCTTCTCTCTCTTATCAATTTTACTAGTTACACTTTTCAAAGAACAAATGGTGGCTTTGTCAATCTTCCCTGTGATAATATTTTTTTCTATTTTATTTATTTTAACTCACACCTTCATTTATTACCCTCACTCCTTCTTTGACTTTAACTTGTTCTTTTTCGTTTTAAACTTCTTAAGGTGGGTGTTTAGCTCATTGCTTATGGAAGTTTTTCTTCTTTCCTAATATGCAGTTAAGTGCTTTTGAAAATCTTCAAGGTCCTAGAGAAAAAGGATCAGAGTTCAGGGTGTAATGAAACCCCCTTATTTGGGTTGGGATCCAGAAAGGCTATATTTTATTTATTCATTTAAAAAATTTTTAAAAAATGTTTATTTTTGAGAGAGAGAGAGAGAGAGAGAGAGCATGAGAAGGGGAGGGGCAGAGAGAGAGGGAGGGTTCCAGGCCTGGGAGGTTCCAGGCTCTGAGCTATCAGGACAGAGCCCGATGCGGGGCTCAAACCCATGAACCTTGAGATCATGACCTGAGCCGAAGTCGGACACTTAACCGACTGAACCACTCAGGCGCCCCTGGAAAGGCTATTTTAATAGCAAAGGGCGAACTAAAAATAAAAAAAACTTCTGCAGAGACTATAGCACAGCTCCACATTATCTCAGTTCCCGAAGTTGAGTTGGGGTGATCCTGAACTTGTAGCCCCTTAGTCACTTGGCTGTGCCCTCTGAAATCAGTGAAGGGCTCCAGGGAAAAAGCCTGAATGGCCCCATTTCTGTGGGACTTCATCTTTCTCTGGGCTCTGTCCTGGCAGTTCTTCACTGTTTTTATTAGCTCTGATACCTTGACAAATATATTTTAAATATTTTGTCCAGCTTTTTCAGTTGTCCCGAGAAGGAGGCTTAGTTCAAGTTACCTCACCTGCCAGAAGTGGAAGATGCATCTAACTCTTTATACTTCACATGTGAGCTGACAGTTCCTTTCTCTGCCACCCACACTCTGAAAGCTTGTGGACTATTCTCTTAAATTCCAGTGACTTGAAATTTCACAATGATTGCTTTTGGATAGATCTGTTTTCATCCATTGTGCTTTGTATCTGGGCATTTTCTTGAGATATGGAAATTAAAAAAAGAACACTTTACTTCCCCCACTCCCACCCCATTTCCTTTGTTCTCTCTCTAGGGAACTTTTACTCTTCAGGTATTGAAATTTTGGGCCCTCTTTTAAAATCTCTGGTTTTACTGGAACCTGCTTCTTCATTCTTCATTAGAAAGGTCCTTCTTATTCCCAACCAGAATGATGGGCACATCGGGGTAGAAATGACTGGTCTCTGGGGTCCATTTTACTGGTGTTTTGAAAACTATTAGGGCAAACCACAAAGAAGCAGGTCAGCACCACACTGACATCTGGGTAGGAGAGAGGTCTCAGAAGGTCATAGTCTTCCTGCCCAGCCGTGTCCCACAAAACCAGCCCCACCTCCAAGTGGGCCAAGTAGCTCTCAAACACCCAAGCGTGTAACTGAGAACTGGTCCTTGACTAAGCAGCTCTTGCCACACCCGCTGTCGCCCCTGGCCACAGTAAATGAAAGCAAGAAGAAGCATACTAAAATCTGAGCAGTCTCCAAAGAGAATCATTGGGTAAGGTATACTGAGCCTATCTGGGCCAATAAGCCAAATTCTTAACTGCTTTTCCATTAGATTTTCATCTGAGGAAGTGTGTGCTTGTCTTTCTGGAACCTAAATGTCCAATTGGGATTTGGAGAAAAGAAAGAGGAATGAAGTTAGACAAGGATATCAGAACCCATGTTTGCAGTCTAACCCAGGGTCAGTCTCTACTTGTTCGAGTAATTATCTTCGCAAGATACAGAAGACAGTAACCACTCTTCTAGGAGGAGGTGAGTTGGGGGTTAGGGTAAGAGTGAGAAGAGATGCAGTATTGGTTCATTCAGAGAATATTTACTGATGGCTCCTATGTGCACCAAGTTCTGGGGGAGTTTCTTTTTCTGTTTTAAAATTTTTAATGTTTATTTTTGACAGAAAGACAGAGTGCAAGTGGGGGAGGGGCAGAGAGAGAGGGAGACACAGAATCTGAAGCAGGTTCCAGGCTCTGAGCCGACAGCACAGAGCCCAACGCGGGGCTGGAACTCACGGACCGCAAGATCACGACACGAACCGAAGCTGGACGCTCAACCGATGGCGCCACCCAGGCGCCCCAAGTTCTGGGGGAGTTTCAAGAAATAATACACAAATTCTTGATCTTGTGGAAAACTCTGTCCAGTCTAGAAGGGGGAAGAGTTAAGAGGAATTTCCAGTGTGAGCACAGTCTGGGCTCCCAGACAGTCTAATACTTGATACATTTTCAAATTGATATTCTCTATGTATTTATTCCAGTTTTATTTCTTGTGGAGTATAGAGTGGATTTTTATTGAATAAAAATTGCATGTCTCTCTCCCTTGGGTACCATTAATGGATTTAGCACCTGCATTGAACATACCTTGACTCAGTAAAATAAAATTCTCTCTCTTTTTTTAGCTTTTTTGTCTTTTATTATGCTGACCATTGCTTATCATAAGATTATTAGAAAATATAGAAATGGATAAAGAAAAAATAAAGGTCATTCAAGATGCTACCAGCAGATAATAAAATTCTCTTTTATTTCATGTTTCTTCCACTGTAGCTGAACGCCACTAATTACATTCCTTAAAGACAGAAGAAGTTTATGTGGCTATGGTTTTTAAGTTTTGTCAAAATGTGTATGGAAGTTATTCTTTTCTGATATTTCCATGAATTCTTTGATGCCCCTCCTCTCAAGAAGTAGAACTTAATTTCCAACCCCTAGAGATGGGCTGGACTTGATGACTCACTTCTAACAAAGAATATTGCACAAGTAATGGGAATCCCTTCCAAGATTTGATTCTGTGGCTTCCATCTTTTGGTGTTCCCTCTCTGTCTCTCTCACTCTCCTTCTCTCATCACTCTCTCTGGCAGAAGCCATGGCAAGAGCATCCTTATGGAGAGGACCACATGGTGATGAATGGAAATTTCCAGTCCCAGTCAAGTCTTCAGAGGCTTGCCATGCCAACCGGTTTGACTACAACCTCATGAAAGACCCTGGGCCAGAACCACCCAGTTAACATACTCCTAAATACTTGACCCTCTGAAACAGTATGAAATAATACTAGTTATTTTAAGCAGCTTTAAATATTATTCTTTTCCTGGCTTGCACATCCCTTCAGAAATGTTTAAAATTTAGATACTCAACAACAAAAAAAATACACTTATTCTCACTGAAAACCACTATGCTGTGAATTGTTCGGTTTTAGAATTTTAGCCCACTTCACCTGCTATATTCAGTTGACTAATACCTGATTGATGTCAAGACTGGTTACATGTCTTTATTTCCATATGCATGTCACAAAATATTGATCAAAGTTTGATCAGCACTGGCAAGGAGAGTTTAAAATTTTTCTACTGGACGGGGTGCGTGGGTGGCACAGTTGGTTAAGCATCCAGCTTTGGCTCAGGCCATAATCTCACGGTTCGTGAGTTCAAGCCCCACATAGGCTCTGTGCTGACAGCTTGGAACCTGGAGCCTGCCTCAGATTCTGTGTCTCCCTCCCTATCTGCCCTTACCTGGCTCATGCTCTCTTTCTCTCTCTCTCTCTCTCAAAGATAAATAAACATTAATTTTTTTTTAATTTCCACTGGAAATACACCGGAGGGCTTTGCATATTTCAGCAGGATGGGCAGTGTGTTTGCTTTTCACCAGTTGTGAAAGAAGTTGCATGGGGAACTCTGGCCAGCTGGCTGATCTGGTCCCTGATCTAATTTAGGAGGTGTGGCAGGAAAGGCAGCATGTTACTGTCTTGAGGGCACTAGTAAGATCAGTTGGGGGGTTGAGAGAAGCCAGGTGATATACCCTTAAACGAACTGAAAAAAAAAAAAAAAAGAAAATGTTACAGAATATTTTTCTGTCAGAATTTTCCCCCTGCGGCTGTCTTCATCTGTAAAATGAAAATTCTAACATTTGTCTCATGGGACAAATTTATGTAAGGATTAAGTAACAAAATGTATGTATAAGCCTAGTTAGTCTCTGGCTAGTTGTTAAATACATGAAAATAAATAGGGGTTGTTATTAACAATAATAAAAACATACTGAAAAGATATCAAAGAACATTTTAATAGAATCATTTTTAAGCCTCCAAATTATTTAAAAAATATAATTGATGTGGAAATGTGTATACATTAAAGAAGTGACATTTCTACTGTAAAAATTTCCTTTTAGGATCTGGTGTCTTGGTCATAAAAATTGTCTTGAGACTGAAAAAAACACACTGATACTTACATAGAAATAGACAATGGACAGAATGGAAGACACAGACCATAAACACATTTTTGGAGTTTTAATAATTTGATGTGTACATATTAAGCAGTAATTATCATGCATAAATTAAGCATAAATTATTGAGGCAATAGAGGACTCAATAAAATATTTAACACTATGTTGAGGCATTGATTGTTCATTTGAAAAAAAAGACCTCTTGGATGCATACAGTACACAATGTGGCCAAACCAATGTAGGAGAGGCTTAGGAGTTAAATACAAAACTCAAAATTGAAAAAATACAGGGGAACAAAGAAGCAAATATTTTTCATAACTGTCAACAATGGCAGACATTCTAGGAACACACAGGATGCGACAAGGCTCAAAGGAAAAGGTCAAAAGATGTGACTACTTGAACATTTAAAAAATTTTATGTAAAAAGTCACTCAAATTAAAATTAGGCAAATAATACTTGGAGAAATATTTGCAGAAAATACAAAAAGGCTAATGTATTTACTCTTTAAAGATCTATTAGAAATTCATACCAAACAAACTAAAAAAAAAGAAAAAGAAAAAATGAAGTGAAAACACTGACATCTCCTTAGATAAATAAGCCAAGAACTGAAAGGCAATTTATAAAAGAGAAAAATGCAAACATGGTTAACAGAAGAAATTACTCTGTTTTACTGGGAAGCAAAGTAAAATTATCATATATTTTTGCCTCTAAGATTAGAAATGATAAAAAAAAGTAATATTTGTGATGGTATGATGAAATAGACATGGATCATGTCCAAATGGATACCCTGTCACTTTCCTGTTGGTAGTTTAACAAGATGTAGTAAGAGTCCTAAACTATTCATATCTTATATTAAAGCATTTACTTCATAATAGTAACAAAACTCTTATTTATTTAGAAATAAACTTAACAGAGGGGCGCCTGGTGGCTCAGTCTGTTAAGTGGCCGACTCGTGGTTTCCCCTCAGCTCATGATCTCGCAGTTCATGGGTTCGGCTCTGCATGGGGCTCTGCACTTTACGGAGCCTGCTTGGGATTTTCTCTCTCTCCCTCTCTCTCTGCCTCTCCCCTGCTTGTACGCTCTCTCTCTTAAAATAAAGAAATAAGCTTAAAAAATGTTTTTAATGTTTATTTATTTTTGAGACACAGATAGAGTGAGTGGGGGAGGGGCAGAGAGAGAGGGAGACACAGAATTCAAAGCAGGCTCCAGGCTCTGAGCTGTCAACAAAGACCTTAATGGAGGGCTCGAACCCACGAACCGTGAGATCATGACCTGAGCCGAAGTCCGACGCTTAACCGACTGAGCCACCCAGTCGCCCCTAAAGAAATAAGCTTTTAAAAAAGAAATATTAGAAAGGTGGAAGTGCTCATTTTTAAAAGACTTCAGAGCTCTTCTTTAGAGGCAATACTTGAATAAATTGATAGACCATATACCATGTCCCTATCTGGAAAGATATATGGTAAAGCTGTCAATTCTCCCCAAACCATCTATAAATTTTACACATTCCAATGCAAATTTCCATGGTAGAAGGTTCCAATCAGAAAAATGATTCTATGTCAAACATGCAAGACTAATCAAGTCCACTTGGGAGGAAAGAGATCAACGAGAATGTGACGCGAATATGTGATTTCTAAAATGAGCTATGAATGAATGTGTATTCTAAAGCTATAGTGGTTGAAACATTGTGGTACAGACAGAATGGAGTAACACAGTAGAAATTCCAGAAGCAGGCAACAGTGTACCAAAGCATTTGATGTTTGACAAAAGGAGGTACTTCAAATTATTGGGAACAGTCTTGGGACCTAAGCTATAGAATTAAAAAAATAAAGCTGTATCACTATGTCACATCATGTACGAAAATGAATTTGAGATGTCCAAATGTAAAACATAAAATGTAAAAAATAAAATCCTAAAGTAAGCACTAGAAAATATAGATGAATATTTACATAAACTTGAGATGGGGAAAATAATTTCAAGTGTGACAGCAAAGACAGAAATCATAAAGTAAAATATATGCTTGGCTACAGAAAATGTTAAAAGTCAAAAACACCAATAGCATTAATAAGAGACAAATATAAATAAGGGAAATATTGGCAGCATATATGAAAAACAGCTGACACTTGTGTTAATGTAAGAAGAAAAGCTCAGCGTCCTTCACAAAGAAATGCAAAGTAAAACAGTAATGGGAAATAGTGATTCACTTATCATGTTGTAAAAACATTTTTGTAAATGGTAATATCTAGGGTTGGTGAGGACCAGGGAATTAGCCCTGTTGCACTGAATTGGTAGAAAAGCCAAATGGTACAATCTGCCTATTGATAATTTGTCAATATTCATAAAAGTGTTGAATATACATACATACACGCATATGGTCCGTTCAAGGAAACGGCTGTGCAAAGACATATCAAAGCCCTGCCTTTAAGAGTGAAAAACTGGAAGCAACCTGAACGGTCGAGGCAGGAGTTTGATCAAGGAAATCCTGGTGCAGTTATAAAATGATGCACCCTTACAATGAAGCAGGTGTGCTTCTTAATATGGGATTGAAAACAACCAGGCTGTCCTGGGAGGGGAGGGAGAACACAGAGTTCTGGATGTGAGAAGGTGGGAGAACAAAATGTTGAAAATCAGACAGAAAGTGGAGAAATGGGAGGCCGGTGTTTGCAGGGAGGCTGAGACCCCTGACCAGGCATTCTCGGTTTGAACGCATCCTCCCTCTACTCACAGCTTTGCTAATGAGTCTTACTAACGACACTATTGCAACCACCCGTCACTAATTGGCCTCCTCCACTGTCCTCCCTGAGGTCTAGTTTCTTTCCGACTTAAGGACCAAAAAGAAAGGAAGTCTTCTCTGGGCATCCCTTCCCTCTGGCCTTATTAGCAGAGATGCAGAAGACAATCAGCAAATCCCACCTTCCCTTAGCCCCTAGGATGCATTATCCTGAACTCTCATATGGGAGCTAATTAGAAGATTCTGTTTGTGGATCTTGGAAGGACTACATTCCCCAATCCTGACCCTGGCTGTCTCGGCGGGAAACCTTCATTAGAGCAGTTCCTGGGTGGGTGGGACTCCTGAGGTCCTGCGGAGGCTGGGGAAGTTAGCAAAGTTTATCAATTAGCTGCCTCTTGTGAATAGACCAAAAGATACTGAGGTGTCTAGGGGCCCAAGAGATTCATCATGCTCCCTCCCGTGGTGTGGAGGGGAGGGGTGCAGGGCAGCAGCTTCTACAGGACTGAGTCCTTCACCAGCTCATTCAAGGGAGCTGAAGGCCAGTGCAGTACAAAGGGCCTAGCACTGGCTGGGAAAGCCAGCATTTTTGCGGGGAAAATCCCTGCTTTGGTCCATAGTAGAGAGAGGACACAAACACTAGAAATCTGGCAATGCCTTCTACTTGAACCCCACGGAATTTTCACATCACCTTCACGCTGCACTTGTCAACTCAATAATTCTGTATTTCAATTCATTGAATGCTCCGAATAATCACTTGAAGTGCATGTTATGATGCCCTATGCATAGATGAGAAAAGTGGGGCCCGCACAGAGGAAGTGGCCTGCCCAGTGTTACACAGCTAGCTCATAGCAGTGTTAGCCCGGAAGCCGGGTCTCCTAACTTGACCACAGCGTATTTAATTTAACTAGGAGCATGGGCTTCTCACCTTGCTGCCTGGCACATAGAAGATGCTTGCTTTATTTTCTCTTCCCCGAATCTTACCCTGGACAGCTACCTGTCCATACCAAATATAAGGTCGGAATTCTTTTAGGCCCTGAGAGCATCATCTAACCAGGTCGCTCAAACATAAAAAACTCTGAAAACAGGTGACATATTATCTGGCTCATGTTCCAAGATTCCTTTCCAGGCTCTCTTCTTCCTGTTTCAATCATTATTAGCTATCAGGCCTTCGTGCCTCTGCCTGGCCCACTGCTACTACCTCTCCAGTTGCTGAAGACCAAGAACCGATTTTACACACCACAGGTCCACTGCCCATCAATTAATTGTTCCTGGGCTTGTACCCTGTTTTCAACCTTATTCTTGTCCATTTAATTGCCATGGTCCCTTATTTTCCCTCAGCCTTTGGCAACCTATGTGGGTCTGAGTATTTATCATATGGTAGGTGAGTGAAAAAAGCCAAGATATTTGGAAGGGACTAATTACAGATGAAAGGAATTGATGCTCCTAAAGTTCATGTAGCCTAAAGTAAAAGAGGCTGGACTCGAACCCAGGTCTCCACATGTCCTGTCTAAAGCTCTCTCCACTCAACTACGCTGCCTTTCCCATTTCTGAGACTCGCTGCACCTAGAGTCATTATCACCGTTTAGTTTTGAATTCTTTGGTGATTTATTAGAAGCAGGTTGGGAGGGAGGCAAAAATACTGCATCAGGAGTTGGCAGTTGGAGGCTGCCCTACCTACTAAGTCTGTCTACGGCCTCTGGAAAATCACTTAGCACATCTGTACCTTTGCTTTTTTTTAATATGCAAAGTGAGGATAATAGACGCTGGCCTTCTTACTCTGCAATCCTGGCCCTGGTTGTGGGTGACACTCAACTATGCAGTTACAATATTCAAATGAGAATAGATTTCAAAGTGTTCCGTAAATACTGTTGTGTGCTAATAGAACAAAAGAGAAAACCTACTACTTTTGTAATTTTCTTGAGTCCTAAGAGTGCCTCTCTCTGTGATGGACAAATGGTTAAGCCTCTTGATGGAGAAGGAGGCATGATTGGGATGCATATGAGAGCATCTTCCACTACTCATATGTAGATGCCCAATATGTATAAAATGACATCTGCTGAGCTTGACAGATGGGTCCTGGACGTCCTCAAAAGTTCACAAAGTAACCGATGACATCTGTAACATATTTCTTTGGATATGGGCTCTCTGAAGTCAGGGTGGTGATATGGTTAGAAGTTGTCTTTCGGTGCCAGGAGTCCACGAACCTTTGTCTGCAGCACAGGGAACTAGGAAAGGTCAAAATGGGTCCCCACCAAGATTAGTCACTACTTCTGAGTAGAATTACATTGGTGTGGAATGGAGGGTACAGTTCAAATGGTCAGGGCCAGGAAGGGCATGGAGAAGGGAGGAAGGGCCCACCGAGAGTATTCTCCTAGGATAGGGATCGTTTGGAGGAGCAAGATGGCCAATGACTGGCTTATGTCTCTCCCAGGCGTCCAAATCTTGACCAGGTGAACCCAGTGGCCTTCTGTTGGATGGACAAGCCAACTTACTATTTTTCTCAAAGATGAGGATGACAGAGGACACTTTGAAGGCCGGAGATAAAACACTACAGTCCATTCACCCTACCCTCCCAACTCCGCACTGTCACCATTAGCATTTCTTACAATTTATTTTTTGTCGTCGTTGTTTAAATTACAGAACCCAGTGAAAAAATTCAAATAAAAATACACAAAATAAAAGCTGAAGTGCTTCTCCACTCCCCACAGCCCTACCCTCCTCCACAGAGGGAAGCACTATCTAAGCTCGGGGGTTGTTGTCCGGGATTTTTTGCCTACTCACCCCCTCTGCCCCCGCACACATATCACATTATCGTCACTTTCCAAATTTAGCAATAGATGCTATACACCTTGTCATGTCAATACATTCACATTTCTTTTTAAACAAAAAGAGGCTTTTTATTAAAATGATTTACATGAAACTTGAATTGCTCATATTTGCATAGCAGAGTTAAAAACTATACAGTTCAGATTTCCCTGGGGAAGAAATGGCTTTGTGAAACATGATCACACCTAGTTAGGCTAAATAACAAAATTCACAATATCTAAAGGCAGGCCTAAAAACACCATGCACTTCAGAACATGAATTAAAGACAACCACTTTGTCATAGCACATGATGACTTGTTTATTATTACCCCTCCCCTGTCGCGTGCTCTAAGTTAAGTGGATCCCGGTTTCTGGGTGTTACGGGATTTCACACCCTGGTGCTCTGTGCTCAGCTTTGCTAACTAAATGTTCTCTTGCTAATTCTCTGCAGGAAAGAGACACTTCTTTGGCTGTAGCTTCAGGCAGGATTCTCTCAGTTCACACGGTTAGGAAATTGTTGTTCTTTTATGGCAAACTCAGTGATTGCCTTTATTTCATCAAAAACAGTGGGGTTTTTTTTCTTTTATATCCAGTATCTTCCTAATATTGCCCCCCTCCTCCTTCTTTTTTGGCCTAAAAATGTGCATAGTACCTTCATTTCACCAAAAGTTGCCCCAGCTGTGTCCTACAATTTCGTATCAGGATGAGTTTGTTGGACTCTGAGAGGGGCGCCTTACTATTCTGAGTGCTCCTTCTCCTGAAACATGCTCTGTCCTCACATTTTTGGTGCAGGAGCTGTGAGAGTCCGTTCGCACACGGACATGAAAATGTGGTGTTCCCACTAACGATTACTCAGGAAGGGGACACTGGTTTGCGGAGCCCGCATGTGGCAACGTTGCTCTGAAGAAGATGCCCGGCGGGGTGTTCGGACAGGTCCCAATGCCCCCTCCTAGGCTATGTCAAACCTCAATTTAATGACACAGTCCTGGGTTTATTTCCTGAAGAAGAATCTTCTAAAAACCACACCCCCTGCTCTGGTACGAATATATTTTGTCTTAAAAGGTGAGTGGAGGGTACAAACATTTTGCTTTTATTAGCATTTTAAATATATTTCAACTGAACACTCACTGAACTTAAAAAAATAGTTGAGGGGCACCTGGGTGGCTCAGTCGGTTGAGCGGCCGACTTCGGCTCAGGTTACGATCTCACGGTCCGTGAGTTCGAGCCCCGCGTCGGGCTCTGTGCTGACAGCTCGGAGCCTGGAGCCTGCTTCGGATTCTGTGTTTCCCTCTCTCTCTGCCCCTCCCCTGTTCATGCTCTGTCTCTCTCTGTCTCAAAAATAAATAAACGTTAAAAAAAAATTTAAAAAAAAAAAGTTGATTTGTGTCCCATTTCCCGACCCACATTATAATTTTCTCCCACCTGACTTTAATCCATCTCCTACCAGCTTTAGTTTTTCTCCCTAATCCAAGATAAACCATCCTCTACTCTGGTCCATACTATCTACTTTCCTCCCATCCCTCAACCCACCCCTGAAGACACCTGTGACCGACATCATGCCTTCAGCATGGGAAAGTCAGGGGGTGCTCTAGGAGGGAAGGGTATTTTGATGCCCTGCCTTCTCATTCAGGAGGCCGCTTCCCCATCAGCACCCTTTTCAGGGCGCCCTGCACATCAGGGTTCCGGAGGCTATAGATGAGTGGGTTCAACATGGGGCTGAGGATAGTATTGAGGATCCCAATCCCTTTGTCTTTGTCTGAGGCTGACACTGAGCCCAGACGCATGTAACTGAAGAAGCCAGTTCCATAAAAGATACAGACCACGGTGAGGTGGGAGCCACACGTGGAGAAGGCCTTCTTCCTTCCCTCTGCTGAACGGATTCGTAGCACCGCAGCTGTGACGTGGGCGTAAGACACTGAGATGAGGATCATGGGGAACACCCCCATGAAAGTGGCCCCCACAAAAAGCAGCTGCCCATTGAGGTGGATACTGGAGCAGGAGAGCCGGAAAAGGGGTGGGAGGTCGCAGTAGAAGTGGTTGACCACATTAGGGCCGCAGAAGTCAAGCACGGACACAGCCACCGTGTGAGTCAGAGCATTGATAAAGGAGACAGTGCAGCAAATGGCCACCAGGGCACCCCGGACTTCACGGCGCATGCGGGTGCTGTAGGTGAGGGGCTGGCAGATGGCCAGGTAGCGGTCATAGGCCATGGCTGTCAGGAGGTGACAGTCCACACCGGCCAGGAGGTGGAAGAAGAAGAGCTGTGAAACGCAGGCAGCGTAGGGGACTCTGCACTGGGGGGGCAGGAGACATGCTAGCATTGGAGGGACAGTGACAGTGATGCATCCAATGTCCAGCAGAGATAGGTTCCCCAAGAAGTAGTACATGGGAGTGTGGAGTTTGGGCTCCACAAAGATGGCAGCCAGGATGCTGAAGTTGCCCCCTACGGTGAGTACATAGGCAAAGAGGAAGACGACAAAAAGGATGGGTTTCAGTCTTACGTTTTCGGTCAGGCCAAGAAGGATGAACTCAGTGACAGTTGTCCTGTTCCCCCAGGCGCCTGGCTCCATAGGCTGCTGCTGCTGAGCTCTGTAGTGGGAGAAGACCTGAACCTGCCAGAGAAGGAAAGAGACACACAGTAGGCACCTAATCTGTGGCTACTGGATGCTGGGGTAATATGGCGTGGGCACCTACCAGCCTACAGCTTAAGCAGTCTCCTGGAGAGCCCCACGATGCCAGACATGGACCTTTAATTCCTGTTTCAGGCTGAGATCCGGGGGATCCTAGGGAAGGGGCTGGGGCAGAGGAAACTACTCTGGGGCCCAGGACTCTGACTATTTACCAGCATTTTAACAGCTATTAAGGTTGTGTCTGTGTGTAGTGCTGAATAGCAGTTCTGACTAGCTCAGTGAATAGATGAATATATGAGGTTCTAGAAAGCACAATATAGGAGAGTAGGAACAATCTAAAGAAGGGTAGGAGGACAAGATCTCACAAAATCAAGAAGAGATACAAAGGGAGAGTGAACAAAGAGAGGAGCAAGGAGCAGACCAAAGTACAGAAGCACTCGGACGCTAAATACGGAAGGACACGAAGGTGACTTAAGAAAGCGCTGACAACATTTTGAAAGCATAAACTCTGAGAATTGTGCTAAGAACTTCATAGTTATTTTCTTATTTAATTTTCACAGAGCTCTGTGGGGTAACTGCTATTATATCGGTGTAATCCGGACCCTGGGGTTTTTAAAGGTTAAATAAGTAGTCCGGGGCTGTAAAGTAGGGTCTCAAACTCAGGACTGTCTGACTCCCTAAATCGACACCTGTACTGCCTCTTACAGAACTTGGGTGTATTGTTACTGAGGCTTTATAAATGACATTGTGTGCTACAGAGAAGAAAGGTTTTCCTAAGTCTTCAGGTCTTGGTATCACTACAGCTATTGAAAGAAGTCAAGATCCCATCCATCCATCCATCCTTCCTTTTATTCAATAGTTGTCTATTTGTTGAAGGTAGTAGATTCTGCATATATTTTGACAGTGGAACTAACAGACCAGGCATGAAGTGTGAGAGAAAGAGAAGTACAGGGATGATTCCAAAATTCTTGGCCTGAACAACTGGAGTTGCTATTAAGAGATATGGGGAAGAATGATGATTTTGTAGGGGGTGGGATGGGAGATCAGGAGATTTGCCAAGGGAAAATAGGGCAGCTGAAGTCCCAGGGAACATTTAGCCAGCTTCTACTCTATTGTACATAGTGGAAGTTCCGTTTACCTAACAAATCCTTGGACAACTGAGGAGTGAAGCCATGAAGTCAAAAGTTCTTTCATGTGACTGCATCAGTGGCTCTGGAAAGGTAGCTTTGGGGCCTCCTTCTGCTTGACTCTTGCCTCTGCTAGGCCACCCTTTGTCCAGGACTGTGCTAGTGCTCCCTTCTAACTAGAACATTCTTTCTCTTTCACACATCAAGACTCCATCCTTCAAGGCTCAGTCCTGGGTCATTGTCCCATCATCTCAAAGAAATCTTCCTTAAGCACCCCAGTTTCTAAAAACATTTTTTTAATGTTTATTTATTTTTGAGAGAGAAAGAGAGAGAGTGAGAGAGAGAGTGGTGAGCAGGGGAGGGGCAGAGAGAGAGGGAGACACAGAATCCAAAGCAGGCCCCAGGCTCTGAGCTGTCAGCACAGAGCCCAACGTGGGGCTCGAACTCACAAACCGCGAGATCATGACCTGAGCCGAAGTGAGACACTCATCTGACCGAGCCACCGAGGCGCCCCCTTATGCACCCCAGTTTTTAACTGATCTTTCCCTCCTCTGATGAGATCATTGATAACTTGGATCATTCTAGCACTTGCATATGGAGAAAGGGTAGGGAACTGAACCATTGTGAGGAGTAGGTTACAGAGCCCGACATGGACCACTCAAAATCAATAGCACAAGACACAGAATGTAGATTATGCTAACAGGCTACCACAGCAGACTCTACACTACTCCTGGCACCTCCATTCTGTCCTTTTCTGTGAAAACCGTTGGCAATCTGTTTTGCTCACTCTGTTGGGTCAGCGCCGACCCTCAGTGGGAGAAAGAAGACTGCTAGTCTCTCACAGGTTATACCTTCCTTTCCAGAATCTGCCTCCCACCTGGGACCACCACCGGTCGCCTCAGTGGGAAGCCAGCCGGTGACACTGTACATTTGGGTTCTGTTTTCTATCACGATGCCAGGCAAACTTTAGCTCCGCCGAGGGCTACACTCGGACACAGAGTAGAGTGGCAGTGCCTCCTTTGCCCTCAACAGATACGTGTCCCCTAGACGCACCTCTCCAGAATGCTGGAGGTAGGGCAGGGATCATGGATTGTCCGTCAGATACAGCTTTCCTGGTCAGGCTGTTGTAAAAGCAACATGTAAGGAGAAAATGTGCTCTTGCCTTCAAGGAAATCACACTGTAGTGATTGTGGAATTCTAAGAGAGGTTCACAGGTCGCCTACCTGGATCAGAAGGACTGTAAATAAGAAAGCCTTCAGCTGAACTGGTGGGAGGAGACAGGGACACTTGGAAGACTTGAGCTCCCTGGGCTTTAGGAAACAGAGGACCTGACAGCCACTATCTGACGAAAGAGACAGGACATGTAGATAACATGACTCAGATTTCACCAGTATCAGCAGTTAAGAAGGGCAAGTTAAATTTCCTTAATAAAGGAAGAGGGACTTGCTCCATTTACTGAAATACAACAGAAGAAAAATGACTACTTTGTGTTGAAAAAGCATAGGAAAAAGACCTCTGAGTATAGCAGGGTTCTTTCTCACAGATAGCACCCCTCTCTTTCTCTCTGAGGTCGGCTGTGGGTTTTCTTGAGGCTGGGAGTGGTTTTTTTAGCCGCCAAGGAGGTCTCCCGTGCACAGATTTGAAGGCAGCGATTGCTGCTGAATGAAGGAGCCTAAGGGTTTCTCCCAACCCTTCTTGCCTTCATTCTATAAAAAGCGAATGGGCAATAATCCCTTCCTCATTGTTCGCCTCTTCCTGTTCCATGATTGGAGAGGATAAATTTCTTCCATTGTGAGTTGGTCCCATGCATATAATCCCTCCCCCAGTGCTGAGGAGGCCCAGCAAAGTGTAGCCTTCGAAGTCAGCTTACGACTAACAAGAGAGGGTTTCCTGGGGGTGCTGGGATTGGAGTGACAGCCAGTGACAGATAACATTTATCAAGTATTTTGTACCCAAGTTGCTTTTATGTTTTCCCTCATTCAGCCCACAGAAAAAGCCTGTAAGGGAGGTAATAATAACTGAGACTTAATTAGACCTTACTATGTGTTAAGCAATGTTCTGAATATTTTACATGTATTACCTCATTTTATCTTAAATAAGCCTCGGAAGTAGATACTACTATAATCCCCAATGTACAGACAGGAAACTGAGGCACAAAGAGGTAAGGTAGTTTGTCCACATTTAGGCAGACAGTGAGGAGCAGAGCTGGGGGTCTGACCAAAGGCGGCAGAGGACTCATCAAGAGTGCCCCAACACCTGCCACTTCTGGGACAGGCAGGTTATTTGGTGAGAAGGGAGTGGGTATTTTTCGGGATCCCTTGTCACCAGAGGAAATGTCCTCACAGATGGATTTTCCTAGCTTAACATTAAGGCAAGCCCAATCTGGGTTGGAAATCATAGCAGTGACACAATCCAGTGTCACATAGCACAGTGGCAAGAGTTCATTCTTGCTCTGAGCAGCAGCAACATCTCTCCACCCTGGACGCATCTGTCCACTCCCCACCCCAATCATCTCCCACCCTGCCGGTTCACACAACGTTCAGTTCATCTCAAGTTCTCTGTTCCAATTTGCCCTGCATAATTCTTTCTCTCCACAAAGTCATGCATAATCCCCCCCCCCTCCCCTCTACTTTTTTCTTCTCTCTCTCTCTCTCTCTCTCTCTCTTTGTCCCTCTCTCATTCTTCTGGTTTATAAGAATGACAACTCAGCAAAATGGAAAGAGCTGTGGAGTTGGAGTCCAGGGACTTATGTTTTTTCTTATGTTTTTTGTGTTATAAACAAGTTTCTACTAGCACTGGGACCTTGGAAAAAGGAAAAAAAGAAGGGAGAGATGGAGGGAGGAAAGAAGGAATGAAAAGAAATAAAACAGAAAGCTAATGTTTACATAAATACAAACCTTCTTTCAGGTATTATATGTTACTGCATTACATGTTACATTTAAACTTAGCAAACATTCTTAAAGATAGGTAATCATCTTACAAATGAGAAAAAAGAGGCTCAAAAAAATTAACTTGTTGAATTTCACATAAGCAAGAGTTTGTTCTGAATGGAGAACTTGTTCATTTTCTGCCAGCCCCTGCTGTTTTCCAAGGCTATCTATCATCTATCTATCTATCCATCCATTCATCCCTTTTTCTTCTGTAATGTGAAAGGCTGTACTGCATTCTCTCTAGGTTTACTTAAAGGTAAATACAGGCTGCTCTGCCCCAACCAACCTAGATAGCCTCCTTGGCTCTCCCAGACTCTTCATTTCCCCCTTCTCTTCAGCCCAGTCAGTTCCCTCTGATGTCCTTCTGTTTGCCAGCTCTGTCCTTCAATCTTCCAGTCACTCAGAGTGGAAACCTCACCATATTTCCCTACCTTCCCTGAATCCAAGCATCACTCAGTTCTTTGTTTTATCAACAAGGAAAAAGCCACGTGAAGACCTTGAGTGATGTCCATTCACCCTTACTCAAGACGGGAGGAAACTAGGGGTCCTGGAGCAGTGAGAAGTCGTGGTGGGGCTTACCTTTCTGTGAGCACTCTGGCTAGTACTCTTGCCTGGGTCTTACAGAGATGGGGGTGAGTGGTAAGCTGACCCAAGGTGGCCTGTCTCCAAACACTTTTAAAAGGTGTGAGGCAGCGACCCAGAGGTCTGTCCTGGTGCTCTAACTGGCAGCTAACGAGCACTTAGAGGCCCTAAAAATGAACTCTCTCAGGGATTGCACAAGAAGCCAGAGGCAGACAAACAACCTCGGTCCTTAAGGGTCTCTCTCATCTGCCGAGTATTTTGGACTCTGTTAAAGAACCATTAGATTTATGACATCACTCCAAGCTCCTCAAGTTTCCAAGAAAGGAGGAAAGGTGATAAACAGTCACCATGTTACAGATGGAAATAAGATCCAGAGGGCTGAGATGATTTGCCAAGGCCAGAGAGCGGGGGGCTGTGGTGGAACTCAGGGCCCCAGCTAAGCTGATTCTGGCACTTTTCCTCTCATTTGTTTTTCACGTTGGGTTTTTAAGGCATAACTTTACAAGGTCGGGTTAACTAAAGTATAATTTCAATTGTAAATTTTGATGAGTTGTGATAAAAGTATAGTCATGGATCTACCATCTCCATCAATATGTAAAACATTTTCAACCGCTCCAGAATGTTCCCTTCTGCCCCCTTGCGGACAATCCCCTTTCTACATCATAGCCCATGGCAACCTCTGATCTGATTTCTGTCCCTATGTTTTTGCCTTTTTCAGACTGTCATAAATCAGACAGTAAGTAGACTTTTTATAATTGGATTCATTGAAGCAGCATAATCTTTTTGAGATTCATGCACGTTGGCTGTACTAGTAGTCCAGCCACTGTATGGATATATAGCAATTTGTTTAGCTAATCACTAGTTAATGCACATTTGGGTTGTTTCCAGATTTTAGCCATTACAGACAAAGCTACAATAAATATGTGCATACAGTTCTTTGTGTGGATATTTGTCTTCATTTCTCCTTGGAAAGTACCAAGAGCGTAGAGGCTGGACTCCAGGTGGGTGAATATTTATTTTTATAAGAAACAGTCAAACTGTTTTCCAAACTGGCTATACCATTTGCATTCCTACCAGCAAAGTGTGAGATTCCCAGTTGTGCATCAAACGTAACGTCATCAGAATTTTTAACATTAACTATTAGGTGTGTGGCAGTATCTCATTGTGGTTTAACTTTGTATTTCCTCAGTGATATTGAGCATCTTTTCATGTGCTTACTCACCATCATATGTCTTGGATAAAGTGTCTGTTTAAATATTTTGCCCTCCATCCCAAATGGGTGGTTTTTCTACTTCTTCTTGTTCTATTGTAAACATTCTTTATACATTCCGGATACTGGCCTTTTATCAGGTAAGTGTCTTGCAAATATTTTTCCAGTCTTGCATTTTTAATTTCTTAATTGTTTCCTTTGAATCGCTGATATTTAAAGTTTTAATGATGTACAATTTATCAATTTTTTCTGGTTCATGCTTTTTGCATCTTATCTAAGAGATCTTTGTCTAATCCAAATCACAAAGATATTTCTTCTATTGTTTTCTAGAAGTTTTATGGTTTTAGTGCTTACACTCAGATTAGGACCCATTTTGAAGGTTTTTCTGTGTGTGTGATATGGCGCAAGGAAAGGGTTGAGTTGAGGATTTTTTTTTAATATGGATGTATAGTTGTTTCAGTACCATGTGTTGAAAGACTGTTTTTTTTGGCAATTTTGACAAAAATAAATTGTCCATATACGTATGAGCGTACCTCTGGATTCTCGATTTTATTCCATTGATCAATGTGTTTATCCTTACATCAATATACACTGTCTTGATTACTGTAGTTTAATAGTTAAGTCTTGAAATTGGTAGTTTACGTACCCCAAACTTGTTATTCTTTTTCTAGGTTACTTTGACCATTCTAGGCCCTTTGTTCTTTCATATAAAATGTAGAATCAGCTTGCCAATTTCTATAAAACACATGCCAAGATCTATAGATTAATTTGGGAAGAACTGACATATTAACAATACTGAGTTTTCTGGTCCATGAACATGACATATCTCTCCATTCATATAGGTCTTTCTATGTTTCTCAGCAATGTTTTGCAGTTTTCAGTGTATAGGTCTTGCACATATTTTGTTTATTTTATCCCCATTTCATGGGTTTTTTTTTATGGTATTGTAAGTGGTATTGTTTTGGTATCAACTTTCAATTTTTTTGCTAATATATTGAAATATAACTGATTTTTGCATAGTCCATATTGTATATTCTGTGTTGATCTTGTTTACTTGACCTCACCAAACTCACTTATTAGTTCTGGTAGCTTTTGGTAGATTGGGATTGTCAACAAAGATCATGTCATCTTGAATGTGGACAGTTTTATTTCTTCCACTTTCCAATGTGTAGGATTTTTATTTTTGTCTTGCCTTGTACTATCTAGAAGTTCCAAAATGATGTTAAATAGTAGTTGTGAATGCCAGCTTCATTCCCTCATCCCTGATCTCAGGGGCAACACATTCAGCCCCTGAATATGATAAAAATTTATCATATTTATATATGATAAATAATATCATATTATTTATGATATAGTTCTAAGTTCTTTGCAGATATCCTTTATCAAGCTGATGAAGTTACTTTCCACCTCTAGCTTCCTGTGAGTTTTCACCATGAATAAATGTTGAAGTTTTGTCACATGATTTTTCTGAATGGATTGAGACCATAATATGGTTTTTCATGTTTAGTCAGCTGATATCGTAAATAAAATTGATTCATTTTAGATGATGGACCAATTTACATTCTTGAATACCTGATCTGATATCATACTCCAGCCTCAAGAACTGTAACATTTCTTGGGGCGCCTGGGTGGCTCAGGTCGTGATCTCACCGTGTGTGGGTTCGAGCCCCGCATTGGGCTCTGCGCTGACAGCTCGGAGCCTGCTTCTGATTCTGTGTCTCCCTCTCTCTCTGCCCTGCTCATGCTCTGTCTCTCTCTGTGTCTCAAAAACAAATAAATATAAAAAAGAACTGTAACATTTCTTTTTTTTAAGTTTTTTTAATTTTATTTATTTATTTTGAGAGAGAGAGGGAGTGAGAAAGAATCCTAAGCAGGCTCCACACTTGGTGGATGCAGGGCTTGATCCACAAACTGCGAGATTATGACCTGAGCTGATACCAAGAGTTGGACGCTTAACCGACTGAGCCACCCAGGCACCCCCAAGAACATTAACATTTCTTTTGGTGTAAATCTACTGGTGATCAATTTTTTTTAGCTTTATTTTTTTTTCTCTGGGAAAATCCTTTTTCACCTTCATTTTTGAAAGATATTTTTGCTGGATAAAGTCTCTGAGTTGGCAGCTCTTTTTCTTTCAATGTTTTAAAGCTCTTGCTCTATTTTCTCCTAGGCTGTCCATCCCCTAATAACAGGTCTGTTCTCATTCCTACCTTTGTTCTTCTCCATGTGATGTTTCTGTCTTCTCTGACTGCTTTCAAGACTATCCTTGGTGTTCAGCAGTTTGATCACAGTGTGTGTGGGTGTGTTTTCCTTTACACTCATCCTGTTCGGGGTGATAGTTGAAGTTATATTAGGATCACAGGCCTTAAGTGATACTCTTACAGTGTAAGAAACTCTCTGCCTCCTATTTGGACATTTCCTGTAGGCAATTAACCTGGATATGGGTTTTAAGCATGATGAACATATGCAAAGGAGGCAGATAAAATAAAAGCTGCAGGGATTTATTAATAGAAATGGTGGCTATACTAATACGTGATATATAGGGTTTGTCCACACCGAAGTGATATGCTAACAAGTTCCCAGTGGGAGGATATCGGGGACTACCGGGTAGTACGATGGTCATCTAATGAAGTTTCCTATGTACTGATCGGGGCGGGGGTTGGGGGGGGGTGGCTACATGTATTTCTTATGCACACAGTACTGTCTTGCACCAGATTCATAACAGGACATACTAAACCTAGGCCTGGTCCACACCTCCTTCTCCCTGAGGCCTTTTCATGACTGGTTCCAATGCAGTAGGCAATTCTGGTCAGTTTGTGGTCAGTGACCTGAAATCCCTGACTCATACGGAACCAGTGTCTCCCTGTAGTTCCCACAGCCCAGTGTAAGGACTATAAAACGTTGCCTACAGAACAACTGAAAATTCTGTGCAGTCCTCCTGGAAAATGGCCTGGACAGCAAAATGAAGCAAGAGGCCAAGGTTGGGCATCTCAAGGCCTGGCCTAGAGCAAAGAGGGGTCAGGGTATAGAAAGTTGCAGAGGAAAACTGAGATTCTAACATTAGAGACCAAGGCTAAGTGCTAGGTTCAGGCACCAGAGGCAGGAGAAAGGCCAATTTCAAAGGAAGAAAGTTTAGAGTTATGTAGAAATGTGATCTCAGAGAGAACAGAAGGAATGAAAAAGAGTAGAGGTGTCAGAACTCCAACTATATGTGAATGTGTTCCAGGTCATTTTTATTGGCTCGCAGATGCATGCTGAATGGAGAGGTCAAGGATGTTAACAGGGTCAAGGAAGGAGTTAATGACCTCTGGTTTTAATCCTTGGGAGAGCAGATGGTGGCATACAAATGAGCTGATATTAAAGAATAGCAAGGCTGGCAAGAAGATGAGCTTAACCACTTACATGTTGGGTTTGCAATGCATGTGGAAACATCCCTCAGACTGATGAATATATGCATCTGAAGCCTGGAGACAAGGGGTCATCAGAGCAGATAAAATAATTCAAATGAATAAGGTAATTCAGGGTGCCTTACTAAAGTAGCAACATTTTCCAAAGTACAGAAATCACAATTCAGTTATATGTAAATTTCTATGACTATAATGGGCACATGCACTTTGGCCTTGAGTTCAGAGGACATAGCTTCTAGAGTTTTGCCATTAAGAATATCGTTTGGTTCTAGGTTTGAAATACATGCTTCTTATTTTATTAAAGAAGAACATGATATTATTTTTATTAGAATGTGCTATAAACTTCACAACAGAGCCTGAAAAAAAAAAAAAAAAAAAGAATGTGCTATAAACAGCTGTAATGTCTCTATGCGACTTCATTCAAAATTATTTAAAATATTCCGCTCATCCTTGGAAACATCTTCCAGATTCCAAGTGTGTCAAGTTCTAGGATTTTTTTCTGACACTGTGATCTTGAATGAAAAATGGTGTCTTGTTGTACTTCAGGTTTTTCACCTGTATAATGAAGAATAATAATGTTGCCTGTACTACAGGCCACACAAGACGTCTTGAAAATCAAATAAGAGGGGCGCCTGGGTGGCTCAGTCGGTTAAGCGGCCGACTTCGGCTCAGGTCACGATCTCGCGGTCCGTGAGTTCGAGCCCCGCGTCGGGCTCTGTGCTGACTGCTCAGAGCCTGGAGCCTACTTCCGATTCTGTGTCTCCCTCTCTCTCTGCCCCTCCCCCGTTCATGCTCTGTCTCTGTCTCAAAAATAAATAAATGTTAAAAAAAAATTTTTTTTTAATAAAAAAATAAAAAAAAATAAACACACGGCTCAATCTGCATCTCTACCAGGATGCCCTTTCACAATACTGTCACTGTCCTGCCACAACAGAGTTTTCTCTTTATCGTCACTGTGCACGTAAGCCACCTAACACACAGCACCTACAACCCTTCATGTTTCTGCCACTTTGGCCTCCTTGGGTCCCTTTTCTATCAAGGAATCATCTTGAGACCAGAGCTTTTGTTTTACTCTTCTCTGCATCTCAATACTTACTATGAGTCCTGTTACATTTTAGGTGCTCAATGAGTGCTTTAGGAATCAATTAATAATTTAATAGACTTACGCTTTTATGAAAATATGTGGGGTTCAGTTTCATGTCAGGTCTAATGTCTTGGCAGGTCTTGTACCTCTTTTCTCTCCCTAGATAACACCTAACTATTGCGACCGTCTTCCTTAAAACAAGACAGATGCATCCCGTTGATATTGCTTGAGCACATCTCGTGTGCTGGTACAAGTAACCTGTATTGTAAGTTTAGGGTTCAGACAGAACCAGAAAATTCTAGGAAGCAAACATACATTACAGATAAAGCCTTTCCCAATATTGCCAAATGCCCCTAAATTAGAACATCAATACAAGCAGGACCAGTTACTAGCAATTCCAGGTTTTACTGTAGATACCATCCACATCCAAGTCAATAAACCAGAGAGCGATCCAAAGAGAAGAAGCTGCATCTGAAAGGCCAGAAGTGAGGAGGGAGGCTGCTGCCGGGAGGGAGGGAGCTACACGCAGGGAGCTGGCAGAGAAACTGGCCCTTACGATGTGGAAAACAAAGGCAAAAGAAAAAAATTAAATTTCCTTACAGCTTACAGCCCTTTGACAAGTCCTTGAGACAGGCAGAGTGACCTTCCCCTAGGAACTCGGCGGCCTCGATGTTAACACTGCTAAAGCCAAAAGGCAAACTTAGCTTAAAATTACCCCAACCCCCCAGGATCCTGTAAATCTCCTTTAACATATAGAAACTCCTTTGGAAAATTCCTTTATCTCTAGCCCCCAAATATATGTTAGCATATATGTTATATGTTAGCCATGCATATGGCCCACTGATCTGAAGAGTCTCATGACTAAGATTTTGTTAGTACTGAATGATCTTTTCCTAACAACAGCTAGCCCCGTCAAGGTCCTGGAAACCTTGCTTCCAGAATTCCTTAGAGACTTATTCTATCCCTAACCACGCCCTCCCTCCAAACTTGAAGGTATATGATCAGTCACCCATCACAACCCCAGTGCAGCTCTTTCTGCCCACAGGTCCTGTCCCTGTGCTTTAATAAAGCCACCTTTTGCACTGAAGATGTCTCAAGAATTCTTTCTTGGCGGAGGGCTCTGAACCCCAACAATTTCACATCACTCACACGGGGGAGCTCACGTGGGGAAAACTAATCCCCCAAACATTTGGCTTTTAAAAACCAAGGGGCTGAATTCGTATAAGCAATGGGACTTGGAGCCCAAAGCTTTAATTTTTTTTTCATGTTTTTATTTTATTTTTTAGAGAGAGACAGAGCGTTAGCTGGGGAGGAGCAAAGAGAGAGGGAGACACAGAATCTGAAGCAGGCTCCAGACTCCGAGGTGTCAGCCCAGAGCCTGACACCGGGCTTGAACTCACTGACTGTGAGATCATGACCTGAGCTGAAGGATGCTTAACTGACTGAGCCACCCAGGTGGAGCCTGTAAAAGTCAGCTCTAAAAGTCAGCTGACTCAGCACTGGGCTGCCAGGAGGGTGAGAGATAGCTGGGTACCTGGCCCTGAAAGGGATTGCAGTCGGTGCAGAGAGGCAAGGCAAAAAGGGCAGTTTACACAACATGGGGGCAAACGGGAGACAGATCTGTTCATACTGATTTCGGAGTGTGTTGGGGGCACTTCAAAAAACAAGGGAGCTGGCAGGTGCCAATTTCCTCCCCCACCTTCCAGCATAAACACCGGCCCTTCTGCGGGAGGTGGGGCTGCGTGGGCGCCAGCTACCCAACCTGCCAGCACGCGCCAGACCCGCAGTTTCTCGAGAGGACACGCCACACGAGGCACGCTAGCCTCAGCCCAGGGCTCAGGGCAAATGCTGTTAAAGCAGCTGAAGCGCTTTAGGGATGGGGCGTGGGACCAGAGGCCCCACACAAATGTTGCTAATGCCAATGCCCCCTCTCAAGTTCAGGGGTGGGTGGGCAGTCCCCTCAGAGCTGGCCTGCCTGGGTCCCACCCACACCGCAGAGATCACAGCCCACAACAGGCAGGGAGTCAGTGCAGAAGGCTGCACTGAAAGGAAAAGTGACCCAGACACAACAGGACACAAGCAACACACAAAGGGTACTCTCCTAAAGTGTGATAAAGGACATTTTCAACTTTAACGTTTGTGGGCCCTGTTCCTGGGCTCTCGGGGAAGCTACGCTTTTACCAAGGTCACCATGACTTCACCAAACTTCAAAGCATGGGCAATCTTCCTGCCCTGAGCACACACTGTATGTGTTTCATTAGCAAATAACCTAAAGGAAACATCCAAACTAAAGAGGAAAAATCTCCCTAAGTTCCATTCTCATACCCCTAAAGCCTTCCACCTTGCACATACTAAAAGCATAAAATAATGGTAATTTTCTGAAATGTCCTTCATCATGATGATTTGCAACTGTTGATGTAACAAAAAAACAAAAAAAAAAAAAACCCATATAGAATCCTGTATTAAAATTCCTTCCCCAAAGTACTGTCTTCTTTGTGAAGATTGTATATTCCAGGCAGCTGTCCTCACTTGGGCTCAAAACTCTCGTCCTTTTTTTTTAGAAATTGTGAAAGATTTGTTCATTTTGCATTAACAGTTCTTGGCACTGTTGTCAGAATACCAGAGCAGCTTGGCTGAGAACACCTTGGTGGGCAGGGGGTGGCAGGGGGGGCGCAGATCATCTGGAACGTGGCCCTCGGAACCAGCACAGCCCCTTGTGCCCCTCTGACTGCTCACATTTCACAGGTGTATCTGGCGATATCCGGACGTCCCTAATTTATGTTGATGGTCATGACTTTGATTTGAGCGGTAATGTTCTCTAGGTGGGAATAACCTAGAGGGGGAAAGTGGATGGGTTGGTTGTTTTAATTTGGCATGAAACTAATTGATCTTATTAATATAAGGCTTGAATCCATTTTCTGGTTAGAAATATGAGAGGCTGAATCACTGAGCTCTGAAGAGAAGGGACACTTGCTCCTTCTGGTCGAATGGTGCTTTCAGGTGGCAGAAAGCCTAGCGGAAGTGTCTGAGGATACTAGGGGTCTAGGGGTGTGGGAGGCCGGGCCCCGGTGCCAGGCTGAGACCGGGTCGAGCAACATCTCCCTGTTGACTCAGCCAACCCGGTGGTTCCCCCTCCCATTCCCCCACTTTCAAGGGCATACGAAAGCCTTGTCAAGGCTGAGAAAGTTAATTCCTGAAGCCTGTGGTCTGCAGGTGTTGGCAGTAATGCTACCTCCCTTTTTCTACCCCGAGTCAGATAGAAACAAACATGGGAATTGTGTTTTGCTAGCAATCTTATCAACAAGGTCTTGTGACCCGTCTAGAAAATGCACAAGAAACACAGAACTAAATGTTTTGGTGGGCAGCGATTATGTGAAACCTGTTTATTCTTAGAATGACCTGACCCATAAGAGTCTGGATATAAAAGACTGTGTACAGCAACAATAAAGCCGTCACTTGGGCCATCAGCCCAGGGGACCCTCCTGTTCCCAAACTGTCTTCTCTTCTCTCTTTTTTTCTTACATTCCCCTACCCTCAGGACCCTGATCTCCGTGTTTGTTGCGCCGGTTGCGACAAGTGGCACCCAAACAGGGACCTGAGACAACAAGGAGGAAAGCGAAAGCGGACCGCGCGACGTCTAATTCAGGTAGGGGAACTGTGCCAGCAGCACAGACGACGGGAGTAAAACTATGGGACAGAAACAGTCTACGGAACAGGGATATTTTGTAACTGCCTTGCAGGCTCTTATGAAGGAGAGGGAATTAAGGTTTCTCAGTCAGCCCTTAGGGAATTTTTTGACGTAGTGCATGATTATTGCCCATGGTTTCCAGACGGGGGTACAGTTGATTTAAAGGATTGGCAGCGAGTTGGTCAGAAACTTAAAAATCAAATGAAGATTCGTGGGGCTGCAGTTCCAGGGACTTTGTGGTCTACTTGGACCTGTATTAAGGAGGTCCTTGATCCGCAGGATTCTATTGAAATAGTTTCTCTTAGCTCGGAAGTAGCCCAACCCTTAGTGACTTCAGATGCTCCTCTCCCTCCAGAAACTACTTTCAATGCCCTTTCAGGACAGTCACGGGTGCCTTCACCTTTACCTCCTCTCCCCCTCCTAGAACAGTTATCTGTGCAAGATCCAGAAAATAATGATGACTCTCCTTTTGGGGATCAGGGGGATGATGGGCCGTATTTGGAAGACCAGAGGACACCTGCCTTCTTGGCCCCTCTGGTCCGGAAGGTACCTTTAAAACGACCTTCTTTTCAGGCACCAGATAGAGGCTTACCTCGGCTGGCTTTCCCTATTACTCAGAATCAACAGTCCACTGAACCTTACCCCGTTATGGGAGCTACTCCTTTGCAGCGGACTCTGTATCAAGCAACACAGTATGGGGAAGACACCTCTGCTTTTCACGCTGACCCTGTTATTCAGCAGGGGGGACAGAGAGTGTACTCCGCCCTAAGTTTTCAATTGCTGAAAGATTTGAAATCCTCTACAGCCCAGTATGGTCCAACAGCTCCCTTTACCCTGTCTATGCTTGATAATTTGAGCAGGGAGGCATTGTGCCCAGGAGATTGGAAGGTCATTGCTCAGGCTTGTTTGAGTGTGAGAGATAACCTCTTCTGGAAAGCAGAATTTGCAGAGAATGCTGAAAAACAGGCTATGTATAATAAAAGAACTAACATACCAGTGGATTTCAACATGCTCACAGGTACAGGACAATATTATGATGTGGGCCTCCAGCTGAATTATCCTGAAATTGCGTATAATCAAATTAATACCTGTGCCATTACAGCTTGGAAAAAACTCCCCTCCACAGGGGGCAGAACTGAGGAATTGTCTAAAATTAGGCAAGGGCCAGATGAGAAGTACCAGGATTTCGTTGGGCGCCTTTTGACTGCAGTCAGTCGTATCGTTACTGATGGGGAGGCAGGTACCGTTATTGTAAAACAACTGGCTTATGAAAATGCTAATTCTGCATGTCAGGCAACCATTCATCCTTGGAAAAATCAGGGTACCTTGGAGGATTATATTAGGCTATGTGCTGAGATTGGACCATCTTATATTCAGGGCATTACTTTGGCAGCCGCCTTAAAGGGAATGGACCCCTTACAGGTGCATGCCCAGCTTCAGGGTGAAAACATAAGAACTAATCCAAGGAAGTTGGGTGGAATAGTGTGTTTCAAATGTGGCCAAAAGGGCCATATGAAGGCCCAATGTCATAGTAAAGAAATAATTCCAACTATCCCCGGTTTGCCAAGTGGCCCTAACATTAATAACAAGCCGGCAATTATTTGTCCCAGATGTAGACGGGGGTATCACTGGGTCAATGAATGCCGCTCTAAAACTGATTGTAATGGCAGACCTCTTCAGGGAAACTGGAAGCGGGGCCAGCCGCTGGCCCCTCAAACAACTGCGGCAATGTTCCCACAGGCACCTTCTCACCCATTGTGTCTAACACTGGAGACCTCCCAGGTATTAGCCAACTATACCGTGGTACCCCCGCCAGTGCAGGACTAGATCTTACCCCAGCTCAGTCCGTTTACCTAGAAGGAGGACAGCCCCCCAAAGCCATCCCCACAGGGATATGGGGGCCTCTACCCAGGAATACTTGGGGGTTATTATTGGGAAGATCCAGCTGGACTCTTAAGGGATTGATGATCTATCCTGGAGTTATTGATGAAGATTACACTGGAGAAATAAAAATTTTGGCCAGCTTAACTATGGGAACTTTGGTGCTTGAGCCCAAGACTCCCATAGCACAATTGATCTTGATACCCCGGATATCCTCCAATAATAAGGCTGTTAAACCTTACCAGGGAAATCAGGGGTTCAGCTCCACAGATCTTTATTGGGCTAAAGTGATCTCTGTAGAAAAGCCCATGCTTACATTGCATATCCAAGGAGTCCCTTTTGAGGGACTAGTGGATACAGGTGCAGATGTCTCAGTTATTGCTCAAAAAAATTGGCCTGTCACATGGCCTACTCAAGTGACTAATATTCCAATTAAAGGTGTTGGTTATGCCTCTGCTCCGTTGCAAAGCTTTGATTATTTACATTGGAGACTGCCTGATGGTATGACTGGAACTTTTCAGCCTTTTGTTTTGAACATAGATCTTAATCTCTGGGGCAGGGACATATTAACTGCAATGAATTTGACTCTGGAGACTAAGGCAGTCCCGATTCAAAAACAGACTAATCTTGCTATGCACCTTATGAAGGAAATGGGCTATATTGAGGGGAAAGGCTTTGGGAAGGAGTTGCAGGGGAATCCTGAGCCGTATGTCCCCGAGCCTAAAAGAGACCATTTCGGATTGGGTTTTTCCTAGGGCCATTGGAAACTCCCCACGCTATGCCTCTCCAGTGGATGTCTTCCACTCCAGCGTGGGTTGACCAATGGCCCTTACCTACTGTTAAGAGGGAGGCTGCTGCTCACCTCATAGAGGAACAACTGCAATTAGGTCATTTAGTTCCCTCCACCAGTCCCTGGAACACCCCAATCTTTGTGATGAGAAAAAAGTCAAATAAATGGAGGTTGCTGCAAGATTTGAGAGCAATTAATGCTGTCATGAAGCCCATGGGGGCTTTGCAACCCAGCCTCCCTTCCCCATCGGCCATTCCTTTACAATATCAATTACTAGTTTTGGACTTAAAAGATTGTTTTTTTACCATTCCGTTGGCCCCTGGCGACGGAGAACATTTTGCATTCTCCCTGCCTTCCACTAACTTACAGGAACCTGCTAAGTGGTATCAGGGGAAGGTCTTACCGCAAGGCATGGCTAACAGTCCGACTTTATGTCAAGAGTTTGTGGCCATAGCAATTGCCCCTTTTAGACAGAGTTTTCCCCATGTATATTGTATCCATTATATGGATGACTTACTTTTGGCTGCTGAAACTGAGGAATTATTACAGGAGGCTTTTATTTCTCTTCAAAGATGCCTTAAAGCATATAATTTGATTGTTGCCCCTGAGAAAGTTCAAAGGGAAGCACCTTTTGAATACCTAGGGTATCTCATCTCCAAACCAACTGTCCGACCTCAGAAAGTATCAATTAGAACCAGACATTTGACTACTTTAAATGATTTTCAGACATTATTAGGAGATATAAATTGGATTAGAAATACACTAGGGGTCACCACAGAACAATTACTGTCTTTGTTTAATATTCTAAAAGGAGATAGTTCTCCAGCATCCCTGAGAAGTCTCACTCAAGAAGCTAAAGAAGCTATAAGACATATAGAACAGGCCATTCAGCAGGCCCAAGTCACTAGAATTGACCCTTCTCAGCCTTTGTATCTAATAATATTAAAACCTCAAGTCATCCCCTTTGCAATTCTGTGGCAATCTCATGGCCCACTTGAATGGCTACATTTAGCCTTACACTCTCTGCATGTCATTAATCCTTTGCTATCTATGGTTTGTCTTCTCATCATTAGAGGAAGATCCCGAGCTGTTCAGCTCTTTGGACACGATCCAGAATTTATTGCATGTGCCTTTCTGGCACAGAAGCTGGTGGACGCTGCTTTTGCCCAGTCCATCGAATGGCAACTTGCCTTGGCTGATTTTACAGGTCAAATTAAATTTCATTTACCTTCTGATTCTTTAGTACAAGGTTTCAGTCTTATAGATATTTTGCCCTATAATCCTATTGTTTGTCAGCCGATTGAAGATGCTGCTTCCATTTTTGTGGATGCTGGTAAAGAGGGTAAAATTGCAGTGTATTATGTCACTTCTCAACATAAAAATTTGATCACTTTAAATTATACGACTAAATCTGTCCAAAGGGCCGAGCTTTATGCTGTATAGGTAGCCCTAAAAACTTACCCGGAATCTATAAATGTCTATTCTGACAGTCAATACGTTGTCAAAGCTGTGTTGCAGCTTCCCACTGCCTTTATACTGACAGCAGATGAGGAACTTTATCATCTATTTCATGCTATACAAAAACTTCTTAATTTACGGCACATTCCAATTTATATTTCCCACATTCGAGCTCACACCGATCTGCCTGGTCCCCTAGTTGCTGGGAATCGGATAGCCGATGCAGCAACCCATTTATTGCAAGTTCTGCCCATTACCACTCCTTTGGAAACAGCCAAAAGGAGTCATGATAATTTTCATCAGAATGCGGCAGCCCTTCGACAAGAATTCAAAATATCTCGTGAAGCGGCCAAATTGTTAAACAATGCGGCATCTGTCCGCAATTCTTCCCACAGCCGGTGTATGCCATTAATCCCCGAGGTTTTCGCCCCAATGACTTGTGGCAAATGGACGTCACCCAATATTTACCTTTTGGGAAATTGCAATATATACATGTGTCTGTAGATACTTGCTCAGGCTATATACATGCTTCAGCCCACTCAGGAGAAACATTTGTTGATGTTCAAAATCACCTATTTTCTGCCTTTGCAGCAATGGGCAAACCTCATAAAATAAAAACTGACAATGGTAGTGCTTATACTTCTAAATCTTTTACAGAATTTTGCCACCGACTCCGAATTGAGTATACAACTGGCATTGCTTATAATTCCACAGGACAGGCTATTGTTGAGCGAGCTCATCTGACTCTAAAACAGTATCTGCAAAAACTTAAAGAGGGGCAGATATTAAAGGGAAAGATAAAGTATTCCCCACATGTACATCTCACTCTTGTGTTGTGTTTTAAATTTTTTAAATGTCAATGAAGCAGGGATGACTGCCGCAGAGCGTCGCTGGGGAAAGAGTCAAGAACCTCTCTTGATGGCAAGATGGAAAGATATGCCGGAAGGCATTTGGCGAGGCCCAGACCCAGTCCTTCGAAAAGGGCGAGGGTATGCTTGTGTTTTTCCACAGGATGAGGAAGCGCCGCGCTGGGTCCCGCTTCAGCTCCTCAAAGATATTACGGTTGCACCGAAAAATGGCCAAATTGACAGTGACGGAGCCCCCCCAGAAGCGACAACGGTGGAGTCATAAGGCGGGTACACCCACCTGGGGACAGATAAAGAACCTGCTGACCCAGGCCACTGATGTAGTGACGGCCTCAGGTAGAGAGGTAACGGCCACACATGTCTTCTTGGCATGCCTGTGCATTCTCACTACAACCGGGGAGTCTGCCCTCTATTGGGCATACGTGGTAGGTCCTCCTACAGTACAACCTGTAACATGGAGAGACCCCACACCCAAAGTATACACCAATCTCTCCTTTATGGGAGGGGAAGATGCAGGGTTTTTGCCCACTGTGTCGGCCTCTATAAATTGGACGGCACTCTCTGCAGGAGTACCCATCTGCCTGCAAAGGGAGTCTACGCCGTACAAACTTGCTTATATGGGTGTTTGGGTACGAAACCAGTAGGGCGGTCTATTACTTATACTATGTAAATGGCAAGCGTCCTTCTGAATGGGTACCCCGCTCTGTTGCCGCTTATTGGCAAAAGAGAGAATTATTAGGAGAATGGATGTTTTCTGGACCGCGTGATCCCCCTCAGAATCTTCCTGTATGTCCCTCAGTTGGTCAAGGAAGGCCTTACTGGGGACTCACCTTGGGGTAAATGTGCCCAGTCCTCTTCATTGAGGATGACTCCTAAAGGCATAAACTATACCATTACAGATTATTCCCGAAAGGCCTGGCATTCATTCCTTCAAGAAACACCTATGGCTATTTTGGAAGTGCAAAGGGAAACAAGGAGACCTTTAGTGGCTCCTTTAAGAGATATGGGTCCACCTCCTAACAAGGTACAGGTACACCACAAGATTATCCCACAAACCACTTCGCAATCCCCTGAAGGAAGAATTCATTCTGATCTTTGGAAGTTATATGCTACCTTTGATAAAATATATACTAATGACAGCTTTAGTTTTCCAGAATATTATGTTTCTCCAGTTCTGCAATTGCGTGCCTATGTTCCTCCACCCTACTATCTGATTGTTGGAGACGGAGTCATTACTCCAGTGAAAGAAGATGGTCATCAGTTATACCGGCTGACTTGTCCTGCTTGTGAACGGCTGCACAGGACCAAATGGTTTCTTGGACTCTTAATTGCTGGACTCATAGCAGCAGTGACTGTAATTGCCTCTGCAACTGTATCTGTAATATCCTTACATGAACGTGCCCAAACGGCATCCCATGTAAATGAATTGGTTCATAATGTATCCAAGGTGTTTGCCACTCAAGAACGAATAGACCGTAAATTGGAAGCCCAATTAGAGGCACTACAAGAAGCGTTGATGTATCTTGGTGATCAGTTTGCTGTTTTGCATACCAGACTTTCTTTAATTTGTCATGATGCATATAAGCATATCTGTGTTACCCCTTTAGAGTATACCAATATGACATGGGGACAAGTGCGTCATCATTTACAAGGGGTTTGGCATGATGCTAACACTAGCTTAGACCTCTTACAGCTACAAGAAGAGATAAATGCTGTTGCAAGTAGCTCACTCAGTTTCCCTGACCCTGGAGATCTCGCTGGAACCATACTGCACCAACTTAATGGGTTTAATCCATTTAATATTCTTCAGCATTCCTTTTGGATCTTTATTGGAATTGTTTCCCTAATATCTGTTATACTTGTCTTGCTGTGTTGTTTCTGGAGATGGGGTCTTACTGCCTTTACCACATACCAAGCCAGGATGCACATGTTGCAATTACAAGCAATAGGGGGACATGTGGGGGGCCGGGCCCCGGTGCCAGGCTGAGACCGGGTCGAGCAATGTTCCCTGTTGACTCAAGCCAACCCGGTGGTTCCCCCTCCCATTCATGTGGGAGGCCGGGCCCCGGCGCCAGGCTGAGACCAGGTCGATCAACGTTCCCTGTTGACTCAAGCCAACCCAGTGGTTCCCCCTCCCATTCCCCCACTCTCAAGGGCATACGAAAGCCTTGTCAAGGCTGAGAAAGTTAATTCCTGAAGCCTGTGGTCTGCAGGTGTTGGCAGTAATGCTACCTCCCTTTTTCTACCCCGAGTCAGATAGAAACAAACATGGGAATTGTGTTTTGCTAGCAATCTTATCAACAAGGTCTTGTGACCCGTCTAGAAAATGCACAAGAAACACAGAACTAAATGTTTTGGTGGGCAGCGATTATGTGAAACCTGTTTATTCTTAGAATGACCTGACCCATAAGAGTCTGGATATAAAAGACTGTGTACAGCAACAATAAAGCCGTCACTTGGGCCATCAGCCCAGGGGACCCTCCTGTTCCCAAACTGTCTTCTCTTCTCTCTTTTTTTCTTACATTCCCCTACCCTCAGGACCCTGATCTCGGTGTTTGTTGTCCCGGTCGCGACAAGGGGTCCCATAGGAATTTCCATCTCATAAGATAATTAATGATTGGCTCGTCAGGGAACGCACACGTAAGGATTGATCATCCAGTGCCCCGAGCCCCCTTGGTGGTCTTGGACCTCTCTGGAAGAAACCAAGACACGTAAGAGAGTTTATCATGGCGACTGGCGACACTCACAAACAGCACCCTCTCGATCCACCACAGTCTTATTCAAGCCTTATTCTAAAAGTAAAACTGAAACTAAAAGAATTGGGGAGCCATGTTTCAAAGGATGGAATTAGCCCCCAGAAAACCAAGAACCACCCACAAGAAACTCCAGCCGGCTACATGTATAGGACATATGGAGCCTATACTTGCAAGTGCTTACTTACGTGGGAAAATTGGAAGGATAACTTGAGTCTCAGGTGTCCCAAATGGGGTTCTTTTGACATGTCTGAATTAGTTTCTTGTGTGCATAAGTAGGGAAAGCCGGCTATGAGACCAAGTTACCAGAAACCAGGAAGCCATTTGGTTCAGTCAATGAAGCTCCTGGCTTTGGGGGAGGAACCAACAGTCACAGAGGTACTCTGGCTTCATTCGGTTTGTCCCTTGCTGCAGCTTTTGGTATCTCTGCAAGAAACCGGTTGTGATGTAATTGGAAACGGAAAATAACTAATTAATAGATCCATAAATTATAATGCTGTCTTACAATTAGATTTGTGTTAATAAAAGGGGGATATATGGAAATTGGGTCTTTAATGTCCTCTCCACAAACATTGATGAAATGCAGACTACATTTTGTTTGCATCCTGTTTGTGCATTTGTGTCCATATGTATTATAAATGTGAGATATTTTCTCTACCTGTGGATGGGCATTGCTAAAGTTAATCTGTAAAAGAGCTCTATTTAATTGGTTTAAAGGCAAGCGCTTGTAAAAACTGAGCATTTTAAAACACAAAAGGCTAAAAACTAATCCAAATGTTTTTTCAAGTTCACATGAGCCGGGATAAAATTCCCAACATCCATACTTTTATGTTACTTCATAATAAAGATGCATCACAGGAAAGGACCTAACTGATGGCCCAAAGAGATAAAGATGACGAAAATTTAAGACACTGACCCCTTACCCAGTAGTTGGAATAATGAGGAACAGGAGAAGGAAGACAGGCAGACACTAGAAATCCTAAATCCACCCTCCAAGCACAAGCACCAGAAATGGTGGCCGGCCCTCTCCTCTTCCAGAGGCTGACAGGAGACCGGATAGGAGATGGAGGTTTAAAAAAAATTTAGGCCAAAACTTTAAATCTGCCTCTGGCCTTGCCAGCGACTCCCCTTCTACCTTTGCCTCTGCTTCCTGTTCCTGTACCCGCTTCCGGTCCACTCGCACAACCAGCTCCTAAACTATCCTTGGTGCCTCCAGTGCCATCAGCTCTTGCTCATCCTACCCTCACTGTCAAGGAGCAAAAAGCACCCCAAGCTGTTGGGCCACCTCCTTGTGAGGTTCAAAGGAAGCACCTCCCAAATCAACATGAAAGAGTCAAGGACTCCCCTGGACTCAGATCACTCACTTCAGATTTCCCCACAGGAGCCCCAAATAAAATTGACCAGTGGGGAACAAACCAATTGACTTCTTAGTGGATTTGGATGCAATATATTCGATATTAAAGCTAAATTGAGGTCATTGATTTAATTAAAATAAACATGGCTTTAGAGTTATCGACATCAAATATAATGTAGGCAACCAACTTTTTACTCTATTTGAATTTATTGGTTAAGTTCATGTTATCTCTGTTGCAATGTGTAAGCAGAGGGGACTTAAAATAATGGTTAATTTTGTCTGTCTCATAAAGTTTTCATGGGTAATTGCTAAGAACAAGTAAGTTAAATAAATAAAAAGGTTTATGGATAAATTTTTAAATAGCTTCCCCAAATCATTAATAATCTAAAACTTTGAAGTTTTGCTAAGTTAAATGATAAACTAGGTTAAATTCATTGGGTATCTAAGTCTTTCCCAAATAAAATAAAATCTTAAAACATTAATTACTGCATGTAGGTTTGTCTGTGTTGGCTTCTTATTGTAGAGAAACTGAAAATACTTGAGTCCAGGGGCACCTGGGTGGCTCAGTTGGTTAAGCGTCTGACTCTTGATTTTAGCTCAGGTTATGATCTCATGGTTCAGTTCATGAGATCAAGCCCTGCTCTCAGAGCAGAGATTGCTTGGGATTCTCTCTCTTCCCCTCTCTCTGCACCTTCCTGCTTGTGATCTGTCTCTCTCAAAATAAACAAACTTAAAAAAAAAAAACAAAAACAAAAACAAATACTTGAGTCAGTTGGTAAACATACTTTGTGCATTATTGAAAGACTGTACTATAAAAAAAGGATGTAGAAACTATTAAATATATTCATAAATTTTCCATTCTAAAACGTTCTGGTGTAATAATTCACAATTTGTTACTAGTTAATTTTCACAGGAGACTAAGATTTCTAAGAATTAAAACTCTGATAAATATGATTAAGATTGCTGGAAAATGATTTTTTTAAAAAGCAATTACGTATATAGGAAAGTAGGAGATATGTAAGAAAGGTGTAAAGAATGAAAATACAGGGGCGCCTGGGTGGCGCAGTCGGTTAAGCGTCCGACTTCAGCCAGGTCACGATCTCGCGGTCCGTGAGTTCGAGCCCCGCGTCAGGCTCTGGGCTGATGGCTCGGAGCCTGGAGCCTGTTTCCGATTCTGTGTCTCCCTCTCTCTCTGCCCCTCCCCTGTTCATGCTCTGTCTCTCTCTGTCCCAAAAATAAATAAAAAACGTTGAAAAAAAAAATTAAAAAAAAAAAAAAAAGAATGAAAATACATTTTGTTGATGGAAAGAAAATAATTTTGTCCTGAAATGAGACTGGTTATTTAGAGAGAGAAAATTTAGGACAGAATCTAAGTTAAAAAAAAAAAAAAAACAAGTTGTAAAACGTTTGTGAAGGGGAATCTTTGAAAAAGAACTTTATATGTGGTCAGGACTAACACTAGAATAAATGAATTTTTAAAATAGTATGATATAAAATTAAGATTTGGCTTTTCTCTCTGTTAAGAAAAAAACACTAAGATTTCTTGGATTACTGGTCTACTCTTGATAAGAAATTATAAACAAGGCTCCCCCACCCCCCGCTCATTTGCTCAGAAAAATAAGGTTTCTTGATTTGTTTTTGTAAGGTCTTTGATTACTCAAAAAAACGAAATCCTTCAATATTAAAGTGGCAAAATTTGGTCACAAGTATTCCAATGTTCCGTAAAATCTCTTATGGCCCTTTTGGTTAAACAGTAATTAAATATTAGGTTTTATAATAATCTAACATCTTATATAGGCACATGCTTTTAAAACTTTCTAAGTTTTTTTTAAACAAACTTCCCAGAAATTCAAATACTAAATGAAGTCTTTTTGACTAAATAGGCTTGTTTATTTGGTATGTTAAGTCACATGGGAAGCATTGTCAAATAACTGATTGTAACTTCTCTTAGGTTATCTTTGTGGGTAAATGTTATAACTGTTCCAAAACCATATAAAATTCCTAAGGTTTGACTATTTCCTAGTATAATGTCATCACTTAAAATTCTAATTATTAAAACATTATGTGTCACAAAAATAACCAAATTTCCTTGTCAACTGCATTGTAATGAGCTCTCATCAGAGTCTCATCAAACCATGCCCATTTTTGAGTCTTTTGTCATTTACAGTTATTGTTCTGATGCTCTTACAAAATATGTTTCAACTTCAAAGAGTTCATGAATATGAAAAGGAATTTTGACAAATACAGGTTTCTGATATCTTTAAGATCATAAAACTAAACTGAGTAAGGATTTCCAAAACTAATGGGAAAACTACATTCAAGCAAAACAAAAGTTGATAACATGGGACTAAGTGAATTAAGGAAAATGATTACAGTTTTGTTTTATGACTCTTGTTTGAAAATATTGCTGATTCTCTAATGCTTGCTCTTCAGATTCAAGGAAACTTTTTCTCTTAGGTTATCTATGACTTACAAAAATTTGATAGAGATTCCTTTATGAACAAATTGAAGCATTTCTCTTTTCTCCCTGCCTGAACCCTCCAGAATTCAAAACTCTCAATGAGTATTCTTTCCTTCATGGTGATTATAATTATTTACATAAATTCAATAAAAATCTGTTCTCCTTTAACAGAACACCATTGGAAACATTGGTTATATTACCAAGGCTTTGACTGGAACATCATATTTGAAAGAGACATGTACAGACTCAGATAAGACCAGATGGCTTTAAGGAATTAAGGTTGACTTTATAGCCAGTAGAGTCCCTTAGAAATGTCAGCCTGATACCTTGCTTATGGAGTTCCCAGCTGCCTTACCAGCCCTGCAGACCAAAGCCAGACAACTTGAGGTTAACTTCAGAAAGATTGCCAGAATAGATCATATACAATCACTGTGCCTGTTACTCTATGGGCCACTCAAAAGGATCACCAGAGACATTTGCACTATAAAATCCATCAGATTGCCACTGCCTGCTCCCCCTACATCTGGGGATGCTTCAAGTCTGACATCTAAAAATCTTCTCACACTGGCATCACTAGGGACTCTGACGCCGCGTTTATAATTTGCTCCAACCATTAACTTATATTTTTCTTTTATTTCCAAAAAAAAAAAACCCTGTTATTAATGACCTGATTGCTTGCTAACTAAGACAGAGTCTATATGGTGGCTAACACCACTTGCTAACACCACCTATATTGACTCCTTATGGGAAATAAAAACCCATAGAGATAAAATCAAGCAGCAAGCCACTTGGCTATTAGAAGCTCTTGACCACCACCACCACCCCCTTTCCAAGGTGGCTGGGACTGGTTTACTGATCTATTCTATTGGATACCCATTGATACAGCCTTTAGAGGAGATGACGGACTTAACTATATTGTTATTTTTCCTTAAAATGTGTTTGGGGATAAAATGAACGATGTCATGTAGTACCAAACTATGTAGGAAAATATCCAAGTTCTCAGATGAGGAACTCTCTCTGATAGTTCCCCTCCATTGGCACAAGGGGCCAAGAGTTGCATCCAGTACCACGTCAAATCCTTCCATTCCAAGGCCCCTACTATGCCTTAATTCAGCTTGAAGCAGTTACAGAAGGGGGACTGCCACCCATGTTCCAAAGAAATGGAATGAAGGATTGACTACAGGAAATTATAACAGGAAAAAAACTTAGCATATTTGACTGTATGTTGCTTCTATTTCCCTTGCTGCTATGGCCTTTAAAACTTCTGCTTAGCCCAGCACATAGGTATAGTACAGCAAAGATTTTCAGAAACTGCTCTTTATGCAAAACCTACCTCACCTGAAGAAACAAAGAAGTAGCCAAATTGGTCATCATTCCAGTTCTTCAAGATGAAGGGATGATCATAACTCAGGGGAATTGAAACCGTGCCTCATAGGGTTAAGGATGTTAAAACTAACAAAAAGTTTAAAACTTGTTTTTCAGATAAGCATTTCCCCCAGCCAGCTGTTGTGTTTTTCAGATCTCAGGAAAAGACTCACTAGCTGTCTCTGCAGAAGCCTGGACTCAAGGTCGATTGATGTGATTACAGCCTATGAACAAGCAAGGCTTGGCACAGGTGCGTGCCTTACCAGAGACAACAAGCCTAAGACCCCATCCAGCTTATACCAGTTCTTAGAGCATGCCCATGACCCCTTCTCCTTATCCTAAGAAAACTTCCTGATGCCAGGGACTGAATTTTGTCTCCTTCTGATGTTAAGTCTCCACCCCAAGGAAACATGGGGATATATGTTAGGTTTGTTCAATGTGCATGCTCCATCTTTCCTCATAAATAATCATAAATTTCCCTACCCTTTTATTTTCCAAGATGTACGTAAAGGATTCTTTGGACTTTTTCTTCTGTCGCAGTCTGTTCAAATATCACATTGGTTTCTTCAAAATGTACTTATTGGAATTATTTTACTGTCCATATATCATTGTTATAAATGTTATATCAAATGTAAAACTAGACAGTCTCAGCCAAGCACATGTACTTTGTTCATCAGTTGGACTTAATAAAGAACATATACCACTTTTAAGCTTCCCACCATTTATGTTACAATAAATTCCCCCCAACAAGGAACCCTGTGTGTGTGTGTGTGTGTGTGTGTGTGTGTTCACGCCTAGCAAATGAGGGACTTGATGGACCAACGGCAGACAAGCCAGTCACCCTGGCATCAAGGGACATAACATAAGGTCGATCATCACTGCTTTCTGAGGACAGATTATTGATTAAAAGGGGGGAATGATAAAAGACATTTTCAACTTTAATGTTTTTGGGTGCTGCTCCTGGGCTCCCAGGGAAGCTATACTTTTACCAAGGTCACAATGCCTTCACCAAACTTCAAAGCATGGCAATCTTTCTGCCCTGAGCACACATTGTCCATCTACTTCATTAGCAAATAACCTAAAATAAATATTACAAACTAAAGATAAGAGTAAAAATCTCCCTAAATTCCATTCCCATATTGCTGAAGCCTGCAACCTTGCACATACTAAAAGCATAAAATAAAGTTAGTAGTTTTCTGAAATGTCCTTCATAATAATTATTGTAACTCTTGCTATAACAAAACCATATATAACCCTGGATTAAACATTCCTTTTCCAAAGCACTTTCTTCTCCGTGAAGATTGTATATCCCAGGCAGCTGTCTTCACGTGGGCTTGAATAAAACTCTATTCCTTTTTTTTTTTTTTTTTTTTTTTTAGAAATTGTACAAGGTTTGTTCATTTTGTGTTGACAAGTGTCAGGTTAGGTTCTGGTGAACAGAAGACATTGCACTGCAGGGTACTCCAGGACCTCTTCTTCATAAAGTCACTAACTTTCAAGAGCAGAAGATATATCTGACTTTCTTACACAGAAACAGACACAGAGAAGCGGACAAAATGAGGATACAGAGAAATTTATCCCAAAAGAAAGAACAGGACAAGGCCATGGCCAGAGATCTAAGTGAAGCAGATACAAGTAAGATGCTTGATAGAGAATTTAAAACAATGATTATAAGGATACTCTCTGGACTTGTGAAAAGAATGGAAAACATGAGTTAGGCCCTTAACACAGAAAAAGGAATAACATAGCAGAGATAAAGGGCTCGATAAATGAAATGAGAAACACACTTGATGGAATGAATAGCAGTATGAAACAGAGGGGTGAATTAATGAGCTAAAAGAGGAATGGAAAGTAACCAAGCGAAAAAAGAGAGAGACAAAGGAATTACATAAAACTAGAATGGAGGTAGAGAACTCAGTGATCCCATCAAACATATAATAATATTCATATTCTAGGAGTCCCAGAAGAAGAGAGAGAAAGGGGGACAGAAAATTTATTTGAAGAAAAAATAGCTGAAAACTTCCCTAATATGTGGAAGGAAATAGATATCCGGATCTAGGTGGCACAGGGAACTCCCATCAAAATCAGCAAAAGCAGACCTCCACCAAGACATATTGTAATTCAATTTGCAAAATAGAGTCATAAAGAAAAAAATCGTATAAGCAGCAAGACAAAAGAAATCATTAACTTAGAAGGGAAAATTCATAAGTCTACTGGGATATTTTTCAAGAGAAACTCTGCAAGACAGAAAGGAGTGGCATAATGTATTCAAAGTGCTGAACGGGAGAGTAGTTGGAGTTTCTTCCAGACATACGTCTGCCCTTATTTTGTGGACTTTCCTCACAGCATGGCCCTAAATGCCAGCTTCACTCCCACCTCAAATGAAGAAACTGCCTCCTGCCCCCAAGTCAAAGGAGACATTGACCTCTCCAATGGGAGATAAAGAGCAGCAAAAAGCAACTGAACATATTGATGAAGTACAAAATGACATAGACTTAACGAAGAAGTCAGTGAGGAGATTTTGAAAGTAGAACAGAAATATAACAAACTCCACCAACCATTTTTTCAGAAGAGGTCAGAATTGATCACCATAAAGCCCAAATTTTGAGGTAACATTTGTCAATCATCCACAGGTGTCTGCACTGCTTGAGGAGGAGGATGAAGAGGTACTGCATTATTTGACAAGAGTTGAAGTGACCAAATTTGAAGATATTAAATCAGGTTACAGAATAGATTTTTATTTTGATGACAACCCTTACTTTGAAAATAAAGTTCTCTCCAAAGAATTTCATCTGAGTGAGAATTGTGATCCATCTTCAAAGTCCATTAAAACCAAATGGAAATCTGGAAAGGATTTGATGAAACATTCAAGTCAAATGCAGAACAAAGCCTTCGGGAAGAGACGGCATGAGGAAGCAGAAAGCTTCTTCACCTGTTTGCTAACCATTCTGACTCAGGTGAGTTAGGAGAGGTCATCGAAGATGATATTTGGCCAAATCCATTGTAGCACTACTTGGTTCCTGATATGGATGTTAGAGGAGGGAAAGGAGGAGGAGGAGGAGGAGGAGGAGGAGGAGGAGGAGGAGGAGGAGGAGGAGGAGGAAGATGAAGGAAAAGAGGACTAACTGATGGATCCCAAACTTCCATTTTTAATTTTCTCCGGTCCCTTGGAGCAAGTTGTAACCTTTTTTTCCCCTTTCCTTGTGGCTCATGCACCCTGTTTTTAAAAGTCTCTATTCTCTGCCTTTATACCACGGTTCTCAACTTACTTTGGGGGAAAATACCATGAACAGAATAGAGTAGGGAAAGAAACTCTACCCCTTTCTGTTCCAAATTATTTTTATCCCTTCCTGTCTCAACAAAACCTTTATGGAATTAACACCACCATGTTCTGTGGGAAAAAAGAAAAAGCTGCTCCCTTAGCTATGCCGGAAACTGGAGGGTGTTACCCTGCTGTGTAGTAATGCATGGAATTTAGCTTTTTCCCTCCTTTCTCTCACTATTGGGCTCAGAGATAACACTGTGTCTGTACGTGAATATGGACAATTAGCATTGACCAAGATATATCTGTCTACTTTCTCTTGTTTAAAAAAGGCGGGGGGGACTTTAAAAAAATGGGGCTACCGAAGATCAGCAAGGAGTGGGTTTGAAATGTTTGGGTGGGTAAGAGGACATTTTGACAACATGGCTTTGGCATGTTTAATCAGGATGTTTAATGGACATCCTAGCAGTTTAAGATGACACCTTTAAAATAAAATACCCTCCTAATGATGACTTGAACACTGCCGCTCAATAGGAGAATCAGAAGAACCTATGGGATCTTATTGGGAATTGACATTGTCCATTGTAATTTTGTTCCTGTTTATTTTTAAATTTTCTTTTTGTTTCACCGGAAAGGAAAGATGATGCTTGGTTTTAAACTTTAAAAGTGTACAAGTTGTTTTGTTACAATAAAACTAAATGTGTACACACATGTGCCTGTGCACGCATGCGCACAGCGCGCTGCGCAGCGCGCACACACACACACACGCGCGCGCGCTGCGCGCGCGCCACAGTGATTAATGGGAAAAATCTGAAGCCAAGAATATTCTATCTAATAAGACTATCATTCAGAATAGAAGGAGAGATAGAGTTTCCCAGAAAAACAAAAATTAAAGGAGCTTATGATGACTAAACCAGCCTTGAAAGAAATATCAAAGGGAACTCTTTGAGTGGAAGTATAAAAGTAGGAAACACAAAAGCAGTGAAAATGAACGTTTCTGTTAAAAAATCAGTCAAGGAAGTAATAAAAAGGGATATAAAATGTAGTAACACATGTTTAAACATGGGGAGGAGAGGAGAAAAGAATGGGTTCAAGCTTAAATGGCCACCACCTTAATATAGACTGCTATATGCAGATGAGGTTATATACAAACCCAAAGCTAACCACATATTAAAAACCACTGACAAACATGCAAATAATAAAGAGAAAGAAAACCAAATATATCGCAAAGAAAATAGGCAAAACATGCAATAAAGACAAGAAAGGATCAGAGAAAATCTTCAGAAACAACCACAAGACAAGTAATAAAATGGCAGTAAATACATATCAATAATTACTTTGAATGTAAAGGGACTAAATGCTCCAGTTGAAAGATACAGGGCTTCAGAATGGATAAAAAATAAACAAGACCCTTCTGTATGCTGCCTGCAAAAGACTCATTTTAGGCCTAAAGACACCTCAGGCTTGTTTTTTGTTTTTTTTTTAACGTTTTTATTTATTTTTGAGACAGAGAGAGACAGAGCATGAATGGGGGAGGGGCAGAGAGAGAGGGAGACACAGAATCGGAAGCAGGCTCCAGGCTCTGAGCCATCAGCCCAGAGCCCGACGCGGGGCTCAAACTCACGGACCGTGAGATCGTGACCTGAGCCGAAGTCGGACGCTTAACTGACTGAGCCACCCAGGCGCCCCCAGGCTTGGTTTTAACACTTGTTTCCTTTTTGTTGATTTATTTGTTGCAATTGGCCTCCAGCAATCCCTTTAACCTCTACCAGCTGCTCTGGAACAAAGTGTAAATTTGTCAAAGGCACAAAAATCTCTTAATTCGTATTTCTGTTTTGTTTAAATAATGTTTTCCCTCTAATATTGATTTTCCTTTTCTTTTTCATTCTTTTTGTTGCCCAGTTCCCGCCCCCTCCCCACACCTTATAGATACCCTTCCTCGTTGAAATGAGATGCAGTACTTACAGATGTAGCCTGCCTGGGTTCAAATCCCAGCTCTGGTGTTGATTAGCTGTGTGACTTTGGGCAAGTTACTCAACCTCTCTAAGGTTCAATTTCCTAATCGGCAACTGTAAATCTACATCTACCTCATAAGGTTATTATGAGGATTAAATGAGTTAGTAGATGTCAGTCACTGAGAAGACGGCCTGTCATGTATCATAAAATAAGTGATAGCCATTATCATTTTATTGTATTTTCCTTCCTAAGCCAGTCTCCAACCCCACTTCATCATACTCACTTCTCATCTGCACTAATCACAATACCTTTTGGAAGCAGTAAGCGTGACATTCATAAAGGAGAGGAAGGGATCTCACTCTGGAGGCCGTCTCCCTGTGAACACCCGCTGCAGGGCGCCCTGCACATCAGGGTTCCGGAGACTGTAGATGAGTGGGTTCAGCATGGGGCTGATGACAGTGTTGAGGATGCCAATCCCTTTGTCTTTGTCCGAAGCCTCCACTGAGCCCAGCCTCATGTAGCTGAAGACGCCTGTCCCGTAGAATACGCCGACAACCGTGAGGTGGGAGCCACACGTGGAGAAGGCTTTCTTCCTGCCCTCAGCAGAGCGGATTCGCAGGACTGCGGCTGCCACGTGTGCATAGGACACAGTGATGAGGACCAGTGGGGCCACACCCATGAAGGCTGCTGCTACAAAGAGCAGCAGCTCATTGAGTTGGGTGCTGGAGCAGGAGAGCTGGAAGAGCTGTGGGAGGTCACAGTAGAAGTGATTGATCACATGGGGGCCACAGAAGTCAAGAGTAGATAAGGCAACAGTTTGGGTCAGTGCGTTGGTGAAGGAAAAGGCCCACGACACGCCCACTAGCGCTTGCTGAATTCCCCAGCTCATGCGGGTGCTGTAGGTGAGGGGCTGGCAGATGGCCAGATAGCGGTCATAGGCCATGACTGTCAGCAGGAAGCAGTCCGCCCCTGCCAGGAGGTGGAAACAGAAGAGCTGTGAGAGGCAGGCCCCGTAGGGAATGCTTCTGTTATTGGACATGAAGCGTCTCAGCATGGCAGGGACAGTGACACTGATGCACCCGACATCCAGCAGGGACAAGTTCCCCAGGAAGAAGTACATGGGGGTGTGGAGTTTGGGTTCGGTGAGGATGGCAGCCAGGATGCTGAGGTTGCCCCCAAGAGTAGCTACGTAAGCGAGAAGGAAGACGGTGAAGAGGATGGGCTGCAGAGCTGGGGTCTCTGACAGACCCAGCAGGACAAACTCAGTGACAACAGAATCATTTCCTGAGGCTCCCAGATCCATGGCTTTCTTCCACCAGCAGCAGAACGGAGCAAAAACTAGGAGGTGCCAATGGTGGTGAAAGGAGAATGAGATCCTGATAGAAACCACCAAGTGTAGCAATGTCCCAGAGAGGGCCAGGATGCAAGAACACATAAAATTTAACAGAGTTAAAGATTGTGACATAATAGGAAAAGACTTGATAAACCTGACACTTAATGGGTAAGAACAGTAGCACTGGAGAGACTCAAACAGAACTAAATGAATAGACATAAAATGGGGAACAAATGTAATATTTGAAAGTTAAAGGGAAAGATGTTTTTCCTGAGACCAAAGTTCCAAGAAGAAAACGCCAAGCCTGCAGATGGTGGCATGGCCATAATTTAGGTACACAAGATCCCAGGGGATGAAATGGAGGCTTCAGGGAAAGGGAATGGGAAGGCATGCTCCCGCAACCTGTGTCCACAATCTCCACTACACATGTCATCGCGTAGGATGGCAGTAGTGAGATGCTTGCTGTTACCCAGACTGTTAAGACATTAACTTGGGAAGCTGAGCGCTGGTCTGGACTTTTCAGAAAAAGTGAAATGAAATGAAATTTAATGAAATGAAATGAAATGAAATGAGGTGAGATGAGATGAGATGAGATGAGATGAGATGAGATGAGATGAGATGAAATGAAATGAAATGAAAACAGCTACATGAAATGAGAAGATACCATTGAGGACATCTCCCGCTCCACTGCTGGTGAATACAAGCCTTGTAGATTTTCTAAACAGCAAGATTCTATTGCATTTCTCCATGTAGAACTTGGGAAATTTGGGCTCCAGAGTACTGACCTTTTGTTGATTAAGAAAACTGTAAAAAAAGTTTTTGAGTAGGGTGAGAATTGGCAAGCTTAAGTTCCCAGGTGGGATCAGTGGATACCCAGTTGAACTCTCTCACGGAGCTAAACAAGTATATACCCAGCCTCTGAACTCCCTTCTGCTTCCAATTACACCATCACTTAGCTTCTTGCTCCTCGGTCTCCCGGCTCTAGTTATACATCATCCAACACACATACTATCATGGACCCAATGACCAGATAAGGACAAAGTCTGTGATGGTGCCATGACTGGCCCCATATGATCAGTTGGATAATACTTGCCTTTCCCCAAAGTGGTCACACTAATAAAATGCACCGTGGTCTGTCTCAACTTCTGGTTGAAGGATGGATGTTTAAGTCGCCTTGAACAGGAAAAGGCTGCAGTTGGAGCTCCCCAAGTGGCAAAAGGCATGAGCAGAGGAATACATTTCCTGATGATTAATTTTGAAAATAATGTCAAGACCACAATGGGTCAAACACCGACTGATGGTCCAGCCTCTTCTACATGGACACGTTGTTCAGACTGTCACCTCTAAGTCAATCTCTCCAGATCTGAAATGGTCTTCTTTCTCAATCTGCTCTTGACTTAAATATTTTGGTAACAGCCTTGCCATCCTCCCAGTAGCAGGGCTGGCAAACTTAGTCATCACTGCCTTCTCTCTAACCCCTCATATTCAAGCACCCAAGTCCCACTTGATATTTTGGGGGAAGAGAGGAGCCATTCCAGAGCCCATTTCCTTGGTATGCAAACCAAGTTGAGAGTCCAGTGACGGGTCTTGGGATGGCATTCACCCAGACAAGGAGATGGGCACTTCTTAAGCAAAGAGGAGGGACAGTCACGCTTGCCCAGAGACCCTCACGGAGGCAATAGCTTATAAAGGACAGAGAGATAGAGACAGACAGCTAATATGACATCATTTCACATTGGGATTTTTCTCCACTCCACTGTTACCCCTTGAGGCTTCAGAAATTAGCACCTTCCAGGGGGAGACAGAACCAGGTAAACACTTGTGTCTGCCATAGACATAATGATCTCTAGAACCTTTCAAATGTTTTGGACTTCCTCAACATGTTTCCAAGTATGACCTTCATGGATATGGAAAAATTCATTCATTTATTTAACAAAAATGTTTTTCACCACCTACTATTATTGATCTTACAAATAAAAATCAGTTATTTTACCAGAAAATATGGGTTTGTTCAGGAATATCAGAGGACTGCAGTTTGGAACAAGCAAGCTATGGCAAAAACCATAGGTGAGTCCCACAAACAAAAGAAAGGAATGTTATTTTATGAAGAAATAGGGAGTTGAGAGGAGTTCTTGTCCCTTCGAGAAAAGCAAGAGTTGAGAGTGATGATGGTTTCTCATTGGCTGAGTTGCTGGGGTAGTCTATTATTTGTCAGAGGTGAAATGTACATCTTTTTGTCTTGGGGCCCGAAATTGAGGATTCTTTTCCCCTGAGCATTCTTCCATTGGGGTCTGCATTGACAGTTCTTCCTAGAACTGAGGTGGAGTGGCATAGAGTGAGAGCTCCCCCCTTCTGGCTTCCACACTCCATTTTAATGATGTTTCCCTTTATTAATTTTCATACTGTGTACCTGCACTGCTATCAGCATTGCATGGAGTTAAAATGAATTTCAGAAAGTCTTAAAGTACAGTAAAGGTCACACAGTTTCAGAGGTGACCTTGGGACTTTGGGTTTCTGGTTTAGTTCAGCCCATTGTCTTCGGTGGGGAAGAGCAGTGTCTTGTAACTACACAGCTTTGCCTGCAGCCTGGGGCTGAGAGGAGGGTGGAGCCTGGGCAGGATCTGCTCCTATCTCAGTCCTGGAGCAGCATCCCTGGACTTCCCTCATCTCACAAGGTCATGTCACATCTCCCAACACAGCTCACATTAACCATCCTCAAACTTGGCATCTCTTCTAGCCTCAAACGAATGCCTTGCCATTTTTCTGCTTCCACTTACAATCAAGACCCTGTAGCATCCTGATCCTAAATATTTTCCAACCTTCAAGGCCCCCAACATCATAAAGGAAGAGAAAGGTTTGGAGTATGTTTTAGACCAAGACTGCCCTACTTTTGCTAACTCCTGAAAGTGGCTTCAGGCATCAGACTCAACTTGTAACAATTCTTTGTTAAGTCAGAAAGCTTTCCCATTGGCTTTCATTAGCATGTTTGGGAGAAACTCTTTGCAGGATCAATTGAGGAGCTTCATGGTGGCTCTGGAGGAGCTGGAAGGGAATTAGGATAAGTAGGGATTTCTGTCAACAGCTGTCCATAGAAGGGAACCACAGGTTACAGAAACCACTATTGCACATTCTGCTCCTGACATGACAAAGGTTATTTTCTCTCCCTGGAAAGTCTTTTCTCTCACCTTATTAACCCAAGACATTCCATCCTCGAAGACTTGGCACAGGTCTTCTCTCTCCAGGAAACCATCCACCAGCCCTTAGGGTTGGGTGCCCTTCCTCTATCCCCCCATGGCAGTCTAAAGGTACGACAAGCTGATGATCGTCAATTCTTACATCCATCCCAGATGCAATGCTGTTGATCCTAATACCTAACTGTGCACTGGATATGTCTACATGAACATTCCACAGGAACCTCCAACTCCACACATACAAAACCAAATGCACCATGTTTGCCCCTATTATACAAAAGGAACACATGAAAAGACACACACACACACACACACACACACACACACACACTCACACACACCTAGAACCCTAAAAACACATGGCTTTTTGTGGAAAGGTCACAGGCAAAGAAATAGCAGGGCACAATGATCTCCTGAACTCTCCCTATTGCCCATGGAGGGTGGTAAAGGGTGAACATCACGAGACTGGACGGACTAGGGCAAGCTTTTCGGTAGAGAGGGACTCCACCCCCTACAGACACTCGATATATTTATGGGAATTGGAAGAAAGAGGGAAGCATCCAGGCAGCTGCCCAACAGCCGGTGCCTCCTGGATGGGGAAGTAAGTTTGTTAAATGGTGATGCCTCCAGTGGAGCTGAGCCTTGGTTATCACCCTGTTTTTCCACCGAACCGCTGAGCTGACTTCTTGCTAAGCTACTGAAAGGGGGGAGATATTGCCAGACAATATGATAGACAAGAGGTGACCAAGATATATGGTCCCTGCTCACGTGAAAAAGGCAAGCCTTCACCAATAGTTATCTCTTATTCACTACGCATATACATTCACACACCCACATGCTCTGCCACATGCCCACGTTATCATTTTTTGTTTTACCAAAAGAGGCATGACACTGAATGAATTTTTTCAGCTTTTAAAAAATTATCTTTATATGTTGAGCTTCATTTATTGTATTACTCTTCAAATTTTTTAAAAGTTTATTTATTTATTTTGAGAAAGAGAGAGAGAAAATACAAGAGCCAGGGAGGGGCAGAGAGAGAGGGAGAGAGAGAGAATCCCAAGCAGGCTCCGTGCTACCAGCACAAAGCCCGAGGTGGGGCTCAAACTCATGAACCATGAGATCATGACCTGAGTCTAAATCAAAAGTCGGAGGCTCAATCCACTGAGCCACCTAGGTGCTCCCTTCTTCAAATTTTTTCAATGACTTTCTAATATTCTATTATTTGCATTTGCCAAAACTTACCTTATCACTGGATATTTCGTTCCAATTTTTCACTATTATAAATAATAATGGAACCAAGTCTCTTCATCTCTGATATTTGTCCTCTGTTCTGAATAGTTTCTACCCCTAATTTGGGCAAAGAACTTGTCTTTTCCATTGATATTCTACATTCTCAAGACTAGATTCCTTCTTACCTTATGACAAAAGCATAAATTACTTCACGACTTTCTTTTCTATAAGAGACAGGGAAACATGCATTCTTCACACCCCCCACCTATATTGTTCATATTTATTGCTCGTATCTTTGTTTTGAGAGTTTTCACTGGCTTCAGGGCTTGTTGACTTATTTGTTAGCATAGGTTTTTCAATTCCGTTAACTACGAAGGAAGAGGAAAAAAGATTAATTATGTAAATATGTGGCAATTCAAAGCCTTCATGTAATAATGATCACCTAGTGGGAAGGAAGGAAATTTGCTTGAGTTTTTAGACCATTTAATTAATATTGGGACTTACGAGGATGCTGCAGCTGCTGGTGATGATGGCTGCCGCCATTTTTACTAAAGATGATAGGGAAGCAGAATTTTACTCAACAGGATAACCTTGCTACACTATCCAGACTTCATTTGCCATGGGGCTGAAAAAGTCTACAAAATCTCTCTCCAATTTTTTAAATTTGATTAATAATACTCTGCCCATTAGTTTTCTTTTTAATGTGTTTCATAAATAAAACAACAACATAACTATATTGCATATGCAATGGTGCTCTCAGCTTGAGAATGAAAGTTATTTCACCTCAGAATTAAGGTGACGATGGGTCGTCTGGGTAGCTCAGTCCGGTTTAGCATCCGACTTCGGCTCAGGTCATGATCTCATGGTTCATGAGTTCAAGCCCCGTGTTGGACTCTGTGCTGACTGCTCAGAGCCTGGAGCCTGCTTCAGATTCTGTGTCTCCCTCTCTCTGCCCCTTCCCCGCTCACACTCTGTTCTCTCTCTCTCTCAAAAATAAATAAACATTAAAAAAATGTTTTTAATTTAAAAAAATAAAGAATTAAGGTGCTGAGAGGCCTGCTGAGTTCAGCTTGCATAGGGGATAGTAGAGCCTCCTGGAAGAGGGCACAGAGAGTTGCTATGCCCAAGGCCAAGGCCAAGGGGTTGGATATTACAAGTAAGCTCATCTTCTGATGCCATTCCTGCCTTGTCCCACCTCCAGACTCACACTGGATCCAAGGAAGAGAGAGTTCCAATAGAGGTAATAAAAATAAAGTTTTCCTGATTATTCCTTTATTGGTAGGTACTTAAATTACAGTATTTACAAGTCCCCATTGTGCACATGGCTCTCCTACATTTAGAACAGATTCCCAGAAGTGGTTCAAAGGTTAGGAAGACTGGTATATTTGATAATAAGGCATTTTTCCAAGTCCTCTCTTCAATGATAGACTGTTTTCCCCTAACAGTTTTCAAACATAAAGTTCAGATAGTTATACAGTGAGCACCCATGTACCCATTATCTCAATTTTACCAGTATAATTTATTGTAGTTGTTTTATCACATATTTATCCATCTGTCCTTCTTTCTACCCATCTATCACTCCATCTTGCTCTTTGATGCATTTCAAATAAGATTGTAGGCATCAGTACACCTCTCCCTAAGTAATTCAGCATGCATATCATTAACGTGAGCTCAATATTTGTTTTTAGTTCTTTTTTATGCAAAAAAGACACAAAAGGTTGTACGATTACAACCTTTATATGACATTCTAACACAGATAACTATGGCAATGAAGACACATCAGTGGTTTCTAGGGGGATGGAAAGGGCAAATAGGACTGACTACAAAGGGACATGAGGGGATTTTTGGAGTGATAGAAATATTCTACATCTTGGTGGTGGTATATACAACTGTATACATTGGTCAAAACTCATAGACATCTATAAAGGGTGAACTTTACTGTTTGTAAATTATACCTCAACAAACATGACTTTAAAAAAAGAATAATAACGCAGTAAAGCAAATATCTTACCTACTATGCAATTTGTGAAAGAAAACATTCCATTGCCTTTGAAAACTCCCGTGTATCTCTCCTTAATCTTAACGCTCTATCTCCTCACTCAGGTAATACTATTCCAAAAAAAATCCCTTTAAAATCTTTTTTTATTACATATATATGATTCTCCAAGCAAAATATTAAGTTTTGCATGTATTTGGTCTTTGTATAAATGAGATCATTCAGTAGTTATTCTCTTTTGAGTTGTTCATTTTACTCAATTTAATGTTTGTGTGGTTCTCCAATAGAGTAAGTGTTTCTTATTTGTTTTTTATGGTGGTATAGCATTGTGTGGCATGACTATACCACAATTCATTTGTTTTCTGTGTGCAGGTGTTTTGTTTCTGTGAACACTCTTGTACACGTCTTCTGGTGCACACATGCAAGAATTTCTCTTTGGTGGCTAATTGAGAATGGAATTTGTGCATCTTCAGATTTAAAGGATTTAAAAGGTTTTGTTTTCCAAAATGCTTGTACCACGTTAAGGTCTTACCAGCGGTGCATAAGAATTTTTGTTGCACTATATTCTCATCAAAACTGGCTGCTTTCTCATTTCTTCACTTAGAACAATGTAGTGAGGATGAAATGGTGTCTCCAGAGATGCCTAGGTGGTTCAGTTGGTTAGGCGACTGACTCTTAATTTCCGCTTGGGTCATGATCTCACGGTGGTGGGATCAAGCCCCACATTGGGCTATATGCTGAGCATGGATCCTGCTTAGGATTCTCTCTCTCCCTCCGCCCCTCCCCTGCTCGTACATGCACATGCACACACACACACACACACACACACACACACACACACACTCTGTCTCTCTCTCTTTCTCTGTCTCTCTGGAAAAGAGCAAAAGAAAAAGAAAAAGAAAAAGGTGTTTCCAGCATGATTCTCATTTGCATTTGCTAGATTACAAATAAAGCTGAGCTTCTTCTCCTGATTTCACTGGCCATTTGTGTCTCCTGTGAAATCCCACTTTTTTGCCCATGATCTATTTTATCCCTTTTATTTTTTGTATTTGTTGCAGAAGTTTTTGATATGTCTTGGAGTCTCCAAAGTAGCTCTATGTGCTGCATATCTCTTCTAATTTGTAGATGTCTTTTTACTTAAAAATTGTTGTCCTGTGATGAGTAGAGGTTTTAAATTTTCACGTAGGCAAATCTCTCAGTCTTTTTTAAATGATTAATGCCTTTTGGACTTCTTTAAGATCCTCCTAGAGGATCATGAAGATATCCCATAGACTATTTTTAAGGTTTTACATTAAAATTTTTTAAATTTATTTTTTAAATTTATTTTTGAGAGAGAGAGAAAGGCAGAGTGTGAGTGACATAGGGGTAGATAGAGAGGGAGGCAGAGAACCCAAGGCAGGTTCCAGGCTCTGAGCTCTCAGCACAGAGCCTGAAATGGGGCTCGAACTCATGAACCACAAAATCATGACCTGAGCAGAAATCGGATACTTAACCAACCGAGCCACCCAGGTGCCCCAAGTTTTTTACATTTTTACTCTTCAGTGTAAGTACCTCATGTACCTGAAGCTAATTTTTGTGTATGGAGTGAAAAAGATATTGTGTCATATTTTTTTTCCTCTATGGACACACTTTACTGAAAGGTCTTTTTCTTACTGCCCTGTAAGGCTGCCCATGTCACATATCACATTTCTACATATTATTTCCAGGCTCTCTAATGCGTCTTTTTGGTTCATTTCTCTAATTTTGCTCAAATATGACATGGTCTTAATTTCTATACCTTTAAAGTATGATATGATGCCTTGTAGGGCAGTCAGGTGCAGTTTCGTGCAAGAAACTCAGTAAGAGAGCCATATTGTGGAAGTAGCAGCTTTTAGCTAGAATAGAGTCCAGGGTTGAGAACAAGGTTTACCAGAATGATCATGACTCAGATGTGGAGCCCCAGGCTCGTCCACTGCACAACAGATACCAGCCATATTGTAAGATGGATGGCAAGCATCTGAGGGTGGAAATGTGCTCACTCTTTCCCAACTGGCTAATATACTATAGGCGGAGTCATCTACAACAGACCAGGAAAGAGCTGAAAAAGGTTGGCACTCGCATCAAAGTACATCTTGGTGGCAGAGAGTCACAGGAGTGTATGTGGCAGCAGTTGCTTTTTGAAGTGATTTGGAAGAAGAGGGATGGAAAGTTTCATAGAGTTCCAGCTCTTCTAAATTGTAGATGCACAACATCACGTGAGTTACTGAACTTCTCTGGGCCTGTTTCCTCCTGCGTGTAGTGGGGCAAATAATGAACCTGCATCCAAGAATTATCGGGAGGATTAAGTAAGATAATGCACTAAAATGCAACAGATATTGGTGCTTGTTACCATATTATTGTTAATACTTGTTGGTCCCCTACTAAGTGCTTTAAGCATGTAATTTTATTTAATTCTTAGACCAACCCTATGTGGTCAGAGAGGTTGTTCTCATTTCACAGATGAGGAAACTGAAACCCAGAGGAGCTCAGCAGCTGGCCCTAAGTCACGCCATGAATAATTGGAAAGTTAGTCTGACTGTAGCATGCCCATGCTTTTCATATAACACCAGGCTGCCCTGACAAAGTAGTAGGAGCTGGGGGCTCTATCTCTAAAGAAATGCAAAGTCTTCATTATGGTGGGCAGTCACTGCTTGAACAGGTGGTAGGACACTGAGGGAGGACTAGACAACCTCTCTACATTTTGTTTGTTAATCTCATCATCTGGACCCTTGGCTTCTAAGAACCTGGCTTAAAAGCCAGTGTAGGAGACCCTGGGGATCCCCATGGTCCCTCCTAACACTACTCAGTTCTATTACAACTTCTAGAATCATTATGCGACCCAATAATGTAATCCCAGTGTCCCTGAGGGGGAAGGCATTGCATTCCTGAGGACTCATTAGGAAACTGAGTTTGCGAAGTCTTCTCCCTTTTGCCTCTTCCCTTGTGCCTCCTCTTATCCCCAGGCCAAAGCAAGCCTGGGAGCTGGCTACTCTCTGATCAGAGCTCTTCTTTGGGTCAAGAATCTGGAAGAGCAAGGCACTCAGGGATGGACTCTGGTTAAGTCCTAGCTCCACCATTAGTTTCATGGGTTGCATTGAAAAGACAGACATTCTAGGGTTTGGAGAGGAAGATGGTGGCAGAGTAGGAGGACGCTAGGCTCACCTCATCCCATGAACACAACTAGATAACTATCAAATCATCCAAAATACCCCAGAAATTGACCTGAAGTCTGAAAGAGCAAACTCCACAACTAAAGGCAAAGAAAAGGCCACATTAAAGAAGGTAGGAGGTTGGGGTGCCTGGGTGGCTCAGTTGGTTTAGCATCGGACTTCGGCTCAGGTCATGATCTTACAATTTGTGGGTCCGAGCCCCGTGTTGGGCTCTGTGCTGACAATTCAGAGCCTGGAGCCTGCTTCGGATTCTGTGTCTCCCTCTCTCTGTGCCCCTCACCCACTCACACTTTGTCTCTTTCTCCAAAATAAATAAACATTAAAAAATTAAAAAAAAAAAAAAGGTAAGAGACATGACAGGGGGGAGAAACACATTGTGGGTGCTGTGAAGGAGAAGGATCTGTGGTCATGGGGAGAGGCCAGAGAGAGAGGAGCACACAAGGAAATGCACAAGGAGAATGTTTCCCCAAAGGTATTGGCTTGGAAAATGGGAGTGCTAAAATAAATTCTTGCAACCAGCTGGGCTAAACCCCAGTTTCAAAGGTCAGTGGGCTTGGCTGGGATGGAGCCCTGAGGGCAGTGCACTGCTCCTGGAGGAAGGCAGGGAAACAACCTAAGGGCAGATAGCTGGGAAACCATGATCTGGAGAGAATCTGGGCACACACAAGCACCAACCCCCTGCACTCTGGTGGGATCGCACTTCTAGGTCATGCTCACCTCAGTCACAGCATAGCCTCCTGCCACCAGAAGACCAGCAGAAACCCTGCCCCATCACATCTCCCAACCAGAGAGTTCTGCAGGGCCTCAGCTCTGGTGGAGGTGCTGTTATGTCTCATTTCAACAGACCAGAGCACACCTACTTAAAACTCTTCACATTCAGGCCAGGGACCAAACACTGCTCACAGCAGGCAAAGAGAACCTCTGCAGACGACTCGCTTGAAGAATAGAGCAGCCAAAACACAACAGCAGAGTGCACACAGAACCCAGGAGAAACTCCCTGAAGTGCCAGGACCTGGCACCACGTGAACTCGTATTCATAAGGCCATTACCTTCAGGAGCAGGAGACATTTCTGTGGCTTTTCTAATACAGAGAAGAAGGCAGAGACCTAGACAAAATGCCAAGTTGGAAGAATTTATCCCAGATAAAAGAACAAAACACCTAAGCAAAATAGATATAAGTAAATCCTTGATGGAGAATTTAAGGCAACAGTCATAAGGACACTCATTGGGCTTGAGAAAAGAATAGACGACGGACGTCAGTGAGAGCCTGACCACAGATAAAAGAGTTTAAAAGAATCAATCAGAGGTGAAGAATGCCATAAACAAGATTAGGAATGGGCTTGATATAATGAACAAATAGCAGGCTTGAAGAAGCAGAGGAATGAAATAGTGACCTAGAATTATGGAAATAATGGAAATAATGGAAAATAATGGAAAATAATGATGTTGATAAAAGAGAGAAAGAATTGTGCAACATGAGAATGGACTTAGGGAACCCAGTGACTCCATCAGTCATAATGACATTTGTATTATAGGAGTCCCAGAAGAAGAAGAGGGAGGAAGGAGGCAGAAAACTTATTTGAGGAAATAATAGCTGAAAATTTCCCTAATCTGGGGAAGGAAACAGACGTCCAGATCCAAGAGTCAAAATCAACAAAAGCAGGCCAACGCCAAGACATATTATAATTAAATTCACATAATAGAATGATAAAGAAAAAAAACCTTAAAATCAGCAAGACAAACAAAGTCCTTAACTTACAAGGGAAAACCCATAGGCTAGCAGGAGATTTCTCAACAGAAGTTGGCAAGCCAGAAGGGAGTGGCATGATATATTCAAAGTGCTGAATGGGAAAAATCTGCAGCCAAGAATACTCTATCCAGCAAGGCTATCATTCAGCATAGGAGAGATAAAGAATTTCCCAGACAAACAAAAACTAAAGGAGTTGATGACCACTAAACCAGTCTTGCAAGAAATGCTAAAGGGGACTCTGAGTGGAAAGGAGACACCAAAAATGACAAAGACAAGAAAGAATCAGAGAAAATCTCCAGAAACAATGACAAAACAAGTAATAAAATGGCGCTAAATACATATCTATCCATAATTACTTTGAGTGTAAATAGATTAAATACTCCAATCAAAAGACATACGGTATACGGTGTAAGACAATGGTCCAGTTTCATTCTTCTGCATGTTGCTTTCCAGTTTTCCCAACACCATTTGTTGAAGACACTGTCTTTTTCCCATTGGATATTCTTTTCTGCTTTCTTGAAGATTAATTGACTATATAGTTGTGGGTTCATTTCTGGGCTTTCTATTTTGTCCTGTAGATCTCTGTGTCTATTTTTGTGCCTGTATATATTTGTAATATAACTTGAAGTCTGGAAGTGTGATGCCACCAGTTTTGTTTTGTTTTCTTTTTCAAGGTTACTTTGACTATTCAGGGTCTTTTGTGCTTCCACACAAATTTTGGGATTGTTTGCTCTAGCTCTGTGAAAAACGTGGGTGGTATTTTGATAGGGATTGCATTAAATGTGTAGACTGCTTTGGGTAGTAAGGACATTTTAATAATATTATTTCTTCTGCTCCATGAGCATAGAATGCCTTTCTATTTCAATGTCTTTCTTCTTCAATTTCTTTCTTCAGTGTTTTATAGTTTTGAGAAGACTGGCCTTTCACCACTTTGGTTAGGTTTATTCCTAGGTATCTTATGGGTTTGGGTGCAATTGTAAATGGGATTTATTACTTAATTTCTCTTTCTGCTGCTTTATTATTGGTGTATAGAAATGTAACAGATTTCTGTATGTTGACTTTGTATCCTGAAACTTTACTAAATTCATGTATCAGTTCTAGCAATTTTTTGGTAGAGTCTTTTGGGTTTTCTACATAGAGTATCATGACATCAGCAAAGAGTGAAAGTTTTACTTTTTCTATGCTTATTTGGATGCTTTTTATTTCTTTTTGCTGTCTTATTGACGTGGCTAGGACTTCCAGAACTATGCTAAATAACAGTGGTGTGAGTGGACATCTTTTTCTTGTTCCTGACCACAGAGGAAAAGCTATACGTTTTTCCCCACTTAGGATGACATTAGTGTTTGTTTTTTCACATATGATCTTTATTATGTTGAGGTATGTTCCCTGTAAACCTACTTTGTTGGAGAGTGTTCATAAAGGACTGTTGTACTTCTCAAATGCTTTTTGTGCACCTATAAAGGATCATATAGTACTTATCCTCTCTTTTATTAATGTGATGTATCACATTGCTTGATTTGGGAATATCGAACCACCCTTGAAACTCAGGAATAAGCAAAGGAAACAATCAACAAAACTCAAAGACAATCTATGGCATGGGAGAAGATATTTGCAAATGACGTATCTGATAAAATATATCTGATATCCAAAATATATAAAGCACTTATGGGAACTCAGCACTCAAAAAATGAATGATCCAATTAAAAAATGAGCAGAAGACATGAACAGACACTTTTCCAAAGAAGACATACAGGTGGCCAATAGATACATGAAAAGATGCGCAACATCAGCGATCATGAGAGAAACACAAATTAACACTATAATGAGATATCACCTCACACCTGTCAGAATGACAAAAATCAACAATACAAGAAGCAACAGATGTTAGTGAGGATGTGGAGAAAGGGGAATGTTCTTCCACTGTTGGTGGGAATGCAAACTGGTGCAGCCACTCTGGAAAATAATATGGAGAGTCCTCAAAAAGTTAAAAATAGAACTACTTATAATGCAGAAATCACACTACTAGGTATTTGCCCAAAGGATACAAAACACTCATTCAAAGGGGCACACGAGCCCTGAAGTTTATTGCAGCATTATCAATAACAGTCAAATTATGGAGACAGCCCAAGACTCCAACTGATGCATGGATCAAAAAGATTGATAAATATATCGGAATGTTACTCAGCCATCAAAAAGAAAGAGATCTTGCCATTTGCAACAAAGTGGGTGGAGCTAGAGTATGTTATGCGAAGTGAAATAAGTCAGAGAAAGACAAATACCATATGATTTCACTTGTATGTGGAATTTAAGAAACAAAGCAAACAAGCAAAAGGGAAAAAAGAGAGAGGTAAACCAAGAAACAAACTCTTAACTATAGAGAACAAACTGATGGTTACCAGAAAGGAGGTTGGTGGGGGGAATGGGTGAAATAGGTGATGGGGATTAAGGAGTGGACTTGTGGTTATGAGCACCAGGTATTGTAAGGAAGTGTTGAATCACTATATTGTGTATACGCCTGAAGCTAATATTACACTGTGTGTTAACTAATTGGAATTTAAATTAAAACTTTTTTGAAAAGAAAGAAACTTTCTGGACTTCACTGTCCTTGGGTGATAATGGGATTACCAACATTCCCACAGAACAATATGAGAGATGGAGTAAGGAGCTCTGTGTGAGGCCTTTCTGAGAAAATCAAAAGCAACACAGAGTTGCAAAGCATCATTATTGGGTTCATTAAGGCCTTGGGTTGTTTATCAGCATGTGGTTCCCCAAAGCCCCACTCCTTCCCGGGGTGACTAATTTTTGAGGTCTGCAGGGGATGTGGCACCGCAGTGGATAGAGTCCCACAAAAAGAGATGATCTCACATCTTTCTTATTCACTTTCTTATATATGACCCCTTCCGGGCTCTCTGGGGCCAGGGCCCGCATGATACGGCACCCTCTTCATTCCCTCCATCAGAAACCTGTCTGGCTCTGTACCTGTAACAAGGTGAGTGTTCTCCAGGGTCCTCCTTCTGTTCCCTAATAATAGGTAAGACACTTGAGTTGTTACCACGCAAGTCAAACCTCCTATTTCAAAGAGGTTATAGTAAAGAGAGTCTTGCCCGGGGTAACAAGTCAAGTGAGGGAAAGGGTTGCCACCCTCCTGTGCCAAAGCATTTTGCCAACACCTGTCATTCTTGGACAAAGCTTGCCTTCTGTTTTTAATTGGAGTGAGTATGAGGGCATTCATATAATCTAATCCCCCAGCTGGACCCGTTCCTTAGGAAGTAACCTTGGGCCAGACCCCTATCTCAGGTGGGCTGAGTGTCTTCATCATCAGGTGCATAAAGCTTTTAGTTGGAATATCGGAGTGGGGAGCAGTAAACACCCAGCAGGATAGCTTGGGGCTCACCCAAGAATGGTAATCTAGAAGGACCTCTTCAGTCGAGGTGACCATGATGATCCTGTTTAAGGTGGACTTCTGGGGTGCCTGGATGTCTCGGTTGGCTAAGCGTCCGACTTCGGCTCAGGTCATGATCTCACAGTTCACGAGTTCAAGCCCCGCGTCAGACTCCGTGCTGATAGCCCGAAGCCTGGAGCCTGCTTCAGATTCTGTCTCCCTCTCTCTCTCTGCCCCTCCCCCACTCGCACTCTGTCTCTCTCTCTCAAAAATAAATAAAAACATAAAATAAAAAGGATGGACTTCTTAGATGCATAGACCAGTAGCCATCGTGTTACTGAGCGCAAGTGGGGCTGCCTGTCACCTGAAAGGTAAAGAGACAAGTTTTGACTGGAAAGAAATTTGAGCTTTACTCAGGAGCCTGGCCACCTGAGGAGAAGACAGACTCTCGTCCAAAGACCAACTCCCAGGTTTCTGCCTGGCCCAGAGGTTTATATAGGGGTTTAGGGTAGTTAGTTAGCAAAAGGAGTGCAGTGGCCTACGAAGTTTCTCCATCATGTGTAGACTCTATGATACCAGCTACAAATATGATCTCAGTGCTTGGGGGTTGTGCCAGGGAATCCGGTTCCTGTTTTGTGATGTGCAGGAGTACTGTGTTCTTTCTGCAAAGGAGGGCCCAGGTCTATAGATACACAAAAGGAGGTTAGTAAAATCATTTACGTGACCTGAAAAAGAAAATTACTTTGCTAATAAAAGTGTTAGGCTATCAGAAAGCTAAGGAGGCTTCAAACAGACCTGCTGGCTTCTGTGGCCTGGGAAAGTTCTGGTCCTTCACTCCTCAAGGCCAGTGGGCAAATCTCTCAGAAAATAAATTAGTTTACTACAGATAAAGGGCCTTAGGTCAGCGAGTAAGGAATACATTATCTGGGAGCAAGTTAACACTCACGACCAGCTAGAGTACTGTTACGATCGTAAAATCTCGGTGGTGGTAAGTCTCACCTCTACAGAGTGAGGGTTACCTGGCATCCCTGTGGGGTGTAGTCTTCTGGCCTAGACTTATTTATTCATACGGTCTATCCCCTCCTAATTGCCAAATTCTTTGCAGCTGTTTTCAAGAAAAGACACCATGTCAGTGGAGTGATTATTGGGGTTCCCAATGCCCCATCTAGATAGAGGGAGTGGATGTTCTTACAACAGCAGTTCTGGGCCTTTTACTCAAACTTACACTTCCTTCAAATTCTATTAATTGTCCCCAGTCTCGCATAAATTCCATCTCATTCAAAAAGCCTTTCCCAACTACTACAACCCAATCTGATGCCTCCTTTCATTACAATTTTTTTGATCTTATGGTCAGGGCTGCCAACTTCATTCATTTATTTATTTCAGAAATATCGAGCACCTCCTGTATGCAAAATGTGAGGATAGGCATAGAAACTGCAAAGCTGAGTGAAGCATAATATGCCCGGAAGCCACTTAAAGTAGGCAAAGGAGTAGAGAGGAGTCACTAGAGAGAAAATGCCATGCAAGAGAGTAACGGAAAGAATTGCCTTGAAGTACGCAGTTAGAATGTTACATGAGTTTCCTGGAGAGGAGCTTGAGATGGGGAAGGATCAGGAAAACTTCTACAGAAGAGAAACACTTTAGTTGAGTCTTCAAGGATTTGAGCAGTTGGAGTTAGCGAGATGACATTGCAGATAAAATGAACAGTTTGAGCAAAGATAGGGAAGTATGAGACGGAAGAATATGAGATCTTATAACGCAAGTTCAAGTAGATTCAAGAGGGCATTTGGGAGGCAGTTTAATTATTCTCCGATGATGTAATATGTGTGGACAGCTGTTTTGCTCTTATTGACATCAAATCACACAGAGTCTACTGAATGAGCCTAGGTCTATAATTAGATCTGCAGGGTGACTCAAGAGGAGCCGTGGATTTCTGGGCTAACAAAAGACCTTAGGAGACGCTGCATCAAATTTCTCACCCACATGGAATCTTCTAAGCAGCATCCCCTAAAACTGACCACCACCAACATATAAGGACCTAATTTGGATTCTGGCATTGAGGTTTTCATCAACCGTCCTTGCATGTCTGTAGCTGCTGGTCTGCCTTAACTGCACATATGAAACAAACACGTGTATAGAAAAGAAGATGTCTGCAGGGAGTCAGTTTCTGGCCAAGGGAGCATGAAATGGAAAAAGAGAGCAAGACGCCATTGGGGTGGTTTCCACGGACTGTTCAGAGACAAGGATGCTGCAAGATATTCTAAACTCCTGTAATTTTCCTAAATTTGTCATTGTTTTTATGCACTATCCATAATTATCAGAAAAACTCTTAACATGAGAAGGGACCAAATTCTTATTTTTGAGAGAACAGGAATAAAGGTGATGATTATGATGGTGGAGGGGAGGTTGTGATTGGGAGGCACTGTAGCCTGCCATCAGCCAGAGGAAGACCATGAGATACAGCACTGAAGAGGCATGGAAAGCAGGCTGGTTTCCTTTGAGCAACATGGGATATCTTTGGGTAAATGGAAAGCAGGGGGCTGGGAGGCAGACTGTTGGTGTCTGAGAAGTGTCCTCACGCACCCGTACTCAGGAGAGACCTGAGGTTCTGCTACATTTGGTGACAAATTTAGAAAACCTGAACCAGGCAGACATATCAGAGAAAAGGCTCTCACAGGATAGGTGAGGGAGGAAAGATCCAGAATGAACTCTGTGGTTGGTAGAAAGCAGAACGAAGTGAGGCAGGTGCCGACTGTCACCATGACCACAGAGTCTGCTTGTTGCCAAGCTCCCTACCACAGGTGTGTGAGCTTAAAAGCATGAGGTCTGAAAGGCACAGCCACCTGGTCTAGAGAATAAGTTTCTCAGAAGAGTATGCCCAGAGCAGTCCTAAAGAGAATTGCAGAGGACATAGAATCTTTCAACCCTCAGTAAGTGTCAGGAAATGCCCCTCGGGGCTTGGTTGGAAGCAGCCAATTTGGGCTGGTCAAATCAGTGGACAAACTTCTGGTGTCCTCATACAAATTCTTTCTCTGATAGCCTCAGAGTAATTTGGGGTAGCAAGTATACAATGGGCTGGCCCAGCAATAGGTACATTAAACAAATTTTTTTTAATGTTTTATGTATTTTTGAGAGAGCACAAGTGAGGGAAAGGCAGAGAGTGAGGGGGACAGAGGATCTGAAGCAGACTCTGAGTTGACAGCAGTGAGCCTGATATGGGGCTTGAACTCATGAACTATGAGATTATGACCTGATCCGAAGTCGGATGCTCAACTTTTGCCACCCAGGTGCATGAGCAATAGGTACATTTTTAAAAAATAGAAAACCAGACATTTTGAAGTATAGTCAGTATTCACTCTAATCCCAACAACTGCAGCCCCACAATGCTCCAACCATAGTTTCCTCTTTAGTAAAATGAGGGAGTAGATATTCTCCAAGGTGCTAATCAACTTAGTCCTTCTTTGATTCAATGACACTATATACAGGGTATACTGAATACAGCTATGTGCACTGATGAGGCCACGGTGTGGATAAGGGTTATAATCAAAATATTTAACAAGTACCAGGCTGGTAATCTCTACCAATGGATTCCAGCTAAATATTACCCTGGATGAGGGCCTCCCACCATGACTCAGGATCTACATTATTTTGATGGAAAACTGATCTTGTATCTTGGATTTTAAAGCATTTCTCAATATTTAGGAACCTACCTTCATAATTCCTATGTCATGATAAATACAGTTGTAGAAATCACAGTTTTCAATTATTATTATCTACGATGCTTTTTATTACCCTTTTTAAAATCCCTAAATGTTTCCAGGGACCAATGTTAGCAAGTTACTATATTTTAAAAGATCCATCAAAAAGAAAAAAGTCAAAGGTATTAGTTTAAGAATTAGAAAATAAAGATAGTCTTAAAACATTCATCTTCTGCTAAAGCACGCACACAAAGAATAAAATAGGCCATAAGCTTCCATTGATGGATACCACATAAATTAATTTAGGTCATTTCCAGAAGGTTCAGGGAGTTGCTACTTGGCAGATTAAAGGTTTCGAACGATTTATTGATCTTGATTTGACTCGCTGATCCATGAAGTAACAAAATAACAATTACACCATTGTACTTCCTTTATGAGTACAACCTACTTGTAATGGAATAGAAGACTTGCTTGCCAAAATTAATTTAATGGGTTAAATTAATTAATTAATTAATGGGTAAGCAAGTCTTCTATTCCATTACAAGTAGGTTGAACTTGCAAAGGAGATACAATGGTGTAATTGTTATTTTATTACTTCATGGGGCAGTGAGGCAAATCAAGATGGGTGTACCATTCTAAACCTTTATTTAATCTGCCAGGTTGCAGCTCCCTGAACCTTCTGGAAACATGACAGAGAGAAGGAGTCTTAGAGCTACTATTGCCTTTGAGCTACGATATCTGCAATCTGGAGAAAGCAGGTCATTAAAAAATATATTTATTGTTATAAAAGTTATCGGATTTGTTGTAGATCATTTGAAAGCAAAAGAAAAGTGGAAAGAGTAATTAAAATTCTCCCATATTCCTAACAGTCAGTGGAACTGAGCAATGCTTATTTTGGGCCATTTTTTAGGTGCCTACATATATGACTCAGGTGTAAATTTATATATTTATATATTTACAATATATATTATATTATATTAATATATATTAATTGTATATAATATATATAACATATAATAATATATATAATATATATAATATAATATATTATATATAATATAATATAATATATTATATATAATATAATATAATTATATTAATATATTGGTATATATAACAATATATTATATTATATTATTATAATATATATAACAATATATTGTATTATATTATATTATATTATATTATATTATATTATAATTTATATTATAAGATTTCACCTTACGATTGGGACTTTGGGTTTTATAGCTAATTATTGTAGGCATATAAGGAATACAGTGACTTGTGCTTAATTATTTTTTATCTAATTTGCTAATATCTTAATAATTCTAAGAGTTTACCAGTTTTTTATCCTCTCTTGAGTTTTCTATTTAGACAATTTTATTATTTTCAAATTATTCTTTTCTTTCTTGTTTCCATTATTTAAGCATTTTGTTTCTCTTTGCCTAAAAATGTTTAGAGTAATGAGAAATACCTGAAGTAACAAATTTTTTTTAATGTTTTATTTTATTTTTTGAGAGACAGAGTGTGAGCAGGGGAGGGGCAGAGAGAGAGAGAGAGACACAGAATCCAAAGCAGGCTCCAGGTTCTGAGCTGTCAGCACACAGCCTGATGTGGGACTTGAACCCATGGATATGAGATCATGACCTGAGCCAAAGTCAGACACTCAACCAACTGAGCCGTTCAGTCTCCACCACTCCCTTCCCTACCCCACCCCCCACCGTGTCTGATTTTAATAGAAATGTCACTACTACTTCACCATTATGAACAATACTGATTTGTAGTGGATATGGCCTATCTCATAAAATGGTGTTCTTCCACTTAAAGTAACTACAAGCAGTTTTTTTCTTTTTTCTTTAAGTATGTATGTAGACATTTATGAATTGTCCTTTGGAAAATTTTCCTCCTTTCAAGCCCACAAGTTTGCTAAGTATATTAATAGATTTACTAATATGAAATTATCCTCTCCTATAAAATATATTAGGTAATGGTGGCTTTCATTTCTTGTACTTAGGATTTCTGCACACATGTTATCAAATGGGAATAGTGTAGGATAATTCCATTTTCTTGCTATTATCGTTACATTTGAGTATCAGACTTTGCTAACTTTAAAAAACGAATTGGAAGGCTTTCATCTTTTATAAGCTAAGAAAATTTATATTACATGAAAATTATATTTACATTGATAGTTTAAAATAATTTGTATGTAAGGTATAGGAGCCTAGCGCCTACACATGGAAGCACATTACTGCCTATTTTTTTTCCTTTTTTTTTTTTTTTTTCAATTGTAGCTGGTTTATTTGGTTTGGGGACTGTTCTTGAATTGATTGTTGAAATTTAGGAGCAGATAGTATACCAAGGTTATTTTATTTATTTTTGGCCTCTGGTTATGCTGCCTTTACAATTCCTAATTTTGTGTATCTTGACAATTTTCTTGCTGATTTGATATATATTTATTCCTTTGTAAGGACTTTTGATCACTTTATCAGGACTTATGATCAATTCTTCTGCTGTTTCTATTTTTACTAGCTATTCACTTTCACTTTTAGCATGATATTTCTCCAAATCTCCTTATACAGGTTGTTGGTAGAAGGACCTCATTCCCTGATTCTAGGGAACACTGGAAGAAAGGATTTATAGATCTCTTATAAGGAGGGGGGATACCAAGGTAGTTGTGTAACTCACCTGGAACTTGGGTGAGGACATTGAGGTGAAGACTGAGCGTTAATGAGAGATGTGTGGCCTGAGGAGTGGGAAAATACCCACTAGAGACCCGTGGGAATTTACCCTGGGGCTTGGCATTTGAGAGTGAGTCCGTGTATTTTTCTTGAATAACTAAATTAGGAAGATTGATCCCTTTCAGGGACACATGGACCCAGAATCCAGGACCAATGGAACAGCTGTTACTGAGTTCATCCTGCTGGGCTTAGTGGAGACACAAGGGCTACGGCCAGTTGTCTTTGTAGTCTTCCTCTTAGCCTATCTGCTCACTGTTGGGGGCAACCTCAGCATCCTGGCTGCCATCTTGGTAGAAAACAAACTCCACACCCCCATGTACTTCTTCCTGGGGAACCTATCGGTGCTGGACGTTGGGTGTATCACCGTCACTGTTCCTTCAATGTTGGCTCGTCTCCTGTCCCACAAGCATACCGTTCCCTATGGAGCCTGCCTCACACAGCTTTTCTTCTTTCATCAGTTGGCTGGTGTGGACTGCTTCCTGTTGACAGCCATGGCCTATGACCGATTCCTGGCCATCTGCCAGCCCCTCACCTATAGCACCCGAATGAGCCAGACAGTCCAGAGGATATTGGTGGCTGTGTCCTGGGCTTTAGCCTTCACTAATGCACTGACCCACACAGTAGCCATATCCACCCTGAACTTCTGTGGTCCCAATGTGATCAATCACTTCTACTGTGACCTCTCACAGCTCTTCCAGCTCTCCTGCTCCAGCACCCAGCTCAATGAGCTGCTGCTCTTTGGTCTGGGTATCCTCATGGCGGGTGCACCTGTGATTCTCATTGTCACCTCCTACATCCATGTGGCAGCTGCAGTCCTACGAATCCGTTCTGCTGAGGGCAGGAAGAAAGCCTTCTCCACATGTGGTTCTCACCTCACTGTGGTTGGCATATTCTATGGGACAGGTGTCTTCAGCTACATGAGGCTGGGCTCAGTGGAAGCTTCAGACAAAGACAAAGGGATTGGCATCCTCAACACTGTCATCAGCCCCATGCTGAACCCACTCATCTACAGCCTTCGGAACCCTGATGTACAGGGGGCTCTGTGGCAGGTGCTCACGGGGAAGCGACCCCTTGCATAAAAGTGTATCAGGAGGGTAGAACCACAGGAAGTGTTTCCTGTCTCTCCTAGATCCTTGAGCAAGATGACTCTTGTTATGAAGTGAGACTCTTTGTTTCCCAAGGAGGCTCTCCCTGATAATGTGTGTGTGGGTTCTGTAAACCAGAATCCTTGACTAGTTGCCTTTTGGGTCTAGCTACTCTTCCCACTCCAGATGGAGGTGGAACCCAGGAAGCTCTGTATCCTGAGAGACTCATGGTCCTACAGGCAGGACCTTTTGCTTATTTTTTGCTGAGTTCCCCAAAAATAGACCAGCAAAGATTCTTTCCAAACTAGAATATGGAAAGTCACAGCTTGGTACCAAATATTAGTACACCCTCTTGTCTGGATTCCCCTGAAATAGCTCCCCCAATGTGCTTTGACACAAGGATCCCACACAAGGTTCTGGACCCAGTACAGTATAACTTGAGACACTGAGTGCCCTGTCTGCATTGCAAGATTCTGAGGTATTTAGCAGTGGAGGAGTTATACTTCCTGTGGGACTTCTTTTTTTTTTTTTTCTGAAATGGAAATATCACTCATTGATTTTAAATTTCCCATTAGAAATTATGTTTATAAAAATGAAAACAAAACACAATTTTACCAATGAAAAGTGAAAATCAAATCTTCACCCTCTCTGTCCAGACCCTTCATAATTCAATTTTCAAGAAGAAACCACTGTTAAGAATTTGGTGCTTCCCTTCTAATTTTTTATACATATAAAAACATGTTTATATATATGTCATATCTATAGGGGCATGTTGTACCATGTCTTTTTGTTAAACGTTACTTGGTAGACTTTATTATCTGGCAAAATATCTAGAAACTTACCTCCTCTATTTTAATAATTGCCTAGTGCTAATTTATTAATTAACCATAATTTGCTTAACAATATTCCTTTTGATGGAGTTTAACTATTTCTAGATTTACTCCAATATGATCAATAATATTCTTCAAAGATGTGTTTTTATTATCTTGCAAGCATTTTCATAAGTTCTAATTAATATGATTTCTGCGTTGAAAAATATAAAAACTTAGATTTTTAAATACATATTTCCTTCTTATCCCACAAAAATTTCACTCTTTTACTGTTACAATAATGGGTGAAACTGCTTGCCTCCTACAGCTTTAACAGTAACTATTATAAATAAATTCTTCTTTTTTAATATTTATTTATTTTGAGTGACAGTAAGAGAGAAAAAGAGGGGGGAGGGGCAGAGAGAGAGGAAGAGAGAGAATCCCAAGCAGGCTCCATGCTGTCAGCACAGAGCCCAACACGGGGCTCCATCTCACGAACGATGAGATCATGACCTAAGCTGAAATGAAGAGTTGGATGCTTTACAAACTGAACCACTCAGGCGCCCCAATAGAAACAAATTCTTCTAATTTTTGACATTATAACGGTTGTAAAATATTAATTATTATTTTAATATGCGTTTCTTTGACATCACGTAAGGTTGAATACATTTTCAAATGTTTATTATCCATGATATGGACTGAATTGTATCCCACCAAAATTCATGTGCTAAAGCCCTTAATCCCCAATGTGACTGTATATGGGATAGGGTCTTTATGAAATAATTAAGGCTAAATGAGATTAATTAGGAAGTATTAATGAGGTATTTCAGGAAGTAGTTAAGGTTACATTAGGTTGGAGCCCTAACCTGCTGGCCTGTGGTCTAGAAGAGAGGAAGTGCCATTCATTGTGAAGACAAAGTGAGAAGACGGCCATCTGCTAGCCAGAGAGAGCTCCACCAGAACCTGGCTGTGCTGGCACCTGATCTTGGACTTCTAGCCTCCAGAACTGTCAGAAAATAAATTTTGTTTTTTAAACCCCCCAATCTATGGTATTTTGTTATGGAGGCCTGGGCTAATATAATTATTAGTACTTCTTCACTGGGAATTAATTTTTTCCAAAGTTTATTGAGAAATAATTGACAAATATAATTGTATATATTAAAGTGTACAACATGATGATATATAGAGATATATAGATATAGATACATATAGATATAGGTATATAGATAGATATATGCACACATTATGAAATGATTACCAAGAACAAGATAATTAACACATCCTTTATTTCACATAGCTAATTCTCCCGTGTGTGTGTGTGTGTGTGTGTGGTGAGAATGTTTAATATCTATTCACCTAGTTTCAAGTATACAGTTGCGTATTATCAGCTATATTCACCATGCTGCATATTAGATTCTCAGAACTTATTCATCCTATAACTGAAGACTTGTACCCTTTGCCCTACATCTCCCCATTTTGTCCTCTCCCCCAGTCCCTGGCAACCACAACCACCATTCTAGTGTCTGTTTCTATGAAGTTGGCTTTTTTTTTTTTTTTTTAAGATTCCACATACACATGATACCACACCAAATTTGTCTTTCTCTGCCTGGCTTATTTCACTTAGCATAATGCCATCAAACCCCATCCTCACTGTCACTACAGGAGTTCTAGTGTGTGTGTGTGTGTGTGTGTGTGTGTGTGTGTGTGTATCAGTATCTATCTATATATCACATTTTCTTTATCTAAACATCTATCAAAGGACTTTAGGCTATTTCTATATCTTGACTATTGTGAACAACACTGCAATTAGCATGGAAGTACAGATATCTCTTTGAGATAGTTGATTTCATTTACTTCGGATCTATAACCAGAAGTGGGATTGCAAGATCGTAGGGTAGTTCTATATTTAATTTTTTGAGGAACTTCCATACTGTTTTCCATAGTGGCTGCACCAGGTTGCATTCCCACAAACAGTGCACAAGGTTTGTTTGTTTGTTTTTCCTCCATATCCTCACCAACACTTACTGTCTTTGGTCTTTAATAATTGCCATACTGACAGGTGTGAAGTGATATCTCATGATAGTTTTGATGTGCTGATTATTAGTGATGTTGAACACCTTTTCAAGTACCTGTTGGTCACTTGGATGTCTCTTTGGAAAAATGTCTATTCAGGTCCTTTGCCCATTTTTAAAATGGATATTTTTATTGTGTTGAATGAGTTCTTTATGTATTTTGGATACATAAAGACCCTCTATCAGATGCATGGCTTGTAAATATTTTCTCCCATGTCATAGGTTGCTTTTTCAGTTTATTGATGGCTTCCTTTGTTTGGTAGATGCTTTTTAATTCGATTGTAGCTCCCTCAGCTGAGGTCAACCTTGGCAAAGACCACAGGGGTCTTTGGTAGCCCAAACAGTGATGGCTAGGGCTATTGGGATCCTTGGTGGTGAAAGCTGCTGGCATTCTCCTGTTCTCCTATTTTGCCCATGGGGGTAAGCTCTACCTGAGGGGACCCCTCTCGGCCCCAGGTCTAGTGGGCTGGCACCCACAGTGGCCACAGAGTCAGGGTCCTGGGGTTCAGGTGCACTTGCTATGGTGGTGGTGCCGGTGTCTGACATGTGAACATGTGCAGGTATCCCATGGAACTGGGGTCTGGGTTTCTGGGGCTTACCATAGTGACTCAGGCTCTAAGTGGGAGGGGAAATGTTGCAGTGGCTGGCCCAGGGATGACACGAGGTAATGGTGGCTTGGGCCTAGGTGGCAGGGTGCAGCAGCAGTTGGGGCGAAAGCTCCAACTCCAGACCCCAGAGTGTAGAGCAGCAACAGCACAGCCCTGGTGATGGTGGATCAAAGCCCTGAGTCAAGACACCGGAAGTGGGGCAGAGAGCTGCAGCAAGGCAACCTGGTGACGGTGAGTCTCTGCTGAGACTAGGACCTAGGGGTTGGGAGACAAACCAGAGCCCCTGTGATGGAATGTCAGAGCCCTGGCTTAGGGCTTAGGTTGCAGAGCACAGGGCAATGGCAGGACCCCCTGGTGATGGCAGGTCAAACTTTCTGCTTAGGAGCCAGAATGTGGTCACACAGCAGTGCAGCTTGGCTTGGTGATCGTTGGTCAAAGCTGTGACTTGGGACCTCGTGTGTGGGGTACTGAGCAGTGGCAGCTCCTATTTTGTAAATGGCAAGGCACTGTGGTCTTCAGAGGACTGGACACAACAGTGATGGAGCTCCTGGAGATGAGCATGCGACCTCCTATCCTGCCTGCCACCTGGCTAATCTCACAGCTTCCTGAAAATTGTTTCTTTATGTCCTTTGCTTCTTTTTCTACTGAATTGTCAATTTTTTAATTGATCTGCGGGAACTCTTTACGTATTTGCGTATCTTTGGCCATATATTTTACGGATAATTCTACACAGTATTCCAATTTACCATTTTTCTTTCATTTTTGTTTCTGATGTCTTCCAACAATTGGAAGTTCAATAGTTTTGTGTTTTCAAATATATTTTTTATAAATAAACTCATAGGCAATATCCTTTAAGTATTACTCCTTTCCCATGATCTCTGAACAACTTCTAGAGCTCCAGTTCAATATAGTTTTCATTTATCTTTAGAAAAATGTTACTGAATGATGAAAAGCCTTAACATTCGTATGTTCAATCATTAAGACAACAACGCAAGCCTAACTCTGGAAGGTCAGCTCCTCATAAGACTACTGAGTTAAGGTCATAATTCTTTGCAGTGAGAATAAGTAGCAGATATAATTGGAGAGCAAGAGGGCTGTACTGGAGGCAGCAGCTGAAGTCGATCCCAGTTCTGTGCACCAGGCTATTGGGTGGTGCAGAGGCCACTATCACTGAGAGTAGGATGCCTTAGGCTCATCCTGGGGCATAATTCATGGTGAATTAGAAGCTATATTGGTCACAAACAACAGGATAAACAAGTATATCATTTGGAGGAAAGGGGTTAATTGGACAGGGGTGGAGGAGTCAATCACATAGCATAATTGTTGAGATCATGTGCTTTGGAATTAGACAAATTCAAGTTTGAGCCCCAACCCCTCAAAGCCCTGAGTGTGTGGCCTTCGGCAAATTACTGAGTCACCCTGAACCTCAATTATTTGTCTCTAAAATGGGAATAGTAACGATTTCTACCTCATGAAATCGTTGTAAGGGTTGATTGCGATTTAGTGCGTATAAATGTTATGGTGTGGGGTCATGTACATATTATCAATTATTATTATGTTAATAGCAACACTGCTAGTCTCCTACTAGGAACTCTATACGTGTTATTTCATTTAGTCTTCCCAACAACCTTTTGAGAGGATATTACTCTCATTCTTCAAAAAAGGAAACTGGAGTCCATAGGGTCTCAGTAGTTGCTAATAGCTGGAAGAGCAGGTCTGTCTGTCTACAAAGTGCGGCAGGATTCCCAGAGAGAGTATGCTATCCCATGGACTTGGGTGAGTTATTGAGGAGGAAGACACAAGAGTCCAAGGGTTATACTATACAACCTCTCCAATTTCCTCTCTCATCATCTCTATCACTAAATTCTCATCTTCTAAAGGCCTAACCCAGGTAATGATGGTGGGAGCACCCTTCCCAGGGGTCCCCTGGTCCCTTCCAGCACAGCACAGCACACTGCTTCAACTACCTCTCTCAGGATCATTTTGGGACTCCCATGACACAGTGTCTGTGGCCCTCGCTAACAAGGCCCCAGGGGCCTTTGCAGGGGCGAGGGGGGGATGTACTTTGTTCCTGAGGACTCATTAAGAATTTGAAGTGGGAAAGGGCACCTCCAGTTTTTGCCTTCTCTCTTGGGCTTCCTCCTCATCTCAGGTTAGGAGTCAGCTTGTATCTGCCCCCAAGTCCTGTTTGGACCAGACAAGTGGAAGAGGGAAACCCTTGGGCTGGGGACCCAGATTCGGTGCTGGCTCCGTGTCTAGTTCCCTAGATGACCTTGAGAAAGCAAAGACTTCCCCTATGTCCCCTTCGGTTAAATGGAGTTCTTAGGATAACCATCCCATCTACCCCCATAGATCAATATGGGGGATGGAGATGTCTGGAGAGATTCTAAATCACCACAGATGCATGAGGCACCACTGTGTTACCGCTGTCCTATTTATTAAGACTTGTATTTACTTAGCTCGCCCCACCTGCTCCTCCCCACTCTTGGGCAATTTTAAGGACACAAGAGGATTACCTGTGGTGGAGAAGTCCCATGACAGAGATGGCCTCTACCTCTTTTAATCTCATTTCCATATATATTCCCCCAGAGTTGCTGACTGAGTTTGTGCAGATTCTCACTCCCTTTACATCCCTTCCCTTGCAACCTCACTGGTCTCTGTGCGGTAACAGGTGAGTTTTCCCATGATCCTCCCTCCACTCTTGTGTAAAATGGAAGGAAATTTATTTGTTACTCAGTAAGTCAAACCTCCTGGTTTTACAGGCACAGCAACCAAAGTCTCAAAAGCACAACTAAGAGAGACATGCTCAGGATGACAATCAGGTGAGTGAAAGATCCGGGACTATGAACCAGAGATTGAGGTTCCTCTTCTAGGCATCTTTACCAATTCCCTCTTTCCTAGATGAAGCTTTTTGTTTTTTCCTGACTGTTAAGGATGAGTGGGATGAGATTCAGTGTTCAACTTCCCTGCCCGGAACCAATCCTTGCTGGACAGCCTCACCTAGATTACTGAGACCACCACTAGTACATGGAGGCCCTACTGGGACCTCAGAGCAGGGAGTTCTCACAGCATGACGGAAGTCTAGGACTCATATGAACCCCCAAGAATGGCGATCCAGAAGGGCTTCCTCATCGGTTGTCACTCTTGTGATTTCATTAGCCACAGACACCCCAGATCAATAATCTGGTGAACAACCCAGAATTTAGGAAATCTTGTGTAAGTTTCATCCCTCATCGATTGAGGGCTAGACAGAAGCTACTAGGGGAACATATTATTCTGGCTCATGACTTACTTGTTTTTGAGGAATATTTCTTCCGATTGTGGAAACTTTGTGGGAAGTTTATATAAAAAGCTGTATGCCAGTATGTAGATTGCTACGTGCACTGCATGCCCCATCTCGATGAGTGGAGGAGTCATCCCTACAACAGTCCCTTGTGCCTTTCACTTGACTCTACCTCAACCAAATCATACCAATCCTTCAAAGTCTAGGAAAATTCCCACTTTTCCAGAAACCCTTTCATCACTACTATAGCCCACAAAGATGCCCTCTTTGTCAGAAAGTCTATTTGTCAATGGATGCAGTTATTCATTCATTTATAAAATGGTGCATACCTAAAATAAGTTTATGCATATAGTTCCTAAATTCAGATATGAATCTCATGCTTAAATTGGACTGAGGGAGCTGCACTAAATCACTGAATGATTATGCTAGAAGGCACAGTGGTAAGTGCCATGTGGAATATAATTAAAGTGTGGTGGGAATGTTGAAGATGTAAATATCACTTTAAAATGGGCACAGATCAGGAAGGTATTTCTGGAAGAGGTAGTATTTGAGCTGAGTCTTGAAGACTTTGAGCACGTGACAATGGAAGAAGGATAGTCTATAGAGAGAAAGTAGCAACAGCAAAGGTGGGTATATAGGAAGTCACAGAATTTGCAATCTGGTGACATGGATTGAAATAAAAAGGGAAATTGGGGGCAACTTCTGACTGTGGCCATGATCCAACCAAGACACTTGTTTGAACCTGAGCTACTTCAGCCTGCAAGTCAAGACTTTGGGATCTGCAAGGGCACAAACCACAGCAAACATGAGAGTGGGTTTTTGAGTCATGAGAATGGATCAGATATAGATTCAGAGAGAATTTCAGGAGAAAGACATGCCTTCATGATCCTTCAGATGCCTTGGGTTACCTTGCTTGAGCGGTGATATGTGTAAAGGACAAGAGCAGGGGCTCTGGAGTCAGATTACCAGAGTTAAAATCCTGCCTCTGCTATTTGCTTTACGTGACTCATGTTCTTTCTGCAAAATCGGGATTACCAATGGGATCCATCTCATAGTAGGGGGGGTGAGGAATAAAGGAGTTAATACATTTAAAGCACTTATAATGGTACACAGTGTCTCGCTCAGGGTAATTCTCCTAACAGCTTTTAGCTGCAATTGTTTTCAGGGAATTCCCCAAGGAAATTCTGTCCGTATCAAATATGTTGGGACCACCTACATATCATAGGGGAAGGGATTGCTGGTTTCTCTTTTGTGCACTTACTTTATTGTGATATGGGGTTTAGTAGGTATTCCATGATCATGCCCATGAAGTGGTACTTCATCAAATACTATAAAAATAATCTGCAGGGCACCTGGGTGGCTCAGTCAGTTAAACTTCCGACTCTTGATTTCGGTTCAGGTCATGATCTCCTCTGGGATGGAGTCCCGTGTCAGGCTCTACACTGACAATGTGGAGCCTGCTTGGGATTCTCTCTCTCCCTCTCTCTGTCCCTCCCCAGCTTGTGCGTGCACTCTCAAAATAAATAAATGAACTTAAAACAAATAATCTGCATTCATTGTAGACAAATCATAAAGTAGAGAAGAGAAGAAGAAAGATAATAAAACCCATTCATATTATTACTCAACCACTGACAAAGTTTGGTATTTCTTCCCAGTCTTGTTTCTGTGTGTGAGTGTGAAAGTGTGTGTTTTTTGTCTTTGTTAATATTGAAATAACACCGTGTTGTACAGGTTTGCATCCTGCTTTAGTCTTAACATTATCTCATAAGCATTTCATTTTTTAATTTTTTTTTTTTTGCAGTATGTTTTCCAACAGTGTACATTGATGGTATATAAGGAATGTATGGATTTCTGTATATTTGATTTTTATCTCGATACTTTTTTCTAATAATTCTTGATTACCTTTTATGGACAATCAACACACTTGCTTTCTCTTCCTTTCCAATATATAAACTTGATTTTTCTATTTCTTGACATTAATTTTATAATGATTCTAGGACAATAATAAAAATAGATGTAATGGTGGGGATCCCTCTCTTGCTCCTACTTTCATGGGATAATTTGTTACTTTCCATTAGCAATAATCCTGCAGTATCCCTCTATTCTTAGATGACTACAGCTGGGTGTTTTCCTTTTAAATCAACAATGGATTGTAACCTGTAAAAAGTACTTTTTAGGCAACTGATCTAATATATACATATATTTACATATATTAGATCAGCCTCAATTTTTTATAAGAGCTCTCTTAATCATGATAGACTACTTCTTTTAATATTCTGATATTTAAAACTCTCTATAGTTATATTTAGCATTTTGTTTCTATAGTCATAACTAAAGTTGCTCTCTAGTGATATTTCATCTATTTCTTCCTAAAATTTTATATTTGTAGTGTCAGGTGCGTGCTAACTTCATAAAAAGCATTGGGATGCTGGACGTAGAGGGCATGATGACATAAGTGAAATAAGTCCGACAAAGAGCAAATACCATATGATTTCACTTATATGTAGAATCTAAAAATCAAAATAAAACAAAGAAGAAACAGGCCCATGAATACAGGGAACAAACTGGTGGCTGCCAGAGGGAAAGGAAGGTAGGGGATGGGCAAAATGGGTGAAGGGGAGTGGGAGGTATGGGCTTTCAGTTGAGGAACAAATAGGGAGATGAACGGCATGGCACAGGGAATAGAGTCAATGGTGTTGTAACAGCGTTGTATGTGACAGTCAGGGGCATTTGGGAAAGGCATACATACCAATTAGTTCTCTTCCATAATTATATTGAGAGCTTTTACAGCCTTGCTTTCTTCTGTCAAATTAATTCTATTACAGAATGAAAGTCACTAAAATGCTCCCTGGCTACCACACTTATCTCATGTTATACTGTTGGTATCCATGGTGATAGCTGCCTTCCTGGAGCAAGTCTTCTATCTAAACTCTTTTAGGCATATGAGGGGAGAGCAAAGGTTTCTCCTGAGAGTTCCGCTTTTTAAAAGTAATCAGCCTAAAATAGTCCACGTGCCAAAGACACACATTTTGGGGTGGCAAATTTTACCGCCCTACAGTCTATTTGTTCTTTTAGAATAAATGTATTGAGAAGAAAGATTATATCCTTGGATGTTTCCTTGCAGGAAAAATGAAGTCAAAATGTGAGTACAATAGAACAGCCATTACTGAGTTCATCCTGCTGGGTTTGGTGGAGACACCAGACCTGCGGCCAGTTGTCTTTGTAGTCTTCCTCCTTTCCTACCTGCTCACAGTTGGGGGCAACCTCAGCATCCTGGCCGCCATCTTGGTGGAGACCAAACTCCACACCCCCATGTACTTCTTCCTGGGGAACCTATCGGTGCTGGACGTTGGGTGCACCACAGTCACTATTCCCTCAATGTTGGCTCGTCTCCTGTCCCACAAGCGTACTGTTCCCTATGGAGCCTGCCTCACACAGCTTTTCTTCTTTCACCTTCTCGTTGGGGTGGACTGCTTCCTTTTGACAGCCATGGCCTATGACCGATTCCTGGCCATCTGCCAGCCCCTCACCTACAGCACCCGAATGAGCCAGACAGTCCAGAGGATATTGGTGGCTGTGTCCTGGGCTTTAGCCTTCACTAATGCACTGACCCACACAGTAGCCATATCCACCCTGAACTTCTGTGGTCCCCATGTGATCAATCACTTCTACTGTGACCTCCCACAGCTCTTCCAGCTCTCCTGCTCCAGCACCCAACTCAATGAGTTGCTGCTCTTTGCTGTGGGTTTCATAATGGCAGGTACTCCCCTGGCTCTCATCGTCACCTCCTATGCCCATGTGACAGCTGCAGTCCTACGAATCCGTTCTGCTGAGGGCAGGAAGAAAGCCTTCTCCACATGTGGCTCTCATCTCACTGTGGTTGCCATATTCTACGGTTCAGGTATATTTAATTACATGCGACTGGGTTCGGCCAAGCTTTCAGACAAGGATAAAGCTTTTGGAATTTTTAACACCGTCATCAACCCCATGCTGAATCCAATCATCTACAGCCTCAGGAACCCTGACGTGCAGGGTGCCCTCTGGAGAGTGCTCATGGGGAGGCGACCACTGGCTTGACAAGGTCCTGAGGTCTGGAGTGTCACTCCCTCCTTTTCCCTTTCTGGACTAAAGAAGAAATCCTCTAGAGCCAGTAACTAAGACTAACGGTCCAGAGTTGCTTCTGTCTCCTTGCACAGGAGGTTTTGTTTGTTTGTTTGGTTGGTTGGTTGGTTTTTTTGTTTGTTTGTTTTAATTAGGGATAAGAGTTATTGTTTCCCAAAGAAACCATGTGCAATTTATAGTCAGTAGGTGTGTGGGCCCTGTCAAGGCCAACCCTTTTGACAAATTACAACTTCAGACACTGTGTGCTCCTTTCTCTGAGTAGAAGCAAAATCTCAGAACCTCGACTAGTACAGGTTCATGTCTCACAGGGAATGACTCTTTGGTTGGTTATAGCCTGGCTTCCCCAAAATATCCAAAGCCTTCCCCACTGGGGCGCCTGAGTGGCTCAGTTGGTTGGGTGTCCAACTTGGCTCAGGTCATGATCTCTCAGTTTGTGGGTTCATGACCCACGTCGGGCTCTGTGCTGACAACTCAGAGCCTGGAGCCTGCTTCGGATTCTGTGTCTCATTCTCTCTCTGCCCCTCCCCCACTTGGGCTCTGTCTCTCAAAAATAAATACATGTAAAAAATTTTTTTTTAAAAAAGAAGCCTTCCCACCACGCCTTGCATCCATTAGTAGGTCATGTGATTCCCGCAAGTTCAGCTATGGATGGTCTGGTTTTAAAACATGGACCTAGAGATTAGATTCATTTTATTTCACCTATCAGATTTCTACAAACCAAAACAGGAACTTTCTTTTCCTATCACATGAAGATATCATGGGATATAGAGGGGACAGAGAGGAAGCTGTATGGGTATATGTTCTCTAGTACCTCTGGAGAGCATGATTCATGTGTGCAAATTTTTAAAACTCCACTAATAAATATGGTAAACCTTATAATACAAATTTAATGTTCCTCGTCTGTTTTTCCTGATATATTTCAAATCATTTGAAAAGATAATCTTTTGTAATGAAAATATTATTTACGCATGAAAAACCCCAAAATACTCCATATGAACTTCCTTTCTAAATCCTCTCAGTCCCAAAATCTTCCAGCTGAGATCATCCATATCTGTAAATAAAGCCATATAGTGATGCTCCCCTAAACGTCCCCTCTCGGTAGGAGAACAGTCTCTAACCTAGAATGTTCTCTCATCTTGCATGCTACATCCTAAGCTTTCATCCAATCAGTATTTGGCTTTATTTTCCTTCTAGCCTCCCTTTGAGATGAATCGCCTATTGTGGGCATCTCTACTCTGTCACTGATGTTTCCTGATTCCTTGCCCCAAAACATCCCTTTGACCTGAACTGTGTCCTAGCTTCTCTGTGAGTTTTCAGGGAAGTGAAAGGATTGAAAGGACTGGGTAAGACAGAGATGAAGAGAAAGGACATGAGGGAGGGAAGCAAAACAAGACCGGAGGTGAAGCGTTTGCGGGAAAATGAAGAAGAAAGAGGGACACGGGGAGAAATAGGACAGAACTGCAAACAAATGGGCTGAGAGTGAAGGCTCGGGGCACTGGAGTAGACTGAATGGGGTACACAAAGAGTGGAGACAAGAAAGATAGAGAAATAGGATAAGATACCTTGAGATGGCTAAAAGGTCAGAGAAAAGAAGGGGGGAAACAAAATTAGTGGGTCAGAGACGAAAGAGTTGGGCTTCTGTACAGGGCTGCTTCTGTTCTATACTGTCCAGCAATAACCAGTTTATGCGACCCTCACACCATCATTGTGGTGTATCTTTTCTACCGTGAATAAAGCAATTTTCAGATTTCACTGAAAGTGCTAAAAAGTGTCCAAGGGACACATTTTCAGTTTCTCTTACAAGAAAGTGTTCTGAGAATGTTAGGGAGGTTTATCAGATGACAAAAGAGATGAGAAGAAGTTCTGGGTATTTTGTCCACCTCAAATGTCACCAGAGTCTATGACTAACCAACCACCTTATCAACTTACTCTCTGCCTTTTGGGTCACGCTAGCCAAGACCGTCAAAAGACACGGGGGGGAGGGGGGGGTGGGGGGGCGGGGAGGGGAGGAAGATAGCTCTTTCCTGATCCTTTCTTAGTCATCAGATAAACTTCAAGAATGCAAATGGAGCTTCCTCCAAGGGTCGAGGAAACTGTCCAGGAAGACCTACAACATGGTCTTCACTTCATCACTTCCTCTCATCCGCAATGTTCTCGACCTTGAATAAGTTCTCAACCTTGTCTGGGCCTGTACTTGACAGGCACAAGGTAGCCATCAAGGTTCTTCCACTTGTAATCCCTTCTGATTCTACTAGTTTTAATGAACAAAAAGACTGTGTCACTCTGTTTACCCTGAAGAGTTACCACATCTTCCTACTACCATTTTTCCTACCCACCAGCATGTAACCCTGCTGCACGATGGAGCTTATTTACTTCCAAAACTCCTTGTGCCTCTAGCCTTTCTTATATATGAACACTCATCTCAAGGCTCACGGGATGATTTCATGTGTAATCACTGGAGTAAAATGGATCAACTTGTTCAGCATCATAAGTGATGACTCAGGCACTGATTCCGGGCATGCTGTCTACTCTCCAGAATCATAGGGTTTTATTACCGATTTGGGAGATTCCCTTTTCTTTGGAATTTGCCTGGTTTTTTTTTAATTCCAGGTTATTATTCCAATGTATGTTTATCATACATGTAATACATCATATCATAAAGGTTCAAACAATACAGAATATCATTGTCGCTCTTTTATACCATTCCTTCAGTAATCCAATTTTTAAAAAAGAACTAAGTGGCGGTAGCTGGTATTTGGCTTTCCACACAAATGAACACACGCTCCCACTTGCATGCACGTCAACATGTGCAAGCACAACACCGTACTGCTTTGTAATATGCTTTCCCTCCTCTCTGTATTATTACAATTTTTTTTTACATATCAACCTACAAATCAACGTTATCCATTTTGAAGGCTTCATGATATTCCATTTTATGTATAAACTACAATCTATTTAACAAATCCCTATTGATTTCATTTATTTCATATTTTGGGCAGTTGTTAATAATACTGGAGTTAACATTCTCATTTGTATATGTGTTCATATAACTGAAATTATTTCACTGGTTATATGCATAAAAGGTGTGTGTGTGTGTGTGTGTGTGTTGGACCAAGGTTGTAGGGCAACCAGCTTTAGTTGGTTGATTGGCAGTTTATGAGAATGTTTCTTACCTCACTTGCTTTTACTGAGTGTTATAAATAGAATTTTTTTTTATCTTTGATAATTAGATTAAATATTGCATTATTTTTAAATTAGAATTTCTTTATGAGTGTGACTCAATTGATTTTTATATATTTATTTCTAATTTATTTATATTTATGCTTTCAAAATTGCCAGTTCATATTTTTTGCCCCATAGGGTAGTTTATCTTTATTTTAATCATTGGTGGCAACATTTCACATTTTAGGGTAGTATCTCTTTACCGTCTGTGTTGCAAAGATATTCCCTAATTTCCCACTTGTCTTTTACTTTGTTTAGGCTTCTTTTGCTCAAATGAAGTCTGATATTTTTGTGAAGTTTATCATGCTTTTTTTGTCATGCTTAGAAAATAATGACTTTTCCATCTAAATGTTGGTTAAATACTTATCAGTGATGTTTTTCTAGTACATTTACATTTGCTTTAATTTTCTTAAACGTTTATCTATCATTTCTTTTTGAGAGAGAGAGAGTGTGTGAGTGGGAGAGAGACACAGAAAGAGAGACACGGAATCTAAAGGCCTCCAGGCTCCAAGCTGTTAGCACAGAGCCCGACATGGGGCTCGAACCGACACACTACAGGGTCGTGACCTGAGCCAAAGTTCAAATGATTGCCTATTTACAATTATTTGTAAGTCAAATATTTAAAGTACACACAATTTATTTTTGTGTATGTTCTAACTTTTCCCCTAGTGGATCAAAGTTGTCCAGATCCCATAAAATGTAAGCTTGCTTGTATATGGTGTACGTGATAATGTATATGGTTTATGTATAATATGTGTAATGTAATACAAATATAAACACAAATATATAACAGCAGCCAGCGAAATGACAGAAGAGGAGATCCCCACTCGATTCCCCCCTCAGCAACAATATTTTGGACAGAAAAGTTGTGGGGGCTCTGGGCTTTAGGTAGGAGACTGTGAGACCCTGGTGGAACCCAAGACTAAGAAGGTATATTTGGAGAAGGACATGTGCCCAGGTGGCTGTCATGCTGACAGTAGGTCCTGGCTACAACCTAGAAGCAGCTCTGTCCCCCTGTGAACTCAGCTTGGCCCCGTTTGGCATTGGTCCCATCACTGGCAACATCTGCCGGGAGACCCAGCAGAAGTCATACCCACCTGTGCCCTGGTTAACAGCCCCGCCAACCTTGACCCTGGCTGTGGATGCTGAAGCAGCTCCAGCCCTCTCAGCTGCCAGTCCCGCTCAGCCCGGGACAATGCAGGAGACACGCTCATATATGCCTCTCAGACCCTCAAGCCCCGGTCCAACTGCAGACGCTGAAAAGGCCCTAGAACTTGGCTTCTGCACCTCACAGTCATGGGCCAGGAATACTCCCGCTCGTCCAACGACCCACCAGGAGACACATGCTACTGTGCCTCCAGAGGTTGCCCCACAGACCTCTGTCCAACTGCAGATTAAAGTGGCCTGGGAACACTTGTGCCCACAAGGACCTGGAGGAAGACACACTCCCAGAGACAGGCATGCCAACCTATCCTTGAAGAGTCCCTATAACCAACATCTAGCTTCAAAGAGACATCTTGGCACTTTACTAGGGCCAGCTTCAGGCATCCTGCCAGGATTTTAAATCTTGAATCCTGAAAAGTGCTCCCTCGTCAATGAACTCTCGCTATTCAGCCTCACATTCCACCCACCCCTTTGGTCCTCATGATCCACTCCCACATCTCTCCTTTGTCAACAAGAGGAACTTCCAGTTCCTGCTGGGTTGCACTGGTGAGTGTATTCATTTCTTATGGCTGCTGCCACAAAATACCACACACTTGGTGACTCAGAACAACAGGAGTTTATTCTCTCATGGCTCCAGAGGCCAAAGGTACAAAATGAGTCCTACAGGGCTAACTTCAAATGGCAGCAGAGAAAGCTTGCTCCACAGGCTCCGGGGAGAACACATTCTGAGCCTCTCCCAGATGCCAGTGGCTGCTGGCCTTCCTTGCCCTGTGGTTCCCTCATTCCCTCTCCACTTCCAGCCTCGCATTGCCTTCTCTTCTGTAGTCATCCCTCTGCCTCTGTCTCCTAAATACTCCAGTGATAACATTTAGGGCCCACTTGGATGGTCCAGGATCATCTTCCCAGATGAAGACCCTTAACAATCACATCATATCTCCAAAGGGTTGATTTCAGGGCTTAGGACCTGAATATCCAGGGGGCCCTGTTTCAGCCTAGTGTCAGATTCTTTTCAGTGAGTGAATTATTTCTCTGACATCATGAGTGGGATTGGCCTTTCTCAGAATATGCTGAGACGTAATCCCAATTGTTCTGGAGGCATGGAGGAGACCTGGGAAAAGTTCTTGAGGAAGACAAGAATCATCTTGTAGACATCTGCTTCCTATGAGGTGTTTGTGTGGCCGTCACACACAAGGAAGTTGATCTCCGCCAGCAAAGGGGAAGGGATACTCTGGCCAAGTGACTGCGGGAGAGTCTGGGGGTTTGCAATTCTCATGAGCAACCTCTCAAACTTCCCCATCCCCAGACTCAGGGTCTCACTCCTTCCTTAGCCGGGCCCTGGATTTAGCACAGGAGACTCCCCTAAGCTGCACATTCAGCCTCCCGTGTGGATCTGCCACCCTTACAATTAGGTCCGATGCCTGATTTTCAGAGCTCTCTCCTTGTGGCTGCAGAAGAGTAATGCCTCATGAGATGTGCCAAGGAAGTTTTCAGGCTTTCGTGGCATACCCTGAATTGAATGTTGGCTCCCCTGGGCTTTGCGTTGTTTTTTCAGGCTTCTGGGAAAGTTAACAGAAGCGACCCACCCTTAATTCTTAAAACTCCGCAATTCTTATACTTTCCATGGCTATCATATCAATGTGCTGGTGCTAACACGTGACCCAGTGTTTCGCCTTTCACCTGTACCTCATCCCAACATACCACAGCTGAGTCGCAGCGATGAAACTACGGTTATCACCAAGCCCACTTTCCCCCCAGCTGTGGCGAATGGTCCAGGTGCAGAATTCCATCAGGAGGATTTGCTTCCTAGGGCCACTCCCAGTACCAGCTGTCTCAGTCAGGCTCCCCCCAGAGCAGAGCCTGAGACAAGACGCCCGTGTGGCTTAACTGGGAAATCATCCCAGGGAGCAGGAATCCCTGGGAGGAAGACAGGGGTTAAGAGGAGAGTGAGATGAATGAAGAAGAGATGTCCCTGACCAAGGGGCCAAAGTCTCTGCAACGGATGTCCAGCAGAGACTTGATTGAGCGTGAGAATATGGAATGCTTCCCACGACTGTCTGAGGAATGGTTGCTGGGGTGTCTACCCATTGGCTCCCCTTTCCTATTGTCAAGGCGCTCTCTGCACTCTGGGCACTCATGCTCAGACCTAGCGAGTACCCAGCCCCACTGCCAAAATTCATGGCATCAAAGGATCCCAAGGAAGAGGCTACCCTCTGTCGGCCTGCCACAAGCAAAAGCCTGAGGGGAACTGTCCGACCCAGCTGCAGATGAAACGAGAAGAAAGGCTGAGGGAGAGGTGAGGCAGACATCTGATGTGTCTGCCACAAGGTGCTTCCAAGAGGTGTTGTGAGGAATGACAGGGACCCAGGCGCAAAAAGTACGTAACATATTACCATGTGCCTAACAAATACCCACAGATGTTATCAGTTGATATGCTGATGTGTTGCCAAACTTCTATCATCAGCTTAGCGAATCTTACGTGATTTAATCTGCAAGCAATGCTCTATGGTAGAGGATATGCCCATTTCACAGATAAGGACACTGAGGACCAAAAGGGTACAGCAGCTTGTCCAAAGTCAACCACCGAACGCCAGAAAACAGGTCTGTTCACAGTGCATTTCCTACTGCAGAAGGCTCCTCTGGTGGGAGAAGACAGAGACCCTCTCTTGGGAAAGGAGTGTTGCGTAAGTAGTGGTGGCTATAGGTGTCAGAGGAACACTCTCCTTAACCTTCCTGCATCTTCTGTTTACTAGTCTGCCGCCTTCACCAGGGCTCTCAATCTCTCAGAGCCCGGCCTAGATGGTCATATTGGCAGACAGCTCCCCAGAAGGCCTCCTAGCCCAATATAGCTCTTCGATCCCCACTTCCAGAGACACTGCTGGGTGCCTAAGACACAGTCCCAGGGGCTCCCACTAACAAGGCCCTGAGGGAGAAAAACACCACATTTCTGAGGATTCATTAGGAAACTGGGTGTGAAGAAAGCTTCTCCTTCCTGCCTCTCTTTTGGGGTTCCTTTCTCATCCCAGGCCCAAGACAAGTCTGGAAATTAGTTTATCTCTGCTCAGTGGCTCCGCTCGGGGTTGACATCTGAGAAATATACCCCTCCCTTAGCAAACCTATATCTAGTCCCGTTTACACCTCTAGTTTCCGGGGTGGCTTGAGAATGTGAACAAGTCCTGGGACCTCAGTGACCCTACCATTAAATGGAATTTATATCACCGTCTCTAACGACTTGCTATAAAGCTATGGCTAGAGATAAAGCCCTTGTTCATCTTTTTAAAAGAAAATTTGAATACCAGAAGATGTGAGGCACGGTTGCTATATTTAGGAAGGGCTTGTGTTGTTTACAAAACAACTTGTCTTTCTCCCCATCTGTCTACTCCCTCTTTGGAGGGATAACACTGTAAGGATAATGCTAGGGTACAGAAAATATCAGCTTGTTTCCTTGATTTATTATATCTAGTTCCTTACCTCCTTTCTGGCGGATACGTGGGTCTACATAACTCCTCATCTCCTTTCCTGAAGAGCCTCCCTTGTGTCTACGCCCATGCCTAGGTGAGTGTACTCAGGGGTTCTTTCCCTGCTCTTCCAAAACAGTGATGGGGCCTCTGTTGCTGCCATCAGCTCAAATCTGACTTTTCATGAGGTACAGTTGCTGCCTCTGAAAAAGAAACTGTTTTATGGGAAGATCTGAGGCTACGACCCAAAGATCCTGGCTCCTTTTCTGGACCCCTTCGCCCATACCCCCATTTCTTGGAAGCCTGTTCTCTGTTACTCTTAGGAGAGCGTAGGAGAGTGGGATTCACTGAGTCTGATCCACTGCCTATGACCCATTGCATCGGGCAGCCTTAAACCTTCACTCCAGTCCCAGGTCCTGCTGAGCCTTTCCATCAAAAGGAACATGGAGGTATTCTTTGGAGTTCCAGAGCAGGGAGCGGTAATAGCTCAGGAGGGAGAACCTGGGACTCGGGACAATGCTTTGAGAATGCTAAATGCCTCTACACCTCCCGTAATTCATCCTAATTCACAAAAGTCTAGCCTCAGTTCCAATATGTCCCAAAAATCTTCCATGACAACTCTAGGTCACGCCGATGCTCTCTTTCTCTGCAATCCTATGAATGCTTGAGCCATCTATTTATCTATTTAATAAACACTGAGTACCTACTATATATAAAGCAGTATGATAAGTATTAATGTTGTAAAACTGAATGAAACCTGCTTGTGGTCCTCATGTCATTTACAGAGAAGTAGGGGAGATACACTTTATAGAGAAATGACTTAGCTAGAAGATACATGGTAATAAATTCCATGAGATCATGTATAGTGAGAGCTTAGGAGAGAAAGAGAGACAGTGGTGCTTTTGACAGTGGGAACTCCCAGGCAGCCAGCCTTCAGTCTTGAAATACTTGGGATGTAGAGTTGGAAAGGGATCCATTGCAGCCAGAGAAAACTGCATGAGCACAGAGGTAGAAAGTGACACAGTCACAATCTAATGCTTACGTGAAAAAAGGAAAATAGAGAGTAGTTCATTGCTCTTATGTAGTATATGTACAGAGCTGTGGTCCATCCATTCATTTGTCCTTTGCAAAACACTGATTAATCATCAATTTCAGAAATTATGAGTTGCCTGTGACTGGTCCTCCTTCTCGCCTATCTGGTGATCCTAGAATTTTAAGCATATTTTAGAGATCACTGCATCTAAGTTTTCATTCATGTGAACCCATCACCCTTTCCCCTTCTGTTAGAGTCACTAGACTCCAACCGCTTCCCTCTGATTCCGGTGTATTCTATGCAAGGGAATAACATTGCTCTTAGGAAGTTCGAGCTCTGCTTATCCCATCAGCAATAGAGAAACATTGATTTTTTTTTTTTTAACCAGGATCTTTTATAATATCTGAAAAACGTGGCTCAATCTGCTTCTCTAAGTATGTGCCTACTTCCTGAGGATCTCTCCTTAGAGCGAGTGGTCAAACCGCTGTGTCTGAGTCAAGAATAAGTGGAAGGTTGGTGGCCGTGTGATGTAGAACACTAACGGTACCCAGCTGCAGCTGCCCCAGAGGTCATGCTTGCAATTTTGGTTTCAGAGGTGAGTAGCAGATACTATAAAAACAATAAATAATTTTAAATTAAGCTGTTATAAAGTCTTAGTTGGCATCAAGAACATCAGCAACTTATTGACCTAGGGATTTTGAATTTATACTTCAGCACTACGTTCCTCACCTTGGATAAATATACTCGGTTCAACTATCTGATGTCTGCAATCACGGGTCTGAGTCTTGCTCTCTTTGTTTGAGCTTTATTTCTAGAAGCTCTGAAGCCAAGATTTTCAAATGCTTTCTGGTTTCTCTGGAAATAGCATTAATTTTTCTATTGTAAAATCTGCTTATTGGTTTTGACTGATGCCCCAGAGTAAAATGGAGAAATCCATCTTAATCTCACTGTCTGTTTTTATCTTAATTCATTTTCCCAATGCCCCAAGTATTTCAACCTTTTCAACCAGGAAAGGATGGAAGGGACAAAGTGATGATGGTTTGGGGCATCTCAGCTAAGAGCAGAGGCACTGAGTTGATGGAGGAGGTGAGTGATGAGGTTTAACCTGGGGAGTGGGAATATCATCACCCAGACAGCTGAGAACTTACCTGGGGTTTTTAACATGGGTAGTTTAAAGCATTAATGTTGAATAAACAAATTGGAGTGGACTGATATCTCCCCTCCTGGGACATTTCCTTACAGAAACTCATGGAACCAGAAGTTGGGGTTAACAGGACATCTGTTCCTGAGTTCATTCTACTCGGCCTAGTGGAAACAGAACAGCTGCAGTCTGTGGTCTTTGTAGTCTTCCTCTTTGCCTATCTGCTCACAGTTGGGGGCAACCTCAGCATCCTGGCCGCCATCTTGGTGGAGCCCAAACTCCACACCCCCATGTACTTCTTCCTGGGGAACCTATCGGTGCTGGACGTTGGGTGCATCACCGTCACTGTTCCCTCAATGTTGGCCCGTCTCCTGTCCCACAAGCGTACCGTTCCCTATAGAGCCTGCCTCACACAGCTTTTCTTCTTTCACCTCCTGGCTGGTATGGACTGCTTCCTATTGACAGTGATGGCCTATGACCGATTCTTGGCCATCTGCCGGCCCCTCACCTACAGCACCCAAATGAGCAAGACAGTCCAGAGGATGTTGGTGGTTGTGTCCTGGGCTTTGGGTTTCACCAATGCATTAAATCACACTCTTACCCTAACCACCCTGAACTTCTGTGGTCCCCATGTGATCAATCACTTCTACTGTGACCTCCCACAGCTCTTCCAGCTCTCCTGCTCCAGCACCCAACTCAATGAGCTGCTGCTCTTCGTAGCAGCAGCCTTCATGGCTGTAACCCCCTTGGTCCTCATCACTGTGTCCTATGCACACGTGGCAGCTGCAGTCCTACAAATCCGTTCGGTGGAAGGCAGAAAGAAGGCCTTTTCCACATGTGGCTCCCACCTCACAGTGGTTTGCCTCTTCTATGGTACTGGTATCTTCAACTACATGCGTCTTGGTTCCGAGGAGTCTTCAGACAAGGATAAAGGGGTTGGGGTCTTTAATACTGTTATCAACCCCATGCTGAACCCTCTCATTTACAGTCTTAGAAATCCTGATGTTCAGGGTGCCCTGTGGCGGGTACTCGTGGGGAAGCAGTCACTGACTTAAGGTTTGACAATGTCCTTTCTCTCCTGCCTTTTCTGGGTTAAGGAAAACTTCCCATGAAGGCATTAACCTAGAAAATTGCCCATAATCATATCTCTAACTGCCTGAAGACTTGTGTGATGTATGTGTCCTGCAAAGAAATGCTATGTAATTCATTCATTAATTCATACAACAAATATTTATTAAGTTGCTTCTCGGATCCAGATGCTTTCCTAGGGAACTGGTGAACAAAATAAACAAGAGTCTCTGCACTTATGCAACTCATGTTTTCATGAAGACAGACAAAATACATAAAATAAATAAGCTTCATATATGGAATATCACACAGCGATAAGGGCTCTAAAGAAAAATAAAGAAGATAGGCAGATATGAAGCTAGGTTCTGCTGAGGAAGTGCCCCAGCTCAATTGCCACCTTGTGTATGGCTGTGCTCACTTTCTGAGTAAGCCTGAGGCCTTGAAAGCCCAGTAGTTCTGGAGAGCAATGGCCTATAAGGAAGGGCTATCTGGATAATAGGTAACCAATTAACCCAAGTAACCAGTAATGTCGCTGTGAAGGTTTTTTTCCTGGTGGGGACATAAGATTCCATCTAGGTCAGAGTACAGAAAGACCTTTTAAGCCATGGGCCCAGTGCCAAGATTATCCTATTCTACACTTCACCTTTCACCTCCAAAAAAATCCATTCCTTCTCTTGACTATCACACAAGAACCCAATATAATGTTTAGTGGACAGGTAGGGTCTAGAGAGAGAAATAGCTCACTAAATTAAAACCACTTTAATACACACATGATATATCTCCAGGTCAAAAAAGCAATGTCCCATCTCCACCCCCTGCCATGTCTTTCTTATTGGATGAATCCCCTTGTTCACAGATATGATAAAGCCTTTGTAAGAATAAGCATTTATACGCCAACCAGGTATATAACCAGGTATAACCAGGTATTGCTTTGAGTTTTCAGCAAGGAATGTACAATATAACCCTCTCCTCCAACATCTTATCTTCCCCTCCCAAACCCCCTAGCTCAGAAAATGCCCATAAATGAAGCTTCTGGGAGTGATTCCTCTCTCTAGCTTTATTAGTACATCAGTACAGCTCCAATCCAGAGAATTTCCTCATCTTGATGTTTATCCAGCCTTCAGCTCATCCATTTCCGATTTGTACCTCTTCTCCAGCCTTCCTTGGAAGGCTACTTACCCTGTCCTAGCAATTCTACCATCCCTCCAATGTATCCTTCCTAAATCTGCCCCATGGCTACACCTGGAGCCTGGCTTCCCTGTGATCTCTTCTTGGAGCCATGAAGCTGAGTATGGGCTGAGATGAGGATGGAAGAAAACACAAGAGTGTGGGAGGTAGGACAGGAGTGGGAGTGGATTAATGAAGATATAATGGGAGGATGCAGGGAGGGATGGGATAAGATGGTGAGCAGAAGGGGTGAGAAGGAAGGACAGAAATTAGGGGAAGGACACAAGAGAATAGGAGATGAGAAAGGATGGGATGATTGGAATGATCAAGCAAGATGCCTCAGGGATGCTGATGAGCTCAGAGATAAGTATGGAAAAAGTGAAGAATGAATGGGACCGGAGAAGAGAGTAACATTCCTAGTATGGAAACACTTCCCATCAGCATGTGGCCATGTAATAACTAGCACCTTTGATGTTATTGTTGGGTTTCCCCTGCCCCTCGTTCTAACTGGGCGGGGGGAGGGGGGAAGTTGAAGTTTTGCTGAAGGTATAATGATGCAGAATAGTCTCGGTACTCCTCTTCTGCTTCCTCTGACTAGGAGCCAATCCTAGGAGAACAGAGAGTAGGGCTGGCAGGGCTGGCAGGGGAGAAGGAGGGTGGAGGTGTGTGCTCAGGGTTCATTCCTCACAACCCCACTGGCCCACTCAAGTTATCAGCCTTCCTGCCTTTGGGGACAGTGCCTGCCGGTACAGTCTAAGGAGTACAGCTGAAGTATGTCTGTTTTCTGATACTCTTGGGTCTCCCAACACTTCAGGGTTAAAGAGAACAAGCAAAATTCTTGTGAGTAAAAATCAGGAATGTGGGTTGTAACCACTGCTCTGAGACCTTAGAAATTTCCTTTCTCTGGCTGGACTTGTTCCAACCTATACCTTAAAGAACTGGGACAAGATCATGTCCTCCACAGTTTTTCACATTAAATGACCCTTGATTACAATAAGCTGGGTGAATTTTTTCCTAGCCTGAACCCAGAAAATATTTTGAGGACATTATCACTATTTCCACCACTCCATCTAACCTGTGAGCATTTGACACGACCACTCTTATCTATTACCCATCAAAGGTCCCCAGACCTTGGTAAGACAGCAGAGACAGGACTCTGGTCTTCTCAGCCCTAACTGCAAAATCCAGCGTTCCTTGATGGCTGACACTCTATGCCCCTTGAGTAGCAGCATAACTTGCAGGAATGCGGAAACAGGATGCCTACCAAAGGAATGACTCAACTATGAAGACTGGCAAAGACAGGACCAAACCAGGCTGTGCCAAGATGGACCCTAGAGCTGACCTTTCACTCACTTTCTCCTTCATTATCGTACATTAAAAGTCATGCCCAGGGGTGGAGATTTAACAGGCTAATTACACATATGACGCATTAAGAAGCATGACCTTTAAATGCACAGGTGCCAATAAATCCCCACCTCTACATGCTTAAAAGACATCCTTTTCCCACCCAATAGAAAACTTTTTTTCTTCAACTCATGTAATTGCCCCTTCCTTTTCCTCATAAAAGCCCCTTGCTTTCATCCTACAAGCAGGGCTGTTTGGATTTCTACCAGAATCTGTACTCTCTGAATTGCGATTCTTTAATCCCAAATAAGTGCTCATTTGCCTCTCACTGTGGCTCTTTATTTTCAGATTCATAGTCTTTCCCTGTAACGCTTTATGATTTTGCGTCTCGCTTTGAGCGAAAAAAAGACTTTTTCCATCTATAGCAGGCAAGCTAGGCTAGTTTACATTGTGCTGACAAACAGCCCCTAAAATCTCGGGGGTTCTCAACAGCAAAGGTTCATTTTTTATTTATGCGACCTCAGTTATTTGATAGATCTAAAAAGAGTTGTTGTTTTTTGATTGCTCATCTTTTTTCTTATCTTGAGGATGACTAACGACTTCCAAGTCTGAGTGGAAACCGCAAGTCTACATTTTATTTGATTGGGTAATTGCTTGTAGTGAACATTCATGGTCTTTCTGATTTCTGGTTCTGCCTTTCTATCAGCTCCCAGTTTCCCTCTGGCATCCGGGTGGTTCTTGGGAATGGGTTCCACCCTGTGGCTCCAGAGTGGAGATACTAGCATTTATCACTGGCCTGGCCATAGTGATGATTCTCCGTGGGCATGTGGCCTAAGCTAGTTTAATAAGATGCTTTATACTAGCATTTCACAACTGTGTTTCCATGACAGAATTAAGCCCTGTGCTTAATTCTGACAATTTTGTCAATTTTCTCAAAATGGACAATTTTTTCAATTCTCCCAAGGCTCCATAGCTAGCAACATTCTAGATGCACAGGACAGAAGTTAACCTACTACATAGAATGCATACCTTAGGTTACTAGAACTCAATTCCTTAGGAACTCTGGTTGAGAAGGACTGCTCTACATGTGCTCCTGATAAAGAAAATTTGTAACTTTTAATGTTTGTGGGCCCTGCTCCTGGGCTCCCAGGGAAGCTATACCTTTACCAAGATCACAATGACTTCATTCAACTTCAAAGCATGGGCAATCTTTCTGCCCTGAGCACACATTGTACATCTGCTTCATTAGCAAATAACCTAAAAGAAACATTCCAAACTAAAGATAAGAGGAAAAATCTCCCTAAGTTCTGTGTCTGTTCCTGTACCTCTGAAGCCTGTGAACTTGCACATACTAAAAGCATAAGATAAAGGTTTTAATTTTCTGAAACGTCTTTGGCCATGATGACTGTAACTCTCAATGTAACAAAAAACATATATAGCCCTGGATTAAACATTCCTTTTCCAAAGCACACTCTTCTTTGTGAAGATTGTGTATCCCGGCCAGCAGCAGGCTTCACTTGGGCTCCAATAAAACTCTTTTCCTTTTTTTTTTTTTTTTTTTTTTTTAAGACATTCTAAAAGATTTGTTGATTTTGTGTCAAAACTCTTAGTCAAGCAAAGAAATAAACATCCTTGCCCTTGGAAGTCTGAGAGGCATCAAAGATCTACCAAGTAACCTGAGGGGCCAAAACACAGGAAAGCAAGGAATCCCAGAGAGACGTTGCTGACAATTGCACTGCTTTCCCGACAAACCATTTGCTGATTCCAAGACAGGGGCTGAGAGGCCACAAGCAGAGCTTCCATGGGGCGTCTGGAGCCGGAGAGGCGGAAGGAAAGTGGGGGTAAGACCCGACAAAGGGCAAAGGATGGTACACACTCCAGCTTTTCAATGGGGCTTCCAACATGGTACCTTCTGGAAGTAATACATAATAGGAAATAGGCCAATGAGGAACACAAAGACAAGAGAAATGTAGCTTAAATTCAGTCTCCTTACAGCTTGCAGCCCACTGATAGAAACCAGAAACATGCAGAGTGTGACCTTCCCAGGGAACTCATGGCTGCCTTACTTCCTTAACGTTTTTGTTTTATTAAAGACTAAAAGTAGGAGTGCCTCGGGAGCTCAGTCAGCTGAGTGCCCAACTTTGGCTCAGGTCATGATCTCATGGTCCGTGGAGCTCAGAGCCTGGAGCCTGCTTCAGATTCTGTGTCTCCCTCTCTCTCTGCCCCTCCCTCTTTCTCTTTTTCTCTCTCTCAAAATTAATAAAAATTAAAAAAATAATAAAATAAAGGCTAAAAGTAACCTTATCATAACAGCAGCTAGCCCCTCAAGGCCCTAAAAGCCTTGCTTTAAAATTCCTTAGAAACTTACTTTATCTCTATCTCCCTGCCACCACAACATTAAAAATATATTATCAGTCCCTCCTCACAATCTCGGTGCAGCTCTTTCTTCCCATTGGTCCTGTCCCCTGCTATAATTAAATCACCTTTTTGCACCAAAAACGTCTCAAGAATTCTTTCTTAGCATTTACTCATAAAGCCCACTTCATAATTTCATCAGTACTGAACCTTCTGTATACCGTTTTTTCCCTACACATACATACCTATGATAACGTGTAATTCATAAATTAAGTACAGTAAGAGATTAACAACAATAATAAATAGGACAATTATAATAAATAATAATAAAATAGGACAATTATAATGATAAACCGTGACAAAAATTATGTGAATGTGGTCTTTCGCTCAAAGTATCTTATTGAACTGTACTCTGCCCCCCCCCCCCATGATGTAAGATGATAAAAGGCCTAGGCGAGGAAATGAAGTGAGGTGAACGACATAGACATCGTGACCTAGCATTAGGATACTATTGACCTTTTGAGGTCAGGAGGAGTATCATCTGCTTCGACCGTGGGTACCAGGAACCACAGAAAGCGAAACCACACTTAAGGGGAACTTCTGTATAATCAGAGTTTACGTCCCAGGCCTTTTAACTAGACTGTGGGGAAAATGCCTACAGGTCCTGTGGCACTAATAGCTTCTCACAATCGGCCACAGCTCAAAAGACCAAAGTAAGCACTATTAACGCTCAGGATTTTAAATAAAAGATATTTTTATTGGGGTGAAGAGGCAAAGAAGAAAACAGAAGCACCAGCTGCCCCTCCCCCTCCTGCTAAATGTGTCCAAGGCAGATACTCCTATGGTCTGGATGTCGTCCCTTCCGGATGATCAAGAAAAAAGTGATTTGTTGTGGACCAGAACTTTGGCTTCTGAGGGACACCATCCTACCAGGCAGGGAGTGATACACCCACTGCAGCAGCCTGCTTGTGGCCAGTGCCTGCCTTCCAGTGCCTTCCCCTGGATTGTCAGATGGTCAAAAGGCAGAGAGGCTTGTTTTCTCGTGGGCACAGCTTGGCTGACAGTGACAGGTCAGAAGCTGAACTCACCAGGAACCTTGTCTGCTTTTGTAGAACAATGTTGCTAAAGGAGCACAATGTTGCTTTTGCTTTTGCAGATGTACTTAAAAGTTCAGGTGCTTCCTCTCCTTCCCAGATCCCACAAGGCCCATAAATACAAACAAAATAGAAACAAGGTCTTGTGACCCTTCTTTGTGAAAGTCCAGGTCATTATGACTTTTGTGGAAGGTGATTCAGGAAATAGATCAAAGACTCTGAACAATAAAGCATTTGGCCCTGGCAATTCCATTTCACCAATTTCCCCTAAGGAAACAATCAGAGAAGGGAACAAAGAGGTACATATGAGACACTTACTGCCATGTTGCAAACAAGAGGAGAAATGAAAGCAACTAAATATTGAACAACAGTGTTAAATGAATTCTGCTGTCTTCATTAAATCACCCACAGAAAGGCTGCATAGGCAGTAAGTGGTAATGCAGCTGAATATTTACTGACATAGAAATGTATTATTAAGTGAAAAAGCAAGTTTCAAGACAATTTGAATTTATTCGGAAAAAAATATGATTATATATAATTACCAGAGATCAAAGTTTAGAATTTATACCAAATTGAATTTATACCAAATAGCCGTTTTGGGGCAGTAGAAATACAGGTTATTATTTGGGGTTTATTTTGATTTTAATATTTCTGCCAGAAGTGTACATTGTTGGTTTAATAAAAACAGTAAAAGTTAAAACTAACAAACATCCCATGGTACCTCATTGTAGCTCCTCTACAAGGCATTTGAGGCCATCTGAAGTCCCTCCCACTGGCGACCGCTTGTTCACCCGGGACACTTGGCTAGGACGTTTCCCTCACCTGTCGGGCTGTTTCCTGCCTCTCTGTCTTTGTCCCCCTGTTCTTGCTTAATAACAACTGCCCTGGCTAGGGGCCAGGCATTCCTCTAAGGGCTTTTGCACATTATCTCATTTTCCTCACGGCTACCCTCTGAGTGACATGATGCTGTCATACTCAACGAAAAGATGAGAACACAAGGCTTAGCCAGGTGAGGTGACTTCCATGACCACACAGGTATAGGTAAGGCTGGGACGAGAGTGCTGGCTGGCTGTGCAGATAGCAAGACTCCCGTCCACACCATTCCCCTCCTCTGTCACAGTGATCTTACTTTGTCCCGCTTTCCCTGGGTAGCGCTTAACATGGCATTACTTAAGTCTCAGGCCAGCTGTCAACCCCCTAAGGAAGCCTTCCCTGAATCTTCCCTCACTAACAAGCCAAGCTAGGCTTTCCTCCTCCGTGCCCCTCAACCCTCCTACACAGAGCATGACCACTGCCATCAGCCATCGCATTAAAATATTCTTCTTCCCGTCTATTGTGAACTCCTGGTTCATGTTTGTAACCCAGTTTGAGCCCCCTAAGAGGCACTCGATCATTATCAGTTAAATGAATTGAACCTCAAATCAATTCACTTCCCCATCTGTCAAAATCTGATCTGGCTCCACTGATTCATCTGCAAAGGACTGCTCCTTCTTTGGAACTGCCACAGTTCAGTGACTTACCAGTTGCTACTCAGGTTCCATTCATTGCATTTTACATGGCTGGAGCCTAAGTAGAGATTGAGTCTTACAGTTCCCTCCTGCCTTCGACTGCCTCCGCCGCCATTCCTGTTCATGCATGTGTTGATAAGCTGGGGAGCTTTATTCCGAGTGAAGGATAGAGTGGTAGCAAGCACGAGAGATGGGACAGGCAATGGAGTGAGGAGCCACAATAACAAAGGACAGGATGGACTGCCCAAGGTTAAGGTCTTCCCACAGGGAGAAGGAAAGCAGGAGAAACACAGTCAACTATTGCTTTGAAGCCCAAGAGATGAAAACCAACCCAGAGCGGAGGAGAAGCACTTGTCTGCAAGCTTTGCCTGAACAGTAGGGTCTGTGTCCAGAGAGAATATGGGTTAGCGCTAAAGCAGTAAGAGCTGTGGCCAGCAGAGCTGGGAATGGACAACCTACCCAGTGCATCTGCCACAGAGTGGTACAAGTCTTCTTCTCCAAGTGGCTTATAGGCATCAGGCCCCTTAGAGAGGGCCAGAGCTCAGAACCATGAGTGGATGTGTGCTAGAGAAAACCAGAGACCCACCCCTCCCCAGGCATATTTTGAAAGGCTGGGAGGGTGGCACTGTGATCCTATGGTCAGGATCCTGCAAAATTCTAGTATTCATGTTAGCATAACCTTATTTATTGCCAAGGCTGGTGAGGTCTGGGGAACTCTGGGTTACATGTAGGTGTCTTTTCTTCATCACAGATATATGAGCTTATTCTGAGCTGGAGCTTTGTCCCACTCACTTCTGTGTCTCCCATAGGATAATGCTTTGCACATGGTAGAGGAAATTCCCAGTCTCCACTTCAATGCCCCAAATTACCTCATGTCAACCTCTGGAAGGCTTTCCCTAGGAGCAGTCTTCCCAGAGCCCCATGCATGTCCTTGTTCCTCAGGCTGTAGATGAAAGGGTTCATCATGGGGGTCACCACAGCATACATCACTGTGGCTACTGAGTCCTTCATGGAGTAAGTTTGGAGGGGCTGCAGATATACCATACCAAGTGTCCCATAGAAGAGGGAGACCACAGCCAAATGTGAGGCACAGGTGGAGAAGGCTTTGTACTTCCCAGTCACTGAGGGTATTTGGAGAATAGTTCTGACAATCCGGACATAGGACATGATCATGAATCCTAAGGGGGTAAGGAAGATAAAGCAGCCTGTGGCAATCAGCACCATGTGATTGACTTGGGTGTTAGAACACGCAAGCCTCAGCAGGACATACATCTCACAGAAGATGTAGTGGATCTTCCGGGAACCACAGAAGGTCACCCTGGTCATGAGGAGGGTGTGGGTGAGGCCATAGAGGACAGAAAGTGCCCAACACAAGGTGAGGAGCAAAACGCAGAGTCCAGGGCTCATGGCCGTGCTGTAATGGAGGGGGCGGCAGATGGCCACATAGCGGTCATAGGCCATTGTTGCCAGGATGAGGTTGTCCAGGGCCACCAAGGAGACGAGGAAGTAGAGCTGCGTCAGACACCCTGCATAGGAGATGGCTTTGTTCTGAGACTGAAGGCTCACCAGCATCTTGGGGATTGTGTTGGTGACGAAGAAGAGGTCGGTGAAGGAGAGGTTGGCCAGGAAGAAGTACATGGGAGTGTGCAAGCGGGGATCAAAGCTGATGGCCAGGATGATGAGCACATTTCCCACCACTGTGACCAGGTACATGGACAGGAACATCCAGAATAGGATCCGCTGCTGCTCAGGACTCTCCGAGATCCCCAGGAGCAGGAACTCGGAGACTCTACTCTGGTTGCTTCCATGCATTTTCCCAACTGTCCGCAACATAGGCACCAATGAATATGAACATTCATATAAGCAAAATTAACTGTTTTATTAGAATTAAAATGTCTTAGATTAAATTTTATAATTTTAAAAATTTATTATCAAAGTATAATTGATATGCAATTTATATTAGTTTCAGGTGTACAACGGGATTTGAAAATTCTATACATTATACAACACTCACCTCAGTAAGTGTAGTCATCTGTCACTGTATGATATTATTACAATTTTATCGACTATATTACCAATCCTATACTTTTCATTTCTGCGGCTTATTTTTTAACTGGAAATTGGTACCTCTTAATCTCCTTCACCTATTTCACCCATCCACACACCCACCTCCCTTCTGGCAGCCACCAGTCTGTTCTCTGCATTTAAGAGTCTATTTGGTGAGTTTTTTTTGTTTGTTTCTTTTGCTTTTTATACTCTACGTATAAGTGAAATCTCAGGCAAGGGAAACAAAAGCAAAAATAACCTACTGGAACTACACCAAAATAAAAAGATTTGCACAGCAAATGAAACCATCAACAAAACAAAAAGTCAGCCTAGTGAATGGGAGAAGATATTTGTAAGTGGTACATTTAATAAAGGGTTAATATTCAAAATATATAAAGAATTTACACAACTCAACACCAAAACCCCCAAACAATCCCATTTAAAAAAAATTTTTTTTAACGTTTATTTATTTTTGAGACAGAGAGAGACAGAGCATGAACGGGGGAGGGGCAGAGAGAGAGAGGGAGACACAGAATCGGAAGCAGGCTCCAGGCTCTGAGCCATCAGCCCAGAGCCCGACGCGGGGCTCGAACTCACGGGCCGCGAGATCGTGACCTGAGCTGAAGTCGGACGCTTGACCGACTGAGCCACCCAGGCGCCCCAAACAATCCCATTTTAAAAAATGGGCAGAGGACCTGAATAGATGTTTTTCCAGAGAAGACATCTAGATGGCCAACAGACACGTGAAAATATGCTCGACATCACTCATCATCAGGGAAATGCAAATCAAAATCACAATATCACCTCATACCATTCAGAACGGCTAATATTAAAAAGACAAGAAACAAGAAGTGTTGGCAAGAATGTGGAGAAAGGAACCCTAGGGCACTGTTGGTGGGGATGCAAACTGATGCAGTCTTTGTAAAAAACAATATGGAGGCGCCTGGGTGGTTCAGTAGGTTAAGCATCCGACTTCGGCTCGGGTCATGATCTCGCAGTTTGTGGGTTCAAGCCCCATGTCGGGCTCTGTGCTGACAGCTCGGAGCCTGGATCCTGCTTCCAATTCTGTGTCTCCTTCTCTCTCTGCCCCTCCCCCTCTTGTACTCTGTCTTACTCTATCAAAAATAAATAAACATAAAAAAAAATTTTTTTTTAAATCCAGTATGGAGGTTCCTCCAAAAATTAAAAATATAATATTTTAAGTTAACAACAAACTAATAACAGGCACAAACATATAATGGGGAAAATCTTTACGCAATTCAGTCATTCCATCAACTTCCATTCTGGCATACCTAATATTACAGGAATAATGTCTATGTCTTATTTAAAATTCTATCATCTTACAATACTCTAGAAATGTTTAAAGATCTGGGGTGCCTGGTGGCTCAGTCAGTTAAGCATCTGACTCTTAGTTTTGGCTCAGGTCATGCACCCCTAGGGTAGTACTTTAAATTGCGTTATTCAATAAATGGTATTGGGATAGCTGTCTATTTAAGGGAAAACATTAGACCAACATTTCATATTGTACCAAAAACAGTTTAAAAGTATTTAAGATTAGGGGCACCTTGCTGGCTCGGTTGGTTAAGTGACCGACTCTTGACTTTGGCTCAGGTCATGATCTCATGGTTCCTGGGATGGAGCCACACCACACATAGGGCTCTGTGCTGACAGTGTGGAGGCTGCTTGGGATTCTCTCTCTCTCTCTCTCTCTCTCTGCATCCCCTCATGACTCATGCTTTCTCCAAATAAATAAATAAGCTTTAAAAAAAAGTATTTAAGATTAAAACAGTTTATTGTGTCTTTTTCTTTTGAAAATCTACTGTAAGTGGAATAAAAGCTTTCAAAAAAATGAGAGAATATAACTAGACTGGATTTAATTTACCAAGTGGAGATAAATAACCACTTCCCATATTTTAATGTCTTTTTTGTTGAGACAAAGAAGGACAAAAAAGCAGTCTTATGAAGTCCTGAGCAAAGAGCCTTATAGATAGAGATGTGTGTGCAAAGTCCCTGAGGAAGGGTTTGCTGTGTCTACAGAATAAGTAAGGGCCAGTGTGGCAGAGTGAGGAGGGTATCGGTGAGATATGAAGTCATGAAGGCCAGCAGAGTCCAGAACAGGCAGTCTTGTTAAGGTTTTAAAATTTTATTGTAAGTGCAGTTAGGAGCCGTAAAGGATTTTAAGCAAAAGAGAGTATATATATTCAGCAATTATCTTTCTATTTGTAATTTATGATAGTATTGTAATAATCAGATATGGATGTGGCATTTTTGATCAGATGCTTTTTCACTGTTTATCACTGATAATAACTTTCCTGATATTAAACCATACTGTTTTTTCTTATTTATAAGTAGGATTGGTCCATAGCTTTTTTTTTTGTATGTGCCAGTCTTTTTACTCTTTATTATGACATCTGTGTTAACTTCCATTTTAAACTTGTATTCACTTTATTGTTAACTTCTAATTTGAAATGTACCCATCCCCTTAAATATACGTTTTTAAAGATATTCATGGATTTTTTCCAAATAAAATTAGCTTTTTACTGTATTGCAATCTATTAATTATAAACAAAAAAAATTCATTATGGAAATTCAAGCAACACAGAAAAATGTAAAAAAAAAGAAAAGAAAAAGTAAAAATCACCCCAGATTCCATTGGCATTTTGGTGAAATTCTTTCAGTTTTGTTTTTTCATTAAATCATTTTTATTCACTCAACAATGCACTGGAGAACATTGTCTAAATCAATATTTTCATCATTGTTAATGGTTGTATACTATTTCATTTTGTGATAATACCACACATACTTCTATCAATATTCTGATGATGGATATGTAGATTTTTTCCCCCATTTTCTCTGTTACAGAAATATGGTGAATATTTTTGTCCATACATGTTTGGATATATTTTTATAGTCAAAGGGATGCATGCTTTCCATTTGCATACATATTGCCAGAATGTCCTCCAAAAAGATGGTTTCAGCTCCCACTCCCCAAAGTAATGTCATGGAAACTGTCAGGCTCCTTCATCATTGCCAATCTCACTTGTGAAACACATTTTAATTTTTACAGCTTTCATTACAAGTAAATCAAGATGAAGAGAAAGAAGTTTTTTTAATTAACTCAATACCTCAAGGAAATAGCAAAATGGACTTTTTAAGGCTAAGTCACAAGTATTGAGAAAGGTATCTCTTGAAGAAGCAAGCACAATAGTCTTAAATTAGACTGGCAGCTATTGAAGATACTTGAGATCCAGGAACTTTATGCTTTTATGCTAGAAATCACTGTGGTCATGCTGAACATGGAAGCAAATACCAGACTGCTTATACCTGGTCTTCCAGTGTTCTGTAAATTGAATTTTGTATTTCCTGAAGGTCATAGAAATCTGCTATAAAGTACATTTTCACACACACACACACACACACACACGCACACACGGAGTTACTCTTGAAAAAGATTTTCTCCACATTACTGGGTATTTTCCACACATACCAAAAAGGAGAAAAATGTACACTTCAGCAGTGTCATTTTGTGATTCTGGAAACAAACAAACAAAAGAACATGCTTTTGATTAAGTACTTTTTAGTTCTAGAAATTTATCTTAAGACTATAGCCAGAAAAAATGCAAAAAAAAATGTATGTATGTGTATCAGAGCCTTGTTAGTAACAGGAAAAATGTAGAAACAACATAAACACTCAACAGTAGATATTTTGCTTAGAAAATTACAGAATAGGGGCGCCTGGGTGGCTCAATCAGGTTAAGTGTCCGACTTCAGCTCAGGTCACGATCTTGTGATCCCTGTGTTTGAGCCCCGCATCAGTCTCTGTGCTGACAGCTCAGAGCCTGGAACCTGCTTCAGATTCTGTGTCTTCCTCTCTCTCTGCCCCTCCCCCGCTCATGCTCTGTCTCTCTCACTCTCAAAAATGAACAAATATTAAAAAAAAACAATACAGAATAGGCAAATCCACCTACAGAATAGGCAAATAGACAGAAAGTAGACTAGTGGTTGCCAGGGGTGGTGGGAAGGGTGAAATGGGAGTGACTGTTAATGGGTACTGGGCTTCTTTGGGGAGTCATGAAAATGTTCTAAAATTAGATTGTGGTGATAGTTGCACAATTCTGTGACTATATTAAAACCATTGAGCTGTATACTTTAAATGGGTTAATTTTAATAGTATTGACTTACATCTCAATAAAGCTGTTCTAAAAAATTATGTAATCCATTAAATACATCCATGATTATGGACATCAAAAGTGATAAAAAAAAAAACTTTCCCATTTATATATGCAAAGATTTTTGCAATAACAGCTAAATTAAAATTTCAGCTTCCTCTTACACAATAAAATAGAAAACGTGCAGGTTAATCTGTCTCGAGCTAGTGATGTGTACCCCATGTTGTGACGATGAGAAGGAGGAACAGGGAAATACACCCTCCACAACCAGCTGGGTGCCTGGATTCAGGGCTCTCTCAGGCTCCTGATAGGAGTGAGGTCAGAGGCAGGTAACAGGGCTGGACACTCAAGGGACATTGGCCCATCTGCTTTCTAGTCCTCAAGGCAAGTGTCCCCCACACCTTCGTGTGCATCAGAATCACCTGTGACGCAGATTTTTAAAAGAGGTTCAGGTCCTTGAGATGAGTTGGTGTCTCTGTGCTGAGAACCAAGTCCTTTTTAGTCATCACCTGGTGGTTCTGATTGTACAGAAATGCTGTTCTGAATCTGTACGACTCAGCAGGTTGAACACTTGTGTGGTCAGGTGGCCTTAGAGGCACAAACCCCTCTGCAGGTCTGCTCAGCAGGAGGGCAGAAGCTGTAGGCACAGTTCAGAAAAGGGCTCCAAACACGATGTTGGAAAACTGGCCTTTCTCACCTCTTCTGTTGCTCCCTAGCTGCAGCAGCCTGAGGATGCCGTGCAACCTCCCCGAACCTCTCCGTCCCACCCATGAAGCCTTCCTTGCAGGCTTGGGAACTACATGCAACAGAGCACTGAAAAGATTGGAGGGACTGCTAATTACCTTTAAATACTAAAAGTTAGATTATATGAAGAATTTTCAAAGTATGTGAGTGTGTTTGTGTGACTGAGAAAGTGGAGAGGAGAAAAGATAATGAAAGGAAGAGAGAGAGAGAGAGAGAGAGAGAGAGGCTATGATGTCCAAACCTTACCCACAGCTCTGTGCTGGTCTTAGAGCTCACTGGTTCTGTTGCCTCCACTTTTCTCCTCCATTCAATGAAAATTCACAGTCAGAACACGAAGCATCTTAAGTAAGATTGTGGGATTCAGGGCTGGAGGGTACAGGTGAAAAGCAGAGGAGCTGGTACCTGGATCTTTGGTCCCCTAATAGAGGAGACCAACTGTAAGTCTGTGGGCACCCCAGCAAGGCTGGAGGACCCAAGAGCTGGTGCCTGAGTCTCAAGTTCAGGAAGGAAGTGACTGAGTCAGGACTGTGTCAGGCCTATTTGTTAGTTTTGGGGCGGCCTCAGGGAAGCAATCCCAAGGCAGCTCCTTCTGACAAACATGGGTAATCACTCCAATGAACAAGGGTATTGGGAAATGGGTCTTATTTACAAGAAGTAAACCAGATTCTCCTTCTCTCTTCTTTCACTTTGCTGCCTCCCCCACCAGCCCACTCCCCCTCTTTCCTATTTTTGGTGGATAGGATGATTTTAGAACTCCCAAACCATAGATCCTTTCAGCCCATTCTCTCTCTCTCTCTCTGTTTAATTTTTTAACATTTACTTATTTTTGAGAGAGAGAGAGCACAAGTGAGAGAGGGGCAGAGAGAGACGGAGACAACAGAATCTGAAGCAGGCTCCAGGCTCCGAACTATCGGCATAGAGCTGAATGGGGCACTCGAGCTCACGAACCATATCATGACCTGAGCCAAAGTCAGATGCTTCACCGACTGAGCCACCCAGGTGCCCCAGCCCGTTCTCTCTCTTACCAAACTCCTAGCACCACTGATTCAGTGATGAAAGGATTCTAGATTCAAACAAGCCCATCTACCCTCCTCCACACCATCTAAATAGAGGAACTAGATTTTTAGCATCTAAAGAACATTTTGTCTTGTCTTCGTATCTCCCTTTGATGGGGAGCTCATTACCTTAAAACCAATTGCAAGGAAAATGCTTCCAGCTTCATGGTTGGAAGTCTCATAGACTTCCATGCACAGTCCCCATCTAGGACAGAGTAATGCCACAGACACACTGTTAGGGGAGAATGATCTCGGGTTGTTCCTGGCTCCACTACTAGTTGGGCTGTGATTCATTTATTGACTTGTTCTAGGCCTCAGTGTCCCCCCCCCCTTGAAATCTAACAATAACAAGCCCTCCACTGGTCAAATGATGAGGTGGTCAGAGCTGCGTTGGTGCCACCACCCAGCGACCCCATGGAGGCAGTTTGGAGAGTTGGGTTCTTGCTGCTGCTGAAGTCCTTGCACTCAGTCTTCACAAGTCAAATCCCCTTTTAGGAGCAGCCCAGACAACCAACACTCCTCATCAAAAAACAACCTCAGTTATGGGGGTCTCCCCTCCCTCCTTCTTATTGTATTCATGTATATTTACTGATGGCAGGCATTGGGCTAGGTGCTGGGGAAACCAAGAATGAGATGGACATGATTGCCTCCCTTCATGGAGCTTACAGACCAGTACAGAAGAGATCTTCTAAAAGCAAACAGACAAGGAAAAAGCTAATCACAACAATGAGTGTCCCCAGGAAACCATAATCTGAGACAGAGAATAACTGGAGGAGGAGTGGCCACTTTCGTAGATTGGTTGGTCAGGGAAAGTGTGTCTGAGAGATGTTCAAGCTGCCACCAGAGGGCCAAGAGGATGCCAGCTCCTCTGAGAGTTGGGGAAGGAGCCTTCCAGAGAGAGGGAACAGGATCTTCAAAACCACAGACGTGTGTTTGAGGGCTGAAAGAATGTCAGTGCTAGTGGTTTGTCAGCAAGGCTGCGAGAGGAACAGGTTGAGATGGAGAGGTGTGTAAGGGCAGATCAAGCCAGAAAGTCGTCCTGGTTTTCATGCCATAACTGCAACGAGAAGCCACTGAAGCATTTTCAGCTGGGGGAGCGGGATGGTTTGGTTTAGGTTGAATGGACCACTCTGGTTGCTGCAAGGAGACTGGGCTGGAGGCAGACAGGAACAGAAGCAGAGAGAGCAGTGGCCCAGCAAGTAGGGAAGGTGGCCTGAGCTAGGATGGGAGCAGGAGAGATAGGAAAAGAGATGATCTAGCTATGTTTGGAGATGAAATCGTGAAGCATCAAGAGGGGACTGGATCTTAGAGATACAAGAAAGGTTAAAATCAAGGATGATCCTTTATTTTTGACTTGGGGGACCTGGGGAGGAAGCATAATGAATTAATATAGAGAAGAGTTAGAGTTTCTGAGAGGTGAGCAGGGTAGATGGCAAGAAGGTATTTAGGTATAAAACCTCTTAGGTGGTGGCACACATTTGGAAGACATTAGCATATAAAAGATACCTAGAAGGGCACCTAGGTGGCTCAGTCCGTTGAAGGTCTGACCCTTGATTTCAGCCCAGGTCATGATCCCAGGGTCATGGGATCAAGCCCCACATCAGGCTCTGTGCTGAGTGTGGCGCCTGCTTCAGATTCTCTCTCTCCCTCTGCCCCTCTCCCCAGTTCTTATGCGCGCTCTCTCTCTCTCTCTCTCTCAAATGAAAAGAAAAGATGATTAGAGCCATGGAGACATATAATTTGACCCTATAATTCCACGGCTAGGGATACATGTCCTGATAAATCATTCAAAATGGAATCGGCTTATAAACAGATATCCATCACAATACTGTTTATAACTTTAAAAATAAAAGAGCTTAAATGCCCATCAACTAGGAAATGTTTAAGCATATATGATGGTACCTATGACAGGTGAAATATTAGGCAACACATTTATGAGCATGGGAAATTTCTTATGTGATAAGACAACAAGAAGGAACACTTTCTATATGTACACAAAAATATTAAAAGTAAATATACCAATATGTGGCATGCAGTTGTCTCTGGGTGATGGGATTAGAGGTGATATTTACTTATGCTTGTTTCCCAATGGACCAAGACCTCGGGTATCTCTGGGTGAGAATCACTCATTCCTCTCAAGGTCTACAGGCCCCAGCCCAAGATTTGGGACCTAGAAGACATTGCTAGTGTTTGCCTATTGGGAGGTTATTTGGTTAAGGTTCCATTCAGCAAGATTTGGCTTCCTCCATACTCCTCAGCTCAGATGCTAATCACTGAGAACCTACTACGGTCCATGGATGCTTTTGCCCAATTTGGAATTGGGAGTTTCTTGAACAGTATCCGGAGAAGGAGGCTCTGAAGTCCCTCAGAGCAGCATGACATTGGATAAAACTGACACACAGTCCTCCAGAAACATGATTGCTGGTCACCAGGACTTTAAGTCTCTCAAAGCTACACAGAGACACAAAGAAGCAACCTTAACTAATTCTTTGAACATGAGTTGACAAATACATCTGGACAGTATGCCATATGCTTTCATGAGCACTTAAAGGAAAATATCAAGGCCCTTGTCCTCAGTCAAGCATTCAGGCACTCACTTTTTCTCTGCAGACATTTGCTGATACCTAATGGGTGTCGATCCCTGCCCTGGGTGATGAGGTCACAGAGCTACATCACATATGGGAGAAGTTGATTTCCAGGTCTCCTGGGACCAGGACATAAACTTGTGCAAAGACAAGATATCTCAGCCTGGATTCTCTTGGAACCCAGAGACAGGGCTGGCTCCATGGAACTCCCCAGGGAACTGAGGAATTAGGCTGCGAAGTTGCATCAGGGGAATCACACCAGAACCAGTCAGCAGACTGCCTCAAGGCTCCATCTGTTTCCTCACTAATGAGGCTCCAGAGGATTTCTGCTTCTTTTGGCTTTCAGGTTCTGACTAAGATGCTGAATCGATCACTAGGGAAAGTCTCTGCAACCCAGTGAAGCCACATAGTAAGTAAAAGGTTAGATTATTTTTAATGTCTCTCTGAGAACCTGGTCCCGGAGGCCCCCAGAACAACAAGTTATTACTCTCTGAAGCAAAGTGGGGCACAATCTTTGACCTTTCCCCATTCCAAACAGGGATCTCCAAGGGAGGGAAAATAGTGGTGGGGAAAGTGGTGGTTGCTGCTGTCTCGATTTTTGGGTGTAGAATTGAGTAAATTATAGACCCCGATTCAAGGCACATTATCACCTCCATTCCTTGCAAAGCATGTCTCTGGCTTCATTGTCTTTTATAAGCTCCAATCTCCACTCACTTCTTTTTCCCCTACATAGGCAGCCACTTCGATATACACATGTATCCCCGAAGAATACATCTGTTTGTATGTCATGTGTTTTATATACACTAAGAATATTATGTTGTAGATCCCATCATGTTTCTTACTTTTTGCACTAACACTATTTTTTATGATCCATTCTCCTTGCTCTATGGACACCAACTCCCTGCTTCTCTTACCTCTTTCCAATCCATTCACTATATACACCAGAGTAATTTTCTTAAAGCTTAAGCTGGTCCCTATCACTTTCCTGCTTAACTCATCTCAAGAACTTCCTATTACTATTAGAAAAAATGTAAAACAGCCTATAAGTCCTGCCTGGCCTCACTCCTACACGTATCTAGAAGCCCAACTACTATCCTTCTCTTTCTATTGTTCCCAAAACTTCAGCGGTACTGACTTTCTCTCAGTTCTTTGAATTTACAGAGCTATTTCATCTCAGAGCTTTTGTCTTTGTTTTCCCTCTGCCTGGAACTCTTTCCTCAACTCCTTGAATGGCTTTCTCTTTCTCAGCCTTTGAGCTTCAGCTCAACTGCATAAATTGATACAACCATTTTGGAGAGTCTTTGACAAAACATTATTATTACCTTGGGTCAGGTTCCCTGGCTTATGGGAATTGTGAGAGTGGTCTATCGAAGGAGTGCCCTCAGAAGAAGATGGGGATAAGTAGGGACTCAGTACATTAGTTTCAGCCTGGTCTTCAGAGGAACTCAAGAACATAAATTGCATCCAATGAATCAAATCCATCCAGAGGTAAGGAGCTAGCTTTGTCTACCCAGTGTCAGCCAGTCCTTGGCCACTGGATCCCCCTCTACTTCCCAGGGCAGTAAAAGGGGGGGGGGTGCTTAACTTCTACCACCAGAGAAAGGGCAGTCATAAGTCATTAGCAGCCAACATTCATAGCAGCTGGTAGGCAGGGATGAACCAACCAGTGAAAAGCACCAACAGCATGCACTAGTAGGATTTAAGGTGCACCTCGCCCTCCTTCCAGCAATTCATACTTATCAATATACTCTAGAGAACTTTCATTCACGTACCCAAAGAAAAATGTACAAGAAAGTTCATTTCAGCATAGTTTACAATGGTGAAAGCTAGAAATAACCGAAATATCCTTCAACAGGAGGATAGGTAGACAAATAGTAGCATAAACCTATTACGGCAGGAAAAATAATGAACTTGAGTATGTGGATCAACATGGACAAATCTCAAGGACATAATCTGAGTGAAAATAGCAAGTTTCAGAATACATACTGGATGATACCATTGAAATAAAATTTTGAAATATGAAAAACAATGCTAACTCCTTTTGTGGGTGCACAACTTTCAAGTAAAATTATAAAAACATGCATAAGAATGACAAATACAAAGTTAAAGATAGTGATTACCTCTGGAGAAGGAAAAACTAACATGGGATTAGGAGTTCAAAAGTTCTCTCAACTGTAATTCTAATGTTTTATTTAAACACACACACACACACACACACACACACACACACACACAAGGGCACCTGGGTGGCTCAGTCAGTTCAGCCTCCAACTTTTTTTTTTTTTAATATAGTTTATTGTCAAATTGGCTAACATACAGTGTGCCAAGTGTGCTCTTGGTTTTTGGGGGTAGATTCCCATGGTACATTGCAACAACCTCTTTGACCTCAGTCACAGCAATTTCTTGCTTAACACATCTTCAAAGGCAAGGGAATTAAAAGCAAAAAATTAACTATTGGGACTTCATCATGATAAAAAGCTTATGCACTGCAAAGAAACAATCAACAAAACTAAAAGGCAACCAATGGAATGGGAAAAGATATTTGCAAATGACATATCAGATAAAGGGCTAGAAGCATCCAACCAACTCTTGATTTCAGTTCTTGTCATGATCTCACAGTTTGTGAGTTTGGGGTCTGCATTGGGCTCTGCATTGACAGTGCAGATTGGGATTCTCTCCTCCACCCTCTGACAATAAATAAATGAACCTTAAAACTAACTAAATAAATACACACACACACACACACACACACACACACACAAATACACACAAAATGACATTTTAAGATTACTAAGCTGAATAGTAGATACACAATTATTTTTATTCTATATACCAGCCCATGTATTTGTAATCACACTTCAAAAAATTATAGAGAACATCTATTCATGTGGCTCTATGTATACCTAGAGTGATACTTCTTTTACCTAGTAGTCCACTGTATGTATCCACCAGATTTTATTTATCCATTTGCCGAAGTGGTGAACACCTAACTCCACACTGCTATAAATAACACTGTGATGAATAGCCTTGTGTATGTTTCTCTATAGACTCTAAGACATATTCTCTTAAGCATACACCCGGGAATGAGGCTACTAGGTAATAGGAGATAGACAGATGATAATGATAGATAGATAGATAGATTCATGGATGGATGGATATGTGTATATATACACTATATATACCTATAATGTATATCCTAGTAGAGATAATCAGGAGAGAAATCTATAGGTACTTAGCAGAATTTTATATATATCTCATATATATACATTTAATTTTAATTTTGCTCTATATAGTTAATTTTAGTTTTGAAAAAGTATGTTTATATCGAAATATATAAAAATATATCTATAAATATATATAATTTTAATTTTGCTAGACATATTTAATTTTAATTTTGTCAAGGACTGATAGATTGCTCTTTTGATTGTCTCTACTAGTTTACCTTCCCATCATAGTACATGCTGTTTCTACTTTTCTCATATTCTCACCAACTTAGTATCATCAGACTCTAGTCTGACAGTCCAATTGGTGTAAAGATCATCCCATTACTTTCTGATTTACCAGTGAGGTTTAACATTTCTTCATATTTTGTTAACAATTTGGGTTTCTCTTTATGAAATTTCCTTCTTATATACTTTACCCATCTTTGTTCTAGATTTTATTTCTATCTCCCTTTGGCAGAAGCTTCTTATAAATTCTAGGTATTACTCCTTTGTTGGTTTTCTTTTTTTTCAAGTTTATTTATTTATTTTGAGGGATACAGAGACAGTGCAAGGGAGGGAGGGACAGAAAGAGAGGAGACAGAGAATCCCAAGCAGGTTCCATGCCATTAGCATGGAGCCCTACATGGGGCTCAAACTCCTGAAACCATGAGATCATGACCTGAACTGAAAGCAAGAGTCAGATACTTAACCAACTGAGCCACCCAGATGCCTCTCCTTTGCTGGTTTTAAAATAAAGCTTCAGGGCGCCTGGGTGGCTCAGTCTATGAAGCATCTGATTCCACTCAGGTCATAATCTTGCGGGTTTGTGAGTTCGAGTCCCGCAAGGGGCTCTGTGCTGACAGCTCAGAGCCTGGAGCCTACTTTGGAATCTGTGTCTCCCTCTTTCTCTGCCCCTCCTCCGCTCACATTCTGTCTCTCTCTGTCTTTCAAAAATAAACGTTAAAATAAGATAAAGTTAAGCTTCTGTGAACATTTGTGTCCAGGTTTTTTAATAAACATAAGTTTTTCTCTCTCTGGGATAAATTCCAGGGAATGCAATTGTTGGGTTGTATAGTACCTGCATGTTAGTTTCATAAGAAACTGCCAAACTACTGTGTAGACTGGCGGTAATATTTTACATTCCCACCAGCAAAGTATGAGTGGTGCAGTTTCTCTAGATCTTCACCAGCATTTGATGTTGCCACTGTTTATTTTAGCTATTCTGACAAATGTGGTTCAATCAGCCTTTCCCTAATGGTGCCGAACATCTTTCCATGTGCTTATTTGCCATCTGTGTATCCCCCGTGAAATGTTTGTTCATATCTTTTGCTTATTTCCTGATGGTATTTTTTTAACTGTTGTATTTTGAAACATCTTTATACATTCTAGACACTAGTCCTTTGTCCCTTTTACCGTTTTGAACAAAGTGTAAATACCTCACTCCCTTGAAGGAATCCACTAAATAAAAGCTGTGATTGCCTTCTGACATTTTGTGCTCCTTATACAGTAGGCCCACAGGAAAAGATGGGTGTCACTTTCCTAACTAGGACTATTGACAATGATTAGCAGGAAGATAGGGTTGCTACTACTTGGGGACAGGAAATAATATGCCTTAAACCTAGGGTATTCACTTGGGTATTTCTTAGTGCTTCCATGTACAGTAATAAATGTTAATGAACAATTTCAGTCACCTGCTACAAAAAGACAAGAGTAAGAACTCACACCCTTCAGGCATGAAGGTCTTATATATTCTACCAGTGGAGAGTAGAGATAACAAACTTTATTTATAACCTTGGGATAACCTACAGTAATGGGGACTGTGTCTTGTCTCACTACCCTTTTGCTTAAAACTTTCCAGCTCATAACTGGCCATCACCTTGAAGGCTATTCTGAATTACGGGTTGTATACCTACCCTAGTTGGTAATGAGTGAAACTCAATGGATTTTAACAAGAGCAAATGGAGTCCCTTTATTTTAGAATATATATATTTATTTATTTAGAGTCATAAACTCTTTGCCATCCAATATTGACCTTACTTGCTAATATTCTGATCATTGGCCCACTTTCCATGACCTTGCTAATTGAATTTTAGTGAACTAGAATACAAGTCTGCACGGACTTTTAGAATTAGAAACATTGCAAAAGACATTTCTCCTTGTGAAAAGTGATAAGTAAAATAAATGAGTAAATAAGCAACTCTTAACATATTAACTTTAAAGCACGAAGCAAAATCTTGACTTTCCTTAACAATATCAAAGTCATGAAGGGACTCAGGGAGGGGAGTTGTCATAGACATATGTGGGCGTCAGAAGTGAAAAGCCTGAGGTAGAGACTTCTGAGGTGAGGATCTAGAGAAAAGCCTGAGGTAGAGACTTCCCTGGAGGGCATGGAGGACACCTGCAGTATCAGCTCGGAGGTCACTGGCCCAAGGAAAAGAAGACTTTGCCCCTGAGACATCTCGCCAGGGCACACTTCATGTCCTTGTTCCGCAGGCTGTAAATGAAGGGGTTCAGCAGGGGAGTTACCACTGTGTACATGACAGCAGCAGCCGTATCCTCTTCTATGGAGTTGGAGGAAGAGGATGAGGGGCACAGATAAGCCCTGATCACTGTCCCGAAGAAGAGGGCAACAACAGCAAGGTGGGACCCACATGTAGAAAAGGCTTTGTGCCTTCCCTGGGCAGAGGGGACTCTGAGGATGGCTGAAACAATGTGGATATACGAGACCAGGATGAGAATAAAGGGGATTAAAATGACTGCTCCTCCCAAGAAGAGCAGCACAAGCTCATTGACCTGAGTGTCAGAGCAAGACACTTTCATCAGAGGTCCCAGATCACAGAAGAAGTCAGGAATGATCTTCTTAGAGCAAAAGGAAAGTCGAAAGATGAGGAAAGTGTGGGTCATGGCAACAAGACTCGTAAGGACCCAGCAGGCAGTAACCAGGAGGGTGCAGCGCTGGCGGCTCATGACTATCTTATAGTGGAGAGGGTGGCAGATGGCCACGTAGCGGTCATAGGCCATTGTGGCCAGGAGAAAGATGTCCATGTCCCCAAAAGTCAAGAAGAAGTAGAGCTGAACCAAACATCCCGCATAGGAAATGGACCTGCTCTGGGTCTGGATATTCACCAGGGCCTTGGGCACGGTGGTGGAGGTGAAAAGGATGTCAGCACAGGACAGGCTGGCGAGGAAGAAGTACATGGGTGTGTGAAGACGTGCGTCAGTGCCAATGGCCAGAACAATGAGCAGGTTCCCAGTCACGGTGACCACATACATGCACAGGAACAGCAGGAAGAGGATGTGCTGCTGCTCTGGCTGCTCGGAGAGTCCCCAGAGGAGGAACTCCAAGATGCTGGTCTGGTTCCCTCCTGCCATGAGCCCAGAAGCTAGGGAAAGAGACCTCCGCTGAGACCCATTAAAACTCTCTAAACATACTTTACTCTAGATGATTGATAGGTATGCCATTCTCTGAACCCAAGAGAAGAATGAATGACCATATTGTATCTGTACTGATCACATATTGTGTGCACTGTATATATTTTTTTAATTTTTTTTAACGTTTATTTATTTTTGAGACAGAGAGAGACAGAGCATGAACGGGGGAGGGTCAGAGAGAGGGAAACACAGGATCTGAAACAGGCTCCAGGCTCTGAGCTGTCAGCACAGAGCCTGATGCGGGGCTCGAACTCACGGACCGTGAGATCATGACCTAAGCCGAAGTCAGCCGCTTAACCGACTGAGCCACCCAGGCACCCCTGCATTGTATATTTTTATTAAAACTTACTAAATACAATGTGCTAGGAAGTGTGAGAGACACAATTTAAGAGAATTAAAGTAGATTTCTTTCCTGGTTTATTTCTCCACACTCCGTTCTGTCCCAGATTTCTTTAGTTGTAATTTCTGTTTCTTCAGCTATACTCTCAAAGGCGTCAAAAAGTCTTCATTCATTCACTCATTCATTTATTCATTCATTCCACAGAGACTAAGCACCAGCTCTGGACCTGGTAGAGTGCCAGGCAAATAAGACACTGATAATCCTTACTTGTGGAGAATTTTCAATCTAATGAGATAGACATAACTAGCTATGTTGAAATCCTATAAAATTTTTTTTAATGTTTTCATTTATTTTTGAGAGAGAGAGACAGACAGACAGACAGACAGAGCACAAGCAGGAAGGGGCAGAGAGAGAGGGAGACACAGAATCAGAAGCAGTTTCCAGACTCTGAGCTGTCAGCATGGAGCCCAATGCAGGGCTTGAACTCATAAACTGTGAGATCATGACCTGAGCTGAAGTTGGACACTTAACCAACTGAGCTACCCAGGTACCCCTAAGTCCTATAATATTTTGATTCAGGGTTCTCTACCCATTCAACTGCCCACAAATCACTCTCAGACCCCAGACAACCTGTTCTGATCCTTCCTGCCCAAAATTTCATATCATCCATTCTGTCAGAAATCAATTTAACAATCAGCTTTTTAATAAAGATATGTACAGGTAACTCTTCTTCAGTTATCCGTGATAACAAAAAAGAAACCATAATCTCCAATCTCCAAAATCTCCAAAACTGGTTGTGTACACACACACACACACACACACACACACACACATTTCTGAGACAAAGCAGACTGAGGCAGAAAAGGAAGGCTTTCTGGGCCATAAATGTAGTTCAGGATCTTAGCAGATGGATGAGGGCAGCCTATCGAGGCAAACTCTTGAACAAAGGCCAGGCAGTAGGAAGCCCTAGACAGGGTCAGAGATGGGGTGGATAGGTTTCGAGCGTGAGGTAGAGGAGGGATTGTAATGTAAGAGAATGTTAGAAAGGGAGCTAAGAGTCAAATTTGGGAGTGTTTGGAATGGAAAGTAAAGAATCTGGAACTTTATTCTGTATGTTAGAAGGACCACAAAAGCTATTTTGAGCAGGAAGTGCTCTCAGTGCTTGAGAGGGCTCAATACATGAAAATCGCACTTTCCCATGTGTGGAACCAACTGAGGGTTAGTCATGGAGTCGGTCAGTCAGATGGAGAAAAAGAATCATCTTTGTTACTGAAAAAGACTAGGTTGGAGAATCCATCTCAGCTGTGTTCACTGAGTTTTGTAATACTCCTCCAAAATTAAATCTATTTTCCCTTTCACAGGCTTAGCTGGACTATCATGGGCCACCGCACAGGGGAAGAGCCTGCATTAGTAAAACATGAAATGTGGAAGAACAAAACAAAGTGAGTTTTTCCTGAAAGTGATCAGATTCCTAATGAGAACAGAGAAGCTAAGGCCCAAAATTCAGCATTTAGAGAAGTCACTCCAGGTATAAGGAGAGCAGAGGGCCAGGGCTATTAGTCTAGAAAGATACATCCGTCCTCCAACGTAGATCAAGTGAGACCATGGGGGAAGGGAAGGGGGGGGGGGAAGTTAGGGAGCCAAACCATAAGAGACTCTTAAAAACTGAGAATAAACTGAGGGTTGATGGGGGGGTGGGAGGGAGGGGAAATTGGGTGATGGGCATTGGGGAGAGCACCTGTTGAGATGAGCACTGGGTGTTGTATGGAAACCAATTTGACAATAAATTTCATATTAAAAAAATAAATACATAAAATAAAAAGTTAAAAAAATAATAAAAATAAAAAGTAAATAAGAAGAGGGGCACCTGGCTGGCTCAGTTGGTAGAGCATATGACTTTTCATCTTGGGGTCATGAGTTCAAACCCCAATTGGGGGTAGAGTTTACTCAAAAAAAAATTTATCCTTAAAAACACTTTAAAAAAAGAACAGAGAATACTAAACAAATTAATAGGATATGTGTGTGAGTGTATGTATATGAATTTTAAGTATAAATATATATGTATGTATATGTAAATGTGTATATATAACATATATCACTTTGTTCCAGTAATAGTAATAAACACACTTTACTTTCAAGTTCCTAAAGAGCATCTAAAAAATAGACAATACACAAGGCCACAGAGAAAACTTCAAAAAATTCCACAAAGCAGTAATAACTCAATTCTTTGCCAAAATTGCAACAAAAGTAGACATTATTAACAAAGTCAAAAAACAAAAATAGCCATTCAACCTGGAAAAAAGTTTCAAATACCTCTATTAACTCTCAAGCCCAAAAGAGAAATAAAAACCTAAATTTCAGAGTTTTAGAAAACAATAATAGCAATGCTGTGTACCAGAGTCTATGCAATATAATCAAAGTAATCAAAGGAAAATTCATTGCCTTACACACTTATGTAAGAGTAAATAATACATGAATTAGACATCTGACACAAAATGAACAACAAAAATAAACTGTATGTGGACAAGATTAAAGCAAACGTGGAGTTTAAAATCAGAAAACAAATAAAGTAAAAACAACACAGAACAACAACAAAACAGTTTTTTGGTCTTTTTCAACAAGTGGTGCTGGGACAACTGGGTATCCATCTGCAAAAGAATGAATTGGGACCCCCTACCTTAGATCAGACAGAAGTAACTCAAAATGGATCAAAGACCTAGCTGTAAGAGTTAAAAATATAACAATCTTAGAAAATATAGACATAAATCTTCATGACTTTGGATTAGGCAATAGTGTCTTAGATATGACACCAAAGCACACTCAAAAAAAAAAAAAACCCCAAAACTGCATCTCATCAGAACTTAAAACATTTGTACTTCAAAGGACACCATCAAGAATGTGAAAAGAGATGTGGAAAAGAAGATGGCAGCGTAGGAGGACGCTGGTCTCACCGCGTCCTGCTGACCACTTAGATTCCACCCACATCTGCCTAAATAACCCAGAAAGCCGCCAGAAGACTAGCAGAATGGACTCTCTGGAGCCAGGCATAGACAACAGGCCCACGGAAGAGGGGCCCCTCCCAAAGCGGACCCCCCCCCCCCACCAAGGCAAAGCGAGCTGAGTCTGCCCCTCCCACCCCTGTGCACCATGCGGATCCACCCCGGCTCATACGCCAGATCCCATCGAAGCAGCACCACAAGCCTGGCAGTGTGCAAGTAGCCCAGACAGGGGCCACACCACTCCACAGTGAGTCCTGCCCCTGGGAGAGGGGAAGATAAGGTACACACCAGTCTGATTGTGGCCCCAGCGGTGGTCTGGGGACAGATATCAGGTCTGACTGTGGCCCCACCCACCAATACAAGTTACTCCAGACAGCACAGGGGAAGAGCCCTGCAGTTCCGCGCCACTCCAGGGACGATCCAAAATGACGAATCGGAAGAATTCTCCTCAAAAGAAACTCCAGGAAGTAGTGACAGCTAATGAACTGATCAAAAACGATTTAAGCAATGTAACAGAACATGAATTTAAAATAATAGTCATAAAATTAATCGCTGGGCTTGAAAAAAGTATAGAGGACAGCAGAGAATCTATTAGTACAGAGATCAAGGGACTAAGAAACAGTCAGGAGGACATAAAAAATGCTATAAATGAGCTGCAAAATAAAATGGAGGCGACCACAGCTCGGATTGAAGAGGCAGAGGAGAGAATAGGTGAATTAGAAGATAAAAGTATGAAAAAAGAGGAAGCTGAGAAAAAGAGAGTTAAAAAAATCCAGGAGTATGAGGGGAGAATTAGAGAACTAAGTGACACAATTAAACGTAATGATATACGCATAATTGGGATTCCAGAGGAGGAAGAAAGAGGGAAAGGTGCTGAAGGTGTACTTGAAGAAATCATCGCTGAGAACTTCCCTGATCTGGGGAAGGAAAAAAGCATTGAAATCCAAGAGGCACAGAGAACTCCCTTCAGACGTAACGTGAATTGATCTTCTGCACAACATATCATAGTGAAACTGGCAAAATACAAGGGTAAAGAGAAAATTCTGAAAGCAGCTAGGGACAAACATGCTCTAACATATAAAGGAGACCGATAAGACTAGTGACGGATCTATCTACTGAAACTTGGCAGGCCAGAAAGGAATGGCAGGAAATCTTCAATGTGATGCACAGAAAAAATATGCAGCCGAGAATCCTTTATCCAGCAAGTCTGTCATTTAGAATAGAAGGAGAGATAAAGGTCTTCCCAAACAAACAAAAACTGAAGGAATTCGTTAGCTCCAACCAAAAGACATAGGGTATCAGAATGGATAAAAAAAAAAACAAGACCCATCTATTTGCTGTCTACAAGAGACTCATTTTAGACCTGAGGACACCTTCAGATTGAAAGTGAGGGGATGGAGAACTGTCTATCATGCTACTGGAAGTCAAAAGAATGTGAAAAGACAACCCATAAAGTGGGAGAAAATTTTGCGAATCATATATCGGATAAGAGATTTTCATCTGGAATATAAAAAGAAAAATCACAGCTCAGAAAGACAACTACTATGATTTTAAAGTGAGCAAAGGATCTGTGTAGACATTTCCCCAAAGAAGACAGTCAATAAGAACATAAGAAATGTTCCATGTCATTAGCCATCAGGGAAACACACATCAAAACCACAATGAGACACCACTTCACTATCTCTAGAATGGCTAGAATCAATAAATCAGATAAGAAGTGTTGTGGAGGGTCGGGAAAACTTGGAACCCTTATACACGGCTAGTGTGGATGTAAAATGTTTCAGTGTCTTTGGGAAACAGGCTACAAAAGGCTTCTCAAAAGGCTAACCATAGAATTACTCATATGACCCAGCAATTCCACTCCTAAGTATACCCAAGAGAAATGAAAACGTACATCCACACGAAAACTTGTACACAGATGTTCGTAGCAGCATTATTCATAACAGAAAAACTGAGAATGACCCAGATGTCCATCAACTGGTGAATGGATAAATAAAATATAGCATATCCATAAAATGAAATAGTATTTTGTATTAAAAAGAAATGAAGTACTTCTGCATGCTACAACATGGGTGTACCTTGAAAACATTACACTAAGTGAAAGAAGCCAGACACAGGACAACATATTGTATAATTCAGTTTCGATAGAATTTCCCAAACAGGCAAATGTAGAGAGACAGCAAGTAGATTAGTGACTGCCTAAGGCTTGGAGGGATGAACACGTGGGGGTGATAGCTAAGAAGTGAAGGGTTTTTTCTGGGGGTGATGAAAATGTTGTAAACTTATTATGGCGATTTTTGTACAATTCAGTGAATACAGAATATGATAAAAGCCATTGAACTGCACACTTTGCATGTATTGGATGGTATGTGAATTGTATATACTGGAAAAAATCAATCTAAGAGACAAGTCACTTGTTGACCCAATCAAGCAAAAATAAAAGGGGAGGAGTAGGGAGAGAAATACACAAATAAACTAAATAAGAAATGACAAGGGGGACATAAACTGAAAAAGAAATTATTTAAAACCACAAGACTATTTAGCTAGAGTCCATGCAAATCAATTTGTAATTCTAGATGAAATGAAAAATCCTTGGAGACTACGATGTACCAAAATTAACCCTGGTAGAGGTGAAAAGTATAAGCCAACCACCTTCCACAAAAAAAAAAAAAAAAAAAAAAAAAAAAAACATGTTAGGGCACTTGGGTGGCTCAGTTGGTTAAGTATCTACTCTTGATTTCAGCTCAGGTCTTGATCTCACGGTTCATGAGATCAAGCCCCACATGGGGCTCTGCACTAACAAAGAGATTTTTTATAGCACAGCACTATAAATGTGTTTTCCTTATGATCTTCTTAATAACATTTTCTTTTCTCGAGCTTACCTTACTGTAAGAATTCAGCACATAATACATATAACATACAAAATATGTATTAATTGAATGTTTATGTTATGAGTAAGGCTTCTGGTCAACAGTAGGCTGTTAATAGTTAAGTTTGGGGAGAGTCTAAAGTTAGGGACAGATTTTCATATTGGGCGGTTCAGCACCCCAACCCTGACATTGTTCAAGGATCAAATGTAATCCTCCTTCAGGGACGGTGGAAAACAACCAACAAAAATACAATATAGCCTACCTGTCAAAGAGCTGCTCCCTAAAGAAGTGTCAGGATCACCAAGTTGAACAGGAGATCCCACAAACTTTAAAAGATAGACGATCTCTTTTCCTTTCCTTTTTTTTTTAATTTATGTATTAGTTTGAGAGAGGGAGAGGGAGACAGAACAGAACAGAACAGAACAGAGAGAGAAAGAGAGAGAATCCCAAGCAGGCTCTGTGCTGACAGCATAGAGCTAAATCTCAGAACCTTGAGATCATGATCTGAGGCAAAATCAAGAATCAGATGCTTAACTGACTGAGCCACCCAGGTGCCCTGGCAATCTCCTTTTCTAGTTGGAATATAGAAAGAGAAGACAAACTTCCAAAATCTTATCATAAAGCAGGGATAATGCTGATTTTAAAATCTGATAAGTATTGTACAAAAAAAGATTTCTGGAGGACATGAGAAAGTCAACTGAAAAACATTAAGACTAGTGAGAATAGTAACATGTAGAATCAACATAAATGAATCAGTCTATCCACATATAAAAACAATATCCAGTTAGGAGATGTTTTGAAAGAGAATAACCCATTTATAAACGAAAAAGGCGAAGTACCTAGGAGGAAAAAAAAACACTTAAAAACAAGTGTTTAAGACCAATATGAGGAACACTTTACACCCTTAAGTAAAGCATTGATTCAGGTAAGAATAAAGAGGATATCAAACGGGGGTAAAGCCATTCAGTGAATGGTTGATGGGGAACTGGGTATTTGTATATGTCAAATTAACACCACGCAGATTCTTTCCTGGTCACAAGAGGGGAAAATGTGACTTTACAATGGAGGAATCAGGTTATCATTTCACAAATCCAGTGGTGAATCTTAGTATCGGCCAGTCATGACACACAATATAACATGATGTGTTTTAGCCAAAAACATTTAACTTAAATGTTATCAAACTGCTAGAATAACTTCCAGTTACAGAAATACAGGATGTGAGAGGAAGCTGGCTTCAAAAGGAAACACTCACAGAAGTCCTAAAGGTAGGACACCACAGGAATGTCTCTTAAGCTTTTATGTGCATATGAGTCACCAGGGGCACACAAGTCAATGCAGATTTGCGTTTCAGTGGGTCTGGGGGCGGGGAGGGGGTCTGATAATCTGCATTTCTAACAAGCTCCCAGGGATGCCGCTGCCTCTGTCAGTGAACCTGACTTTGAGAAAGAGGAGACTGGAATAATCACTTCAGTCAGTCACTGTTGGGAAAAAATGAATTACTAGAGAGGAAGAATCTATAACAAGATTTATAACAACCAGATGCAATGCAAGGTCCAGGATAAAATTCCTATTTTGACAAACCAACTGAAAAGGACACCTCTGGGGATAAGTGGAGAAATTTAAATATAAACTAGGAGTGGATAATAATAAAGAAATGATTATTAATTGGGTTGGTGTGAAAATGCTATGTAAGGCACATGGAAAAGGTTTTTTTAAAGAGATATACGCTGAATATTTAGGGATGTAATATGATATCTATAATTTACTTTAAAACATTTCAGCAGAAAAATGTGAATTTATAAAATCTACATAAGGTACAAATAATATTAACATGGAGACTCCAGCAAAGATCATCCGGTTTGAAAATACAAACTTGAAATTTTCTCCAAAATTTGAAATGAAAGGGACAGAGATAAAAATAATGGGCAAGGAAATACAGTTAGAAAACCAAATTCCAATGTAAGAATTTAAGAAACCCCCTAAAAAATAAAGCAAAATATGTGAGTCTGATGCAAATCATATTAAATCGGGAAGAGTCCTGCATTTGAAAATCTAAATGGTTCTCTAAATTCCGCACATAATTATTGAAGGATAAAAGACCCGCAAATTGTCATTTCCTGGAATGTTTAAATGTCAAAGATAAACACTTCTGAAACAATTTTAAGTAGTGATCAACATTTAGTGAGAGCTTACTCTCCAGAGCACTTTCCTGAGTGTACTTGTTATTGTCTTGTTTAACCTTTACATCACACTACAAAGTAGAAACTATCAGCACCATTTATAGAGAAAGAGACTGGTGTTTAGAAAAATTAAGTAAAAATAAGTTGTTTAGTTCACACAGTTTGCAAGTGGTAGAGTCAAGACTCAAACCCAATGCCCTGAAAATCTAAAACTTCAGTTCTTACCTTCGATTACATCAAGTTGCGCCCCCTCATCTCCTAGATAAGCGCCAAGCTTCTTCCTCCCCCTTCAAAGGGGAGGTCTGCCTTCAGGCATTGCCAGTTCCAATGGACAGCAGTCATTCAATGGACAGATACTACTGAGTGTGAAGCAAATGCCAGGGTGGTGGGAACATCTGAGGATACAGAAAGATGATATAAAGGAGGCTGCATGAAAGAAGATCTATATGACAGATTTTCTCCATTCTAGCAAAAACAAGCTAGAAGTAGAAACGGGAAATTTTCACAGGGGCAATAACAAAACTCCTAAGTGCAACAAGAAAGTGTAAGACCTACAGGAAGAAACCTAGAAACTTGGATGGAAGAAGATCAGTCAAGATACAAAAAAATGGAAAGAAGTACCATGTTCTTAGCTGGGAAGAATTTAATAACATAAAAATTCTAATCCTCCCCAAGTTGAAATCTAAATATAATAGAATTCCAATTTAATTACTGAGTCTCAACATTTACATCTCAGCTCAAAATCTTTTCCTCAGAGTCCTTTCTTGACAACTTCCTTTTAAAAAGCCACTCTCGGGGCGCCTGGGTGGCTCAGTTGGTTAAGCGGCCGACTTCAGCTCGGGTCATGATCTCGGGGTCCGTGAGTTCGAGCCCCGCGTCGGGCTCTGTGCTGACAGCTCAGAGCCTGGAGCCTGTTTCAGATTCTGTGTCTCCCTCTCTCTCTGACCCTCCCCCATTCATGCTCTGTCTCTCTCTGTCGCAAAAATAAACGTTAAAAAAATAAAAAAAATAAAAAATAAAATAAAAAGCCACTCTCACACCCCATTGAGTGCTCTCTCCATCCTGTGGCAGTGCTTATTAATTTCATGGCACTCACTACATGCTGACATTATATTGTTCACATGTTTCCTTTTCCTTGGTCTTTTTTTCTTTCTATGAAATTTCCTTGTTTGGCTTGCTCACAACTGTGTTGCCTCAAAGAGTGGTGGTCGTAGGCTAGAAACTCAATATGCACTTGTAACTTGTAACTTGTAATTTGTGTGTGTGTGTGTGTGTGTGTGTGTGTGTGTGTGTCAGAGAGAGACAGAGTATGAGCGAGGGAGGGGCAGAGAGAGAGGGAGACACAGAATCTGAAGCAGGCTCCAGGCTCAGCTGTCAGCACACAGCCCGATGCGGGGCTCGAACTCACAGACCGTGAGATCATGACCTGAGCGGAAGTCCGATGCTCAACCGACTGAGCCACCCAGGTGCCCCTGCACTTGTAACCTGTAACAGGGGGTCACATAGGATACCACATGACACATGGAAGGGATATTCAACCTTCCATTAACAAAAGGAGAGAGGGAGGAAAGCAGAGTTACCTTTGAGAAGTTACAGGTCATTGTCATGAAGGACAGATCCTATCGCTGGGGAGGATCCAGAAAAGCTCAGAGTCTCCGGGGAGGATAGTGTGCAGAGACTGAGCAGGGGAGAGAGCTGTGGGGAAGGGGCTGCACTGTCCCTGCTGCCACATGTCCCAGCAAGCAGCAGACAGGAGCAGAGAGGAGGGGAGGGTCACCCTGAGGAGCGAAGGAGAGCAGGGCCTGGATCCCGGACAGGGCAGGGACAGCAGGATGCAGCCATCTCTGAGAGCCGTGTCCCCTTACCTGGAGAGGGCAGGACCCAGCCCGCTGAGCCTCAGAGCACTTCCTGTACGTGAGGTGCGCCTGGGTGGCTCTGTTGGTTAAGCCTCTTAGTTTCCGCTCAGGTCATGATCTCACAATTTGTGAATTCCAGCCTCGAGCTCTTGGCTTGGGATTCTTTCTCCCTCCCTCTCTCTCTGCTCCTCCCCCATGTGCACTTTCTCGTGCTTGCTTGCTCTCTCTTTCTCAAAATAAATACACTTTTTTTTAAGAGCATTTCCTGTACATGCAAACTGAGCAGAGCAAGTTCCTGCCACTGCCTCCCTGCTGACAAGGGGACAAGGGTGGGGGGAGGACCGTGTTAAAGGCAAGGAACTTAAATTCAGTGAGTTCTTCTAGGGGTCCTGACTCAACTTCCTGAATCCCCTCCAGAGACTGGAGATGATGCTAACATCCTATGCTGAGGAGGAAGCTGAGGCTCAAAGAGGCTGAGTGAGAGGTCCCAAGGTTGCACACTAAGTGGCAGAGTCTGGATGTGCTCTGTATCTTGTGACTCTGAATGCCAGGCACTGGTACCCTGTGCTGTGGAGGAGAGAAAGACTGGGCAGAGCTGACACTTGGCCTCAAATAACTTCCTACTGGCCACTGGTTGCCCATTCTGATTCAGGGCTCTCCCACTGACAGTCGGACAGATGCTACCCAGGGCTTCCTGAATTCCTTGCATCAGTGCTTGCCTGACCCCAAGCGTCTCCCTGTGACCTGTCCATTCAATGCCACTATTGTTAACCTGACACTGTGCCTACTGTGTCAGCACCAAATATGAATACACAGGCTCCCCTCAACCCCATCCCTAGTCCTCATCTCTGGATATCTTCGATTGTTCTTCCTTCTGCCTGGAACACTGTCTCCACCACCACCTCCCACCCTTGTTCCTTCTCTCAAGTCCTGTGCATCCCTGAGGTCTCAGTACAAACATCCCTAAGATGATTTTTCAAGCTTTCTTCAGCTTGCTGGGTGTTCCGATATTAACCTCCACTGCCCATATTTTAACACTGCTAAAACTTACAACACTTACTTCATTAAATCCAGCCTCTCCACCAAAATGAAAGCTTCAAGAAGTCAGGGTCACTGTGTGCTGTCTTCATCATGTGCTCCCTTCATTGTGTGATTCCCTGGTGCCTAAGACAATGCCTTGCACCAAAGAGATGCTCAATAAACACAGGATGCCTGGGTGAACTCAGGCGTGAACACTGGAAGATGGATCATTCAGTTCTTCCATTTTACCTCCAGAAAACTGAGGCCCACAACAGTGAGAGAAACAAAAAGCTAGTTTCCCTGAATTCATGTGTGGGTGGAGGGAAGGGTTCTATCTGCTGACCTTATATTCAAGAAGTCCAGAACCTTGTATTGTCTGCAACTGGGAGCAATGACTAACTGTAGGCTTGCCTTGACACAAAGGAAGTGATGAGTAGTAATTCTCCATTTACACCTAAACCTGAGACCACGTCGGTAGTAAGCAAGGATTAGTCCCGTAGGAAGGAATTCTCAGACAAAACACAGACTCCCTTTTTGATGGTACCCAACTTTCTGAGTCTCCCCATGGGGGCTGGAGTATGAAATCCACAGCCATCCTGAAAGATTCACCCTGGCGTTTTCTGTGTGTGAAAGGAAACAGTTGTCCCACCAGTCCCTCCACCTAGCCTGGGGCTCTAACCCCTCCTGCTGTCCTTGTTTGTGAAGCCTTCCAGGACCCACCAGCCTACAGCCTTCATAGTCTGCTTTCCCCCATCACTGATTTTCTGTGCCCCTCATTTGTCTACTTTCATAAATTTCCTTGTGAATCTCTTGTCTTCTGGTGGAAAAGACTTAACACCACGCTTCCTCCCAAATAGTGCAAATGTCAGGATTTCATTATACTTTCATTATCAAACACTTAGGTCTTTGTTTTCCTACTTGACTTTGACCCTTTAGAAATGGTGAGGATGCCTTATTTATCCTCATAGTCCTCACTGCACCTAGGACATGCTTGGTCTGTGTTTGCTGTTGCTCATAGGAGCTGTACTGGGGCTTCTCCCACCCCAGCTGTGAATCTTACCTTCCTGCCTGTGTCTGTCTCAGCCTCCATCAGCAATGGCCCACTGCCTCTTCTTCCATCCTCTACATCATTGGAAATTAACATGAAAACTCAGAGGCTGTTGCTATTTGGAGCAGAGAATGTAAGAACATGCTTGTATCCAGATTGCCTGCCTGTGCCACAGCCAGCCTTTCCTACACCCCAGCTGCAGTAAGGCTGCAGGCAGGAGGGTGTTTGATCATGAAACGGGACCTCTGGTGTAACCCTAGGTTCTCAGATCTGGGCCAGAAGGGGACTTGTGTTATTTATTTACTTCCCAGGTAGCCTCAATATGAGTGCATCAGGGGCCTTGAGGGAGTTTGGAGCTTAGTAATTGTCCCACACCCTTTACATCCCCTCAGGAGCAGTTTCTGGGAAGGGAGAAGGATGTGGTCCAACAGTATGGGGATTTCCTCTTAAAAAAGTTATTACCTGCTTGTCTCTTGGACTGAACTAGAGAGCCACCCTGTCTATCCAAAACATCTCCTGATATATGAAATGACAGTCTTTAACTGATTCACAAAAGGTCTCTGCTAAAATTGGGATATGTTGTATAGAAGGAATCACCCTTTGAGACAGAAGAAAATGTATGAAGCCATGGTCATTATCAGATTTTTTTTTTCTCAGTTTCTATGAGAAGGTCACTGTAAACTTGGTGGAGGGATGAGAGAAGAATGAATATCAGAACACGATGTGTTCCTCATGACTGTGAGGACTAAGGGGCACCAGAACAGTGGGTTCCAGAAAACTCCAGACTCTGGACATGCTTGCTGCCTCACCACAGATCCCTGATGACGCCGGCTCCTGGACTCCCGCAGTTGCCCTACCCCAGAGAGGCTCCACGCTGGTCCTCTGAGAATGGCTCCTGGTGGTATGATCAGAGCCTAGAGCTGGCACAGCCACACCTCACCAGCATCCATCCCTGTGGCCAGTGCTTTCCTTGCCCTTCCTCCAGGAAAACACTGGAAAGAAAAACTCAGTCTTAGAATATGCATAAAGTTGTCTTAGAACTGTTAACCCATAGCACTAGGAAAAACAAAGAAATAACTAGAGTATGTGTTTACAGTCCCTTTTTGAATATAGAATGAGGATATATAGTCAAAATACTGTGTCCAAGAATTGCTTAGTCTACTTCTCCTGCTCCTTTTCAGTGTGGTTATGTTATGATGTTATGTTATGTTATGTTATGTTTTGTTATGTTATAGTATGTTATAGTTCATAGTATTTTGACTATATACCCTCAGGTTCATAACACATTTAACTATAAAAATTATATTTTATTCCTGTTAATGATTTGTTTTCCACGGTGGAATGGGCTAGCAATTCTGAAGCTACTTTATGCCTTTTCTACAATAGTGGAAAACAAAAGCCAGGTTTCTTACTGTTGCAGGAGGAAATTTCAAATGTGGAAAGGGGAAGGGCTAGAATGAACCCCATGTGCTGGACTGGAACTGGAGGTATACATGTAAACTCATGGCTCTGAGATGCTGGGTACATAGTCAGATAGAAAGATAATAAGTATATCAGTAGATGATAGATAGATAGATAGATAGATAGATAGATAGATATTAGATAGATGATGATGAGAGACATAGACAGATGATAGATTAGATATATGATGATGATGATAGATAGATAGATACACTACAGATAGGTAGAGAGAGAGAGAAGTGTGTGTATATGTACTCTGTGTATGTATACATACATGTATTTCTTAGCTCTGTCCACTGAGTGGACCTAGAAGCAATGCACCTCAATGGCGATGAGGACACTCATCATTCAGAAATCAGTTTTTTTTTAATATATGAAATTTATTGTCAAATTGGTTTCCATACAACACCCAGTGCTCATCCCAAAAGGTGCCCTCCTCAATACCCATCACCCACCCTCCCCTCCCTCCCACCCTCCATCAACCCTCAGTTTGTTCTGTTTTTAACAGTCTCTTATGCTTTGGCTCTCTCCCACTCTAACCTCTTTTTTTTTTTTTTCCTTCCCCTCCCCCATGGATTTCTGTTAAGTTTCTCAGGATCCACATAAGAGTGAAACCATATGGTATCTGTCTTTCTCTGTATGGCTTATTTCACTTAGCATCACACTCTCCAGTTCCATCCACGTTGCTACAAAAGGCCATATTTCATTCTTTCTCATTGCCACGTAGTATTCCATTGTGTATATAAACCACAATTTCTTTATCCATTCATCAGTTGATGGACATTTAGGCTCTTTCCATAATGTGGCTATTGTTGAGAGTGCTGCTATAAACATTGGGGTACAAGTGCCCCTATGCATCAGTACTCCTGTATCCCTTGGATAAATTCCTAGCAGTGCTATTGCTGGGTCATAGGGTAGGTCTATTTTTAATTTTCTGAGGAACCTCCACACTGCTTTCCAGAGCGGCTGCACCGATTTGCATTCCCACCAACAGTGCAAGAGGGTTCCCGTTTCTCCACATCCTCTCCAGCATCTATAGTCTCCTGATTTGTTCATTTTGGCCACTCTGACTGGCGTGAGGTGATATCTGAGTGTGGTTTTGATTTGTATTTCCCTGATAAGGAGCGACGTTGAACATCTTTTCATGTGCCTGTTGGCCATCCGGATGTCTTCTTTAGAGAAGTGTCTATTCATGTTTTCTGCCCATTTCTTCACTGGGTTATTTGTTTTTCGGGTATGGAGTTTGGTGAGCTCTTTATAGATTTTGGATACTAGCCCTTTGTCCGATATGTCATTTGCAAATATCTTTTCCCACAGAAATCAGTTTTGAAATAACAGGAGGGACTTTATACCCCAGGTCTGAAGTGGGAAGGGAGGAAGCAGTTTTCAAAGCACAGAGAGAGAGACAGAGATGTGCAAAGATGGCTGCTTGGCAGGAGCTGTGACATTTACATAAGGATGCATTAGCCACAGTTCAATATATTTAGGAAAAAATTCTCCAACCTCACTCTCTTTCATCCCTCCAACTCTGCTGCAGCTCTCCGATTGGCTAAATCCCACCAGAAGGCAGAGGATAAGCAGCCCATTGGTGAATTCATACTGATCAACTTTCCAGAACACAGAGCAGGATGGAGAGAAGGAAAGGATCTGGAGAAGCAAATGGAAGCTGTCCATCCAGCATACCATCTGGTCTCATCTAATGGACCCCCGTGTTTACCATTAAAGTGTAGGCCCTCTCTGTTAACAAAAGTGATATAGGAAATAAAAACAAAGGATAGTTGCTTTTTGTAGCTGCAGAAGGCAGATGGAATTCTGGGCTGTACGTCTAGTTAAAGGTGTGGTTCACTTGATCTACTGTGATAAGATGTTAAGCTGAGAAAATGCACAAAATATCCTTCTTATTCTCTTTTCTAATATGAAGGCTTGTGTGAAAATTTTCAGCTGTGTCTTTTCCATTGTCAGTTAAATATGAAAATGTTCTTGAAATTTTTTCAAGATACTTGATTTCAAGGATTATTTTTGTATTCTACAGAATGAAATCTTAAACCCATAAGGGTCTGTCACGCATGTTAAACCAATGGCCTCAATTATTAATTACTGAATTACCTAAATTATGTTTTCAAATTTGTACCTTTGATATCTGGGACTGTATGTAGTGCCAGCTTCCTCTGATAGTTCTAAGAACTTGGAATAAAACTCATTTTCCCTTTCTATTTAAAGTTAAAATAGATATCTGACTCTGGGAGATTTCTTCTTTTAAACTGAAAATATGAGAATCAGAATCTCTTTCTATAATGTCATAGAGACCACACCTTATTTGACTTGATACAGTGACTTCTGCTTTTTTTTTTTTTTAATTCTGCTAGGAGATACCTATTTAAATAGTGGAATTAGATACTTAAACCTTCATTTTTTCATTTATAAAGTAAAGAACAAAACAATAACTTAGCACAAAAATCAGAATGTGTTTTGCTTCCTGCATTTCTTCCCAGTCTTCAAATTCATGGTCTTTGCTAAATTATGCAGAGATTTAAAATGTAAGTTATTCACAATAATTAAACTTGTGCTGACAAAATGCTATTTTAAAAAAGTATTTTTTATATTAATTTAATTTTGTAAACACATTTACAATAGGAATAACCTAACTGGATATAGAATTTTGGGTTGTGAAGTATTTCTTCTAAAATTCTGATAATACTTCAGTATTTTATGCCACCACTATGTTGTAGGGAGAAGGCTGAAGCAAGTTTGAATTTCTTCTTTTTTTTTTTTTTTTTAAGAAATCTGTTATTCCCTGGCACTGAAATTTTTATTCTTAAAAAAAAAAAAAATGCTATTCCTATCAATAAAATGTATCACTAGGATACATCTAAGAATATTGTCATTAATACTCTCCAAAGTATGGTAAGGATTTCACTCTGGATTCTCTACAATATTACATTTTACTACAACTTTAAGTGTTGCTTTTGTTCTATTTGTTCTTGGATTTTCTCCCTCTGGAATGACTTTTATTCTAAGTACGCTTCATGCCCGGTATAAAGACCAACATGGGGCCTGAACTCAGAACCCTGAGATTAAGACCTGAGCTGAGATCGAGTCTGACACTTAACTGACTGAGCCACCCAGGTGGCCCTGGAACAACTACTATTCTTAAATTAGGCTTCCACATTCTTTCCAACACCCAAGATTTCTCTTTATTGTTTTCAACTCCATCTATTTTTTATGTATTTATTTTAATTCCAGCTAGCTAATATTGTTTTAAACTCCTTTTACAATCTTCATCTGAAAGGACTTCTGAAGCCTGTCCTACACATTACGAATTTTTTTATGTCAATTCTGCCTAAAAAGTCCATTAAAATCTTATATTTTTGTTCTTAATCATTTCTGTCTGCTGTTTTCAGATCAGTTTCATTTTCATCAAAATTTGTTTCTGATTTATACTATATTTTTCATGTCTTAAGAACATGAAAAAAACAATTTCTAAAAAGAATTATTTCCTATCTTAAATTGTTTGCAAGTGTAAGTTTTTCTTGCGGTATGTAACTCTTTCTCTTACTCTGCAAATACATGTCACACATACATCATTCCTTTAAAAAAAATATTTAAACTAGCACAGATTTACTCCAGCCTGGATTTGCCAACAGACAACCCAATTTCGCCTCTCTCACCATCTAGACGTTTTTCTCTTTGTGGAGAAGAGATGGTCAAAGATTCTTTCATAAGTTAATGAAAGCTGTAGCCACTGTCCACAGATAATACTTGCAAATATTCTAGTGTTAAATATCATTTTATTCATAGTTCTGTCCAATACCGTTGCCTAATTCCTTGCCTCTGTGGCTTCCTCGTAATTGAAATATGTAAGTAGCAAGAGAATCTGGAAAGGAAGTCAACATCAAAATGTGATTACTAGGAAGAAGTAGTATCGTGACATGTCCTATTATCCAAGCCTGGGGATCCCAAGTCTTGGACACTGGAGCATGATCTGAACACAGGGCGGTAACAACAGAACATTGAATGATGTGGCTTGAAACATGTCTAGAGCAAAGTGCAGTGAAACCATGTTGTTTTAACATCTATGGCAGATGTGCACAGTTTGCTGGAAGATTTTGGAGAGGTGTCCAACAGCTACAGTAGTAGATCAGGAGTTAATAAAATAGCAGTTAACATTAAGTACTAACTATGTGCTACACTCTCCTGAGGACACTTAAGCGATTAACTCATTTGATCCTCATAAAAACTTTATGGGCATATTCGTAGCAGGAGCAAATAGGTAGCATTCCTATTTTGGCGATGAGAAAGTATATTAAATAACTGTCTGAGGTCAGTTATAGCCAGTAAGAGGCAGAGCCCAGATGGGGACTCAGCCAGAGCTCGCAGACTTCACCACAGCCCTCTAAGAAAGGAAGTGACCTCTCTGCCTCAGAAGGGGCTAAGTTATAGGATAATTATCATCAATCAAGCCTGTTATAAATGTGACACATACATGAAGCAGACTAGATAAACATCCAAGTCCCATCCATCTCTGTGAATGTCATCAGCATGCTAGATAAAGTACAGCACCTACAATAACTCTTCTCAAGTCAAATCATAGAGAAAAGATGAAATCGAATTCTTTATCCTTGCACACTTAACACCACAAAAGCTTTAGAGTAACTTGGAAGAAGGATCGGGAACAATGACTAGCTGTCACACAGTCTTTGTATCCCAAGTGGTGGTTCCAAGTTTGTGTTGAATTGCAGAGGGGGCCACATTCCAACAAAGAGGCTAGAATAAGTCGGCCCAGGGCCGGGGCCATAGAGACACCTGCCTGACATCATCTTGCCTCTCCTTCCTCTGGAAGAGAACTGTGGGAAAGATTACCCCTGAGAGCCACTGTGTCCCCTCAGGAGACAAGTATAGGAGTGTGTCACTATGTCTCAATGATTATTTGTGCTTAGGCCTGAATGAACACCTGGGGGAGTCATTTGTCAAAACACAATAACCTGGTGAATATGCACAATTTTCTCGATGCTATAACATACCTTTCTTCCCCGAAGAAGAAACCAGAGTCCTCATCTTCAGGCTCCATCCATGAGAGCTCCTGCTATCTGTTCCACATATGGAAAGCTAGGGCCTCCTCTTTACAAGACATCCCAGCCCTATCTCCTCCCCACCTAGAACAAAAGATTCACGATCCAGCAAGCCTGTCCCCCAGAATGAATGCTAACAAACACTAGACACTGGCTGTAAACTTCCCACTCATGGAAAAGGAGTGAAGGCCACAGGACCAGGACACTTGCTGACAGCATCTGATCTGTCTCCCCAGTGAAGTTCCCAGCTCCTGTGGATGTTGAAGATTCTTTATGACAGTGACATCAAAAGATACAGAGCCAACAACTGCACTACCTGTGTTATCTCCTTTGACGTTCACAAAACCCCCAGAGGTAAAGAAAATTATTTTGTCATTTTATCAGATGAAAAAAATGGTGAATGGAATTGCCTGGAGTCACACAGAGAGGTAGGAGCAAAACTAAGACTCATACCTTGGCTCTAGAATTCGATTCTCAAGATTTGGTGGACAAAAGGGAAAGACAAGGTGGGGGGTAGGAATCCCTTCCCTTCTGACAATGGTTACTTATGGTCTCTTGTCCATGAAAACAGGATCAGGAAGGGGTAGTTATGATTAGTTTTGTCAGGTCTAAGCCCTTTCTGACTCCTGAAGTTTTGTGAGTGCGTGCGTGCATGAGTGTGTGTGTGTGTGTGTGTGTGTGTGGACTTGCAAGAGCCCAGTGTCTCATAGGGGAGCTCCAAACCCATCTTGCACTCCCACACTCTGCAGTGCTTGCTAAAAGCCCCTTCAGAAAAGTATGTTACTTCATTGTCAAAGTACTGATGGCCTGAACTATCAGGGACACCCAAAGCACACAGAGGACTTTTGTTGGTCTTCTCTGCTACCACTGATGCCAGCAGGAGGCATTTTGCCTCTTGTTTCCCTGAAAGACTGTCCTCGGCACCGTCACACTCATTTGTGCTCTCAGAGCACAAACACTTCCCAGGGAAGAATAATTAGTGGCCAGCATTGCCCGGGAACTGGGTGTCTTTCCAGGGAACTTGAGACTGTCACTGCCTCTGGCATTCACGTTGGTGCATGTCCTGCTCCTCTTCTGGGGAAGGTAAGATTCTGTCACCTCTTTGTCCTGGGCTTCTGCAGGAATCATCTCTCCCCATGATCACCCCAACATCTTGTTCTGTGCTTCTACATCCTCACTCCCTGTGCTCAGCACTCCTCTCCTTGGGGTCCCTGTTTCTTTAGTTCCTGCAGTGATTATAACCTCATGTTTTTCAGGTGCTGCTTTTCTTACATTCTTTCACTTTATTTTTTTTTCTAATTTTTTTAATATTTATTTTGATAGAGAGAGAGAGAGCATGAGCAGGGGAGAGGCAGACATACACACACACACACTGAGCTGTCAGCATGGAAGCCTGATCAGGGCTTGGACTCATGAACCATGAGATCATGACCTGAGCTGAAGTTGGACGTTTAACCGACTGAGCCACCCAGGCGCCCCCATTCTTTCACTTTCTAATTTGATCTCCTTGAGGTGTCTCTGTGTACCACCATATTGTCACTTTGAAATGTTGCCCTATTGGTCACTTTATTTATCTATCCAAATATCAATTTTATATTAAACCAAAAGATGCCTATGCCTGTTGCCACAAGCAATTAATGCAGCCCACATCTACTATACTGATCATACTTGCCAATGAATATAGAACAAAGTGGTCACATTATTTCAAAATCCTCCATGATGTTAACCCAAACTTCTTTTCCAGACGGATTTTTTTTTCCTGATTGCATCCTGTGGTCCTAATAAGGATATAGAACTCATTTTTGTCTAAATGACAAATATATATATATATATATGTATATATATATATATATATATATATATATATATAAAAATACTTTGTCTTTGAAATTTTCTCCATGGTAAGGAAATTAGACTCCATCTGTTAGGTGATGCTAGACACTGAGTTATTTTGAAGAGATGCACGTGATCACCTTTGCTTAGTGTAGATATAATTTAGGGTCCAGTAAGCAGATGTCTCTATAAAGAAGCCTGCCTGAGAAAGGAATAAAATAGATAAGAAATGGTGCGGTAGCTAGAAAGAGTTACAAGATTGAGGAACATTCACTGAATGACTGAAAGGACTGTAACATGTTTAATGGTGAGTGGGAAACAGCTGGTTTTGAGGGAAATCCTGCAGAGAGCAAATTCTGCAACTGAAAGACTGGTGGGGCAATACAGCTGAGGAAATGGAAGAGAACTAGGATGAGAACATACGGGATAGATGGATGGATACTTTTCTTCTGAGTCTTTGGGGAAAGTGAACAGGATGGAAGTAAGTGTATGGAAATGACATGCAAGGCGAATATGAGGGAATGCTATCCCTCTCATCCTAGAGATAACTGCTGTTCTACAATGGGTAATATATTCCCATTCAGGATGTATGCACTTTACCTGCATATGCGTGTATTATTTTATGTGTTAAAATCCACATATATTTGAGTTAAGATGGTGGAGTAGTATGGGAACCCTGAGCTAGTCTCATTCCTGAAACGCAGCTAGATCAGCATCAAACCATTTTGAACACCTAGGAAATTGATCCAAGTATTAATGCAACAATCTGCATAATTTTAGCCAGAGAACTTGTTAGGTATTATGTGCAGAGAAGTAATTGGGATAGAGAAAAGGCTCAGAACCATGGAGGATAGGAGCATTTTTACAGAGAGAGGACAGGGAGAGAAATAGAATGGGGAAGAGTGCAGAGCATCGGGATCTTGCAAGACAAGCACTCCTATCTGTTCCCCAAAACCACTGATGAGGGAAAAGGAGAGGGTTTCAATACCACCTGGGTTCTATAAACAGCGGAGCACAGAGTATGAAGGTTCAGAGCTCAGTGCTGGTGGTGCTCTGGTGAGGCAGCAGAGAGACTCCACAAGAGCAGGCAGTGGGGTCTCCCATGTGCCACACTGGGAGAAGCAGTTTCCCTGCTTGGAGTGCATTTTGTTGAGGCCATACAGCCTCCCCATAGGCAAAAGTCCCTGTAGACCAGAGAGCGGCCATATTTACTGATATTGGAACAAAGACATCAGAGGGCAACAAAACCTGGGGCTGGCTGTGTGTTGTTATTTGCCATAAATTCTGGGCCTCTGCCACTGCAAAATCACAGGAACATTTTCTGGGATAAGCCAGCATCTGGTCATTGCTTGGGGAGACCCTCTCCAGAGAGTCATTGCAGGTTGAGCCATGGGGCTCTCTGAAGTGTGGGGTTTTGAAACACAACCCCATCTGAGATAAAACTCTGGAGAGAGGTACCACCTGGGAGGCTGACAGCTTGGACATGGATAGGGTAAAGGCAGGAAGCAGATGGAGGCCTGAGACAAAGGAGGGGTGCTAGGTCATGAGTCAGTGAAGGCACAGGCTTCCTATGCCAGAAACTAGAGAGCTGGATGAAGCCATTTTCACTTCTAACATGCACTCATATGCGCACATCACACAGATCAACCCCTGTAAGCTAAGCAGCATCACCTAGTGGAGAATGGAGCTGTTTCACCAAGTCTGCCCACCAATATCTTCCAGGCACCTCTCCCAGAAGACCAGTACAAATCCCTTCCACCTGCTTATTAGTCTTCAGACTATAGTGTGCAGCCAAGTTTCATTTCTAGGGGAAACGGATGTAACTTCATTCAGGTTTTATTCTGTTTGCTGGCTCATTTATGCATTCATTTTCTTTGCTTCTGGTTTTGTTTAGGTTGTTTTCTTTTTTCTTTTCTTTCTTTTTTTCCCTCTTTCTTGGATATAGAAAGAGCAAATTCTTTTTTATTTTTTTATTCTATTTTATTTTATTCTATTTTATTATTTAAAAATTTTTTAAATTTATTTAACTTTTTCCCCCTCTTCTCTTTTTTCTTTAGTCTATCCAGTTTCTACTACCCAAAAAACATACTGCAGCACACCTAGGATCTAGCTTCCTTTATTTGATTTGTTTTGTTTTGTTTTCACTTTTTTGCTTTTTACCTTTTACTTTATTAATTTTCTTCTTCCTCCAAAATGACAAAATGGAGGAATTTACTCCAAAAGAAAGAACAGGAAGAAAGGATGGCCAGGGATTTACTCAACACAGATATAAGTAAGATATCTGAACTAGAATTCAAAACCACAATTATAAAAATAATAGCTGGAGTTGAAAAAAGCATAGAAGACACCAGAGAATCCCTTTCTGTAGAGATAAAAGAACTAAAGACTAGTCAGGCTGAAATTAAACATGCTATAAATGAGATGCAATCTTGAATAGATGCTGTGATGGCAAGGATGGATGAAGCAGAGCAGTGAATCAGTGAGATAGAAGATAAAGTTATGGAAAATAATGAAGCTGAAAAAAAGAGAAACAAAGACAAAAGGATCATGATACAATACTTAGAGAACTCAGTGATTTATTAAAGAGGAATAGCATCCATATCATAGGAGTCCCAGAAATGAAGAGAGAGAAAAAGGGGCAGAAGGTTTATGTAAGCAAATTATAGTTGAAAATCTCCCTAGTCTGGGGATGGACACAGTCAACAAAATTGAAGAGGCACGCAGAACTCTCATTAGATTCAACAAAAACTGACCATCGCCAAGGCATACCCTAGTCAAATTCATAAAATACACAGACAAAGAAAGAATTATGAAAGCAGCAAGGGGGAAAAAAAATCCTTAACCTAAAAGGGAAGACAGATCAGGTTCACAGCAGATCTGTCCACAGAAATTTGGCAGGCTAGAAAGGAATGACAGGATATATTCAATGTCCTGAATCAGAAAAATATGCAGTCAAGCATTCTTTATCCAGCAAGACTGTAATTCAAAATAGAAGGAGAGATAAAGAGTTTCCCAAACAAAAACTAAAGGAGTTTGTGACCTCTAAACCAGCCCTACAAGAAATTTTAAGGGGGACTCTTTGAGTGGAGAAAAAAACCAAACCAAAACAAAACAAAACAAAAAAGACCAAAAACAACAAAGACTAGAAAGGACCAGAGAACATCACCAGAAACACCAATCCTACAGGCAATACAATGGCACTAAATTCATACCTTTCACTAATCACTCTAAATGTAAATGGACTAAATTGACCTATCTGTATGCTGCTTACAAGAGACTCATTTTAGACCTAAAGACACCTGCTGATTGAAAGTAAGGGGATGGAGAACCATCTATCCTGTTAATGGACATCAAAAGAAAGCCAGAGTAACCATACTTATCTCAGGCAAACTAGATTTTAAAACAAAGACTGGAACAAGAGATGACAAAACTCATTATATCATAAGTAAGGAGTCTGTCCACTAAGAAGATCTAACAACTGTAAATATTTATGCCCCCAACTTGAAAGCACCCAATATATAAATCAATTAATCACAAATATAAAGAAACTTACTGATGGGATGCCTGGTGCCTCAGTCAGTTAAGCGTCCGACTTCAGCTCAGGTCATGATCTCGCAATTCGTGGGTTTGAGTCCCGTGTCGGGCTCTGTGCTGGCAGCTCAGAGACTGAAGCCTGCTTTGGATTCTGTGTCTCTTCTCTCTCTGCCTCTATCCTACTAATACTCTATGTCTCTCTCAAAAATAAATGAACATTTAAAAATTTTTTTAAAAATAAAAAGAAACTCACCGATGATAATACCATAATTGTAGGGGACTTTAATACCCCACTTACAACAGTGGACAGATCATCTAAGCAGAAAATCAAGAAGGAAAGAATGGCTTTGAAAGGACTGAACAGATATATTCAGAACATTTCATCCTAAAGCAGCAGAATACACATTCTTCTCAAGTACAAATGGAACATTCTCCAGAACAGATCACATACTGGGTCACAAATTAGCCTTCAACAAGTACAAAAAGATCAAAATCATGCCATGCATATTTTCAGACCATAACACTATGAAACTTGAAATCAACTACAAGAAAAAATTTGTAAAGACCACAAAAAGTTGGACATTAAAGAACATCCTACTAAAGAATGAATGGGCTAACCAAGAAATTAAATAAGAAATTAAAAAGTACATGGAGGCCAATGAAAATGAAAACACGACGACAAAACCTCTAGGATGCAGCAAGTGTGGTCATAAGAGGAAAATAGCAATAGCAATCCAGCCCTTTGTAAAGAAGGAAGAAATGTCTCAAACACAACCTAACCTTACACTTAAAGGAGCTGGAAAAAGAACAGCAAATAAAGCTCAAAACCAGCAGAACAAGGGAAATAATACAGATTAGAGCATAAATCAATGATACCAAGATAAGAAAAAAGCAGTAGAGCAGATCAGTGAAGACAAGAGCTAGTTCCTTGAAAGAATTAACAAAATTGATAAACTCCTGCCCAGATTGATCAATAAGAAAAAGGAAAGGTCTCAAATAAATAAAATCATGAATGAAAGAGGAGAGATCACAACCCACACTGCAGAAATACAAATAATAATAAAAGAATATTGTGAGCAATTATATGTCAACAAATTGGGCAATCTGGAAGAAATGAATAAATTCCTAGAAACTCCCAAAAGTGAAACAGGAAGAAATAGAAAATTTGAACAGACACATAACCAGTAAAGAAATTGAATCAGTAATAAAAAACCTCCCAACAAACAAGAGTCCAGGGCTGGATGGCCTCCCGAGAGAATCCTACCAAACATTTAAAGAAAAGTTAAAACCTATTCTTTTGAAGCTGTTCCAAAAAACAGAAATGGACAGAAAACTTCCAAACTCATTCTATGAGGCCAGCATTACCTTGATTCCAAAAGTAGACAAAGACCCACTAAAAAGAATTACAGACCAATATCCCTGATGAATCTGGATGCAAAAATTCTCAACAAGATACTAGCAAGCCAAATCTAACAATATATTAAAAGAATTACTCACCACAATCATGTGGGACTTATTCCTGGGCTACTGGGCTAGTTCAATATTTGCAAATCAATCAGTGTGACATGTTGCATTAATAAAAGAAAGAATAAGAACCATATGATCTTCTCAATAGATGCAGAAAAAGTATTTAACAAGATATAGCATCATTTCTTGGTAAAAACCCTCAAGAAAGTAGGGGTAGAAGGAACATACCTCAAGATCACAAAGACCATTTATGAAAGACCCACAGCTAATATCATCCTCGATGGGGAAAATCTGATAGCTTTCTCCTTAAGGTCAGGAACACTACAGAAATGTCCACTCTCACCCTTGTTGTTGAACATATTGTTGGAAGTCCTAGCCTCAGCAATCAGACAACAAAAAGAAATAAAAGGCATCCAAATCGGTAAGGAAGAAGTCAAACTTTCACTTTTTACAGACAATATGATACTCTATGTGGAAAACCCGAAAGACTCCCCCCAAAAAACTGATAGAACAGATACACGAATTCAGCAAAGTCACAGGATATAAAATCAATGTACAGAAATCAGTTGCATTTCTATACACCAATAATGAAGCAGCAGAAAGAGTAATCAAGGAATCAATCCCATTTAGAATTGCACCAAAAAGGATAAAATACCTAGGAATAAACCTAACTAAAGATGTAAAAGATCTGTACACTGAAAACTATAGAAAGCTTATGAAAGAAATTGAAGAAAACACAAAGAAATGGAAAATCATTCCATGCTCATGTATCAAAAGAACAAATATTGTTAAAATGTCAATACTACCCAAAGCAATGTGCATATTCAATGCAATCCCCATGAAAATAACATCAGCATTCTTCACAGAGCTAGAATAAAAAATTCTAAAATTTGATTGGAACCAGAAAAAAAAAAAAAAACACAAATAGCCAAAGCAATCCCGAAAAAGAAAACCAAAGCTGGAGGTATCACAATTCTGGACTTCAAGCTGTATTACAAAGCTGCAATCATCAAAACAGTATGGTACTGGCACCAGAACTGACACACAGCTCAATGGAACAGAATAGAAAACCAAGAAATGGACACACAAATCTACGCCCAAGTAGTCTTCAACAACGCATGAAAGAATATCCAACGCAAAAAAGTCTCTTCAGCAAATAGTGTTGGGGAAAACTGGACAGTGACATGCAGAGGAATGAACCTGGACCATTTTCATGATACATAACAATGAATCAAAATGAATGAAAGACCTAAATGTGAGACAGGAAGCTATCAAAATCCTAGAGAGGAAAACAAGCAACCACCACTTTGACCTCAGTCACAGCAACTTCTTACTAGACATGTCTCCACTGGTAAGGGAAACAAAAGAAAAATGAACTACTGGGACCTCATCGAGATAAAAAGCTTCTGCACAGCAAAGGAAACAATCAAAAAAACTAAACAGCAACCAACGGAATGGGAGAAGGTATTTGTAAATGACATATCAGATAAAGGGTTAGTGTCCAAAATCTATAAAGAACTTATCAAACTCAACAAACAATCCAGTGAAGAAATGGGCAGAAGATTTGAGCAGGCACTTTTCCAAAGACATCCAAATGGCTAACAGACATATGAAAAGATGCTCAACATCACTTATCATTAGGAAAATACAAACCAAAACTACAATGAGATACCACTTCACACCTGTCAGAATGGCTTAAAAGAACAACTCAGGAAACAACAGATGTTGGTGAGGATGCAGAGGAAGGAAGGGGAAACCTCTTGCACTGTTGGTGGGAATGCAAACTGGTGCAGCCACTCTGAAAAACGGTATAGGGGTTTCTCCAGAAAATTAAAAATAGGGCTACCCTACAACACAGCAACCCAACGCTGAGTTAAATAAGTCAGTCAGAGAAAGATAAATATCACATGATTTCACTCATATGTAGAATTTTTAAGAAACAAAGCAGATGAACATAGGAAAAGGGAAGGAATAATAAGATAAAAACAGAGAGGGAGACAAACCTTAACAGACTCTTAAATACAGAGAACAAACTGAGGGTTGCTGGAGGGGTGTTGGTTGAGGGATGGGCTAAATGGGTGATGGGCATTAAGGAGGGCACTTGTTGGGATGAGCACCACTGGATGTTAAATGTAAGTGATGAATCACTAAATTCTACTCCTGAAACCATTATTACACTATATGTTAACTAACTGGAATTTAAATAACATTTTAAAAAAATATTTTAAAAATTAGTATTTACATATATTGTGTAATATGCTAAACATCTTATGGCAACTTGTTTTTTCCCATCACACTATGGTTTTTAAAAGTTGTTCCATAGGAATACAATCAGTGTTGAACAATATCAATAAGCTAATGTTGTAAATAACTTACCCGTTACTAAATTTTCCGTATGAAAATACACATCCTTTGAATATCTTCTTGAACACAGGTGTAAAAATTATCAGCTTTCCTAGATATGGGATAACTGCTTTCCAATGATAAAATGAATTTTTCTTCCCTAGCAGTTGGAACTGTCAGACTTTACAGCTGCTCCAAGAAGAGGATGGTAATTGAATTTTATTTTAATTTGTTTGAACATTTCTATATTCTTCTATGACTTGCTTTTTTATGACTTGCTAATTCAAGCCATTACTTCCTGCTGGGTTTTTGCTCTGCTTCTTAGTGTGTAGGAATCTTCTGTATTGTGAACAACAATGTCCTATTGATATGTGTGCAGCATATACCTCTTCCAGTCCATGATTTGTCGTTCTTTATGGTGTATGTTTCATACAAATGTTTTACTTGGTTTCTTTCTTTCTTTCTTTCTTTCTTTCTTTCTTTCTTCCTCTCTCTTTCTTTCTTTCTTTCTAGAGAGAGGGAGAGAGAGTGCAGGTGGGGGAGTGGCAGAAGGAAATGGAGGAAGAACATCTTCAGCAGGCTACACACTCAGCAAGGAACCCGTCTCTCTGTCGTGGGGCTCCATCCCGCCACCCCGAGATCATAACAGAAGCCACCCAGGCGCCCCCATACAAATGTTTTAAATTACAAGTAGACAAATGTCACAACATTTTCTCTGATATGTTGTGCACGTTATGTCTGGATTAAGAAATCAATCCCTAGCCTGATATCATAAACATATTTCTTTTAAAGTTGGTGAAGTTTTGCTTTCCACAGTCAATCCATTAGGACTCATTCTTTGTGTCATTTGTTATGTACGATACCCGGTTGTCCCAGCAGTCTTTACCAACAGTTAGCACAACCACTCCCTGATTCTGAATCAACCGATTGCTAAGAAATACTTGATCTATTTCTAGGCTTTCTGGTGTGTTACACAGATTCATTTGTCAGTCCCTATGCCAGAGCTAATCCACCACATGAAGTACTGAGGGAAATAATTTCCATAGCTATAGGGCCTTCCTCTCTCCTTATGCTCTTCCTATAGTTGTATCAGTTCTTCTTTGCTCTTTGTTCTCATGCATGAATATTTGGGTCATTTTACTAAGGTCCATTTTAAAAGAAACCTGTGGTATTTTGACAGGAATTGCAACAAAGCCTAGATTAACGGAAGAGAATTGACATATTTAAAACACCAGTCTCCATAAACATTGCTTAAGTCCACATTTTTTATGGTATTCTTCTTGTCCTTCAGCAAAGCTTTGTAATTTTATAATCCAGTCTTGGACTTCATTTTATTTTATTTTATTTCATCTCATTTTATTTATTTTATTTTATTTCATGTAAATTCAAGTTAGTTAGTATACAGTGTGGTCTTGGGTTCAGGAGTAGAACCCAGTGATTCATCTCTCTAATCTGACACCCAGTGCTCATCCTGAAAAGTGCCCTCCTTATTGCCCTCACCCATTTAACCCATCCCCTCCAGCAACCCTCAGTTTGTTCTCTGTATTTAAGAGTCTCTTACGGTTTGCCTCCCTCTCTGTTTTTATCTTATTTTTCCTTCCCTTCCCCTATGTTCATCTGTTGTGTTTCTCAAATTCCACATATAAGTGAAATCATGATATCTGTCTTTCTCTGACTTATGGACCTCATTTCTTAGAATTATTTCTACGTTCCTTAAATTTTCTGTTTCTATGGGGAATAGGAATCTTTTAGAGATAATATTTTGCAATGTATTTTTAAAGTGTGTCAACAGTATTGATTTTTCAACATTGATTTATAGCAAATAATTGTTCTGAATATTCTTAATTCATATAGGGAGTCTCATGGGTTTCTTCTGTAGACAATCATATTTTTCTGTGAATTCTTTCCATTTTGTTCTTTTTCTTCCAATTCTTATATGGCAAAAATTTCTTCTAGTGTTCTCTTCCTAGATAAGACAATGCTTCCAGCACTTATGCCAAAGGCTCAATATAAATTCCCTGATGTATATGGATTTTTGGCCAGATTTTCCAGAGATGCCACAGCATCGGCTCTAGCTTACAGCTCCTGCTCTGAGTTCTTTTTCTTTCTCCTACCTCTGTAATACCATTTCTTTCTTTTAGATTTAGCTCTGTGTTTTTTCTTTTCCTTTAATAATTAATATAGATTGTCTATATGTTTTAATAGGGATATACCTATCAACATCAGCTAAGTCTGTCGTGTTACCAACACACTGCCTCTAAAATATTATACTTCTCTACCATTTCAGCTAACCATAATTTCTGAGCCATCCCATTTACTGAACCCTCCCAACCCTGAAATAATATGGTCCTTTGTGTACAGGAGAAAGGGCATTTAAGAGAGAAAATCAAATTCATGTAGGTGCAGAGATTTTAAAAAAATGCATATCATTTTTAGAGGGAGATAATTTTAGCTGCTTCCCCTTGCCAACCATATAATTTCAATGTGTACTATGGAGACACTGAGAATTGGTAATTAAATTAATTACAGATAGATTTAATTATTGAGTCCAGGTCTCTTTAGAAAATCTAGTGAATTACTTAGCATATCCTGGACCACAGTAACAAATACATGTAAAATATGCAATAGTTTATACAAAATCCAGTTATTTTTCTATTATACAGTAGTCCGAGTGGGTGTGCCTGGTGGTGGGTAGCTTTCCTGCATGAAGAGCACTAGGGACACAGGCTCATTCCACCTGTGATTCCACCATTCCCGTCAGCCTCCTGGCCATTCACATCCAGCTGGCCCAAGGAGATAGAGAACTTGGAGGAAGAGCAGAACAT